>NC_090391.1:34943841-35545205 GCF_036365525.1 Heterodontus francisci
TAGTCAGAGTGAAAATGAAAGAATAGTCAGGATGAATGCGTGGCTTGAGAGATGGTGCAGGAAGGAGGGGTTCAGATTTTTGGGACATTGGGACCGGTTCTGGGGGAGGTGGGACTATTACAAATTGGACGGTCTACACCTGGGACGGACTGGAACCAATGTCCTTGGAGGTGCTTTTGCTAACGCTGTTGGGGAGGGTTTAAACTAATGTGGCAGGGGGATGGGAACCAATTGAGGTCAGTTGACAGGAAGGAGGTAGTAACAAAAGCCTGTAAGGAACTAGATAATGAAGTCAGTGTGACTAAGGGGAAGAGCAGGCAGGGAGCAGATGATGAATATAAAGGGACTGGTGGTCTGAGGTGCATTTGTTTTAATGCAAGAAGTGTAGTAGGTAAGGCAGATGAACCTAGGGCTTGGATTAGTACCTGGGAGTATGATGTTATTGCTATTACTGAGACTTGGTTGAGGGAAGGGCATGATTGGCAACTAAATATCCCAGGATATCGATGCTTCAGGCGGGATAGAGAGGGAGGTAAAAGGGGTGGAGGAGTTGCATTACTGGTCAAAGAGGATATCACAGCTGTGCTGAAGGAGGGCACTATGGAGGACTCGAGCAGTGAGGCAATATGGACAGAACTCAGAAATAGGAAGGGTGCGGTAACAATGTTGGGGCTGTACTACAGGCCTCCCAACAGCGAGCGTGAGATAGAGGTACAAATATGTAAACAGATTATGGAAAGATGTAGGAGCAACAGGGTGGTGGTGATAGGAGATTTTAATTTTCCCAACATTGACTGGGATTCGGTTCGTGTTAGAGGTCCAGATGGAGCAGAATTTGTAAGGAGCATCCAGGAGGGTTTTCTAGAGCAGTATGTAAATAGTCCAACTCGGGAAGGGGCCATACTGGACCTGGTGTTGGGGAATGAGCCCGGCCAGGTTGTTGAAGTTTCAGTAGGGGACTACTTTGGGAATAGTGATCACAATTCCGTAAGCTTTAAAATACCCATGGACAAAGACGAGAGTGGTCCAAAAGGGAGAGTGCTAAATTGGGGGAAGGCCAACTACACCAAAATTCGGCAGGAGCTGGGAAATGTAGATTGGGAGCAGCTGTTTGAAGGTAAATCCACATGTGATATGTGGGAGGCTTTTAAAGTGAGGTTGATTAGCGTGCAGGAGAGACATGTTCCTGTGAAAATGAGGGATAGAAATGGCAAGATTAGGGAACCATGGATGACAGGTGAAATTGTGAGACTAGCTAAGAGGAAAAAGGAAGCATACATAAGGTCTAGGCGGCTGATGAAAGACGAAGCTTTGAAAGAATATCGGGAATGTCGAACCAATCTGAAACGAGGAATTAAGAGGGCTAAAAGGGGTCATGAAATATCTTTAGAAAACAGGGTTAAAGAAAATCCCAAAGCCTTTTATTCATATATAAGGAGAAAGAGGGTAACTAGAGAAAGGATTGGCCCACTAAAAGACAAAGGAGGAATGTTATGCTTGGACTCAGAGAAAATGGGTGAGATTCTAAACGAGTACTTTGCATCGGTATTCACCGAGGAGAGGGACATGACGGATGTTGAGGTTAGGAACAGATGTTTGATTACTCTAGGTCAAGTCGGCATAAGGAGGGAGGAAGTGTTGGGTATTCTAAAGGGCATTAAGGTGGACAAGTCCCCAGGTCCGGATGGGATCTATCCCAGGTTACTGAGGGAAGCGAGAGAGGAAATAGCTGGGGCCTTAACAGATATCTTTGCAGCATCCTTAAACACGGGTGAGGTCCCGGAGGACTGGAGAATTGCTAATGTTGTCCCCTTGTTTAAGAAGGGTAGCAGGGATAATCCAGGTAATTATAGACCGGTGAGCCTGACGTCAGTGGTAGGGAAGCTGCTGGAGAAGATACTGAGGGATAGGATCTATTCCCATTTGGAAGAAAATGGGCTCATCAGTGATAGGCAACATGGTTTTGTGCAGGGAAGGTCATGTCTTACCAACTTAATAGAATTCTTTGAGGAAGTGACAAAGTTGATTGATGACGGAAGGGCTGTCGATGTCATATACATGGACTTCAGTAAGGCGTTTGATAAGGTTCCCCATGGCAGGCTGATGGAGAAAGTGAAGGCGCTTGGGGTCCAAGGTGTACTAGCTAGATGGATAAAGAACTGGCTGGGCAACAGGAGACAGAGAGTAGCAGTAGAAGGGAGTTTCTCAAAATGGAGACTTGTGACCAGTGGTGTTCCACAGGGATCCGTGCTGGGACCACTGTTGTTTGTGATATACATTAATGATTTGGAGGAAAGTATAGGTGGACTGATTAGCAAGTTTGCAGACGACACTAAGATTGGTGGAGTAGCAGATAGTGAAGGGGACTGTCAGAGAATACAGCAGAATATAGATAGATTGGAGAGTTGGGCAGAGAAATGGCAGATGGAGTTCAATCAGGGCAAATGCGAGGTGATGCATTTTGGAAGATCCAATTCAAGAGTGAACTATACAGTAAATGGAAAAGTCCTGGGGAAAATTGATGTCCAGAGAGATTTGGGTGTTCAGGTCCACTGCTCCCTGAAGGTGGCAACGCAGGTAAATAGAGTGGTCAAGAAGGCATACGGCATGCTTTCCTTCATCGGACGGGGCATTGAGTACAAGAGTTGGCAGGTCATGTTACAGTTGTATAGGACTTTGGTTCTGCCACATTTGGAATACTGCGTACAGTTCTGGTCGCCACATTATCAAAAGGATGTGGATGCTTTGGAGAGGGTGCAGAGGAGGTTCACCAGGATGTTGCCTGGTATGGAGGGCGCTAGCTATGAAGAGAGGTTGAGCAGATTAGGATTATTTTCATTAGAAAGACGGAGGTTGAGGGGGGACCTGATTGAGGTGTACAAAATCATGAGAGGTATAGACAGGGTGGATAGCAAGAGGCTTTTTCCCAGAGTGGGGGTTTCAATTACTAGAGGACACGAGTTCAAAGTGAAAGGGGAAAAGTTTATGGGGGATATGCGTGGAAAGTTCTTTACGCAGAGGGTGGTGGGCACCTGGAACGCATTGCCAGCGGAGGTGGTAGATGCGGGCACGATGGAGTCTTTTAAGATGTATCTAGACAGATACATGAATGGGCAGGAAGAAAAGAGATACAGAACCTTAGAAAATAGGCGTCATGTTTAGAGAGAGGATCTGGATCGGCGCAGGCTTGGAGGGCCGAAGGGCCTGTTCCTGTGCTGTAATTATCTTTGTTCTTTGTTCTTTGTTCTTTGTTCTTATCTCCATTGGGAGATTGTCTTTGTGGGTATGTTATGAAAGAATGTCCACAGGGAGAGTCACTGAGCAGATCTGTTAGTATGTATTCTCCACAGGGTGTGTCACTGAATGGATCTGTTATTGTAGTATCTCCACAGGGAGATTTTCTGAGTGGGTATGTTATGAAAGCATCTCCACCGGGACAGTCATTGAGCGGGTCTGTTAGTATATATTCTCCACAGGGTGTGTCACTGAGTGGCGCTGGCATTATAGTTTCTCCACAGGGAGAGTCATCGAGTGGATCTGTTAATATAGTAGATCCACAGGGAGAGTCAATGAGCGGGTCTGTTAGTATATATTCTCCACAGGGTGTGTCACTGAGTGGGGCTGTTATTATAGTATCTCCACAGGGAGAGTCACTGAGTGGTTCTGTTATTATAGTAGCTCCACAGGGATAGTCACTGAGTGGTCTGTTATTATAGTATCTCCACAGGGAAAGTCACTGAGTGGGTCTGTTATTCCAGTATCTCCACAGGGAGAGTCACTGAGTGGGTATGTTATTACAGTATCTCCACAGGAAGAGTCACTGAGTGGGTCTGTTATTCTAGTATCTCCACCGGCAGCGCACTGAGTGGGCCTGTGGTTATATTATCTCCACAGGGAGTGTGACTGTGTTGGTCTTTTATTATGGTATCTCCACAGGGCGATTCACTCAGTAAGTTTGTTATTATATAACAAGCACTGGGAGAGTCACCGAGTGTCTATGTCACTATATAATCCCCACAGGGAGAGTCTCTGAATGGGTCTGTCATTCTAGTGTCTCCACAGGGAGAGTCACTGAGTGGGTCTTTTACAGTATTACCACAGGGAGAGTCACTGAGTGGGTCTGTTATCATAGGATTTCCACATGGAGAGTCACTGAGCGGGTCTGTTGTTGTAGTATCTCCACAGGGAACAGTCACTGAGTGTGTCTGTTATTATAGTATCTCCAGTGGGAGAGTCACCGCGTGTCCCTGGTATTACAGTATCTCCACAGGGAGAGTGAATGATTATGTCTGTTATTACAGTATCTGCGCAGGAACAGTCACTGAGTGGGTCTGTTATTATAGTATCTCCAAAGGGAGAGTCACTGAGTGGGTCTGTTATTATAGTATCTCCACAAGGAGAGTCACTGATTTGGTCTGTTATTGTAGTATTTCCACAGAGAGAGTCACTGAGTGGGTCTGTTGTTGTTGCATCTCCACGAGGAGAGTCACTGTGTCGGTCTGTAATTATTGCATCTCAACTGGGACAATCATTGAGTGGGTATGTTCTTATACTATCACCACAGGGCAAGTCAGTGAGTGGATCTGAAATTACAGTATCTCCACAAGGAGTGTCACTGAGTCGGTCTGTTATTATAGTATCTCCAGAAGGAGAGTCTCTGAGTGGATCTGTTGTTGTCGCATCTCCACAGGGAGAGTCACTGAGTGTGTCTGTTATTATTGCATCTCCACAGGGAGAGTCACTGAGTGGGTCTGTTATTGCACTATCTCCACAGGGAGAGTACATTATTGTGTCTGTTACTTCAGTATCTGAACAGGGAGGGTCTCTGACTCGGTCTGTTATTATGACATCTCCAAAGTGAGAGTCACTGAGTGAGTCTGTTATTATAGTATCTCCACAAGGAGAGTCTCTGAGTGGGTCTGTTATTGTAGTATCTCGACAGGGAGAGTGACTGAGTGGGTCTGTTATTATAGAATCGCCACAGGGGGAGTCACTGAGTGGGTCTGTTATTCTAGAATCTCCACAGGGAGATTCACTGAGTGGGTCTGTTATCATAGTATCTCCACAAAGGAGAGTGACTGAGTGGGACTGTTATTATAGTATCTCCGCAGGGAGTTTCTCTGTGTGGTACTCTTATTCATGTATCTCCACCGTGTGATCTCTCTCTCTCTCTTTCTCCCTCTCCCTTTCTCTGCCTCTCCTTCTCTCTTTCTGTCTCTGTCTCTCTTTGAACCTCTCTCTGTCACTGTCTCTCCCTCTCTCTGTCACTCTTATTCTGTCTGAATACTTTACTCTGTTTTTCTCTCAGTTCATCTCTCCCTCCGACTCTGCCTCCTTCTCTCCGTCCCTATCTGTCATTCTCTCTCTCTCTCTCTCTCTCTCTCTTCTTCTCTCTCTGTATCCTCTCTCTCTCTATGTCTCTGCCTCTCTGTCTCTGTCTGTCTTTCTGTCTGTTTGTCTGTCTGTCTCTGCTTCTCCTTCTCTCATTTTGCCACTGCCTGTCCCTTTCTCTGTTTCACCTTCTCTGTCTCTGTTTCTCTCACATGCTCTCTCTCCCTCTGCCTCTCTCTCTGTCACTCCCCCTCTCTCTTTCTCTGCCTCTGTCTCAGAGTTGTTGCAGTGCTTAAGGAGGCCATTGGGATCATCTTGTCTGCACTGGTTTTCCGAGAATGCAATTCTCTCAGTTCCATTACCCCGCCTTCTCTTCATAACCCTGCACATTCCTCCTTTTCATGTCACTGTCTAATTCCCTTTTGAATGCTTCAATTAAACTTGCCTCCACCACGTTCTCAGGCAGTGCATTCCAGATATTAACCACTCACTGCATGAAAAGGTTTTTCCCCATGTCACTTTTGTTTCTCTTACCAAATATTTTCTGTCTGTGTCATCTCGTTCTTGATCCTTTCACAAGTGGGAACAGTTTCTCCCTTTCAACTCTGTCCAGATCCCTCATGATGTTGAATACCTCTATCAAATCAACTCTCAGCCTTCTCTTCTCTTCTCCAAGGAAAACAGTCCTAACATCTCCAATTTATCTTCAGAACTGAAATTCCTCATCCCTGCAACCATTCTCGTGAATCCCTTCTGTGCTCTGTCCAAAGTCCTCACGTCTTTACTAAAGTGCGGCACTCAGAAATGGACGCAATACTCGTGCTGAGGATGAACGAGTGTCTTATACAAATTCTACATAACCTCCTTGCTCTTGTACTCTATGCCCCTATTAATAAATCCCACGATACTGTATGATTAATTAACCGCTCTCTCAACCTGTCCTACCGCTTTCAATGACTTATGCACAGATACACCCAGGTCCCTCTGCTCCTACTCCCCCTTTGGAATTGTTCCTTTTTTCTATGTTGTCACTCCATGTTCTTCCAAGCAAAATGAATCACTTCACATTTCTATGCATTGAACCTCATCTGCCACCTGCCTTCCCATTCCACCAACTTGTCTATGTCCTTTTGAAGTTCATCACTATCGTCCTCGCAGTTCACAATGCTTCCAAGTTTCGTATCATCTGCAAACTTTGAAATTGTACCCTGTACACCGAGGTCTCGGTCATTAATATATCTCAAGAAGCTCAAGGGTCCCAACACTGACCCCTGGGGAACTCCACTACAAACCTTCCTCCAGCCTGAAAAACATCCATTAATCACTACTCTTTGTTTCCTGTCACCCAGCCAATTCCGTATCCATGTTGCTACCGTAGTATTTATTCTATGAGCTACAAGCTTGCTCACACGTCTCTTGTGTGGCACTGTATCAAACGCATTTTGAAAATCCATGTGCACCACATCAACAACATTGCCCTCATCAACCGTCTCTGTTACCTCCTCAAAGAACTCCAGCCAGTTCGTTAAATATGATTTTCTCTTAAAAAATCCATACTGCCTTTCCTTAATTAACTCACATTTGATGTTGATCCAACTTGGTATTCCTAAATGTTTTCCACTGAAGTTAAAATAACTGACCTAAAGTTACTGCTGTAGTCTCCCCACTCTCTGTCTCTGTCTCTCTATGTTTCTATCTTTACTCCCTTTCTCTCTCTCTCTCTCTCTTTGTCCTGTCTCTCTCTCTCAGTCTCCCCGTCTCTCTCTGTCCCTCCCTCTGTCCTTCCCTCTGTCCCACCCTCCATCTCTCTCGCTCTGCCTCGCTCTCTCTTGGTCTCTCCTTCTTTCGCTGTCCCTCTCTCTGCCAATCCCTATCTCTCCCTCTCTCTCTTTGTCTCGGTCTCTCCCTCTCCCCCTGTCTCCCCCAATCTCTGTCTGTCTGTTTCTCCATCTCCATCTGTCCCTCTGTCTGTCTTTCCCTCTCCCTCTGTCCCTCCATATCTCTCCCTCGACCACTCCCTCTCAGCCACTACCTCTCTGTCTGAAAGTTCCTCCCCTGTCTCCCCTGTCTCTGTCTCCCCTATGTCTTTCCCTCCTTCTCTGACTCTGTTTCTCCCTCTCCCTCTTTCTCTGTCACCCCTCTCTATCTGTCTGTGTCTCCCTCTCTCTCTGTCTCTCCCTCTTTCTCTGCCTCTCTCTCTCTCTGTCTCTCTCTTTTCATCTCTCCCTTCCTCTCTGTCCCAGGACAGCAATGCTTTCAGGCATTTCTTGGTTAATTTTGAACCAGTAACTCTTTCCTTTAGAATCACAGAAAATTTAAGGCACAAAAAGAGGCCACTTGGCCCATCGTCTCTGTGCCAGCTGAAAAACGATCCTCCTACTCTAATCCCACCAGCCTCCATTTGGCCCATAGCCCTGCAGATTACGGCACTTGAGGTGCATATCCAGACTCTTTTAGAATGAGTTGAGGTTTTCTTCCTCAACTACCCTTTCAGGCTGTGTGTTCCAGATTCCCACCACCCTCTGGGTGAAAAACATTTTCCTTACATCCGCTCTAATCTTTCTACCAATCACTTTATGTCTATGCCCACTCGTCACTGACCTCTCTGCTGAGGTGAATTGACCATTCACCTCCACTCTATCCAGGCCCCTCACATTTCAATCAGATCTCCCCTCAACCTTTTCTTTTCCAAGGAGAACAACCCTAGCCGATCCAATCTTTCCTCATTGCTGCATTTTTCCAGTTCCAGCAACATCCTCGCAAATCTCCTCTGTACCCTCTCTAGTGCAATTGCATCCTTTCTGTAATGATGTGACCAGTACCGCACACAGTACTCAAGCTGTGGTCTAACCAATGGGTTGTACAGTTCCAGCATAACCTCCCTGCTCTTCTATTCTATACTTGCCTTGTTGGGAATGTCACTGCAGTTTGAAAATATCAAACACTGATCCAACACTCACCCGTAAAACACTCACACTAAACTCCCAATACAGAATTGGGCAGATAATGTGGATTGTTACTGACTGTTACAGCTTGTCTCATCCTCTATCTGTTTCCGTCTCTCATGTCTGTCTGTCTCCATCACTATCTCTCCCTCTATCTCCTTCTCCCTCTTTCTCTGCCTCAGTCCATGACTGTGCCTGTACCTATCTCACAACATCTCTCCCTCTATCTCTCCTTGGACAAAAATGTTTTAATCCATTTATTTGTTAATTTTGAACCTGCAATTCTTGCCTTTGCTGGGTACGTCACTACAGTTTGAAAACATCAAACACTGTTCAGCACTCACCCCCGAAACTCTCACACTAAACGCCCAATGCAGGGCTGTGCAGATAATGGGGATTGTTACTGAGGTTCTGTCAAGGTCACCTCACACCCTGTCTCCCTTTTCCCCTGCTTCTAAAGTATGTCAATTTTTGATATTATATTTTCAACAACAATAAATGTCCCTGTAGTTTGGAAATATGAAACACTGATCCAACAGTTGCCTCCAAAACACTCACACTAAACCCTCAATGTTTCCTTTCAAATTCAGTTCTTGCGCACAGCCAGTTTTAGTTTTTAATTATATCTTTCTTCAAATATTATTAGATCTAAATTTTCTCCCATTATCTCGCCCTGTCGCTCTCTTTCTGTCTGTCTCTCCCTCAGTCTCTGTTTCAACCTTTGTCTTTCACTCTCTTTCTCTCTGTCTGTCTCTTTCCCACTGTATCTGTCTCTCGCTTTGTCTTTCTCCCTCTAACTCTCTCTTTCTCTCCCTCTGTCTCTTTCCCACTCTGTCTGTGTCTATCTCCCTCCATCTCCCCTTCCCCCTCTCCCTGGACAGCAATGTTTCGAGACAATCCCTGGTTAATTTTGAATCTGTAACACTTGCCCTTGTTGAGAATGTGACTGCAGTTTGAAAATATCAAACACTGAGCCAACACTCAGTTCTAAAACAAGTTCCGAAGAAGGGTCACTGACCCGAAACGTTAACTCTGTTTCTCTTTCCACAGATGCTGCCAGACCTGCTGAGCGATTCCAGCATTTCTTGTTTTTGTTTCTGATTTCCAGCATCCGCAGTATTTTGCTTTTATTTTACTCAGTTCTAAAACACTCGGACGAAATCCTCAATACCGGACTGGTCAAACAATGGCGATTGTTACTGGGGTTCTGTCAAGCTCTCACTTAACTATCTCTTCTGCATCTCACTGTCTTTCATTTCGTCCCTCTCTCCATTTCTCCATTTGTTTACATTTCCCTCTCTCCTTTGTCTTTAATCGCCTTACACTTTATACGTCGAGAGGGAGCTCCCTCCACTTTATACGTAGAGAGGGAGCTCCCTCCACTTTATATGGAGAGAGGGTGATCCCTCCACTTTATACATAGAGAGGGAGCTGCCTCCACTTTATACGTAGAGGGGAAGCTCCCTCCACTTGAGACAGAGAGAGGGTGCTCCCTCTACATTATACGCACAGAGAGAGCTCCCTCCACTTTATACCCAGAGAGGGAGCTCCCTCCACTTTATACATAGAGAGGGTGTTCACTTCACATTATACGTAGATAGGGAGCTCCCTTAACTCTCTACGTAGTGAAGGAGCTCCCTCCACTTTATACATAGGGGGGAGCTCCCACTAATTTATGCATAGAGAGGGAGCTCCCTCCACTTTACCGTAGAGGGGGAGCTCTCTCCACTTTAAACGTAGATGGTGCTCTCTCCACATTATACGTACAAAGGGAGCTCCCTCCACTTTATACATAGAGAGGGATCTCCCTCCACTTTATACGTAGAGGGGGAGCTCTCTCCACTTTATACTTAGATGGTGCTCTCTCCACATTATACGTACAAAGGGAGCTCCCTCCACTTTATACATAGAGAGGGAGTTCCCTCCACTTTGGACATAGAGAGGGAGCTCCCTCTATTATAGGCAGCTGCCATGGAGGGATTTGAACCCCTGTCCTCAGGCCATTAGGTTGGGCCTCTCGATTAGTTAAGCAGTGGTATTATCACTTTGTGGCTGCCTCCTTCATGAATATCTGCAGTGTTTGTTTCCTAATATCACTCACAGTAGCTTTTAGGCCGTAGCCCTGGAAATGGTCTCCAATCAGATCCTCAAAGTTCACATTTTAACTGGGAAAAGGCAGGAACAGAGTGAAACGGGATTGCTTTTGTCCCTGGATTCAGTGTCCAGTGCAGACAGATCAGTTACATTTACAATAGAAATGCCAGGAGTGAACAAGGTCAATACAATAATATGGAAAATGTAAATGACGCCTCTCATAATTGTAGCAACCGTCCAGTATGAGGACAGTTTTCAGGTTTATTCCCAAGAGAGGTCTTACTAAGAAAATGTCATTGACATTGAAATGATTGTGTTTTATCCACCACATTATTTACATCAGAGTCAAAGCTGCTAATGTAATATGTTTGTTTGGGTGAGTATAACTAATAGTAATAATCAGGGGTATAACCGTGTCAGTAGAGACTTATCACCTGGATAAATCAGGTCCCATTGGAATGGATCAGCTCAGAGTGCCTGGTGGAGCTGTGGATTCCAGGCTAACAGAAGTCTCTGCTTCTCTCAGAAATGGGATATCAAGTAATGTATCAGATAGCAAGGATTTACTATCCGGTACTTGCAGCAATTGGAGTTGCTGGTAAGCCAGTATCTAAGCTGTTAATAGCGTAAATCAATGGTAACTGTGCTGCTGTACTCAATATTACTTCTCACTGTGTGTGTTACACAGCCGCCTGTTATTTTCCAGCAATATACTGATGGAATCTCCGCATTGTCGACTCTTTCATTCTTGCAGGCGTTGTATCATGTCTTTAATGTTATTGTTTTCGGTTGCCGATGCATTCTTACTGGATTATTCTGTGTAGTGAAGGCTTTTGAATGATGTGTTTCAGTTAGGATCACAAATCGAACCATCAGGAGTTTTTAACAGTTTCATAATATGGACCAAATCAGTCTTGGAATATTTATATGAAGATTTTTATTTTGGTGATTGATAATGAGACATCTCACGGTCTCAGTGTTACAAGCGGACAGCACAATATCCTCCTTCCCCAAGAACATGGCTCAGTTTAACTGGGATTTCAATGTATTTATTGATTATCAATGTTATCAAATATTATTTCATTCCTTGTGTGTCTGACGCTGCTTCAGAAGTCTAGCTACTGAACTGAGTTTGCTGCTGACACTTTCACTTCTCCTTTTCGGCTTTACTGTGGACCTTCACTGTCACTGGACTACATTGTAAAATAGAATGTATTGATGTGATGTTTTATTGGTTTACCCTCTATCAGTTGGTATCAATAAGTTTTATTCCATTTATCTGTGGATTACCAGCTGCAGCGCTGATGTTGGTGTTTTATTAATTAAACAATCCCACATTCTAACAGATTACTTTATAATTCCAGGAGAAGGAATTTCAATGATTGTGAGGTTTGTCTGTAAATAGCTTTCGATCCTGTTCATTCCATGTATTGCAGATGAAGTGAAGAGTGCAGGTGAACAGGTGGAGACTTCAGTGATCTATAGATACATTAAATTATTCACAGAGGTTTCACCATTGAACAAACTGACTCTGAGAATAGAATCATTGAAGCTGGGCTGGTGAACAGGACACAGCTGCAGAATGTTAGGAATAAATCATGTGTGAAATGTAGCATTAGCTAACAGTTTGCAGGGTGTGAGTACTCCAAAGAGATAGGGAAGGAGAAAAGGAGCAGGGAGAACGAAACGGAGGGAAAGAGAAAAGCAGAAGTAAAGAGAAAGAGAAAGAAGCAGCAGTGTGAATAATTCACTATCATAAAGTGCTGGAATGTCCAGAACAATTAGTGAGAGAAACTGTGAGTTGAAGTTGTCTGTTGTCAGATTGTGTTCATTTTCCTGTTGGACCTGATCCTCTGTGCTGATTTCTGTCAGGTCCTCATTTTGTTCTGCAGAAAGTTCCTATTCCTTACTTAGTGACTGAATAAACAGAATAAAATTAGTTCTTCACTGATGGTAATTCATTATTTAAATACTGCACTTTGAAATCTCTGTGACTGCTGAATTCAATAAAGAGCGAGGCTGATATCAGAAATATATTTAAATTTATATTTATCAGCCTGTACAAACTAAATATATTGACTATATTGTATAAACAACGAACTGTTCTCCAATACCAATAACCACAGCGATTATTGTTTGAATGTATGAATTGAGTTTTATTACTGGGATCTATAGATTAGATTTCCTCTAACACTCTGCTGCTGTCTCTCCCTAGGAAACTCAGCCTCTCCTCCCACTGCATTGAATCCTCAGTCTTCTCATCCATTGCTTCAGTTTATCCACTTTCCCAAGCCATCTGCTCCAGTCTCCCCTCCTGCTCCAACATGTCCTTTCCCTGGAATTTAGAAGATGATGGGGTGATTTGATGAATGTTTTCAAGATAATAAGATTTTTGTTAACCAAAGGTATTAAGGGGCAAAGATAGGCACATGGAGTTAGATTGCACATCAGCCATGAGCTCATTGAATGACAGAAGAGGGCTGAGGTGCCAAGCGGACAGAACAATGTCCTCCCTCCCCAATAAGATGGCGTCCTCCTCTTCCTCTCTCCAGTGACAAATATCTTGCTATCACTGTCTGTGTCTTGGTCTGTGTCTCTCTCTTTGTCTGTCTGTCTCTCTCTCCTATCTCAAGTATCTGTGGAAATCCACAAACATTAGTCAGCCATTTTAGGCTGGTTCTCGGTGGCCATTTTATGTTTCCACAGCACTGGTACATTTATTGCAGAGACCGACTCCTCACCAATGACAGAGGCACAGACAAGGAGACACAGAGACACACAATACTAGAAAGGAATTAATAATTCCCTTGTGCCCAATGATTTGCCCTCCCCTGTGATTAGGCTGGGTGGCCTGTAATTACTCAGTCTATTACTTTCTCCTTTGTTAATCAAAAGTACAACACGCGCAGTCCTCCAGTCCTCTGGCAGCACGACTATAACCAGAGAGGATTTGGAAAATGATGGTCAGAGCCTCTGTTATTTCCTCCTTTGCACCTCCAAACAGTCTGAGCCTGGTGAATTATCAGCTTTCAAAGATGCTAAACCAGTTAATATTTCCTCTCCCACTATTTATCCCATTCAATATTTCAAACCCCTCCTCATTGACTACAATGTCTGCGTCATCCCTCCTTTTGAGAAGACAGTCGCTATGTATTCATTAAGAAACATGCCCACATCTTCCGCCTCCACGGTTCGGAAAAAGGAGGAGAGACAATATAAAGTAAAGGATACAATTCTAAAGGAGGTGCAGGAACAGACACATCTGGAGAGTATTTGTGCACCAATATCTGAAGGTGGTTAAACGGAAGAAGGTGTTTATAATCCTGAGATTATAAATAGAGACATTGAATACGAAACCAAGGAAAATATGACCTTTGTAAAACGCTGGTTTGCCTTCAACTGGAGCATTGTCCAATTCTGGACACTGTAATTTAGGAAGAATGTGGGGGCATTAGAGAGGGTGCAGAAAAGATTCACCAGAATGGTTCCAGGGATGAGTTGCTTCAGTTACGGGGATAGATTGGAGATGCTGGTGTTGTTCTCTGTGTCTCTCTCTGTCTTCCTCTCTCTGTCTCTCCATCCTGCTATCTCTGACACTAAGAGGGAGACAGAGGGAGAGAGTGCATATCTAAGCCTAAGAGAGAGGGCTTTCGAGAAGGACAAGGTTGGAGACAGAGAGATTGTTGGGGTGGATTGAAAGGGAGAATGTAAGATATATTCATTTGATGCAATCCTTCACTGTCGTGTACACAAACAGAGAAAGATAGGTATGTCGAGTGAAATATTGGTAGATGGGAGAAATGTGGATGAAGTTGGGGCCCATGCGGCCAGTTTTGATAAACAGGAAGGAAAACGCTCCATTGTAAACTTCCAGCTAGGTATTCCTCCATGGAAGCCATCACACCCTCATGATAATGGTGTGGAAACCTGGAAATCTATGTCCCTGGTTATTGACACCTCTGTTAAGGGAAATGGGTCCTTCCTATCCTCTCTATCTAAGCCCGTCATTATTTTATACACCTCAATTTAATCGCCCCTTCAACCTTCTCTGTTCCAAAGAAAACAATGCCAGCCTATCCAATCTTTACTCATAGCAAAATTCTCCATTCCTGACAACATCCTCTGTAAATCTCCTCTGTCCCCTCTCTCGTGTGATCACATCCTTCCTGTAATGTGGAGACCAGAACTGCACACAGTACTTCAGCTGTGGTCTAACTCGTGTTTTATACAGTTCTCGCATAACCTCCCTGCTCTTATATTCTATGCATCAGCCAATAAAGAAAAGTATTCCGTAAGCCTTCTTAACCACCTTATCCACCTGAGCTGTGACCCTCAGGAATCAGTGGACAGTCACTCCAAGGCCCCTCTGTTCCCAGACAGAGCGATTGTTCGGTTAGATTGAAAGAGCAAAAGTAAAACATAATAATTTGATGTAATCTTTCACTGCAGTATACACAGACATACGAGTGAGAGACATGGAGTGTGAAACATCGGGGTGGAGGGAGAAAAATAGATGGAGATGGTAACAAATTGGAAAGGGGTATAGGCACACAGAGAGAGGTAATGTCTGGTAAACTCTCTTGCTGGTAATCTCTCTCCATCTCTATCTCTCTCTTCCACTCTCTTCGACACTCTGAAGCCCAGTTTCTTCTCTGTGTTACTCACTTACCAAGTCTATCTCTCCCTTTTCTCCCTCTATCACCCTCTGCACTCTATCTCAATCTCTCCATCTTGCTCTCAGGATGGGAAGAGGGAGAAAGAGAGGCAGAGAAAGGGTGTTGCAGGCAGTGAGAGATGAGGAGAAAGAGACAGAGGAAAAGTGAGTCTGGCATTGGTTGATGGATCTTTACTCTGCAGCTAACCCCGTGCGTCCCTGCCCTGTGAGTATTCGATGGGGACAGTCTCGGATGGGGGGGACTTTCTAAAAATTAAATACTAGTCGAAAGCTCTTTCAAAGATGAAATTTAGAAACTCTTCGACATGCAAAGGGTGGTAGTATTTTGGAACTGACTTCCACAAATGACCCCTCCCTATTTCTGCAATCTCCTCCATCTCCGCAATCCACCAATATCTGCGATCCTCTAATTCTGGCCTTTGAGCATCCCAAATTTGAATTGTTCCAACATTGGTGGCCGTGTCTTCAAGCTGCCAAGCCGGTAAATCTGGAACTCTTTTCCAAAATCTCTCCGTCTCACTAACTCGCTTTCCTCTTTGAAGACGCTCCCTCAAACAAACCTGTTTGACCAGGTTTTTGTACGTCTGGTGTAATATCTCCTTAAGTGACTCGGTGTCAACTTTTTGTTTGCCTTATTTATTTGTTGGATGTGTGCGTTACTGGCCAGGCCAGCATTTATTACCCATTCCTAATTGCCCTTGTGAAGGTGGTGTTGAGCCTCCTTCTTGAATCGCTGCAGTCCATGTGGGGTAGGTAAACCCACAGTGCTGTTAGGAAGGGAGTTCCAGGATTTTAACCCAGTAACAGTGAAGGAATGGCGATACAGTTTCAAGTTCGGATGGTGTGTGACTTTAGTTGTTGTTTGCGGACAGTATTGTCAGTGCGCAGTCCATTTAAATTTTTAATTATTTATTTTTTTCATGTGGTTAGATGTAAAGTTTCTCCTACAATCTGCCTGCCTCCCCGTATCTCCTCACTCTTTCTGCCCATCTCTCCCTCCTTCTCGAAATCCACTGCTTCACTCTGTATCTGAACCCACACTGTAACTGCCCTGGAAGGTCTCATTATGGTGCTTACTCAATGAGTTATACAGTTCCAGCATAACCTCCCTGCTCTTATATACTTTAACAGCCTTGTTGGGAATGTCACTGCAGTTTGAAAATATGAAACACTGATCCAACATTCACCCCTAAAACACTCACACTAACCTCCAAATACAGGACTGGGCAGATAATGAGGATTGTTAATGATTGTTACAACTTGTCTCATCCTCTCTCTGTCTCTCCCTCTCATGTATGTTTCTTCCCATCTTTCTCTTTCTCTCTCTCTCTCTCTCTCCCTTGCCCTCTACCTCTTTCTCTGCCTCTTTCCATGACTCTGACTCCAACACCATCTCTCTCTCCTTGGACAGAAATGCTTTTATCCATTTTTTAGTTAATTTTGAGCATTTAAATCTTGCCCTTGCTTGGAACGTCACTGCAGTTTGAAAATATCAAACACTTTTCAACACTCGCCCCCTAAACTCTCACACTAAACCCCCAATGCAGAACTGTGCAGATAATGGGGATTGTTACTGAAGTTCTCTCAAGGTCCCATCACACACTGTATCCCATTTCCCCTGCTTCTAAATTTTGTCAGTGTTTAATAATTTTTTTTTCAATCATATTAAATCTCACTTAAGTTTGAAAATATCAATCACTGATCCAACACTTGTCCCCAAAACACTCACACTAAATCCCTGATCTTTGCTTTCAAAATTAGTTCTTGCACACGGCCAGTTTTACTTTTTAATTCTATCTTATTTCAACATTATTAGAGGTAAAGTTTTTCCTATAATCTCTCCCTCCCTCTCTCTCTGTCCCTTTCTGCCTCTGCATCTGTCTCTCTCCCTCTGTATCTGTCTCCCTCGCTTTCTCCCTCTGCATCTGCCTGCCTCCCTTTCTGTCTCTCTCACTCTGCATTTGCCTCCTTCCCTTTCTGTCTGTCCCCCTCTGTCTCTGTTTCTCCATTTTCCTCTATCATTCTGGCTCTGTCTCTCTCTCTCCCTCTGTCTCTGTCCCACTCTGTCAGTCTCTCTCTCCGTCTGTGGCTCACTCCCTCCATCTCTCCGTCCCTCTGTGCATGGACAGCAATGCTTTGAGCCATTTGTTTGGTTAATTTTGAATCTTTAACTCTTGCTTTTGTTGGGAATGTCAATGAATTTTGAAAATATCAAACACTCATCTAACACTCATCCCTAAAACCCTCACATTAAACCCCAAATACCGGACTGGCAGACAATGGGGATTGCTACTGGGGTTCCGTCAAGCTTTCATTTCGCTATCTCTTCTGTCTCTCACTGTCTTCCACTTTGTCCCCCTCTCTCCATTTCCCCATTTGTTTTCGTTACCCTCTTCTCCTCTTTCCTTCATCGCCCCCAACTTTACACATAGAGAGGGTGCTCCTTCCACTTAATAAATAGAGTGGGAGCTCCCTCCACTTTATACATAGAGAGGGAGTTCCCTCTGTTTTATATAGCTGCCGTGGTGGGATTTGAAGCCCTGTCCCCAGGCCATCAGGTTTGGCCTCTGGATTACGTGACCAGTGATATTATCACTATCCAACTGCCTCCCAAATGGATGCGTACAGTGTCTGTCCCGTAATATCACTCACAGTAGTTTCTGGGCTGTAACCCTGAACATGGTCCAGAATCAGAGACTCAAAGTTCACATTTGAACTGATAAAAGGCAGGAACAGAGTGAAACGGGATTGCTTTTTTCTTTTTTTTATTCTTTCATGGGATGTGGGCTTCGCTGGCCAGGCCAGCATTTATTTCCCATCCCTAATTCCCCTTGAGAAGATTGTGGTGAGCTGCCTTCTTGAACTGCTGCAGTCCATTTGGGGTAGGTATACCCACAGTGCTGTTGGGTAGTGAGTTCCAGGACTTTGACCCAGCGACAGTGAGGGAACGCCGATATTGTTCCAAGTCAGGATGGTGTGTGACTTGGAGGGGAATTGTAGGTGGTGGTATTCCCATGTATGTGCTGCCCTTGTCCTTCTAGTTGGGCGTGGTCCAAGGTTTGGAAGGTGCTGTCTGAGGATCCTTGGTGCATTGCTGCAGTGCATCTTGTAGATGGTACACACTTCTGCCACTGTGCGTCGGTGGTGGAGGGTGTGAATGTTTGAAGATGGGGTGCCAATCAAGCGGGCTGCTTTGTCCTGGATGGTGTCGAGCTTCTTGAGTGTTCTTGGAGCTGCACCCATCCAGGAAAGTGGAGAGTATTCCATCACACTCCTGACCTGTGCCTGTAGATGGTGGACAGGCTTTGGGGAGACAGAAGGTGAGTTGCTCGTCTCAGGATTCCTAGTCTCTGACCTGCTCTTGTAGCCACTGTATTTATGTGGCTACTCCAGTTCAGTTTCTGGTCAATGGTAGCCCCCAGGATGTTGATAGTGGGGGTTTCAGCGATGGTAATGCCGTTGAATGTCAAGGGGAGATGGTTACATTCTCTCTTGTTGGAGTTGGTCGTTGCCTGGCACTTGTGTGGCGCGAATGTTACTTGCCACTTATCAGCCCAAGCCTGGATATTGTCCAGGTCTTGCTGCATTTCTACACAGACTGCTTCAGTATCTGAGGAATCACGAATAGTGCTGAACATTGTGCAATCATCAGCGAACATCCCCACTTCTGACCATATGATTGAAGGAACGTCATTGATGAAGCAGCTGAAGATGGTTGGACCCAGGACACGGCCCTCAGGTACTCCTGCAGTGATGTCCTGGAGCTCAGATGATTGACCTCCAACAACCACAACCATCTTCCTTTGTGCTCGGTATGACTCCAGCCAGTGGAGGTTTTTCCCCCTGATTCCCATTGACCTCAGTTTTGCTCGGGCTCCTTGATGCTATACTCGGTCGAATGCTGCCTTGATATCATGGGAAATCACTCTCACCTCACCTCTTGAGTTCAGCTCTTTTGTCCATGTTTGAACCAAGGCTGTAATAAGGTCAGGAGCTGAGTGGCCCTGGCGGAACCCAAACTGAGCGTCACTGAGCAGGTTGTTGCTAAGCAAGTCCCTGGATTCAGTGTCCACTGCAGACAGATTAGTTACATTTACTATAGAAATGCCAGGAGTGAACAAGGTCAATGCAAGAATTTGGAAAACGTAAATGAAGCCACTCATAGTTGCCATCCGTCCAGTATGAGGACAGATTTCAGGTTTATTATGAGAGAGGTCTTACTCAGAAAATGTCATTGAAATTGAAAAAAATTGTGTTTTATCCACCACATTATTTACATCAGAGTCAAAGCTGCTGATGTAATGTGTTTGTTCAGGTGAGTGTAACTAATACCAATGATCAGGGGTATAACCGTGTTAGTGGAGACTTATCCCCTGTATAAATCAGGACCCATTGGAATGGATCAGCTCAGAGTGCCTGCTGGTGCTGTGGATTTCAGGATAACAGAAGTCTCTGCTTCTCACAGAAATGGGATATCCAGTAATGTATCAGATGGCAGGGATTTATTATCCTGCACTTGCAGCAATTGGAGTTCCTGGTAAGCAGTATCTCAGCTGTTAATGGTGCAAATCGATGTTAACTGTGCTGCTGTACTTGGTATATTTTCCCTCTGTGTGTGTTACACAGCCGCCTGTTCTTTTCCAGCAATTTACTGATGGAATCTCCTAGTTGTCTACGCTTTCATTCTCGCAGGAACTGCATTATGCATTTAATGGCATTGTTTTTAGTAACTGTGGCATTGCTGTTGGATTATTCTGTATATTGAATGTATTGGAATGAGATGTTTCAGTTCGGATCAGCAACCAGACCATTAGGAGTTTTTAAGATTTTCATGTTGTGGATCAAACATTTCCTTGAATATTTTTCTGATTTTTTTTCAATGATTGATAATGAGACATCTCACAGTCTCTGTGTTGCAAGCGGACAGAACAATGTCCTCCCTCCCCAATAAGATGGCGTCCTCCTCTTCCTCTGTCCAATGACAAATATCTTGCTATCACTCTCTGTGTCTTGGTCTGTGTCTCTCTCTTTGTCTGTTTTTCTCTCTCTCTCTCCTCTCTCAAACATCTGTGGAAATCCACAAACCTTAGTCAGCCATTTTAGGCTGGTTATCGGTGGCCATTTTATGTTACCACAACACTGGGACATTTATTCCAGAGACTGACTCCTCACCAATGTAAGAGTAGCGCTCAAATTGTGACAGAGACACAGACATGGAGACACTGAGACACACAGTACTAGAAAGGAATTAATGAATTCCTTTGTGCCCAATAATTTTCCCTCCACTGTGATTAGGCTGGGTGGCCTGTAATTACTCAGTCTATTACTTTCTCCTTTGTTAATCAACAGTATTACATACGCAGTCCTCCAGTCCTCTGGCAGCACGACTATAACCAGAGAAGATTGGAAAATGATGGTCAGAGCCACTGATATTCCCTCCCTTGCACCTCTTAACAGTCTGAGCCTGGTGAATTATCAGCTTTCAAAGATGCCAAACCCCTGAATATTTCCTCTGTCACTGTTATCCCATTCAATATGTCAAACCCCTCCTCATTGACTACAATGCCTCTGTCATCCCTTCTTTTGTGAAGACAATTGCAATGTATTCATTGAGAACCATGCCCACATCTTCTGCCTCCACGGTTAGGAAAAAGGAGGAGAGACGATATAAAGTAAAGGATACAATTCTAAAGGAGGTGCAGCATCAGACTAATCAGGGGGTATTTGTGCACCAATCACTGAATGTGGCAGGACAGGTTCAGAAAGTGGTTAAACGGCAGAAGGGTTCTCAGATTATAAATAGAGACATTGAATGCAAAAGCAAGGAACATATGACCTTTGTAAAACGCTGGTTTGCCTTCAACTGCAGCATTGTCCAATTCTGGACACCGTACTTTAGGGGCATTAGAGAGGGTGCAAAAAAGATTCACAAGAATGGTTCCAGGGTTGAAGGACTTCAGTTACGTGGATAGATTGGAGAAGCTGGGGGTGTTCTCTGTGTCTCCCTCTCTCTGTCTCTCCCTCCTGCTATCTCTGACACTATGAGGGAGACAGAGGGAGAGAGGCTGAGATTATACAGGCAGAGAGAGTGCTGTTAAGAGGGACAAAGTTGGAGTGAGAGAGATTGTTGGGGTGGATTGAAATGGAGAATGTAAGATATATTCATTTGATGTAATCCTTCACTGCTGTGTACACAAACAGAGGAAGATAGATATGTGGAGTGAAATATTGGTAGAGTGGGAGAAATGTGGATGAAGTTGGGGCCGAGGCGGTCACCTTTGATGATCAAGAAGGAAAACGCTCCATTGTAAATATCCAGCAAGGTATTCGACCATGGAAGCCATCACACCTTCATGATATTGGTGTGGAGATCTTGTAATCTATGCCCATGGTTATTGACTCCTCTGTTAAGGGAAATGGGTCCTTCCTATCCACTCTATCTCGGCCCGTCGTTATTTTATCCACCTCAATAAAATCTTCCCTTCAACCTTCTCTGTTCCAAAGAAAACAATTCCAGCCTATCCAATCTTTACTCATAGTTAAAATTCTCTATTCCTGACAACATCCTCTATAAATCTCCTCTGTACCCTCTCTAGTGTGATCACATCCTTCCTGTAATGTGGTCACCAGAACTGGACACTGTACTCGAGCTGTGGTCTAACTAGAGTTTGAGACAGTTCTCGCATAACCTCTCTGCTCTTATATTCCCTACATTGGCCAATAAAGGAAAGTATTCCGCAAGCCTTCTTAACCACCTTATCCACCTGTCCTGTTACCCTCAGGAATCAGTGCACAGTCACTCCAAGGCCCCTCTGTTCACAATCTAAGAGATTGCTCATTAGATTGAAAGAGCAAATGTAAAACATTATAATTTGATGTAATCCTTCACTGCAGTACACACAGGCATACAAGCGAGAGGCATGGAGCGTAAAACATCGGGGGAGAGGGAGCAAAATAGATGGAGATGGTAACAAATTGGAAAGGAGTGATAGGGACTGAGGGAGAGGTAATCTCTGGTAAACTCTCTTTCTGGTAATCTCTCCCCATCTCTATCTCTCTCTTCCCCTCTCTTTGACTCTCTGAAACCCTATTTCTTCTCTCTGTTACTCACTTTCAGAGTCGATCTCTCTACTTTTCTCCCTCTATTTCTATCTCACTCTGTACACTATCTCAATCTTTCCCTCTTGCTCTCAGGATGGGAAGAGGGAGAAAGAGAGGCAGAGAAAGGGTGTTGCAGGCACTGAGAGATGAGGGGAAAGAGACAGAGGAACAGTGAGTCTGGCATTGGTAGATGGATCTTTACTCTGTATCTAACCCCGTGCGTAACTGCCCTGTGAGTATTCGATGGGGACATTCTCGGACGGGGGGACTATCCAAAAATCTAAAATTAGTCGAAAGTCCTTTCAAAGATGGAATCCAGAAACACTTCTACAAACAAAGGGTGGTACTATTTTGGAACTGTCTTCCACAAATGACCCCTCCCTATGTCTGCAATCTCCTCCAGCTCCACAATCCACCAATATCTGTGATCCTCGAATTCTGGCCGCTTGAGGTTCCCCAATTTGAATTGTTCCCACATTGGTGGCCGTGCCTTCAAGCTGCCAAGACCCTAACTCTGGAATTACCTTCCTAAACCTCTCCGTCTCACTAACTCTCTTTCCTCTTTGAAGACTCTCCCTCAAACCAACCTCTTTGACCAAGTTTATGTTCGCCTAGTGTAATATCACCTTAAGTGACTCGGTGGCAACTTTATATTTGCCTTATTTATTTGTTGGATGTGTGCATTACTGGCCAGGCCAGCATTTATTACCCATCCCTAATTGCCCTTGTGAAGGTGGTGTTGAGCCTCCTTCTTGAATCGTTGCTGTCCATGTGGGGTAGGTAAACCCACAGTGCTGTTAGGAAGGGAGTTCCAGGATTTTGACCCAGTAACAGTGAAGGAATGGCGATACCGTTTCAAGTTCGGATGGTGTGTGACTTTAGTTGTTGTTTGCGGACAGTATTGTCAGTGCGCAGTCCATTTAAATTTTTAATTATTTATTTTTTTCATGTGGTTAGATCTAAAGTTTCTCCTACAATCTGCCTGCCTCCCCGTATCTCCTCACTCTTTCTGCCCATCTCTCCCTCCTTCTCGAAATCCACTGCTTTACTCTGTATCTAAATTCACACTGCACCTGCCCTGGGAGGTCTCATTATGGTGCTTAAGGAATGAGTTATACAGTTCCAGCATAACCTCCCTGCTCTTATATACTTTAACAGCCTTGTTGGGAATGTCACTGCAGTTTGAAAATATGAAACACTGTTCCAACATTCACCCCTAAAGCACTCACACGAACCTCCAAAAACAGGACTGGGCAGATAATGAGGTATGTTAATGATTGTTACAACTTGTCTCATCCTCTCTCTGTCTCTCCCTCTCATGTCTGTTTCTTCCCATTTTTCTCTCTCTCTCTCTCCCTCACCCTCTCCCTCTTTCTCTGCCTCTTTCCAATGCACTGTATCTGACACCATCTCTCTCCCCTTGGACAGAAATGTTTTTTTATCTATTTCTTGGTTAATTTTGAACCTGTAAATCTTTCATTGCTGGGAACATCACTGCAGTTTGAAAATATCAAACACTGATAAACACTCTCCCCCTCAACTCTCACACGAACCCCCAATACAGGACTGTGCAGATAATGGGGATTGTTACTGAGGTTCTGTCAAAGTCCCCTCATACACTGAATCCCATTTTCCCGCTTCTGAAGTTTGTCAGTGTTTAATAATATTTTTTCAATAATATTAAATGTCACTTCAGTTTGAAAATATCAATCACTGATCCAACAACAGCCCCCAAAACACTGACACTAAACCCCTGATCTTTCCTTTCAAAATTAGTTCTTGCACACAGCCAGTTTTACTTTTTAATTCTATCTTTTTTCAACATTATTAGATGTAAACGTTTTGCTATAATCTCACCCTCCCTCTTTCTCTGTCTGTCTCTCCCTCTGTCTCTGTTTCTCCCTCTGTTTGTCTCCCTCCCTCTCTGTCTCTCTCTCCCTTTCTCCCTCTGCATCTGTCTCTCTCCCTCTGTATATGTCTCGTTTGCGTTCTCCCTGTCTCTCTCCTTCTGCATCTGCCTGCCTCCCTTTCTGTCTGTCTCACTCTGCATTTGCCTGCCTCCCTTTCTGTATCTCTTCCTCTATCTCTGTTTCTCCTTTTTCCTCTATCATTCTAGCTCTGTCTCTCTCTCTCCCTCTGTCCTGTCCCACTCTGTCTGTGTCTCTCTCTGTCTGTGTCTCACTCCCTCCATCTCTCCGTCCGTCTGGGCATGGACAGAAATGCTTTGAGCCATTTGTTTGGTTAATTTTGAATCTTTAACTCTTGCTTTTGTTGGGAATGTCAATGCAGTTTGGAAATATCAAACACTCATCTAACACTCATCCCTAAAACAGTCACATTAAAACCCAAATACCGGACTCGGCAGACAATGGGGATTGTTACTGAGGTTCCGTCAAGGTCTCATTTCGCTATCTCTTCTGTTTCTCACTGTCTTCCACTTTATCCCTCTCACTCCATTTCCCCATTTGTTTTCGTTTCTCTCTCTCCTCTTTCCTTCATCGCCCCCAACTTTATAAATGGAGAGTGTGCTCCTTCCACTTTAGAAATTGAGAGGGAGCTCCCTCCACTTTATACATAGAGAGGGAGCTCCCTCTGTTTTATATAGCTGCCGTGGTGGGATTTGAACCCCTGTCCCCAGGACATCAGGTCGGGCCTCTGGATTACGTGACCAGTGATATTATCACTATCCAACTGCCTCCCAGTTGGAGCGTACAGTGTCGGTAATATCACTCACAGAAGGTTCTGGTCTGTAACCCTGTACATGGTCCCGAATCAGAGACTCAAAGTTCACATTTGAACTGGGAAAAGGCAGGAACAGAATGAAACGGGATTGCTTTTGTCGTTGGATTCAGTGTTCACTGCAGACAGATCAGTTACATTTACAATAGAAATGCCAGGAGTGAACAAGGTCTATACAATAATATGGAAAATGCAAATGACGCCTCTCATAATTGCCATCCGTCCAGTATGAGGACAGATTTCAGGTTTATTCCCGAGAGAGGTATTACTAAGAAAATGTCTGTGACATTGAAATGATTGTGTTTTATCCAAAACATTATTTACATCAGAGTCAAAGCTGCTGATGTAATTTGTTTGTTCAGGAGAGTCTAACTCATAGCAATGATCAGGGGGATGACCATGTCAGTGGAGACTTATCCCCTGGATAAATCAGGACCCATTGGAATGGATCAGCTCAGATTGCCTGATGGAGCTGTGGATTCCAGGCGAATAGAAGTCCCTGCTTCTCACAGAAATGGGATATCCAGCATTCGTTCAGTTCATATTCATTTACCATCCTGCACTTGCAGCAATTGGAGTTCCTGGCAAGCAGTATCTCAGCTGTTAATGTTGTAAATCGATGTTAACTGTGCTGCTGTACTGGGCATTATTTCCCTCTGTGTGTGTTACACAGCCGCCTGTTCTTTTCCAGCAATTTACTGATGGAATCTCCTCATTGTCTATTCTTTCATTCTTGCAGGAACTGTGTTATGTATTTAATGGTATTGTTTTAAGTAACTGTGGCATTATTACTGTATTATTCTGTGTATTGGATGTATTGGAATGAGATGTTTCAGTGAGGAGGAATAATCAGACCATTATGAGCTTTTAACATTTTCATGATGTGGATCTAACCGGTCCTGGAATATTTTAATGATTTTTTTCAGTGATTGATAATGAGACATCTCACAGTCTCAGTGTTACAAGCAGACAGAACAACATCCTACCTCCCCAATAAGATGGCTCAGGTTAACTGGGATTTCAATGTATTTATTGATTATCTCTGTTATCAAATATTATTTCATTCTGTGCGTGTCTGACGCTGCTTCAGAGGTCTGGGTACTGAACTGAGTTTGCTGCTAACACTTTCACTTCTCCTTCTCTGCCTCACTGTGGACCTTCACTGTCACTGGACTACATTGTAAAATTGAAAGTATTGATGTGATGTTTTATTGGTTTTCACTCCATCAGTTGGAATCAATAGTCTTTCCATTTATCTGTAGATTATCAGCTGCAGCGCTGATGTTGGTGTTTTATTAATTAAACAATCCCACATTATAACAGATTACTTCATAATTCCAGGGAAGGAATTTCAATGATTGTGAGGTTTTTCTGGAAGTAGCTTTCGATACTGTTTATTCCATGTATCGTAGATGAAGTGAAGACTGTAGGTGAACAGGTGGAGACTTGAGTGTTCTGTAGATACATTAAATTATTCACAGAGGTTTCACCATTGAACAAACTGACCCTGAGAATAGAATCATTGAAGCTGGGGCTGATGAACAGAACACAGATGCAAAATGTTAGGAATAAATGATATGTGAAAAGTAGCATTAGCTAACAGTTTGCAGGGTGTGAGTAATCCGAAGAGATAGGGAAGGAGAAAAGGAGCAGGGAGAACGAAACAGAGGGAAAAAGAAAAGCAGAAGTAAAATGAAAGAGAAAGAAGAAGCAGTGTGAATAATTCACCATCATGAAGTCCTGGGATGTCAGAACAGTTAGTGAGAGAAACTGTGAGTTGAAGTTGTCTGTTGTCAGATTGTGTTCATTTTCCTGTTGGACTTGATCCTCTGTGTTGATTTCTGTCAGGTCCTCATTTTGTTTTGTAGAAAGTTCCTATTCCTTACTTAGTGACTGCATGAACTGAATAGAATGAGTTCATCACCGATGGTAACTCATTATTTAAATACTTCACCTTAAAAACTCCGTGACTACTGATTTCAATAAAGAGCGAGGCTGATATCAGAAATATATTTAAATTTATATTTAACAGCCTGGACAAATGAAATATATTGACTGTATTGTCTAAACAATGAACTGTTCTCCAACATCAATAACCACAGGGATTATTGTTTGAATGTATTAATTGAGTTGTATTACTGGGATCTATGGATTAGATTTCCTCTAACACTCTGCTGCAGTCTCTCCCTGTGAATCTCAGCCTCTCCTCTCACTGTATGGAATCCTCAGTCTCCTCATCCATTGCTTCAGTTTATCCACTTTCCCAAACCATCTGCTCCAGTCTCCCCTCCTGCGACAACATGCCCTTTCCCTTCTCGCCCACCCAATCACACTGACTGGCTCCACTTCCATCTCCTTTGTCCAACCTGATAGGAATACAGGAACATCGGAGCAGGAAGAGGCCATTCAGCCCTCGAGCCTGCTCTGCCGTTCGAGATCTTTGCTGATACTCTGACTCAGCGCTGCAGTTTTCCCACTTGGTAACAGTCCCGGTCGATTCCCTGACCCCAGAGCAACAAACCAGCTACACATCCCGCTCTCCCCAAACCTTCCCAACCAACAGTCTGGAGACAAATTCCCAATTAATCCATTGGATTCCATCTCTGTAAAGCCCTTCTCATTTGCCCACTGACACTGCATCCTCACCCAGTACTTCCAGTAGATCCGTTGCTGTCTTTATTCACTTTCTGTATCAATTTCCCAATTCATTATTGATAACTGTGTTTTCAAGCATTTTATTGTGGCAAAGCACTGCCCAGGTCAATGAATCAGTTTTCACTGCTCGATGCAGCAACAAAGCTGGAAATTTCAGCCCAAATCCTGTCAAACTGCTGCTTTGTCTCCATGTCTGTTCAGTAATTTCTCTGCTTCCTTTTCTCTCTCTCTTCCAGTTAACTTGATAGCGATTGTGATCCTGTCCCGAGGAAAGTGCGGTCTCTCCAAATGTATCACTGTCTACCTGGTGGGAATGGCAGTGTCTGATCTCCTGCTCGTCATCACTGAACCCATATTGGCTGCAATTGTTGTAATTTATTTCCCATATTCATTCCTGAGAATTACTCCAGTGTGTTCTCTCATTGAGGTTCTGCCTTCTGCATCCACAGTTGTTTCTGTCTGGCTCACAGTCACTTTCACCTTTGATCGATTTGTGGCCATTTGTTGTGAGAAGCTGAAAACAAAATATTGCAGCAAGAATACTGCGGTTGTGGTTGTAGGAACAGTGAGTGTGCTGGGCAGTTTAGAGTCTCTCCCCTGGTACTTTACACTGAAACAACGTTACATTATTGATAATGTTCCCATGAGTTGTGTTTATAAACAGAGCTTCTATACTTCCCCCATATGGGGGGCATTTGAATTGTTAAATTACATTTTAACCCCTTGTGTCCCGGTCTTTCTGATTTTGCTGCTCAATGTTCTGACTGTCCGACGGATTTTAATCTCCAGTAAAGTCCGCAGGGGATTCCGGCGCCACAGCAATGCTGAGAATCACAAGGACCTAGAAATGGAGAATCGCAGGAAATCAATTATTTTACTCTTCAGTATTTCCAGCAGTTTTATACTGTTATGGGTGACCCGGGTTGTGTTTAACTTTTATAGGCGAATTGCTGATATTCAGTATTATTCCTCCTCCACTGACCCTCTCTATATCACAGATCGAACATCAAAGATGCTGCAGATTCTCAGTTCCTGCACCAACACATGTATTTACATTGTGACCCAGACTAAATTCAGACAGGAGCTGAAGAAGGCGGTGAAATACCCTCTCAATCTCATTGTTAAATTAGTGAAATCATAGAAAGAGCTGAAGGGTTTCAAACACTGGAACTAAATCCCATTCCCCTCCCCCTCCCCCACCGCCCCGCTCCACCGCCCCCCCCCCCACCTGCCTTTGTGATTAATTGACTGGCGCCATCTTTCGTCCACGCAGAGGCCTGAACGTGGCAGACCCTGACGTTTAACTGGAACATGATACGTTTACGCATGTGCCAGTACAGCGCCACCTGGTGGTTGCTATGCCAACATACGACGCCAGTGGACAAAGCTGCAAATCGCAGTGATTGTGAGGAGGTGAGAGGGGCAGTAACTGCAGTGAGACAGGGACACCAGTAGATGGAGATGGTGATAGGGTCGGTGACTGCAGTGTGACAGGGACACCAGCAGATGGAGTTGTTGAGAGTGGCCAGTAACTGCAGTGAGACAGGGACACCAGCAAATGGAGATGGTGAGAGGGGGACTGTAACTGCAGTGAAAGAGGGACACCAGCAGATGGAAATGCTGAGCCATTGCTGATGGGAGATTCTGTGTCACTGAAAGTTTGAAAGTTTTTCCAAGTCGGAGGAATTTACTTTCGATAAGCTTGAGATGCTGAATAAAATAATTTCAATACAGTTTGTGTTAAGTGACTATTTTACTACTATGTAAACACTTGTAACATTAAAATGGTTCCTGTTTGGAAAATTATTTTCAGTGATTAAAGGGAATGTATAAGTAAAACAACAGGGGCAAATTAACTCAATCAATGACAAATAAAAACTATCCATATAAATGGTTTTGAATTCTTCATTACTAAGGTCATTACTCATGACATCTCTCTCTCGTTCTCACTTCTCTCGGCTGGTATCTTTTCCACTATAATTCAGAGTAATTGAAGTTTTGATCCGATTGTCTTTTGAAAGTTAATATTGAATCTGCTTTCAGAAACCTGTCAGACAGTGAATTCCAGACCCGAACAACTCCCTGCCTATTTGTTTCTCCCGTCTGCTAGTGTAAACAGTCTCTCCTCATATCTGCAAACTGAGGGAAAGATTTTGAATACAATACAATTAATTTCTTCAGGACAGCAGCTGCAGAGGAGCTAGAACCTCCTGAATTTGGACAAACAATGAACAAAAATCCCTCTGAATCCCCCAGGAGAGCAGAGGATAGAAACAGTCTGGAACCAAATGGAAATAAGTGACACTTTACTGCAGCAGTAAAAACTCTTTGTCAGAATGTTGAGGTCTTTATTGCTGAACTTTTTATAAACTGGAGGTGAAAAGTGGAAGATCTTTAATACCATTTGTGTTAAATGGCCATTTCCCAGCTTGGCAAACCCTTGTAACATTAAACTGGTGAATGTTAAGAAGGTTTTTTTTTCGATTGATTGCAGGCTACTCCATAAATCCAGCAGCATCAAATACAGTGCAAAGAATCATTGACAAATATAACTGTAAATATGGGTAAGAATTGTTGTGTGAAATGTCACCAGTTGTTAAAGTTCTCTTCGCTGCATCAGTAACCTGGCTCCAGTTTCAGTCTTTGTCACACAGTGGAATTGAAAAACCAAATAAAAACTGCCTGTTGAGACTGCAGTCAAACCGGCCACTCCAGCAAAACACGATGTCACAATTTTAAGGTAGTTGCAGTGAGTCATTTTCTGAACGTTCTGTTAACTGGAGGTGAATAGTGAAAGACATTTAATACAATGAGTGTTAAATGGCCAGCATCCAGACCGGCCCCCCCAGGGTTTAAATTACAGCAGTTTTTCTGCTCTGTTAATGAGGTTTTTGTGGGAGGAAGCGAGAGAGAGACAGACAGACAGGTTTCTGTCTGGAATGGTCCATTTGGGGTATGGCTGGAATATCCCTCTCTCCCCCATTCCCTGTTTACACAGAGACTCACCTTGGACTGTCCCATACCTGGGAGGGAGTGTCCTGATGGAGGAAGCTGAGAGCTGGTTGTGTCAGCTGCATTTTGGGTGGACTGTCTGTTTGAGTGACAGGTTCTGGGATATATTAGGACAACATCAGCCTCCATTCTTTCTTTCCATGCAGCTGGTTTGTGAATGTGAGTTTCTGTGTCTCAGTTTCTGTTTCTCTGTGCCCAGGTAAATTGCAAGCTGATTACAGTGTGTGTGAGAGAGAGAGTCCAGTCTGAATCCCCCTCTCTCTGTCCCAGTCCAGACGTTTATCTCCAAATCCCTCCCCAATGCCCCCCACCAGGATCTTTTCCCCATGGATGAGCTGTTGGAGGGAAGATGTTAGAGTCCTAGGATGGAACGCAGACCGTGTGGGATGGTGAGTATCACATCTTTATTGTCTCTCTCTGCCTATCTCCCTCCTTCTGACTCAGTCTCTTTCACTCAGTCTCTCTCACTGAATCTCTCGCATTGAATCTCTATCTCACTGAATCTCTCTCGCACTCAATCTCTCTCGCACTCAATCTCTCTCTCACTGAATCTCTCTCGCACTCAATCTCCCTTGCACACAATCTCTCTCGCACACAATCTCTCTCGCACTGAATCTCTCTCGCACTGAATCTCTCTCGCACTCAATCTTTCTCTCACTGAATCTCTCTCGCACTGAATCTCTCTCTCACTGAATCTCTCTCGCACTCAATCTCTCGCACTGAATCTCTCTCGCACTCAACCTCTCTCGCACTGAATCTCTCTCTCACTGAATCTCTCTCGCACTGAATCTCTCTCTCACTGAATCTCTCTCTCTCACTCAATCTCTCTCACTGAAACTCTCTCGCACTGAATCTCTCTCTGTCTCTCTATTTCTCAATCTCTCTTCCTAACTTTGTGATTCTGTCTGATTCTCTCTCTCTCTCTGTTCCTCAATCTCTCTCTCTCTGTATTTCTCCCTCTTTGTGTTCCTCCATCTCTCTCTCCCTCACTTTGTGTTTCTCTTTCTCTCTGAGTGATTGTCCATCTTTCTGTCTCAATGGCTTTCTCTGTCCTCTCTCTCAATCTCTCTGTGATTCCCTGTGCCTTTCTCACTGGCTTTCTGTCTGTCTCTTTGGTGCCTGTAATTTATTTGTGTCTCTGTTCCTTTCCACCACTTTTTCCCTGCTCTTTTTCTCTCTCGTTCTGTCCTTTTTCTATTTCTGACGTTTTCTGTCTTTTCTCTATTTCTGTCTCTCTGTCTTTTCTCTATTTCTCTGACTTTCTCTCTGTTTTCTCTTTCTGTCTATTTCTATCTTATCTATCTTCTCTCTTTTTATTTCTGTCTTCTCTCTTTCTCTTTCTATCTTTTCGCTATTTCTTTTACGCTCCCTTTGCCTCTTTTTCTCTCTCTTTATTGTCTCTTTCTATCTTTTCTCTCTTTTTCTCTGTATCTTTCTATCTTTTCTCTCTTTTTCTCTCTATTTCTTTGTCTCTTTCTGCCTTCTGTATTTCTCTTCCTATCATTTCTCTCTCTTTCCAACTTTTTCTGTCTTCTTCTGATCCTATCCCGCCCACCGTAATATATCCCCTCTCGCAATTTGCACACCCCCGCAATTTATTCCCCCTCCGCAATTTATCCCTCTGCCCGCAATTTATACCCCCCCCGCAATTTATACCACCCCTTAATTTATACCCCCCCGCAATTTATCATCAACCCCCGCAATTTATTGCCCCCCAAAATTTATACCCCCCGGAATTTAACATCCCACCCGGCAATTTATCATCCCCCCTCAATTTATCATCCCACCCAGCAATTTATCATCCTGCCCGCAATTTATCATCCCCCCGCAATTTATCAACCCCCCCGCAATTTATTGCTCCCCCGCAATTTATCATCCCGCCCCGCTATTTATAATTCTCCCCGCAATTTATCATCACCCCCCTCGCAATTTATCACCCTCCCGCAATTTAACACTACCCCCGCAATTTCCACCCCCGCAATTCATCAGCCTGCCGCAATTTAACAGTGCCCCCGCGATTTATCCCGCTCCCGCAATTTATCATCACCCCCCGCAATTTATCACCTCTCCCGCAATTTAGTCCCCCTCGTAATTTATACCCCCCCACTGCCCCGCCGCCCGCAATTTTTAACCACCACTCAAATATTTTCCCCTGCAATATCTCTACCCCCTGGAAAATATTCCCCCCTTGTGCAGACCCCTGCAATCTAAATAATCGTTGTCTGCAGACCCCTATCTGATATCTCCTGTTAACTGACCCCCATCCAATGCCCTCATTATCAACAGAACCCCATCCAATTACCCCCTTCCCCCCTTTACAAGAAAACCCATTTGAATACCCCCCAGGACAGACTCTCATCTAAATACCCCCCTGGGAACAAACTCCCATCTAAATACCCACCTGGGAAAAAATTCCCATCTAAATAGCCCCCTCCCCAGGACAGACTTCCATCTAAATACACCCCCCCCCACAACTAACTCCCATCTAAATAACCCCCCAGGAACAGACCCCCATCTAAAAACCGTCGGGAACAAAGTCCCATCTAAATACCCCCCGGGAACAAACTTCCATTTAATAGCCCCCAGGAACCGATTACCGTCTAAATAACCCCCTCCCCACAGGAACAGACCCCAATCCAAATACCCCCAGGAACAAACTCCCATCTAAATACCGCCCAGGAACTGGCTCCCATCTAAATAACCCCCCAGGTACAAACTCCCATCTAAATAGCCCCCGGGAAGAAACTCCCATCTGAATAACCCGCCAGGAACAAACTGTCATCTAAATTTCCACTGAGAAGAAACTCCCATCTAAATACCCCCTGCAGGAACAGACTCCCATCTAAATTCCACGCCCCCCCCCCAGGAACAAACCCCCATCGAAAACGCCCCCCAGGAACAAACTCTCATCTCAATACCCCCAACCCCAGAACAGACCCCCATCTAATAACCCCCTGGAGGAACAGACTCCCATCTAAATTCCACCCGCAGGACAAACTCCCATCTAAATACCCCCCGGCAACAGACTACCATCTAAATACCCCGCGGGAAGAAACTCCCATCTGAATATGTCAATTTCAGTGTAAGTTTAAAAGTGAATTCCCTTTTGTTTTCGGAGGACCAGGGGACTGCTGGGTAAGTAAAAACTATATATTTGGGTGGTTTAAAATCTCTTTCTTTTAGTTTCGGTGACCGCAGCTTTGATAGTAACGGAGGTGCGGGAGCGGGCTTACAGCTGCGAAGTCAATTTCAGTGTAAGTTTAAAAGTGAATTCCCTTTTGTTTTCAGAGGACCAGGGGACTGCTGGGAAAGTAAAAACTATATATTTGGGTGGTGGCTGTACCCGAGACACTACATGTGTAGTGTCTCCCACCCACCCTACTCCTCTAACCAAAACAAAAGACTCCGGTGTGTTGATAAAGTAAGCTTTTTATTTAAGAAGTTCTGTCCGTTGGATTGCTAACCTAACAAATTTTGACTTTTTGTTTTTGGTTTTTCAGTAGATTTGTTGGGAATTTAGAATAGTGGGAATGGAGGTTAAGGCAGTTGTATGTTCCTCCTGCAGAATGCGGGAGGTAAGGGTCGACAAGAGTGCATCTGCGGGAAGTGCACCCAACTCCAGCTCCTCGAGAACCGCGTTAGGGAACTGGAGCTGGAGCTGGATGAACTTCGGATCATTCGGGAGGTGGAGGAGGTTATTGAGAGGAGTTATGGGGAGGTAGCCACACCTCAGGTAAAAGAAGTAGGTAGATGGGTTACCGTCAGGGGAAGGAGAGGAAACCAGCAGGCAGTGCAGGAATCCCCTGTGGCCGTTTTCCTCAACAACAGGTATACCGTTTTGGATACTGTTGCAGGGGACGACTTACCAGGGGTAAGGAATGGGGTACAGGTATCTGGCACAGAGTCTGTCCCTGTTGCTCAGAAGGGAAGGGGGAAGCGGAGCAGAGCATTAGTCATTGGGGACTCCATAGTTAGGGGAACAGATAGGAGGTTTTGTGGGAACGAGAGAGTATCACGTTTGGTATGTTGCCTCCCAGGTGCCAGGGTTCGTGATTTCTCGGATCGTGTTTTTGGGATCCTTAAGGGGGAGGGGGAGCAGCCCCAAGTGGTGGTCCACATAGGCACCAACGACATAGTTAGGAAGAGAGATGGGGATTTAAGACAGAAATTCAGGGAGCTAGGGTGGAAGCTGAGAGCGAGAACAAACAGAGTTGTTATCTCTGGGTTGTTGCCCGTGCCACGTGATAGCGAAGCGAGGAATAAGGAGAGAGAGGAGTTGAACACGTGGCTGCAGCGATGGTGCAGGAGGGAGGGTTTTGGTTTCCAGGATAATTGGGGCTCTTTCTGGGGTAGGTGGGACCTCTACAAACAGGATGGTCTTCACCTGAACCAGAGGGGTACCAATATCCTGGGGGGGAAATTTGCTAGTGCTCTTCGGGGGGGGGGGGTTTAAACTAATTCAGCAGGGTAATGGGAACCTAAATTGTAGTGCCAGTGTACAGGATGTTGAGAGTAGTGAGGTCAGGGCTATGGTTACAAGGACGCAAGAGGGCACTGGCAAGCAAGAACCTGGTTTAAAGTATGTCTACTTCAACGCCAGGAGCATCCGGAATAAGGTGGGTGAGCTTGCAGCATGGGTTGGTACCTGGGATCTCGATGTAGTGGCCATTTCGGAGACATGGGTAGAGCAGGGGCAGGAATGGATGTTCCAGGTTCCGGGATTTAGATGTTTCAGTAAGAACAGAGAAGATGGTAAAAGAGGGCGGGGGGGGGGGGGGGGTTGTGGGGGTGGCATTGTTAATCATGGAGAGTATTACAGCGACAGAAAGGACGTTTGAGGACTCGTCTACTGAGGTAGTATGGGCCGAGGTTAGAAACAGGAGAGGTGAGGTTACCCTGTTATGAGTCTTCTATACACCTCCAAATAGTTCCAGAGATGTAGAGGAAAGGATAGCGAAGATGATTCACGACAGGGGCTAGAGTAACAGGGTAGTTGTTATGGGGGACTTTAGCTTTCCAAATATTGACTGGAAATACTATAGTTCGAGTACTTTAGATGGGTCAGTTTTTGTCCAGTGTGTGCAGGAGGGTTTTCTGACACAGTATGTAGACAGGCCAACCAGGGGCGATGCCACATTGGATTTGGTACTTGGAAATGAACCCGGCCAGGTGTTAGATTTAGATGTAGGTGAGCACTTTGGCGATAGTGATCACAATTCGGTTAGGTTTATACTTAGCGATGGGCAGGGACAGGTATATTCCGCAGTGCAAACATTATAGCTGGGGGAATGGAAATTATGATGCGATTAGGCAAGATTTAGCATGCGTAGGATGGGGAAGGAAACTGCAGGGGATGGGAACAATCGAAATATGGAGCTTATTCAAAGAGCAGCTACTGCGTGTCCTTGATAAGTATGTACCTGTGAGGCAGGGAGGAAGTTGTCGAGCGAGGGAGCTGTGGTTTACTAAAGAAGTTGAAGCGCTTGTCAAGAGGAAGAAGAAGGCTTATGTTAGGATGAGACGTGAAGGCTCACTTCGGGCGCTTGAGAGCTACAAGCTAGCCAGGAAGGATCGAAAGGGAGAGCTAAGAAGAGCAAGGAGAGGACACGAGAAGTCATTGGCGGATAGGATCAGGGAAAACCCTAAGGCTTTCTTTGGGTATATCAGGAATAAAAGAATGACTAGAGTTAGATTAGGGCCAATCAATTAGGGATAGTAGTGGGAAGTTGTGTGTGGAATCAAAGGAAATAGGGGAAGTGTTAAATGAATATTTTGCGTCAGTATTTACAGTAGACAAATAAAATGTTGTTGAGGAGAATATTGAGATTCAGGCTACTAGGCTAGATGGGATTGAGGTTCACAAGGAGGAGGTGTTATCAATTTTGGAAAATGTGAAAATAGATAAGACCCCTGGGCCAGATGGGATTTACCCTAGGATTCTCTGGGAAGCCAGGGAGGAGATTGCAGAGCCTTTGTCCTTGATCTTTATGTCGTCATTGTCAACAGGAATAGTGCCGGAAGACTGGAGGATAGCAAATGTTGTCCCCTTGTTTAATAAGGGGAGTAGAGACAGCCCTGGTAATTATAGACCTGTGAGCCTTACTTCGGTTGTGGGTAAAATGTTGGAAAAGGTTATAAGAGACAGGATTTGTAATCATCTTGAAAAGAATAAGTTCATTAGCGATAGTCAGCACGGTTTTGTGACGGGTAGGTCGTGCCTCACAAACCTTATTGAGTTCTTCAAGAAGGTGACCAAACAGGTGGAAGAGGGTAAAGCAGTGGATGTGGTGTATATGGATTTCAGTAAGGCGTTTGATAATGTTCCCCATGGTAGGCTGTTGCAGAAAATACGGAAGTATGGGGTTGAAGGTGATTTAGAGCTTTGGATCAGAAATTGGCTAGCTGAAAGAAGACAGAGGGTGGTGGTTGATGGCAAATGTTCATCCTGGAGTTTAGTTACTAGTGGTGTACCGCAAGGATCTGTTTTGTGGCCACTGCTCTTTGTCGTTTTTATAAATGACCTGGAAGAGGGTGAAGAAGGGTGGGTTAGTAAACTTGCAGATGTCACTAAAGTCGGTGGAGTTGTGGATAGTGCCGAAGGATGTTGCAGGGTACAGAGGGTCATAAATGGGCTGCAGTGCTGGGCTAAGAGATATCAAATGGAGTTTAATGCGGAAAAGTGCGAGTTGATTCACTTTGGAAGGAGTAACAGGAATGCAGAGTACTGGGCTAATGGGAAGATTCTTGGTAGTGTAGATGAACAGAGAGATCTTGGTGTCCAGGTGCATAAATCCCTGAAGGTTGCTACCCAGGTTAATAGGGCTGTTAAGAAGGCATATGGTGTGTTAGCTTTTATTAGTAGGTGGATCGAGTTTCGGAGCCACGAGGTCATGCTGCAGCTGTACAAAACTCTGGTGAGACCGCACCTGGAGTATTGCGTGCAGTTCTGGTCACCGCATTATAGGAAGGATGTGGAAGCTATGGAAAGGGTGCAGAGGAGATTTACTAGGATGTTGCCTGGTATGGAGGGAAGGTCTTACGAGGAAAGGCTGAGGGGCTTGAGGTTGTTTTCGTTGGAGAGAAGGAGGAGGAGGGGTGACTTAATAGAGACATATAAGATAATCAGAGGGTTAGATATGGTGGATTGTGAGCGTCTTTTTCCTCGGATGGTGATGGCAAACATGAGGGGACATAGCTTCAACTTGAGGGGTGATAGATATAGGACAGATGTGAGAGGTCGTTTCTTTACTCAGAGAGTAGTAAGGGCGTGGAACGCCCTGCCTGCAGCAGTAGTAGATTCGCCAACTTTAAGGGCATTTAAGTGGTCATTGGATAGACATATGGATGAAAATGGATTAGTGTAAGTCAGATGGTTTCACTGGTCGGCGCAACATCGAGGAACGAAGGGCCTGTACGGCGCTGTACTGTTCTAATTCTAATTCTAATAACCCGCCAGGAACAAACTGTCATCTAAATTTCCACTGAGAAGAAACTCCCATCTAAATACCACCCCCCCGGAACAAACTCCCATCTAAATACACCCCCAGGAACAAACTCCCATCTCAATACCCCCCTACCCCGGAGCAGACACCCATCTAATTACGCCCGGCAGGAACAGACTCACATCTAAATTCCACCCGCAGGACAAACACACATCTAAATACCCCCTGGCAACAGATTAACATCTAAATACCCCGCAGGATCAAACTCCCATCAAAATAACCCCCAGTAACAATCTCCCATCTAAATACCCCCCAGGAACTGACTCCCATCTAAAAAACCTTCCACCCCCCCCCCTCCCCACCCCAGGAACAGATCCCCATCTAAATACTCCCCGGGAACAAACATCCATCTGAATACCACCCCAGGAACCGATTCCCATCTAAATCCCTGCCCAGGAACAAACACCCATCCAAATAGCCCCCGGGAATAAACTCCCATCTAAATACCCCCCGGGAACCAACTCCCATCTAAATTAACACCCAGGAACAGACACCCATCTAAATAGCCCCCTGGAACAAACTCCCATCTCAATATGCCCCTCCCGGAACAGACCCCTATCTAAATACCCCCTGCAGGAACAGACTCCCATCTAAATACCCGCCCAGAACTGAACCCCATCTAAGTACCCCACATCTGTGAACAGATCCCCATCCAAATACCCACAGGAGCAGACTCCCATCTAAATACCCTCTGGCAATAGACTACCATCTGAATACCCCGCAGGAGCAAACTCCCATCTAAATACCGCCCCAGTAACAAACTCCCATCTAACTACCCCCCAGGATCAGACTCTCATCTAAATAACCTCCCCCCCAGGAACAGATCCTCATCTAAATACCCCCTGGAACAAACTCCCATCTAAATACCCACCCAGGATCTGACCCCCTTCTAATTGCACCACTTCTGTGAACAGACCCCCATCTAAATACCCCCAGGAACAGAGCCCCATCTGAATACCCCACCCGCAGGAACAAACTCCCATCTAAATAACCCCCGGGAACAAACTCCAATCTCAATGCCCCCCAGGAACTGGGTCCCATCTAAATAGACCCCAGGAACAGGTTCCCATCTAAATACCCCACCCCCCCCCAGGACAAACCCCCATCTAAAAAACCCCTGGCAACAGACTTCCATCTAATTACCCTGCAGGAACAAACTCACTTCGAAATACCCATACCCCCTGTAACAAACTCCCATCTATATACTCCCAGGAACTGACTCCCATCGAAATAACACCCCCACCCCAGAACAGATCCCCATCTAAATACCCCCCGGGAACAAACTCCCATCTAAATACCCCCCAGGATCTGACTCCAATCTAATTACCCCCCCCCACAGGAACAAACTCCCATCTAAATATCCCCCGGGAACAAACTCCCATCTAATTACGCCCCAGGATCTGACTCCCATCTAAATATCCCCCCAGGAAGAAACTCCCATCTAAATACCCCCCGGGAACAAACTTCCATCTAAATAGCCCCCCAAGAACCGATTCCCATCTAAATATAACCCCCCCCCCCCCACAGGATCAGACACCCATCCAAATACCCCCAGGAACAAACCCCCATCCTAATACCGCCCAGGAACTGGCTCCCATCTAAATAACCCCCCAGGAACAAACTCCCATCTAAATACCCCCCCGGGAAGAATCTCCCATCTTAATACCCCTCGCGAACAAACGTCCATCTAAATAGCCCCCCTGGAACTGATTCCCATCTAAATCACCCCGCCCCCAGGAACAGACCCCCATCCAAATACCCCCAGGAACAAACTCCCATCTAAATAGCGGCCAGGAACTGGCTCCCGTCTAAATAACCCCCCAGGAACAAACTCCCATCTAAATATCCCCCGAGAAGAAACTCCCATCTGAATAACCCGCCAGGAACAAACTGTCATCTAAATTTGCGCTGAGAAGAAACTCCCATCTAAATCACACCCCTCCAGGAACAAACTCCCATCTCAATACCTCCCCAAGCCGGAATAGACGCCCATCTAATTATCCCCTGCAGGAAGAGAGTCACATCTAAATTCCACCCACAGGACAAACTCCCATCTCAATAACCCCGGCAACAGATTACCATCTAAATACCCCGCAGGAACAGACTCCCATCTAAATACCCCCCAGTAACAAACTCCTGTCTAAATACCTACCAGGAACTGACTCCCATCTAAGTAACACACCCACCCCGGAACAGATCCCCATCTAAATACCCCACGGGAACAAACTCCCATCTAAATACCCCCAAGGATCTGACTCCAAACTAATTGCCCCCCCAGGAACAAAATGCCATCTAAATCGCCCCCGGGAACAATCTTCCATCTAATTAGCCCCCCAAGAACCGATTGCCATCTAAATATAACCCCCCCCCCCCCACAGGAACAGATCCCCTTCCAAATACCCCCAGGAACTGGCCCCCATCTAAATACCTCCCAGGAACTGGCTCCCATCTAAATAACCCCCCAGGAACAAACTCCCATCTAAATACCACCCGGGAAGAAACTCCCATCTAAATACCCCCCGGGAACAAACGTCCATCTAAATAGCCCCCCAGGAACTGATTCCCATCTAAATCACCCCCCTCCCCCAGGAACAGACCCCCATCCAAATACCCCCAGGAACAAACTCCCATCTAAATGCCGCCCAGCAACTGGCACACATCTAAATAACCCCCCAGGAACAAACTCCCATCTAAATACCCCCCGTGAAGAAACTCCCATCTAAATCACACCCCCCCAGGAACAAACTCCCATTTAAATAGCCCCCCCAAGGAACAAACTCCCATCTGAATACCCCCCCCCTACCCCGAAACAGACCCCCATCTAATTATCCGCTGCAGGAACAGACTCCCATCTAAATACCCCTCAGCAACAAACTCCCATCTAAATACTCCCCAGCAACAAACTCCCATCTAAATACCTACCAGGAACTGACTCCCATCTAAATACCATGCCCCCCAGGACAAACTCCCATCTAAAAAACCCCTGGCAACAGACTACTATCTAAATACCCTGCAGGAACAATCTCACATCTAAATATCCCCCCTGTAATAATCACCCATCTAAATACCCCCCAGGAACTGACTCCCACTAAATACACCCCCCCCCAGGAACAAACTCCCATCTCAATAACCCCCCACCCCGGAACAGACGCCCATCTAATTACCCCCTGCAGGAACAGACTCCCATCTAAATTCCACCCGCAGGACAAACACCCATCTAAATACCCCCTGGCAACAGATTACCGTCTAAATACCCTGCAGGAACAAACTCCCATCAAAATAACCCCTGGTAACAACCTCCCATCTAAATATCCCCCAGGAACTGACTCCCATCTAAAAACCCTCCACCCCCCAGGAACAGATCCCCATCTAAATACTGCCCGGGAACAAACATCCATCTAAATACCCCCCCAGGAACTGACTCCCATCTAAATCCCTTCCCAGGAACAAACTCCCATCTAAATAGCCCCCGGGAATAAACTCCCATCTAAATACCCCCCGAGAACAAACTCCCATCTAAATTAACACCCATGAACAGACCCCCATCTAAATACCCCCTGCAGGAACAGACTCCCATCTAAATAGCCGCCCAGAACAGAACACCATCTAAGTACCCCACATCTGTGAACAGATCCCCATCTAAACACCCCCAGGAACAGACTCCCATCTAAATACCCCCCGGCAATAGACTACCATCTAAATACCCGGCAGGAGCAAACTCCCATCTAAATACCGCCCCAGTAACAAACTCCCATCTAAATATCCCCCAGCAGCAGACTCTCATCTAAATAACCTCCCCCCCCCCCCCCCCCCGGGAACAGATCCCCATCTAAATACCCCCCGGGAACAAACTCCCACCTAAATACCCCCCAGGATCTGACCCCCTTCTAATTACCCCAGTTCTGTGAACAGACCCCCATCTAAATACCCCCAGGAACAGAGCCCCATCTGAATACCCCACCCCCAGGAACAAACTCCCATCTAAATAACCCCCGGGAACAAACTCCAATCTCAATGCCCCCCAGGAACTGAGTCCCATCTAAATAACCCCCCAGGAACAGGTTCCCATCTAAATACCCCACCCCCTAGGACAAACTCCCATCTAAAAAACCCTTGGCAACAGACTACCATCTAATTACCCTGCAGGAACTAACTCACTTCGAAATACCCTCCCCTCCATAACAAACCTCCATCTAAGTACCCCGAGGAACCGACTCCCATCTAAATAACACCCCCACCCCGGAACAGATCCCCATCTAAATACCCCCCGGGAACAAACTCCCATCTAAATACCCCCCAGGATCTGACTCCCATCTAATTACCCCCCCAGGAACAAACTCCCATCTACATACCCCCCGGGAACAAACTCCCATCTAATTACCCCGCAGGATCTGACTCCCATCTAAATACCCCCCCCAGGAACAAACTCCCATCTAAATGCCCCCCGGGAACAAACTTCCATCTAAATAGCACGCCAGGAACCGATTCCCATCTAAATAATACCACCCCCACAGGAACAGACCCCCATCCAAATACCCCCAGGAACAAACCCCCATCTAAATACCGCCCAGGAACTGGCTCCCATCTAAATAACCCCCCAGGAACAAACTCCCATCTAAATACTCCCCGGGAAGAAACTCCCATCTAAATACCCCCCGGGAACAAACGTCCATCTAAATAGCCCCCCTGGAACTGATTCCCATCTAAATAACACCCCCCCCCCAGGAACAGACCCCCATCCAAATACCCCCAGGAACATACTCCCATCTAAATACCGCCCAGGAACTGGCTCCCATCCAAATAACCCCCCAGGAACAAACTCCCATCTAAATACCCCCCGGGAAGTAACTCCCATCAGAATAACCCGCCAGGAACAAACTGTCTTCTTAATTTGCTCTGAGAAAAAACTCCCATCTAAATCACACCCCCCTAGGAAAAAAACTCCCATCTAAATACCGCCCCCTCCCAGGAACAATCTCCCATCTTAATACACCACCACCCTGGAACAGACTCCCATCTAATTATCCCCTGCAGGAACAGACCACCATCTAAATTCCACCCACAGGACAAACTCCCATCTAAATACCACCCGGCAACAGACTACCATCTAAATACCCCGCAGGAACAAACTCCCATCTAAATAGCTACCAGGAACTGACTTCCATCTAAATAACCCCCCAACCCCCAGGAACAGATCCCAATCTAAATAACCCCCCAGGAACAAACTCCCATCCAAATACCCCCCGGGAAGGAACTCCCATCTGAATAACCCACCAGGAACAAACTGTCATCTAAATTTCCACTGAGAAGAAACTCCCATCTAAATACCCCCCGGGAACAAACTCCCATCTCAATACCCCACCCGCCGGCACAGACCCCCATCTAATTCTCCCCTGCAGGAACAGACTCCCATCTAAATTCCACCCACAGGACAAACTCCCATCTAAGTACCCCCCGGCAACAGACTACCATCTAAATACCCCGCAGGAACAAACTCCCATCTAAATATCCCCCAGTAACAAACTCCCATCTAAATACCCCCAGGAACTGACTCCGATCTAAATAACCCTCCACCCCCCAGGAACAGATCCCAATCTAAATACTCCCCGGGAACAAACATCCATCTAAATACCCCCGCAGGAACTGACTCCCATCTAAATACCCGCCCAGGAACAAACTCCCATCTAAATAGCCCCTGGGAATAAACTCCCATCTAAATACCCCCCGGGAACAAACTCCCATCTAAATTAACCCCCAAGAACAGACCCCCATCTAAATAGTCCCTGCAGGAACAGACTCCCATCTAAATACCCGCACAGAACTGACCCCCATCTAAGTACCCCACATCTGTGAACAGATCCCCATCTAAATACCCCCAGGAACAGACTCCCATCTAAATACCCCCCGGCAACAGACTACCATCTAATTACCCCGAAGGAGCAAACTCCCATCTAAATACCGCCCCAGGAACAGACTCCCATCTAAATAACCTCCCCCCCCCCAGGAACAGATCCCCATCTAAATACCCCCCGGGAACAATCTCCCATCTAAACCCCCGCCCCAGGATCTGACTCCCATCTAACTACCCCCCCAGGAACTGACTCCCATTTAAATAACCTCCCCCCCCCCAGGAACAAATCCCCACCTAAATACCCCCGGGAACAACGTCCCATCTAAATACCCCACCAGGAACAAACTCCCATCTCAATATGCACCCACCCCACGGAACAGACCCCCATCTAAATACCCTCTGCAGGAACAAACTCCCATCTTGATACCCCCCAGAAACAGACCCCCATCTAAATACCCCACAGAACGGACCCCCATCTAAATACCCCCAGGAACAGACTCCCATCTAAATACCCCCTATTTACTGACCCCAATCTAATGCTCCCCTCTGCACTCCACTGTAAACACCCCCCTTCTAAATACCATCCCTGTCCTGTAAATGCCCCCACTCCTCTACAAATTCCCACCATGTATCATCTCCCCCGTGAACAGCCCCCTTCCTCCCCCCCCCCGCCACCACCCCACGCCCCGTGTTATTCCCACCTCCAACACTTTCCTGGGTTTGGCTCCGTGTCCCGACAATCTTTCATTCGCTTTAATTCCTGATATGGATAAGCCACTGGAATTCTATCAACTTGCTCCCAGACCCCCGGCACCTTTAACTCATGTCAGGCCAAACACAGGGCCGGGCATTGAGCAAGGACCTTCAGAGGCAAACTGGCATTCTGAGCCTTTAACGCACAGGAAGATCCCAGCTCCAGACACATCCCTCTCTGCAGAAAGGTGTTTCACCCGTTCACCTCATCGGCTTCAGAAAATCAAACAGAGGGAGACACACACAAACACACACACACTGACTGGCACAGGGACAGGAGGGGGCCATTCAGCCCTTTGAGCCTGTCCCACCCATGTTAGATCATAGCTGATCTGTCACTTCCCCCATCTGGCCACAAGGAGTCAGGCAGAGACAGTCGGGGAGCAGACACAGAGAGTCAAAGAAACACTGCGCTGAACTCGGACTTGGTGCCAATGGTGTAAACCAGGGTGGAGGGGAGGAGGGTGGTTGTGAATCGGCTGTCCGTTCAGCATCTCTCCCCTGTTTTTACCGCATTGGGAGCAAAACTGGGCAGAGATGTAAAGCAGGATCCCACTTCACAATCACCCTGTCCAACACCAAGGCAGCGAGTTCAAATCCTCCCTCAGACCTTGGGATAGAGACACAGAAAACAGACCCCGGGATTAGGACAGAACAGAGAGAGAGAAATAAATGGAAAGGGCCCTGGAGAATGAGATGCAGGGAGTTCGAAACCAATGAGAGAAACTGAGAACAGAAGGTCAGATATATTAGATACATTAGGGACCTTTAAGCGACTCTTGGAAAGGTACATGGATGATAGTAGTATTAAGGGTATGTAGGTAGTTTGATCTTAGAGTAGGTTAAAGGTTCGGCTCAACATCGTGGGCCGAAGGGCCTGTACTGTGCTGTACTGTTCTATGTTCTATTTTCTAAATGCCGAGAAGGGAAGAGAGAGAGAGAGAAATGGAGACATTCACAGAGAGATGTAGGTATTGAGAAATTTCCCAGACCAAGAGAGAGATGCAGAGACAGAAAGATGTGGAGGGGCAGAGATGCAAAGTAAGATGCGTTTACAGAACAGAGAGGGGTGTCCCGGGATGGGGGAAATGCAGAGATAATCTTGCAGGAAAGGAGGAGCAGAGATGGAATGATTCAGGGATTTGGAAGTGAGTGAGAGAAGAAATGGACTGAGAGAGAGACAGATAAAGATGCAGAGAGTCGCAGAAAGAGAGTGACAACGGAAACCTTTGAGACTCTAGAGAGGGGCAGAGATCGAAAGGATGTTGAGAGATACACAGATAGGGATTTGAAGATGTGAAGAAACAGAGCTGGGAACAAAAGGGAAGGTGCAGGGAACAAGTTGCAGATGAGATGTAGAGAGGGAAATCTACGGGATTACATTGACTGTTCTGGAGCAGCACGTCCTAAACTATTCTCTTCAGAGCGTTCTCCAGATCCCTCCCTTGTGGTAAAAAAATCCACAGACCCCCGTAAACACAAAATCAAAACACTGCGGAAGCTGGAAATCTGAAATAAAACCCGTGCTGGAAATACTGTGCATTTCCAGCAGTTTGTTTTCCTCTCAGCCCCGAAAACACACTGTCTTCTTTTCTGTATCTAGAAATGAATTTGACAATGACACATGCATATTTATTATTATTTTCCTCTCCGGTTAAAGCTCTTGTCTGAGAATTCCACGTGGCCAAAAGATTCTCCCTCAGCATCATCACACCTGCAGCTTTCAAAAAGATTCTCCTTGGGAATAAGAGAAATAAAATTGATTCTAACAAAGCAAAGCATTTTTGAACAGAAATAAAACACAGGAAGCGCCCAGGGATCTATATTTCACTCACGGACATAAAACATTCTCTCAGTGACTCCCCATCTTACAAGCACATCCCCCAATACAGAGCCAGAGACTGGGAAGTGTGGATGTGTTTACCCTGTCATTTCCTGCTCTCTCTCTCTCTCTCTCTCTCTCACTCTTTCTCTCTATTTCTCTGTGTGTCTCTCTACATCTGTTTCTGCCTCATTGTAAAAACACACAAACACTTGTGACCCCCATCTTCTCTCCTGTAGAAGGATAGAGAGAGAAATCCACATTCCCTTCCCTGAAAATCTGAATTCAAATGCCCCCTAGGTATTTCATTTCACTGTCAAATTCAGCCCACAGCCTAAAACACCAGCATTATTTAAGAATGAGAACAAGCCTTTAGAAACCTTCACATTTCAGCCATTTCATTCCTGATTCACAGAAGTATTTGTCACTCAATTAACTAATTTTTAAACTTTTCGTCAATGTTACAATGTTCAAAATGCTGGAGTCCATTGATGCACAGCAAAATTCCACAAGCGGCAGTGTGATAACAGCCGGCTACCCCACTTCCCGTCTGATTACCTTCATGTTTCCCTTTCTCTCTTGCTGCTTTGTCTGTCCTATTGATCTCATTTGGAGAGACAGATGGAGGGAGAGAGAGAGAGAGACAGAGATATCCACTCTCAGAATCTCACTCGCAACTGAAATGGCTGCTGCACATTTCAGTTCACCCTCAAATTCACTGCACTGCCCAACACACCAGCATTATCCGGGAATTATATCGGTTTCAAGCTCAAGATTTTAATTCCAGGCCTTCAGGGGAGCTTCACACACAATGAATTCACCTCGAAAATGTAGTCACTTTTGCAATGCAGGGAATTCTGCAGGCAATCTCTGCACTGCAAGATCTCAGCAATGTTGACACTTCAAAATTCAGTTGACCAAGGCTTTCAGTGTGGATGTCTTTCTCTCTCTCTATCTGTCTTTCTCCATCTTTCTCTGCCTTCCCTCCCTCACCACATTCTGCCTGTCTCTCTCTCTCTGTCTTCGTGTGTTTAAACAGTCACCTCCAGCTGTTTCTCACTCCCCCTCTTTTTCTCTCCACCCGTTTCTGCCTCCGTGTTGTAATGTAGGAATTGATGCCGGGAATGCATACACAACAGGATCCCACAATGTGATCATAGCCAGATATCCAATCAAAGTCCTCAGAAAATGCCGTTCAGCTCTTGTAACTATTGTAAAATCATGGAAAAACAGAGAAATGCACACTAAGACCCTCAGGAAGCTGAATTTTAAAGTGTCCTCATTGTTGTCATGTAGGAAATGCTGTAGGACACTTGATGCACAGCAAGATCCCACAAGTAGCAATGTGATAATAGCCCCCAGTAACAAACTCCCATCTCTCTCTCTCTCTCTCTCTCTCTCTCTCTCTCTCTCTCTCTGTCCATATAGCTCCGAAATATTTCTGCCTCACCATTTAAAACAACAGTGCATCAAACTGCAGTGTGTGTTTTTAACTATTGAGGGTTTTAATAGAGAGACAGAGGGAAAGAAAGATGGAGAGAGACAGAGAGAGAAATCTAAACTCAGAACATCAGTAAAATGGTTTGAAAGCAATCAGCAGCATTTGAAACTCAACAAATTGATTTTTAAAATGCTTGTTACTGTTACAATGTTGGGAACACTGCAGGCCATTTGTGCACAGCAAGATCCCACAAGTAGCAGTGTGATAACAGCCCGCTGGCCCCCTCTCCCCTCTGATTCCCTCCTTATTTCCCTCACTCTCCTGCCTCCCTCTCCCTCCTGTTACCCTCATACAGACAGAAAGATAGATAGAGAGAGAGAGAGAGACAGGGACAGAGAAATCCACTCTCAGAATCTCACTCTCAATTTAATGGCTGCTGCACATTTCATTTAACCCTCATATTCACGACACTGCCCAAAACACCAGCATTATTCAGGAATTATAACGGCTTCAAGCTCAAGCCATCCCGAAATATTTACACACAATGAATTCACTTCTAAAATGTAGACACTGTTGCAATGCGGGGAATTTTGCAGGCAAACTGTGCACAGCAAGATCCCATTGGCAGCAATGTGAAATTACACACATAATCTGTTTACAGCTATTAGTTGACAAATCCCAGAGAGAGGAACATTTCTGCAGTGTGAAAATCTCAAACCCCCCTCTCGATGTCTTTATATAGGTAAAAAACGGGATGAGGTCTGACAAGCAGAATTTAGGGAGTTAGGAGCCAAGTTAAAAAGTAGGACCTCAGAGGTCGTAATCTCAGGATTGCTACCAGTGCCACGTGATTGTCAGAGTAGAAATGAAAGAATAGTCAGGATGAATGCGTGGCTTGAGAGATGGTGCAGGAGGAAGGGGTTCAGAATTTTGGGACATTGGGACCGGTTCTGGGGGAGGTGGGACTATTACAACTTAGACGGTCGACACCTGGGCCTGACTGGAACCAATGTCCTTGGGGGTGCTTTTGCTAACGCTGTTGGGGAGGGTTTAAACTAATGTGGCAGGGGGATGGGAACCAAATGAGGAGGTCAGTGGACAGTAAGTAGTTAGTAACTAAAGACTGTAAGGAACTAGACAATGAAGTCAGAGTGACTAAGGGAAAGAGTAGGCAGGGAGCAGATGATGAATGCAAAGGGACTGGTGGTCTGAGGTGCATTTGTTTGAATGCAAGAAGTGTAGTAGGGAAGGCAGATGAACTTAGGGCTTGGATTAGTACCTGGGAGTATGATGTTATTGCTATTGCTGAGACTTGGCTGAGGGAAGGGCATGATTGGCAACTAAATATCCCAGGATATCGATGCTTCAGGCGGGATAGAGAGGGAGGTAAAAGGGGTGGAGGAGTTGCATTACTGGTCAAAGAGGATATCACAGTTGTGCTGAAGGAGGGCACTATGGAGGACTCGAACAGTGAGGCAATTTGGGCAGAACTCAGAAATAGGAAGAGTGCGGTAACAATGTTGGGGCTGTACTACAGGCCTCCCAACAGCGAGCGTGAGATAGAGGTACAAATATGTAAACAGATGATGGAAAGATGTAGGAGCAACAGGGTGGTGGTGATAGGAGATTTTAATTTTCCCAACATTGACTGGGATTCACTTAGTGTTAGAGGTCTAGATGGAGCAGAATTTGTAAGGAGCATCCAGGAGGCTTTTCTAGAGCAGTATGTAAATAGTCCAACTCGGGAAGGGGCCATACTGGACCTGGTGTTGGGGAATGAGCCCGGCCAGGTGGTTGAAGTTTCAGTAGGGGACTACTTTGGGAATAGTTATCACAATTCCGTAAGTTTTAGAATACTCATGGACAAAGACGAGAATGGTCCTAAAGGAAGAGTGCTAAATTGGGGGAAGGCCAACTATACCAAAATTCGGCAGGAGCTGGGGAATGTAGATTGGGAGCAGCTGTTTGAAGGTAAATCCACATTTGATATGTGGTAGACTTTTAAAGACGGGTTGTTTCGCGTGCAGGAGAGACATGTTACTGTGAAAATTAGGGATAGAAATGGCAAGATTAGGGAACCATGGATAACAGGTGAAATTGTGAGACTAGCTAAGAGGAAAAAGGAAGCATACATAAGGTCTAGGAGGCTGAAGAAAGACGAAGATTTGGAAGAATATCGGGAATGAAGGACCAATCTGAAACGAGGAATTAAGAGGGCTAAAAGGGGTCATGAAATATCTGTAGCAAACAGGGTTCAGGAAAATCCCAAAGCCTTTTCTTCATATATAAGGAGCAAGAGGGTAACTAGAGAAAGGATTGGCCCACTCAAGGACAAAGGAGGAAAGTTATGCGTAGAGTCCGAGAAAATGGGTGAGATTCTAAACGAGTACTTTGCATCGGTATTCACCAAGTCGAGGGACATGACGGATGTTGAGGTTAGGGACAGATGTTTGATTACTCTAGGTCAAGTCGGCATAAGGAGGGAGGAAGTGTTGGGTATTCTAAAAGGCATTAAGGTGGACAAGTCCCCAGGTCCGGATGGGATCTATCCCAGGTTACTGAGGGAAACGAGAGAGGGAATAGCTGGGGCCTTAACAGATATCTTTGCAGCATCCTTAAACACGGGTGAGGTCCCAGAGGACTGGAGGATTGCTAATGTTGTCCCCTTGTTTAAGAAGGGTAGCAGGGAAAATCCAGGTAATTATAGAACGGTGAGCCTGACGTCAGTGGTAGGGAAGATGCTGGAGAAGATACTGAGGGATAGGATCTATTCCCATTTGGAAGAAAATGGGCTCATCAGTGATAGGCAACATGGTTTTGTGCAGGGAAGGTCATGTCTTACCAACTTAATAGAATTCTTTGAGGAAGTGACAAAGTTGATTGATGAGGGAAGGGCTGTAGATGTCATAAACATGGACTTCAGTAAGGCGTTTTATAAGGTTCCCCATGGTAGGCTGATGGAGAAAGTGAAGTCGCATGGGGTCCAGGGTGTGCTAGCTAGATGGATAAAGAACTGGTTGGGCAACAGGGAACAGAGAGTAGCAGTGGAAGGGAGTTGCTCAAAATGGAGACGTGTGGTGTTCCACAGGGATCCGTGCTGGGACCACTGTTGTCGGTGATATACATAAATGATTTGGAGGAAAGTATAGGTTGTCTGATTATCAATTTTGCAGACGACACTAAGAATGTTTGAGGAGAAGATAGTGAAGGGGACTGTCAGAGAATACAGCAGAATATATATAGATTGGAGAGTTGGGCAGAGAAATGTGCAGATGGATTTCAATCAGGGCAAATGCGAGGTGATGCATTTTGGAAGATCCAATTCAAGAGTGAACTATACAGTAAATGGTAAAGTCCTGGGGAAAATTGATGTGCAGAGAGATTTGGGTGTTTAGGTCCATTGTTCCCTGAAGGTGGCAACGCAGGTCAATGGAGTGGTCAAGAAGGCATACGGCATGCTTTCCTTCATCGGACGGGGTATTGAGTACAAGGGTTGGCAGGTCATGTTACAGTAGTATAGGACTTTGGTTCGGCCACATTTGGAAGACTGCGTGCAGTTCTGGTCGCCACATTACCAAAAGAATGTAGATGCTTTGGAGAGGGTGCAGAGGAGGTTCACCAGGATGTTGCCTGGTATGGAGGGCGCTAGCTATGAAGAGAGGTTGAGTAGATTAGGATTATTTTCATTTGAAAGACGGAGGTTGAGGGGGGACCTGATTGAGGTGTACAAAATCATGAGAGGTATAGACAGGGTGGATCGCAAGAAGCTTTTTCCCAGAGTGGGAGATTCAATTACAAGGGGACACGAGTTCAAAGTGAAAGGGGAAAAGTTTAGGGGGGATATTCGTGGAAAGTTCTTTACGCAGAGGGTGGTGGCTGCCTGGAATGCGTTGCCAGTGGAGGTGGCAGACGCGGGCACGATAGCGTCTTTTAAGATGTATCTAGACTGATACATGAATGGGCAGGAAGCAAAGAGATACAGACCCTTAGAAAATAGGTGACATGTTTAGATAAAGGATCTGGATCGGCGCAGGCTTGGAGGGCCGAAGGGCCTGTTCCTGTGCTGTAATTTTCTTTGTTCTCTTGCTCCACCGCGTCCTCCACCTTACCCCGAAAGGGGAATAATACTGCATCTGTAAAATTCTGGTACTTTGTGTGTGTGTGAGATTAATTCTGTATCTGTCTTTCTCAGTAACTGTGTGTGAGTGTGGGATTCACTTTCTATCTGACAATTCCAGCGACTGTGTCTGACGGTGGGATTAATTTTGTTCCTATCACTGTCTGGTGCAGTGTGCGTGTGAGATTACCTCTGTGCCTGTCACTCTCCCGTAATGTGTGTGAGGGATTAATTCTGAATCTGTCACTCTCTGTTCCTGTGTATGACTGTGAGACTAATTCTCCATCTGAAAATTCCTGATACTGCGTGTAAGAGAGACGAAAACATTCTCTATCTGTAAGCCTCTGCTGCAGAATGTGAGTGTGGAATTCATTCTGTACTTGTCCATTTCTGGTGCTGTGTGTGTATGGGATTTATTCTGTCTCCCTTCGCCTCTGATATTGTAAGTGTGGCTACAGTATGTAGGGGTGTTTCGTTTTTTTGCTATTGCTCTTTCTAACAATCTCTGGTATAACGGGTAAGTGACTGGATCCTTCCTGCCTTTGACACCTACAGTCGGTAAGGTTTCATTCGACTTAAACCTATTTTATTGCTGCACTGATGGCCCTCTCTCACCCGATCTCTGACATGTTCACTACTTGTTCGACTGAAATCGTGAAATCACCATGAATTTTGCCCTTGAATTTCCTCTTTGGGGATGAGCAGGGGAGCAATGTTCTTCTTTGACTCGACAATCTAGTTATTTTACTCAAGATGGACTCGGAAATCCAGCGATGAGTCCAGACTCACATATACAGGGCATTAGTGTAACAGGAGATGGTCATGTAGTCAGGAAGGCGATGACCTCGTGGCAATATCACTAAACTAGTAACAGGCAGAGACCCAGGCCTTGGATCTCGAAATTGAAGTTCGAATCCACAGACAGCATTTCAAAAACCTGCAATTCAGAAGCTAGTCTAAAAAAAAAGTTGTGGACTATAATTTAAAAAAAAGACTGGTTTGCTAATGTTGTAAAGGGAAGAAATCTGCTGTCCTTGCCCGATTAGCAGGAAATGCAGACTTAGACATAGAATTTTTGAAAAACTGATCACTAAACTAGAAATCAAAAAGCAAACTTGTGGTCTAATTCCTTGGCAACATGGGTACAAATCCCTCCATGTCAGTTGATACTGTTTAATTCAATAAATTAACAAAGAACTGGAATTAAACCCTTGTCTCAGTTAAAACCTGGCTCCCCGACCTGAAGCCAACGGGACCCAGTGACATGTGTCGGGTTCGGGTCGGGATGGGCCTCTCTTCCCAGTCCAGCATTCGTGCTCCGGGCAGGTCGGGCTGGACAGTGCTTCCTCCGGGTAGTAATCTTCAATTCAACATTCAGGTCAAGGTGGGTAACGTGCAGTCCGGACTCCGCACTCTGCAGTGAGTGAGTGAGCGTCTCTATAACGTCATCGTGCTCATGCTGTCACTTCAATACATCCAAAGGTGATTCTACACTGCAGTACACTATGGATGTAAAACGAATGCTGACTACTGGATAATGTTTAGCAGTGGAAAGTCTTGTAGCCGGAAAGGTTAATCTTCCACTTGGAAACATTTCAATGCTGTTGCTTTCTGCAATAGTAAGATTTGTGCAATGCAAATCTTGGAAACTTATACTAAAATCTGACAGCAATAAGATGGGAGATTCATCTTTGCAGCAGCACACTGAGAAAGGTTGTACTCGATCCGCAGCAGGGCCAAGTAAGGCCATTCTAACTTCGTTTGTCCAGGCGAGGGAAGAAAAACATACCCACTCACAAGAAATCAGAAATTACAGACAAATGCGAAAGTCTCTGTTGCACGGATATTCGACCTTTCTGCACTGTCTCTAGTGAAGGGTATGTTGAGCTACCACAAGAGCTTATCATTGTGAGTGCAACATACGGTCGAGTATCAGCATCAAATGTGTTACCAAATCCAAGTACAGTTTCAGGAAGTTGTCGTGATGTGGTCGAAGAAAAGAGAAAACAACTAATCTCTCAAATTACTGACATACTAAAGGATGTGAATGTGGGAATGACAACTTACATGTGGACGGATGACTACCGTAAAATCCATTTTTTGTTGATAATTTGTCATTAGATCACTGTAGATGTTCAACTTTATGTCAAAGTTTGAACAACAGCAATGTTTCCACTGGAGGACGTCAAAACTGGTAAAAACATCAGGCGTGAGATTTTAAAGCTGCTAGTGAATACTGTTGGATTGAACCCAGCATACTTAAATAAATTAGTCCAGGTGACAGATCAAGGTGCTAACATAGTGCTTGCTCTTAGACCCATATCAACATTTGGAGTGTCATGACACGTGTATATAACACGATCCTTCAACATTCACTTGATCCAAAGGAATTAGATTCTAAAGCTCCGGATGTTGTAGAAACTATACATCATGCCAAAGACTTGGTGACATTTGTTAAACAGTCTGGTCTTCCTGCACACTCGACTGAAACTGCAAATCCAATGGGAGAAACGAGGTACAGTGCTGTGATTCTGACACTGAGTTCAATTCAGGATATTTATCATGAGCTGCAAACTGGAACAGTGTGGGGAAAACTACAGGCTGGAAAACATCGCCCCCGATGTCTTGCAGTTTTTGGTTCAGTTCCTCCGACCATTTTCTGAAACTCAGAGGGAACTCGAGGGAGACCGGTATCCTACATTAAACCTGGTAATTCCGTGGTTTGAGAAACTTAAACGACTCTCTAAGCCACTTTCTACAGATACTCCAATGAAAGCAGTTGTCAAGAAACTGCAAAGAGAGTGGCTTCTGAAGAAAGTTGAAGAAAATGATGTGCACAAGATAGCGACATTTCTCTGGCCTAAATTTAATCAGCTGAGAATGTCGTTCAGCCATGATAGGGAGGAAAAACAAGAAATGCTGGAAATAATCAGCAAGTCAGTCAGTGGTGAGAGAAGCAAGAGTTAACGTTTCAGGTCAATGACCCTTCATCAGAATTGGCAAAGGTTCGAAATGTAATAGCTTTTAAGCAAATAAAGCTGGGGTGGGTCAAGCGATAACAGAAGACAAGGTGTTGATATGACATAGTCACAGTGAATAACTGACCAGAAGGTGCACGAACGCTTTGTCTTTCAACACACTGTTAACATGTCGTTTGCCTTTGCTCCATGACCTTCTGGTCAGTTATTTTCTGTGACACTGTCCTATAAACCCCTTGCCTTTTGTTCTCTTTTGCCCCATCCCTGCTTTATTCGCTTAAAACGTATTACATTTCTCACCTTTGCCAGTTCTGATGAAGTGTCACTGACCTGAAATGTTAACTCTGCTTCCCTCTCCACAGACCTGCTGAGTATTTCCAGCATTTCTTGTTTTTATTTCATATTTCCAGCATCTGCAATATTTTGCTTTCATGGCAGGCAAAAAAATTTGTTCTTAAGTACGCCGACTTATCAACAACTTTAATATAGAAGTCCCTATGAAGGAAACGAATGCGGCTGGCATTGAACCTACAGCTGCCAAAAAACCCAGACCAAATTTGTTGAATGGGGGAATGTCCATGAAGAAGTGGACACAAATGATGAAATGCAGCAATGCACAGCACAAAGGCCTGCTATGCTGGTGATGGAAAACGAGCTTGCTCTGTTGGTCTGGTGGAAAGAAAACAGTGTTGCATACCCTAAATCGGCCCAACTAGCTAGAAGTATACTTTGAATTCTGGCGAGCTGGATTAGCAGTGAGAGGAAATTTAGCGTAGCTGGAAGGACAATCGACCAGTGGAGATCTGCCCTTAAACCTTTCCACTGTTGAGACTGTTTGTTTTTACATGGCAATTTATAAAACCATTTGTTCTTTTATTGTTTTGTTGTTGAGTCTACTGAATCAAAAATTCCTCTAACTGCCTATTGGGTGCTTTGTCGGTGCAGGCTATTTGTTTTCTTTTTAATCTAAGGTTTGACGAGATTTGTTTCTGTTTCATCTGGTTATTAGCACCGTGCTGTTTGTGGGAACTTGCTGTGGACAATGGCTGCTGCGTTTCCTACTTTACAACAGTGACGACAATTCACAAAGACATTCGTTGGGTGGAAAGTGGTTTGCAACGTCCTGAGGTTGTGAAAGGTGCAAGAGAGGAGCAAGTCTTTCTTTGCAGAGAGAAAATGGATAATCTTATGAGAAGACTGCTTAAAAGTCATGAGGGAGTCAAGATGTTGATTTAAAGTCTCGGAAGAGATAGGCGGATATTTCTGACAGAAAAGAGAAACACTGCGTGTGTTTGAAGGTTATCTGCAAAAACTTAGTTCGGCTCCTGGAGTTGGGATCTTTCATTGTCTGCACTCAAGGAGTTGGAAGTAAGATGCTCAATAAATACAAAACTGTATATGATCACTGTTAGAAAATTTGTTTTGCATTTTAATACTGCAAATCAGGGTTTCTGGGATGTTTCATCTCTTCCAAGACTGAACTGTAGTGTTACAGAGGAACAAGACAGTCCGGTGTGTAAAAACAATTAATATGCAGAGCTTGCTGATCGTTTATCTGGCAGTGCTACAACAGCTTACAAAGATCTCAAAGGATAGACGGACACTCTGAAAGCTTTGGAGGGTTGAGATTCACCCATGACATCAAATAATCTAAGGTAAGAATATTTGTTTAAAAGTGATACGAACCTTTATGTAAATTTGCTTTAAATGTGAATGCTGGAGATTGAACAACATACTTTGTCAACATTAACATATCTTTTTTTTTGCTTTGTAATCTATTCGAGGTGCTGGGCATTATGTGTATGCTGATCAACTAGAAGTCTTCAATCAAACAGAACAGTAGATATCCAGTACCATAGACTAATGATCAGCAGTCACCGGGAATCTGCAGTACTGTCGACTAATGATCAGACAGCACCAGGAATCTGCAGTACTGTAGACTAATGATCAGACAGCACCGGGAATCTGCAGTACAGTAGACTAATGATCAGACAGCACCGGGAATCTGCAGTACTGTAGAATAATGATCAGACAGCACTGGGAATCTGCAGTACTGTAGACTAATGATCAGACAGCACCGGGAATCTGCAGTACTGTAGACTAATGATCAGACAGCACCGGGAATCTGCAGTACTGTAGACTAATGATCAGACAGCACCGGGAATCTGCAGTACTGTAGAATCATGATCAGACAGCACCGGGAATCTGCAGTACTGTAGACTAATGATCAGACAGCACCGGGAATCTGCCGTACTGTAGACTAATGACCAGCCAGCACCGGGAATCTGCAGTACTGTAAACTAATGATCAGACAGCACCGGGAATCTGCAGTACTGTAGAATAATGATCAGACAGCACCGGGAATCTGCAGTACTGTAAACTAATGATCAGACAGCACCCCGAATCTGCAGTACTGTAGACTAATGATCAGACAGCACCAGGAATCTGCAGTACTGTAGAATAATGATCAGACAGCAACAGGAATCTGCAGTACTGTACATTTACAATCAAACAGCACTGGGAAAGCCTGCTATCTGATCTGTGATTTTTCCAATCAACTAATCTTTCCTTTCACTGAAATTTACCTTCCAGTCCAATCTCTCTGAATTGAATTCAGTGAGCTGAGGAATAGCAGTAAGAAAATGATCATTGGCCTCCGTGTTGCTCATGTTCAAATATTTATGGCCTTGCACACCCACAGCCTCCACCACACCACCCCCACCCACTCCAAATCTCAACAGCCCAACAACCCTCCGCAAACTGTGTTGACTATAAAAGGGAGGGGGTAAGGAAATCACTCGGTTTCTTCCCCTGATCACTATCCAATGAACTCGGCCACAAAGTGAATGTGTCTGAAAGTTGGGGGCCGGTGTGGGGTGGGGGCGCTTCGGTTCCTGGTGATGAAATCTGGTTCGGATTCCCCACAACTCCATCTGCAGGAATAGCCTGCTGCCGGAACGGCACAACGTTTGGAACAAGGCAGATCACAATAATCTGTTTGATATTAACTTCATTACGACGGTGGAGTCGGGTGGGGTTGGATGTGGTCGGTCAGGCCCTCGTCCAGTTTCAATTTTACACCAGAGTAGGCCTTTACTGCGAACATCCTGGCTGTAGTAGAGAAGCCATGAGCTGCAGAACTAGCAGTGTCCCAAGGCAAGCTCACCCAGTACAACTTCAACACTGGAATTTACCTGACAAGGTGGGCAATGCCCAGAAATGTCCCAGATATTCCTATCCCAAAACAGCAGTACCAATCCAATCCAGCTAATTATTGCGCCCTCAGTCTACTCTCATTCATCACCAAAGTGCTGGAAGATGCAGTCGACACTGCTACCACGCACCACTTAAACAGTAATAACATGCTCACTGATTCTCAGTTTAGGTTCCACCAGAGCCAGTCAGCTCCTGACGTCATTGTGCCCATACTCTGATCTTCCAAATTATCACCGTGAAGCAGCAATCTGACAGAAAAGAGTGAGCAGAGAGACGGTGTCATAATGTCAGAAAAAAATCTGGAAATATTCAGCATGTCAGGCATCCTCTGTGGAGTAAGAAACAGAGAGAAAGAGAGCACGGCAGGAGTGGAGCTTGAAAAAGCATTCCAAAAGGACAGTCGGAGAACAGAGAGACATAAAGGGAGAGAAAGAGAGAGAGAGCATGGCGTGAGTGGAGCTTTCAAAAAACGTGCCAAAAGGACAGTTGGAGACTGGAGATAGAGAGACAGAGAGAAAGCGAGCACGACGGGAGCAAAACATGGGAAACAGGGAAAAGTTATGTCAGAATGACATCACAGTCGACAGAGAGAGCAGGGAGACTGAAAGCCACAGGGGTGCAGATACAGGTAAGCTTTCAATATATCTGAATCTCAAGCAATCAATTTTAAAATAAGACTTGATCGATTCAGTATCATATAAACAAAAAACTAAAGGAGATTTTATATTCGATGTAATACATGTAGATAAGGTGAGTCGGAAGGCAGTTGGGATACTTGCTTTTATTAGCCGAGGCGTAGAATATAAAAGTAGGGAGGTTATGATGGAGCTGTATAAAATGCTAGTTAGGCCACATCTGGAGTACTGTGTACAGTTCTGGGCACCACACTATAGGAAGGATGCGATTGCACTGGAGAGGGTGCAGAGGAGATTCACCAGGATGCTGCCTGGGCTGGAGAATTTCAACTATGAAGAGAGATTGAAAATGCTAGTTTTGTTTTCCCTGGAGCAGAGAAGGCTGACGGGAGATATGATTGAGGAATACAAAATTATGCGGGAAATCGATAGGTTAGATAGGAAGAAACTTTTTTTCCATTAGTGGAGGGGCAATAACCAGGCGAAATAGATTTAAGGTAAGGGGCAGGAGGCTTAGAGGTGATTTGAGGAAAAAGATTTTCACCCAGGGGGTGGTTGGAATCTGGAACGCACTGCCTGAAGAAGTGGTAGAGGCAGGAAACATCATCGCATTTAAGAAGTATTTAGATGAGCACTTGATATGTCATAGCATACAAGGTGATGGGCCGAGTGCTGGACAAGGAATTAGAATAGTTAGGTGCTTGATGGCCGGCACAGAAACGAGGGGCCGAATGGCCTGTTGCTGTGCTGTACAACTCTATGACTCTATGACAGAGTTAGGGAGAGAGACCAGCAGGGAGTGAATACGCTCAAATTTGGACAGTTGAACACATAAGCTGCATTAAGTATTATTTGAGTTTATCAGTAATATAAGGTTTACTTATCGTGGCAAAGTTTATTAGAATTTTCTCGCTTTATTAGCTTTGGCATGGTCTATTGCCATTGGGAAGTTCTACATATCTGTGTAATCAAGAAGAGTATAACATTAGAACAAGTAACCAGTGAGTATTTTGAACAAATGAGTAGCTGGTGAGTATCATCTTGAGTAGGGTTTATTTTAACTAGTGAAATGTATTGATTTTTAATCAGGTTTATCAGAACTAGTAAGGTTTTATTAATAATTCTGAGGTGTGGTAATATTGGTAAGGGTTCTTTTTTGGCAGTAACAAAGGGTCACCTATTAAATAAAGGAATGACAGGGGTGTTTCAACCTGCAGAATGCACATCCTGCGCTATGTGGGAGCTCCAAGATAGTTCCTGTACCCTTGAGAATCATTTGTGCAGGAAGTGTTGTCAATTGCGGCAGCTTGAGCTCTGGGTTTTGGAACGTGAGCGGCAGCTTCCGACATCGCGGTGCATTCATGAGGATGAGAGATACGTGGATAGATCGTTTACAGATGTAGTCACCCCACAGCTAAATAGTATGCAGGGACAGAGGGAATGGGAGACCACTAGGCAGTCAAAAATATTCAAGCAGGTAGTGCAGGAGACCCTCGAGTGCATCGCAATCTCCAACATGTATCCAGTTCTGAATACTGTGGAAAGTGGCGCTTCACCTGGGGAGTGAAGTCAGAGCCAAGTCTATTGCACCACCGGTGGCTCAGCTGCACAGGAAGGTATAGGCAAGACTGGAAGAGCTATAGTGACAGGTGATTCAATATTCAGGGGAACAGGCAGGCGTTTGTGACCGCAGCTGGTGTGTTGCCTCCCTGGTGCCAGGGTCAAGGATGTCACTGAGTGGCTGCAGAGCATCCTGAAGGGGGAGGGTGGACATCCAGCAGTCATGGTCCACATCGGAACCAACGACATAGGTAGAAAGAGGGATGTGGTGCTGTTGTCAGTATTTAGGGAGCTAGGTAAGAAATTAGCAAGCAGTGCCTCAAAAGCAGTGATCTCTGGATTAATCCCAGTGCCACGCACAAGTGAGTACAGAAATGGAAGGATAAGACAGATGAATGCGTGGCTGGAAAGATGGTGCAGGATGGAGGGCTTTAGATTCCTGGGACACTGGGAACGGCTCTGGCGGAGATGGAAACTGTACAAGCTGAACGGTTTGCACCTGAGTAGATCCGCAACTAAGTTCCTTGCTGGACGTTTTGCTAGTGCTATTGGGGACGGATGAATTAGTTTGGCAGGGGGATGGGGACCAGAGGGTAGACTCAGTTGGAACAAAATTAGGAATGAAAATGGAAGAAAGAATATTAATGGATGAGTCTGGAAGACAAAGGAAACAAATGTCAGAAAAAAAGTTTGCCAGTGTTCAAGGCTATCCATTTTAATGCAAGGAGTATAGCAAATAAGGCAGATGAGCTGAGGACACAGATAGACACGTGGTAGTATGATATCATAGCAATTACAGGGACATGGCTTAACCAGTGACAAAAATAGCAGCTCAACATTCCTGGTTACAGGATTTTCAGATGCGATAAGGAGGGGGATAAGAATGGAGGGGGAGTAGCACTTTTGGTCAAGGAAACTATTACAGCTGTGAGGAGGGATGATATGTTGCAAGGTCCATCGAATGTGGCCATATGGATTGAGAGAAGGAACAAAAAAGGGGCAATCACACTACTGTGACTGTACTATAGACCTCCAAACAGTCAGTGGAGGATAAAAGAGCAGATATGTTGGCACGTCTCTGAGAAGTGCAAAAACAATAGGGCAGTAATAGTAGGGCATTTTATTTACCCCATTAATAACTGGGATAGATTTAGTGTGAAAAGAATTGAGGGAGCAGAAGTCTTGATGTGCATTCAGGAGAACCTTTTTGCCCAGTCTGTAGCATGTCCAACAAGAGAGGGTAACGTTTTAGACTTAGTTTTAGGAAATTATGCTGGGCAGATGGAAGGAGTGGCAGTGGGAGAGCATTTTGGAGGTCGTGATCATAATTCAGTCAGTTTTAACCTAATTAAGGAAAAGGACTGAAATGGAACAGGAGTTAGAGTTCCCAATTGGGGCAAAGCCAATTTTACTAAACTGAGGAGTGATTTAGCGAAAGCGGACTGGAAACAGCTACTTGAAGGTAAATCGATGTCAGAGCAGTGGAAGGTATTCAAAAGGGAGATTCAGGGAGCTCAGAGTAAAGGTTCCCACGAAGACAAAAGGTGAGACGGACAAATCTAGAGCCCCATTGATGTCAAGGAGCATACAGGTTAAAATAAGGTAAAAAAAGCCAAGCTTAAGTCGGACTCCGAGAACTCAACACTACAGAAAGCCAAGAGCACTAGAGAAAATGCAGGGGTGAAATAAAAAAGGAAATCAGGAAAGCAAAGAGAGGGCATGAAATAATATTGGCAAGCAAAATCGAGGTGAACCCAAAGATGTTTTAGCAACACATTAAGAGTAACATGTATCTAAGGAGAGAGTAGGGCCTATAAAAGACCAAAAGGTAACCTATGTGTCGGGCATAATATGTTGTTTTGTTAGTGAATACACTGCGTCTGTCTTCACAAAAGAGGGGGATGATGCAGATATTGCAGTTGAGTAGGAGGACTGTGAAGTATTGGATGTGATAAACATAGGGAGAGAGGAAGTGTTAATGGGACGAGCATCCTTGAAAGTTGATAGTTCACCAGGGCCAGATGAAATGTACCCGAGGCTGTTAAGAGAAGTAAGAGAGGAAATACAATAAGGTCTGACCACCATTATCCAGTGTTCACTGGATACATGTGTGGTGCTGGAGGATTCGAGGACTGCTAACATTGTACCTCTGTTTAAAAAGGGAGCGAAGGATAGTCCGAATAACTACAGGCCAGTCAGTCTAACCTCAGTCAGAATATATTCTGACACACAGGAGAAACTCTCACTTAGAAAGGCAGAGGTTAATCAAGGATAGTTAGCATTGATTCATTAAGGAAAGATCTTGTTTGACCAACTTGATTGAATTTTTTGAAGAAATAACAAGAAAGCTAGAAGAGCGTACTGCAGTTGATGTGGTCAACAAGGATTTTAGCAAGGCTTTTGTCAAAGTCCTACATGACAGACCAGTGAAAAAAATAAAATCCCATGGCATCCAGGAAAATGCAGCCAAGATGGCACATAAGTGTGTCAGTGGCAAGACACAAAGGGGAATTGTTGACGGGCGTTTTAGCTGCTGGAGGTCTGTTTCCAGTGGCCTCCTGCACGGCTCAGTAATGGGTGCCCTGCTTTTTGTGGTATATATTAACGTGTTGGACATGAATGAAGGGGGCATGATCAAGAAGTTTGCAGACAGCACAAAGATTGGCCTTGTAGTAGATAGCGAGGAGTATAGTTGTCGGCTGCAGGACGATATTGATGATCTGGTAAAATGGGTAGAAAAGTGGCAAATGGAGTTCAGATTAGATTAGATTAGATTAGAGATACAGCACTGAAACAGGCCCTTCGGCCCACCGAGTCTGTGCCGACCATCAACCACCCATTTATACTAATCCTACACTAATCCCATATTCCTACCAAACATCCCCACCTGTCCGTATATTTCCCTGCCACCTACCTATACTGGTGACAATTTATAATGGCCAATTTACCTATCAACCTGCAAGTCTTTTGGCTAGTGGGAGGAAACCGGAGCACCCAGGGAAAACCCACGCAGACACAGGGAGAACTTGTAAAGTCCTCACAGGCAGAACCCGGAATCGAACCCGCGTCCCTGGAGCTGTGAGGCTGCGGTGCTAACCACTGTGCCACTGTGCCGCCTTACTCAGAGAATTTTGAGGTGATGCATTTGGGGAGTTCAAACAAGACAACTGAATGTTCGATTAATGGGGAAATACTGAGAAGTACAGAGGAAGTGAGGGACCTTGGAGTGAATGTCCACAGATCCCTGAAGGTAGCAGGACAGGTCGTTGAGGTGGTTAAGAAGGCACATGGAATCCTTTCCTTTATTAGCCAAGAAATAGAATATAAGAGCAGGGAGGTTATGCTGGAACAGTATAATTCATTCGTTAGGTCACAACTTGAGTACTGTGTGCAGTTCTGGTCACGTCACTAAGAAAGGATGTAACTGCACTGGAGAGGGTACAGAGGGAATTTACGAGGATGTTGCCAGGACAGGAAAAATGCAGCTATGAGGAAAGATTGGATAGGCTGGGTTTGTTCTCCTTGGAACAAATCTGATTGAAATGTATAGAATGTTGAGTGGCCTGGATAGAGTGGAGGTCAAGTTCTTAGCAGAGAGGTCAGTGACTAGGGGGAATAGATTTAAAGTTAAACAAATCAGAGGGGAGATGAGGAACATCATTTTCACCCAGAGGGTGGTGATGGTCTGGAACCCTAAAAGGATAGTTGAGGCAGAGACCCTCAACTCATTCAAAGGGAGTCTGGATATGTACCTCAAGTGCTGTAATCTGCAAAGCTACGAACCAAATGCTGGAAGGTGCGATTAGAATAAGTGGATCATTTTTCAGCCTGCACAGACGCAATGGATCAAGTGGCCTCCTTCTGTGCCTTAAACTTTCTACAATTCTAATTGTATGATTCAACGTTTTGATCAATTAGAGAAGAATTGACGTTCTCTTGTTAATATTAAGCCTCCAGTCAGAATAATACCTTTGCTTTCAATATTTCACTATATATGCGTGCAACAGTAGCGCAGTGGTTAGCACTGCAGCCTCACAGTTCCAGGAACCCGGGTTCGATTTTGGGTACTGCCTGTGCGGAGTTTGCAAGTTCTCCCTGTGTCTACGTGGGTTTTCGCTGGGTGCTCCGGTTTCCTCCCACAGCCAAAAGACTTGCAGGTTGATAGGTAAATTGGCCATTGTAAATTATCCCTCGTGCAGGTAGGTGGTAGGGAATATGGGATTACTGCAGGGTTAGTGTAAATGGGTGGTTGTTGGTCGGCACAGACTTGGTGGGCCGAAGGTGCTTCAGTGCTGTCTTGCTAAAAAAATAAGATAAATTCTAATGATCAGTTCTGGCTCCTGTCTCTGACCCAGATAACAGACAGTTCCACAATTCGGGAATGAACAACTCAAAACTCCCCCATCTCCAACGAGCTATGCCAGCTTCTCCTTTACGCTCTCTTGTCCAGTAACAGGGCAATTCCGCAAGGTGGGAATGAACGTATCCCCAATCTCCATTTCACTATGCAACCTGCTGTCTCTGGCCCAGAAAACATGCAGTTCCGAAAGGTGAATGACAAAAGTCTACAGTTTGTATTGTAGAATGGGGGCTCCTCTCTGTGGCCCAGATCAACGGCAAATCTACAATGTGGTAATGCATGGATAACAAGAAAAAATGATTTTATTCCCAGGCTCCTGTGTACGATTTTGAAGATTCAATTCTTTCCATGATTTCAATATATAATATATGAAAAATACAACACAGATTTGAATGCTCCTTGCTTTATATAATTGAGTATTTCAGGATACATTCCAATCCAGGAAGAAATGATGAGAGAGGAAAACAGCATAGAGTGTGAGAGCGAGGAAGAGAGAGAGAGAAAGAGAGAGAGAGAGAGAGAGGAGAGAGGGAGAAAGGGGTAGAACATGAAACAGAGTGAGAGTGATTCAGACAGAGCACAAAACCAAGAGATAGATAGATAGATAGAGAGAGAGAGAGAGAGAGAGAGAGAGATGGAGAGAGAGAGAAAGAGATTGAGAGGAGAGAGGGAGAAAGGGGCAGAACATGAAACAGAGTGAGAGTCAGACAGAGCACAAAACCAAGAGATAGATAGATAGAGAGAGAGAGACAGAGAGAGAAATAGATTTGGAAAGACAGGCAGAAGGAGAGATGGATGGACAGACAAATAGATAGATGGACAGAGAGACTGATGGATATATATATATAGAGAGAGTGACAAAGACACAGAAAGACAGAGAGGCAGAAAAAGAGCGAGACCACATGAACGAAGGAGACAGGGTGACACAGAGTGAGAAAAGGGAAGCAGACAGACTGATACAGAAATATAGACGAGTGAGAGGGAGGAGTGAAGAGAGAAAGAGAGAAGAAGAAAGGTTCAGAGCACCAAACAGAGTGAGGGTAGGGACGTGGACAGAGGGAATGAAAAATAGAGATAGGCAGACGGAGTGTGTACGAGAGATAGGCAGCGAATGGGAGAGAGAGAAAAAGAGAACGAAAGTGAGAGTGAGTCAGAGAGAGCACAAAAACATGAGATAGATAGATAGATAGATAGATCGATAGAGAGATAGATAGATAGATAGATAGATAGATAGATAGATAGATAGATAGATAGATAGATAGATAGATAGAAAGAAAGATGGATGGATGGATGGAGGGATGGATGGATAGAGAGTGGGGGTGTGAGAGAGATTGAGATGGAGAGTTAGAGGGCGAGTGAGAGCGAAACAGAAAGCATGAAAGAGCAAGGGCCTGACATGGAATGAGACAGACCGGCAGGGAGTGATAGTGATAGGTTGAGAGAGTCATGTAAGCAAGCAAAATGAGAGAGAAAGAGAGAGAGAATGAGAGGGAGAGAAAGAGGGAGAATGAAAGTTTGACATATAGAGCTTGAAAGAGAGAGAGGCTGACATGGAATGAGAGAGTGAATCAGACACGGAGAGAGACAGACATGGAACGAGTGAGAGAGAGGGGGAGTGAGAGTGAGAGTGAGAGACGGACAGAGCATGAGAGAGAGACAGACAGACAGTGAGTGAGAATGATAGAGTGAGACAGACAATGAGAGTGAGGGAGAGATAGAGACAGACAAAGAGTGTAAGACAGGCAGATGGATCTGAATTTATTCAACGTGAGTATTGAGCTGAGGATTGAATTGGCACGTGTCACTGCCTCCCGAACATTTTCCAATCCCTGTGTGGGGCCTGGAAGGGGGAGCAGACATTTTCAAACTGCAGTAATGTTCCTCACAAGGGCTTCGAGTTAAATGTTTTACATCAACAAAACAGGTCCCCTGGTCAATTTGGTTCTTTCCCCGATTGTGATGCATTAACATGTCAATGGGCAGGCCCCCGAGGAACAAATTGAACAACATCCAAACGTGTAACATATTCAGTGGTGAAGCAAACTGTTGAGCTGGGTTGTGTCTGGGTGGAACGGAGTCCCAGTTCAAATCCCAAACCCTCTCCATCCCTCTCTCTCCAGTGGAAGGGATATTTCTCTCAGTCTGGTGTGTGTGGGTTGTGTGCTCGCATTGTGGCCTCAATCGATATCATTTTTGACCCTTTGCTTTCTAACCAGCATTTGTTTGTATTGGGATGTTGCTGAGAGATTTTCAGTACAATTGAGGGAAAACAGTTTTGGGATCTTGCTGCACCTATTTCTGATAATCTTTTGCTTTGATTTATCCAATTTAATTAAATTTACTGCTCAGCTCCTGGAGGCATTTGTTATACTTTGAAAATGTAATGACAATATGTGAATAGAGTGAGAAAGTTTTGGGATGAGGAATATTATTGGACAGACTGTCCATCCGCATTGGACAGTGTCCTTCACCCGAGGCAGGATTCAATGTGTCTACCTGCATTTGTCCCCGGCCTTTGATCCCTCATTTCAACGTGAGCTTTTGGATTGTGGTCCTTGATTTTTAAAATGGATTAAAGTTTTGTTTAATTTAGGCCTGTTCCGTCATTCCGACACGAGCATGTTAATCTTCGATGCAGTCATTTAGGAAGGGTAGGCGGCGGGGAAAAGGAGGTGTGATAGCGCTGTTAATGCAGGACGAGACAGTACATTAGTGAGACAGTATCTTAGATCAAAGGAGCAAGATGTAGAATCAGTTTGGTGGAAGTAAGAAACAGGAAGGGGCAGCAAACATTGGTGGGAGATGTTTAGTAGACCATGAAACTACAGTGGTAATGTTGGAGACGGTAAACATCAGGAAATTACAGCTGTATGTAACATGGGCAATACAGTAACAATGGACATCTTCAATTTACAGATAGAGTGCCTCATCTTAATTAGCACTAATTCTGTGGAGGATGAATTGCTGGTATGTGTACGAGATGGATGACTGGAGCAGTATGTTGAAGAAGCAACTGGGGATTGAGCTATTTCTGATTTAGTATTTTGAAATGAGAAAGGGCTAATTAATAACCTTACTGGAAAAGAGCCATTATGAAATCGTGACCGCAGTATGATAGAATTTTTAATTTGATAAAAAGATATAGTTCATTCTGAAATTAGGGTTTTAAATCTGAACAAAGGAAACTATGAAGATATGAAGGGCAAGTTGGCTATGGTGTATTGGGAAATTACATTAAACGATTTGACAGTAGCCAGGCAATGTTACTTCATGGTTGACAACAAATGTACATTCCTCACAAAATACAAAAAACAAACAGGAAAGGTGAATCAACCGTGGCTAACAAAATAAGTTAAAATTTTCATTAAGTCAAACTTGAAAGCCTTGTACGGTCGCCAGGAAACGTGGCAAGCCCGAGGATTGGGTGCAATTTAGAAACCAACAAAGGAGAACCAATAAACTAATCGGGAAAGGTACAATAAATCTGGAATGTAAGCTGGAGACAAACTTAATGCCGCTTTATGTATTTGAAAAGGAATAGATTAGCAAGGACGGATGTGGGTCCATTGCAAGTAAAGATCGGAGAGTTTACATGGAGAATGAGGAAATGGCGGAGAGACTAAACAATTACTTTGTATCTGTCTTCACGGAGGAAGATACAGAAAATCCTCAAGAAATTCTGGGGAACCATGGGACTTGTAAAAATGAGGAACTGAAATAAATTAGTATAAATAAAGAGGTGGTACTTGAAAAATGAACTGTATTGTAAATTAATAAATCCCCTGGACCAGATGAGCGACATGCCAGAGTATTGAAGGAGTAGCTACAAAGATAGTAGATGCATCGGTGGTTATCTTTCAAAATTCTATATATTCTGGAAGGGATCCTGCACACTGTAAATGAGCAAATATCACCATAATGTTTAAGAAGAGAGCGAGAGAGAAACAGAGAACTACAAACCTGTTAGTTTGATGTCAGTAGTAGTGAAAATGTTAGAATCTATTAACAAGAATGAGATAACACGATAACATTGGAACAAGTCATATGATCGGTGGAGTCAACGTGGATTTAGGTAACGAAACTCATGTCTGACAAACCTCTTGGACTTTTTATTTGAGGATGTTACTTGTAGCATAGAGAAAGGAAAACCAGTAGATCTGCTGTATTTGGATTTTCAGACTGCTTTTAATAAGATCCTGCACGGGAGATTAATAAACAGAATTAGAGCACATGGGATTGGGAGTAACATATTGCTATGGATAGAGAACTGGTTAACAGAAAGAAAGCAGGGAGTGGGAATAAATAAGTCATTGCCAGGATGACAGGCTGTTACTAATAGGGTACCGCAAGGATCAGTGCTTCAGCTACAGCTGTTCACAATCGATATAAATGATTTGGATGTGGGGGCCAAGTGGATTATTTACAAATTTGCTGATGACACAAAACTAGGTGGGAAATTAAGTTGTGAGGAAGATGCAAGGAGGCTTTAAAGGGATTTCGACAGGCTCAGTGAATGTACAAGAGCATGACAGATGGAATTTAATGTGAGTAAGTGCGGAGTGATCCTTTCTTCTTTCTTTCTTTCTCGTTCTTTCTTTCTTTGGTCTCCTTGTCTCGAGACACAATGGATAAGCGCCTGGAGGTGGTCAGTGGTTTATGAAGCAGCGCCTGGAGTGGCGATAAAGTCCAATTCCAGAGTGACAGACTCTTCCACAGGTGCTGTGGATAACGTTGGTTGTCGGGGCTGTTACACAGTTGGCTCTCCCCTTGCGTTTCTATCTTTTTTCCTGCCAGCAGATAAGTCTCTTCCACTCGCAACACGTTAGCCCCGCCTTTATGGCTGTCTGCCAGCGCTGGCGATCACTGGAATCTGACTCCCATGACTTGTGGTCAATGTCACAGGACTTCAAGTCCCGTTCGCAGACATCTTTAAAGCGGAGACATGGAAGGCCAGTGGGTCTGGTACCAGTGACGAGCTCACTGTATAATGTGTCCTTGGGGATCCTGCCATCTTCCATGCGGCTCACATGGCCAAACTATCTCAAGCGCCCCTTGCTCAGTAGGGTGTATATGCTTGGGATGTTGGTTGCTTCGAGGACTTCTGCATTGGAGATACGGTCCTGCCACCTGATTCCAAGGATTCTCCAGAGGCAGCGAAGATCAATGACCTGGATGAGGGTGTAGAAGGGTGGGTTAGTAAATTTGCGGATGACACGAAGGTCGGTGGAGTTGTGGATAGTGCCGAAGGATGTTGCAGGTTACAGAGGGACATAGATAGGCTGCAGAGCTGGGCTGAGAGGTGGCAAGTGGAGTTTAATGCGGAAAAGTGTGAGGTGATTCACTTTGGAAGGAGTAACAGGAATGCAGAGCACTGGGCTAATGGTAAGATTCTTGGTAATGTAGATGAGCAGAGAGATCTTGGTGTCCAGGTACATAAATCCCTGAAAGTTGCCACCCAGGTTAATAGGGCTGTTAAGAAGGCATATGGTGTGTTAGCTTTTATTAGTAGGGGGATCGAGTTTCGGAGCCACGAGGTCATGCTGCAGCTATACAAAGCTCTGGTGCAGCCGCACCTGGAGTATTGCGTGCAGTTCTGGTCACCGCATTATAGGAAGGATGTGGAAGCTTTGGAAAGGGTGCAGAGGAGACTTACTGGGATGTTGCCTGGTATGGAGGGAAGGTCTTACGAGGAAAGGCTGAGGGACTTGAGGTTTTTTTCGCTCGAGAGAAGGAGGAGGAGAGGTGACTTAATAAAGACATATAAGATAATCAGAGGGTTAGATAGGGTGGATAGTGAGATTCGTTTTCCTCGGATGGTGATGGCAAACACGAGGGGACATAGCTTTAAGTTGAGGGGTGATAGATATAGGACAGATGTCAGAGGTAGTTTCTTTACTCAGAGTGTAGTAGGGGCGTGGAACGCCCTGCTAACAACAGTAGTAGACTCGCCAACTTTAAGGGCATTTAAGTGGTCATTGGATAGACATATGGATGAAAATGGAATACTGTAGGTCAGATAGTTTCACAGGTCGGCGCAACATCGAGGGCCGAAGGGCCTGTACTGCGCTGTAATGTTCTAATGTTCTAGTGAGACATCGCTCTTGGCTGACATATGTTGTCCAGGTCTGGCTGCCATAGAGCAAGGTACTGAGGAGACAGGCTTGATGCACTCGGGCATTTGTGTACCGTGTCAGTGCACCATTTTTCCACACTCTCTTCGCCAGTCTGGACATAGCAGCGGGCGCCTTTCCAATGCACTTGTTGATTTCTGCATCGAGAGTCAGGTTACCGGTGATAGTTGAGCCCAGGTAGGTGAACTCTTGAAGCAGTTCCAGAGAGTGATCCATTTTGGTAGAAAAACAGAAAGGCCGAGTATTTCTTAAATGGTGAGAGGCTGTGAAGTGTTGATATCCAAAGGGATCTGGGTGTCCTGGTTCATGAGTTCACTAGCATACTAAAAGCTAGTATGCAGATGCAGTAAGCATTTAGGAAGTCAAATGGTCTGCTGGCCTTCATTGCAATGGCATTTGAATACAGGTTAAAAAGATATGTTGCTGCAATTGTAAAAAGCCTTGGTGAGACTCACTTGCAGTATTCCATACAGTTGCTGTCTCCTCCTGTTAAGATGTGTCTCCTTGCCATAGAGGGACTGCAATGGAGGTTCAGCAGATTAACCCTGGAATGGCGTACTGCACGTTATACTCCATGTACCACATTTTTCTCCACTCGCTTAACTTATCTATTTCCCTTTGCAGACTATGTTCGCCCTCATCACAACTTTCTTTCCTACCAATTTTCGCCTCCTCAACAAATTTGGCTACAAGTCTGAATGTCACTTCATCCAAGTCATTAATACAGATCGTAAAACTTTGAGCCTCCAGCACTGATCCCTGTTGTACTCCACTAGTTAAAGCTTTCCACCCTGAAAATAACCCATTCATCCCGAATCTCTGCTTCCTGTTATTTAGCCATATCTCTTTTCATGCTGATATCTCGACTGTTAGGCTGTTTCCAGTGGCGTTCCACAGGGCTCGCTAATAGATCCACTACTTTTTGTGCTAAATATTTAGAATTTGGGCATACATGTAGGGGGCATGATCAAAATGATTGCAGGCGATACAAAAAAATGGCCATGTGGTTGATAGACAGCAGAATAGCTGCAGACTGCAGGAAAATGTTAATGGACGAGCCAGGTGGACAGAAAAGTGGCAAATGGTATTCAACGCTGAGATGTGTGAGGTGATGAATTTGGGGAGGTCGAGCTCGGCAAAGGAATGCAAAATTAATGGGAGAATCCTTCCAGGTGTAGAGGAAGTGTGGGACCTTGGAGTGAATGTTCATAGATCCATGATGATAGCAGGGCAGCTCGCTAAGAGAGTTAAGAAGACATAGGTAATACGTTTCCTTTATTAGCCGAGGTGAAGAATAGGAAAGAGTTTATGCTGTAACTATATAAGTCACTGGTTGGGCCGCACCATGAGTACTTTGTGCAGTTCCGGTCACCACATTACAGAAAGGATTTGATTGCACTAGAGAGGGTACAGAGCAAATTTACAAGGATGTTGCCTAGTCTGCAAAATAATTTTGCTATGAGGAAATATTGGATAGGCTGGGCCTGTTGTGCTTGGAACAGAGAAGTCTGAGGTGAGGTTAGATTGAAATGTCGTAAGTTTTGAAGGGCCGGGATAAAGTGTACGTGATGGGCCTATTTACCTTCGCAGAGAGGTCAGTGACAAGGGGCCATAGATGTAAAGTGAAATAAAAACAGGAAGTGCAGGAAATACTCAGCCGGTCTGGCAGTATCTATGGAGAGAGAAGCAGAGTTAACATTGCATGTCGCTGACCCCTCATCAGAGCCTTCATCACTGACCTGAAACATGAGACAGGGAAGGTTGTAGGGGTGGAGGAGGTTACAGAGATCAGGAGGGTTGTAGGGCTGAGGACGTTGCAGAGAGAGGGAGGGTTGTAGAGCCTGGAGTAGGTGGCAGTGTTAGGGAAGGTTGTCTGGCCTGGAGGAGGTGACAGAGATAGGACGTTTTATATGGGCAGAGGAGGCAGCAGAGATAGGGAGCGTTGCAGGGCTGGAGGAGGTTAGAGAGATTGGGAGGGTTGTAGGGGCTGGGGAGGTTTCAGAGACAGGGAATGTGGGCGGGGATGGAAGAGGTTACAGAGATTTGGAGGGTTGTAGGGGCTGGAGATATTTAGGGAGATACGGAGGGCTGTAGACACTCGAGGAGTTTACAGAGATAGGGATGGTTTTAGGTGCGGGAGGATGTTACAGGGTTGGGGATGGTTTTAGGGGCTGGAGGAGGTTACAATGTAAGGGAGGGTTGTAGGGGCTGGAGGAGATTACAGAGATAAGGAGGGTTGTAGCGTGTGGAGGGGTTTGCGGAGATATTGAGGGTTGTTGGAGCAGGGGAAGTTTTGAGTGATAGGAAGGGATGAAGAGGCTGGAGGAGTTTAAATAGATCGGGATGGTTTTAGTTTCTGGAGGATGTTACAGAGTTGTGGATAGTTTTAGGGGATGGAGGAGGTTAGATTGTTAGGGAGGGTTGTAGCTCTGGAGGAGGGTACAGAGATAGTGAGGTTTGTCGGGGCTGGAGGAGGTGACAGCTAAGGACGGTTGTAGGGGCAGGAGGTTACAGAGCTAGGGTCTGCTGTTGGACTGGAGTTGGTTACAGAGATGAGGGCTGGAGGAAGTTATAGAGATAGGTATGGCAGTAGGGGCTGGAGGATGTTACAACGATCGGGAGGGTTGTAGCCGCTGGAGGAGGTGGATGAGCTATGAAGTGTTGTGGGGCTGGAGCAGGTTACAGAGATAGGGAGGGTTGGAGGGGATGGAGGATGTTACAGTGATACGGAGGGTGATATGGGCTGTCGGAGGTTACAGAGATAATGAGATTGTCGGGGCTGGAGGAGGTGACAGCTAAGGAGAGTTGTTGGGGCAGGAGAAGGTTACAGAGCTAGGGTGGGCTGTTGGACTGGAGTTGGTTACAGAGATAATGGTTGGAGGAAGATACATAGATTGATAGGGTTGTAGGGGCTGGAGGATGTTACAGAGATCGGGAGGGTTCCAACCGCTGGATGAGGTGACAGGGCTATGGAGTGTTGTGGGACTGGAGCAGGTTACAGAGATAGGGAGGCTTGTGGAGCCTGGCGTAGGTGACAGAGCTAGGGAGGGTTTTAGGAGCTGCAGGAAGTTACAGTGACAGGTAGGGTTGTAGGGGCTGAAGGATGTGAGGGAGCCAGGGAGGGTTGTCTGGGCTGGAGGAGGTGACATAAATAGGGAGGGTTGTAATGGCTGGAGGTGGTTACAGATATAGGGAGGGTTGTCGGGGCTGGAGGATGTAACGGAGCCAGGGAGTGTTGTAGGCTCTGGAGGAGGTGACATAAATAGGGAGGGTTGTAATGGCTGAGGAGGTTACAGATATCGGGAGGGTTGTAGGGACTGGAGGTTGTGGCAACATAGGGATAGTTGTAGGGGCTGGAGGAAGTGACAAGGATTGGGAGGGTTATTGGGGCTGGAGGAGATTACAGAGTTCGGGAGGGTTGTAGGTTCTGAGGAGGTTAAAGAGATAGGGATTGTTCGGTGCTGAGGAGGCAACAGAGATAGGGAGTAGATGTCGGGGCTTGTGGAGGCGACAGAGCTGGGGAGGGTTGTAGGGCCTTTTATTTCGAGGGAAGGATTGTAGGGCCTGGAGGATGTGACAGAGCCAGGTACAGTTGTTGGGGCTGGATGAGGTGACAGAGATAGGGAGGGTTGGAGTGGATGTAGGAGGTTACTGAAATAGGGAGGGTTTTAGGGCTGAAGGAGTTAACAGAGATAGGGAGTACTGTGGGACTGAGGAGATAACAGAGAAACGACGGGTTGTAGCGGATGGAAGAGGTTACAGAAATACGGAGGGTTGTAGGGCTGGAGGAGGTGACAGAGATAGGAAGAGTTGAAGGAGGCTGCACAGATAAGGAGAGTAGTCGGGGCTGGAGGAGATTACAGAGCCAGGGAGGGTTGTAAGGGCTGGAGGAAAAGGCAGAGATAGGGAATGTTCTAGGGGCTGAGGAGGTTCCAGAGATAGGGAGGGTTGTCAGGTTTGCAATAGGTGGCAGAGTTCGGGAGGGTTGTAGGGGCTGGAGGAGGTTACAGAGATAGGGAGGTTTGTAGGTGCAGGAGGAGGTCACAGTGATAGGGAGGGTCTTGGGACCAGGAGGAAGTGAAAAAGATAGGGAGGGTTATAGGGGAGGGAGGAGGTTACAGACTTATGGAAGATTGTAGCTGCTGAAGAGCTTACAGAGATAGGGTGTGTTGGGGGCTGAGGCCGTAAAAGAGGTAGGGAGGGTTGTAGCGTCTGGTGGAGGCTACAGAGATAAGAGAGTGCTGTTTGGGCTGGAGGAGGTTACAGAGATAGCGAGTGTTGAGGTGCTGAGGATATAACAGAGATGGGGAGAGTTGCAGTGACTGGAGGAGGTGACAGAATTAGGGAGGGTTGCAGGGGATGGAGGAGGTCATACACATAGGGAGTGTTGTAGGGGCTGCGGAGGTAACAGAGCAAGGTAGGGTTGTAGAGGCTGAAGGATGCTATGAGAGAGGGAGTGTTTTCCAGGCTGGAGGAGGTTACAGGGGTAGGGAGAGATGGGGTGCCGAGGAGGTAACAGAGCTAGGAGGATTGCAGGGCTTGGAGGAGGTTACAGAAATAGGGAGGGTTGTAGGGGATGGAGGAGGTTACAGAAATAGGGAGGGTTTAATGGGTTGGAGGAGGTGACAGAGATAGGGAGGGTTTTATGAGTTGGAGGAGGTGACCGAGATGGGGAGATTGGGTGCTCACTGGACAAAGGTGTTGTGCTGGAGGATTGGTGAACAGCTGACATTGTACCTCTGTTTAAAAAGGGAGCGAAGAGTTACAGGCCAGTCAGTATAACCTCAGCAGTGGGCAAATGATTGGAATATATTCTGAGAGACAGGATAAACTGTCACTTAGAAAGGCATAAGCAAATGAAGGACAGTCAGCATTGATTCGTTAAGGGAAGATCTTGTTTGAACAACTTGATTGAATTGATTGAAGGAATAACACGAAAGATCAATGAGGGTAGTGCAGTTGATGTGGTCCACAAGGATTATAGCAAAGATTTTGACAAGGTCCTACATGACAGACTGGTTAAAAAAATAAAATCCCATGGCATCAAGAGAAATGCAGCAAGGTAGATACAAAAGTGTCTCAGTGGCAGGACACAAAGGGTAATTGTTGACGGGTGTTTCAGCGACTGGAGGGCTGTTTCCAGTGGCCTTCTGCAGACCTCAGTACTGAGTCCCCTGCTTTTTGTGGCCGATATGAACGTTTTGGACGGAAATGTAGGGGACATGATCAAGACTTTTGCAGACAACACAAAGATTGGCCTTGCAGTAGATAGCGGGGAGTATAGTTGTAGGCTGCAGGAAGATATTGATGATATGGTAAGATGGGCAGAAAAGTGGTAAATGGAGTTCAACTCAGAGAATTGTGAGGTGATGCATTTGGGGAGGTCAACCAAGACAACTGAATGTACAATTAATGGGGAAATACTGAGAAGTACAGAGGGACCTTGGAGTGAATGTCCACAGATCCCTGAAGGTAGAAGGACAGATCGATAAGGTGGTTAAGAAGGCATATGGAATCCTTTCCTTTATTAGCCGAGAAATAGAATATAAGAGCAGGGAGGTTATGCTGGAACTGTATAATTCATTAGTTAGGTCACAACTTGAGTACTGTGTGCAGTTCTGGTCACGTCACTAAGAAAGGAGGTAACTGCACTGGAGAGGGTACAGAGGGAATTTACGAGGATGTTGCCAGGACAGGAAAAATGCAGCTATGAGGAAAGATTGGATAGACTGGGTTTGTTCTCCCTGGAACAGATCTGATTGAAATGTACAGAATGTTGAGGGGCCTGGATAGAGTGGAGGTGAAGGTTCTATTGTCCTTAGCAGAGAGTTCAGTGACTTGGGAGAATAGATGTAAAGTGATTGTCAAAATAATCAGAGGGGAGATGAGGCAAAATGTTTTCACCCAGAGGCTGATGTGGGTCTGGAACTCGTTGCCTGAAAAGATGGTTGGCAGAGATCCTCAACTCCTTCAAAAGGATTCTGGATATGCACCTCAAGTGCTATAATCTGCAGGGCTACGGACCAAATGCTGGAAGGTGGGATTAGAATAGGTGGATCGTTTTCTGGCTGGCACAGACACGATGGGCCAAGTGGCCTCTTTCTGTGCGTTAAACTTTCTCAGATTCTATTTCTAAGATTCAACGTTTCAGATCAATTAGCCAAGAACTGACTATCTCTGATTTATATTTAGCCCTACAGCCAGAATAATACCTTTGCTACAATAAACGTAGCATCGAATTCCAATGATAAGTTCCAGCTCCTCTCTCTGGTCCAGATAACAGACAGTTCCACAATTCAGGACGGAACAACTCAGAACTCCTCCATCTCCAATGAGCAACCCCAGCTTTTCTCTCTCTCTCTCTCTCTCTCTCTCTCTCTCTCTCTCTATCTTGTCCAGTAACATAGCAATTCCGCAATGTGGGAATGAACATATATCAAAACTCCATTTAACCATGCAACCTGCTCTCTCTGGCCCAGAAAACACGCAGTTCCAAAAGGTGAATGACAAAATTCTCCAGTGTGTATTGTACAATGGGAGATCCTCTCTCTGGCCCAGATAAAAGGCAGAGCTACAATGTGGCAATGTATGAATAACAAAAAAAATGAGAGAGAGAGAGAGAGAGAGGAAGGAGACGGGGTGCCAGACCACATGAATGAAAGAGACGAGGTGACAGAGAATGAGATAAAGGAAGCAGAAAGATTGATAAAGAAATGCAGACTGGAAGTGAGAGAGAGGATTGAAGCGAGAGAGAGTAGAAAAGTACAGAGCACCAAACAGAGTGAGGTAGAGACGTGAGGAGAGGAATGAAAAAGACAGTTAGGCAGACGGAATGTGTACGAGAGACAGACATGGAATGAGACAGAGAAAAAACGAGAACGGAAGTGAGAGTGAGTCAGACAGAGCAAAAAACCAAGAGAGATAGAGCCAGATAGATAGATAGATAGATCGAGAGCCAGGAGGCTAGATAGATAGAGGGAGTGCGAGAGAGAAAGAGAAGACGAGTGAGAGAGAATGAGGCAGAGAAAGAGAGGGGCTGACAATGAATGAGACAGAGAAAGAGAGTGGCTGACGTGGATTGAGACAGACCGACAGTAGGGAGAATGATAGTTTGAGGGAGACAGGTTTGCAAAGAAAATGAAAAAGAGAGAGAGAAAGAGTGAGAGAGAATGAGATGGAGAGAAAGAGGGCGAAAGAAAGTTGGACAGGCAGAGCATGAAATAAAGAGAAAGAGACTGACGTGGAATGAGAGTGTAAATCAGACACGGAGAGAGACAGACATAGAACGAGTGAAAGAGAGGGGGAAGTGACAGTGAGACAGAAAGAGCATGGGAGAGAGACAGACAGACACAGAGAGAAATCCAGACATATGGATCTGAATTTGTTCAACGTGCGTTTTGAGCTGAGCTTTAGATGGCATGTGTCACTGCCTCCCGAACATTTTCCAATCCCTGTGTGGGGCCTGTAAAGGGGATCAGACATTTTCAAACTGCAGTATTGTTCCCGACAAGGGCTTAGAGTTAAATGTCTTACATCAACAAAACAGGTCCCCTGTATTTTCTTTTTATTCATTCATGGGATGTGGCCGTCGATGGCCAGGCCAGAATTTATTGCCCATCCCTAATTGCCCTTGAGAAGGTGCTGGTGAGCTGCCTTCATGAACCGCTGCAGTCCAAGTGGGGTAGGTACACCCACGGTGCTGTTAGGAAGGGAGTTCCAGGATTTGACCAGCGACAGTGAAGGAATGGTGATATTGTTCCAAGTCAGGATGGTGTGTGACTTGGAGGGCAACTTGAAGATGTTGGTGTTCCCATGTATTTTCTGCCCTTGTCCTTCTAGCTGGTAGAGGTCGCGGGTTTGGAAGGTGCTGTCTGAGGAGCCTTGGTGCATTGCTGCAGTGCATCTTGTAGATGGTACACACAGCTGCCACTGTGCATCGGTGGTGGAGGGATGAATGTCTGTAGATGGGGTGCCAATCACGCGGGCTGCTTTGTCCTGGATGGTGTCGAGCTTCTTGAGTGTTGTTGGAGCTGCACCCATCCAGGCAAGTGGAGAGCATTCCATCACACTCCTAACTTGTGCCTTGTAGATTGTGGACAGGCTTTGGGGAGTCAGGAGGTGAGTTACTCGCCTCAGGATTCCTAGCCTCTGACCTGCTCTTGTAGCCACGGTCTTGATTTGGCTACTCCAGTTCAGTATTCGGTCAATGGTAGCCCCCGGGATGTTGATAGTGGGGGATTCAGCGATGGTAATGCCGTTGAATGTCAAGGAGAGATGGTTAGATTCTCTCTTGTTGGAGATGGTCATTGCCTGGCACTTGTGTGGCGCGAATGTTACTTGCCACTTAACAGCCCAAGCCTGGATATAGTCCAAGTCTTGCTGCGTTTCTACACAGACTGTTTCAGTATCTGAGGAGTTGCGAATGGTGCTGAACATTGTGCAATCATCAGCGAACATCCTCACTTCTAAACTTGTGATTGAAGGAAGGTCATTGATGAAGCAGCTGACGATGGTTGGGCCGAGGACACTGCCCTGAGGTACTCCTGCACCGATGTCCTGGAGCTCAGATGATTGACCTCCAACAACCATAACCATCTTCCTTTGCACTAGGTATGACTCCAGCCAGCGGAGGGTTTTCCCCCTGATTCCCATTGATCTCAGTTTTGCTGGGGCTCCTTGATGCCATACTCGGTCAAATGCTGCCTTGATGTCAAGGGCAGTCACTCTCACCTCACCTCTTGAGTTGAGCTCTTTTGTCCATGTTTGAACCAAGGCTGTAATGATGTCAGGAGCTGATTGGCCCTGGCGGAACCCAAACTGAGCATCACTGAGCAGGTTGTTGCTCAGCAAGTGCCGCTTGTTGGCACTGTTGATGACACCTTCCATCACTTTAGTGATGATTGAGAGGAGGCTAATGGGGCGGTAGTTTGCCGGATTGGATTTGTCCTGCTTTTTGTGTACAGGACATACCTGGACAATTTTACACATTGCAGGGTTGATGCCAGTGTTGTCGCTGTACTGCAACAGCTTGGCTAGGGGCGCGGCAAGTTCTGGAGCACAGGTCTTCAGTACTATTGCCGGAATGTTGTCAGGCCCCATAGCTTTTGCAGTATCCAGTGCCTTCAGTCGTTTCTTGATATCACGTGGAGTGAACCGAATTGGCTGAAGTTTGGCATTTGTGATGCTGGGGACTTCTGGAGGAGGCCGAGATAGATCATCAACTCGGCACTTCTGGCTGAATATTGTTGCAAATGCATCAGCCTTATCTTTCGCACTGATGTGCTGGGCACCCCCATCACTGAGGATGGGGATATTTGTGGAGCCACCTCTTCCAGTTAGTTGTTTAATTGTCCACCACCATTCACAGCTGGATGTGGTAGGACTGCAGAGCTTCGATCTGATTCGTTGGTTATGGGATTGCTTAGCTCTGTCTATCGCATGCTGCTTGCACAGTTTGGCACACAAGTAGTCCTGGGTTGTAGCTTCACCAGGTTGACACCTCATTTTGCGGAATGCCTGGTGTTGCTCCTGGCATGCCCTCCTGCACTCTTCATTGAACCAGGGTTGGTCTCCTGGCTTTATTGTAATGGTAGAGTGGGGGATATGCCGTGCCATGAGGTTACTGATTGTGGTTGAGTACAATTCTGCTGCTGCTGATGGCCCACAGCGCCTCATGGATGCCCAGTTTTGCATTGCTAGTTCCGTGTGAAATTTATCACGTTCAGCACGGTGATAGTGCCACACAACACGATGGACGGTATCCTCAAAGTGTCGGCGGGACTTCGTCTCCACAAGGACTGTGCGGTGGTCACTCCTACCAATAATGTCATGGACAGATGCATCTGCGGCAGGCAGATTGGTGAGGACGAGGTCGAGTATGTTATTCCCTCGTGTTGGTTCCCCCACTACCAGCCGCAGACCCAGTCTAGCAGCCATGTCCTTTAGGACTCGACCAGCGTGTTCAGTAGTGGTGCTATCGAGCCACTCATGGTGATGGACATTGAAGTCCCCCACCCAGAGTGCATTTTGTGCCCTTCCCAGCCTCAGTGCTTCCTCCTAGTTCTGTTCAACATGGAAGAGTACAGAGTCATCAGCTGAGGGAGGGCAGTAGGTGGTAATCAGTAGGAGATTACCTTGCACATATTTGATCTGATGCCATCAGACTTCATCAGTTCCGGAGTCGATGTTGAGGACTCTCAGGGCAACTCCCTCCCTACTGTACACAACTGTGCCACCACCACTGCTGGGTCTGTACTGCTGGCGGGACAGGACATACCCTGGGATGGTGATGGCAGTGTCTGGGACATTGTCTGTAAGGTATGATACCGTGAGCATGACAATGTCAGGCTGTTGCTTGACAAGTCTGTGGGACAGCTCTCCCAACTTTGGCACAAGCCCCCAGATGTTAGTGAGGAAGACTTTGCAGGGTTGACAGGGCTGGGTTTGCTTTAGTCGTTTCCGGTGCCTCGGTCGATGCTGGTTTCATTCCTTTCTATCGACTTTGTAGCGGTTAGATACAACTGAGTGGCTTGCTAGGCCATTTCAGAGGCCTGTAAGAGTTAACCACATTGCTGTGGCTCTGGAGTGACATGTAGGCCAGACCCGGTAAGGACAGCAGATTTCCTTCCCTTAAGGATGGAGCTAAGCAATCGCAAGGGGCAATGGACAGGACACCGAGGAACATATTGAACGACATCCCAACGAGTAACATTTTTTTTTATTGTTTCATAGGATGTGGGCGTCGCAGGCCAGGCAGCATTTATTGCCCATCCCTAATTGCCCTTGAACTGAGTGGCTTGCGAGGCCATTGCAAGGGCATGGAAGAGTTAACCACATTGCTGTGGATCTGGAGTCACATGCAGGCCAGACCACGTCAGGACAGCAGATTTCCTTCCCTGAAGGACATTAGTAAACCAGATGGGTTTTTATAACAATCGACAATGGTTTCATGGCCATCATTAGACTAGCTTTAAATTAAAACATATTCACTGGTGAAGCAAACTGCTGAGCTGGGATGTCTGGGTGGAAATGAGACCCAGTTCAATTCCCAAACCCTCTCCCTCCCTCTCTGTCCAGGGGAAGGGATATTTCTCTCAGTCTGGTGTGTGTGGGTTGTGTGCTCGCAGTGTGGCCTCAATCGATATCACTTTTGATCCTTTGCTTTCCAACTGGGATTTGTTTGTATTGGGATGTTGCTGAGAGATTTTCAGTACAATTGAGAGAAAACAGTTTTGGGATCTTGCTGCACCTATTCCTGAGAATCTTTTGCTTTGATTTATCTAACTTAAATTTAATTTACTGCTCTGCTCCTGGAGGCATTTGTTTTACTTTGAAAACAGTAATGACAACATGTGAAGAGAGTGAGAGAGCTTTGGGATGAGGAATGTTATTGGACAGGCTGTCCATCCGCCTTGGACAGTGTCCTTCACCCAGAGGCAGGATTCAATGTGTCTACCTGCATTTGTGTCTGCCTTTTTATCCCTCATTTCAACGTGCGCCTGTTGGATTATGGCCCTTGATTTTTAAAATGGATTAAAGCTTTGGTTAATTTAGGCATGGCCCGTCATTACGACACGAACATGTCAATCCTCGATGCAGTCATTTTGGAAGGATGGGCGGTGGGGAAAACGAGGTGTGATCGTGCTGTTAATGCAGCACGAGACAGTACATTAGTGAGACAGTACATTAGATCAAAGGAGCAAGATGTGGAATCAGTTTGGGTGGAACTAAGAAACAGCAAGTGGCAGCAAACATTGGTGGGAGATGTTTATTAGACCACCAAACGACAGAGGTAATGTTTAACACGGTAAACATAAGGAAATTACAGCTGCATGTAACATGGGCAATACAGTAACAATGGTCATCTTCAATTTACAGATAGATTGTCTCATCCTAATTAGCACTAATTCTGTGGAGGATGAATTGCTAGTATGCGGACGAGATGGATGACTGGAGCAGTATGTTGAAGAACAAACTAGGGATTGAGCGATTTCAGATTTAGTATTTTGTAATGAGAAATGGCTAATTAATCACCTTGTTGTAAAGGAGCCATTATGAAATCCTGACCACAATATGATAGAATTTTACAATTGAAAAAAAGATATATTTCATTCTGAAACTAGGCTTTTAAATCTGAACAAAGGGAACTATGAAGATAAGTAGGGCAAGTTGCCGATGGTGTATTGGGAAAATGCATCAAACGATTTGACAGTAGCCAGACAATGGCTAGTATTTAAAGAAGTTATTTCACGGTTGGCAGCAAATGGAAATTCCTCTAAGAAACAAAAACCCAACAGAAAATGTGAATCAATCGTGGCTGACAAAAGGAGTTACTTATCATTAGGGGTCCAGTAAAATCACAGACAAAATAAACACTTCACTGTCTGCCCCGGAATGAATAGTAAAATTTGTTGCTATTTTATGTCTATATTCAGACAATATAGGCAGTAAAGTATATTATATGGTGGGATGCTGCAGTACGGTAGGAAAAGCAACTTAAAAACAATTATTCACAAGTCCAGTCCAACTTAACTACAGATTAGACCCCGAAAGGTAATAAATGCCAACAATCTTGACCTTGTTGTGGTATCTTAAACTCTGCTCTGTATGGCTTTCAGAAAATTAAACATTACACATGCACTACAAGATGAACGGTTACACGTTGGTTAGGTTACACAGAATTCCAGGAAAATTGCACTAAAATCCCAGTGAATATTCCTGGAAAAATCAATGCTGCAAATGATCCCCACAGACTCTCACTCGTCTGTATTTTTAATCTCACCAGGTTCCCACTGATCGATGATCAGTCGTTCAGGAGGGATCTTCTTCCAATAGCTGGCCCAGCTATCTGGACTGCAGTGTCAGATAAAGGAAAGGGACCCCCTTATATCCAGGACTAACCCTCACTCTCCCCTCGTACACCATATCACTGGGCCCAGTGTTAGGGTCTTTCCCTGCATGATCAACCCCTGTGTGTGATCAATATCTTTTCCTACACTGCCTGGACCACCCCAAACACACATTGCATTTGCTTCTACATTCCAAGCCTCACCCGGACCTAATTTCGTGCCATTAAAATACTCCATTTTATTCTCCATATCCTGCCTTTTTGTAATTCCAGGGCTTTGGTCATTCACTGTCCATATCTTGTCTTAGGAATGCAGCACGGAGGACATTCCAGACCCATTGCTGTTGAGTGTTTACTTGTACAAGTGAATTGACCATTTTAATTGTTTTAACTTTTTTAACCCTTGTCTTCCCACGCAGATCAAGCTCGCAAATTCAACAGTGCCCACTTTGACTTCATCACCATCGTGTTCTCTCACAGGATAGCAGGTATAACTGACCAGTGCTGTTTTGCAGGGATTGGTGCTGGGACCCTTGCTGTTTCTAGTCTACATTAATGATGTAGATATGAATATAGGAGGTATGATCAGTAAGTTTGCAGATGAGACGAAAATTGATGGTGTCGTAAATAGTGAGGAGGAAAGCCTTAAATTACAGGACGATATCTGTGGGCTGGTAAGATGGGCGGAGAGGTGGCAAATGGAATTTAATCCAGAGAAGTGTGAGGTGATGTACTTTGGGAGGACCAACAAGGCAAGGGAATATATAATGAATGGCAGGACTGTTAGAAGTACAGAGCGTCATTGGGACATTGGTGCACTTGTCCATAGATCACTGAAGGTAGCTGCACAGGTAGATAAGGTGGTTAGGAAGGCATATGGGATACTTGCCTTTATTAGCCGAGGCATAGAGTATAATAGTAGGGAGGTTATGATGGAGCTGTGTAAAACACAAGCTCAGCCACTGTTGGAGTACTGTGTTCAGTTCTGGGTGCCACACTAGAGGAAGGATGTGATTGCACTGGAGAGGGTGCAAAGGAAATTCACTAGGATGTTGCCTGGGCTGGAGCATTTCAGCGATGAAGAGAGACTGGATAAGCTGGGGTTGTTTTCCTTCGAGCAGAGAAGGCTGAGGGGGGACATGATTGAGGTATACAGAATTATGAGGGGAATTGATAGGTTTGATAGGAAGAAACGTTTTCCCTTAGCGGAGGGGTCAATATCCAGGGAGTACAGATTTAAGGGTAAGGGGCAGGAGGTTTAGTGGGGATTTGAGGACAATTTATTTCACCCAGAGGGTGGTTGGAATCTGGAACGTTCTGCCTGAAGAGGTGGTAGAGGCAGGAACCCTCACAACATTTAAGAAGTATTTCGATGAGCACTTGAAATGCCATAGAATACAAGGCTACGGGCCAAGTGCTGGAAAATGGGATTAGAATAGGTAGGTGCTTGATGGTGGACACAGACACGATGGGCCTAAGAGTCTGTTTCTGTGCTGTATAACTCGATGACTCTCCGACTCTATAACTGTCGTCAAAGTATTCAGCTGAAACTTGATCAGTTACATTGTTATTTCAGGCTATATTGACAGTACACATGTACCTTACTGTTGCAATAAGGTCATACAGTATCTATTCATCCCACTGGGGCAAAATTTCACTGGCTCAACAATCTCACCAAATAATAAAACATTCCACAATGCAAGACTCTCAAATTCAACACAAGTTTCCTTTTCTGAGTCTCGCTGGTCTGTTCTGATTCTCTGAGGGATTACTGATGCTTATCCTCCACATGAGCAGTCGTCCTTATCCCGTGTGCCTTTCCTGCTCCCAAACCTGGCATCCGCTTACATTTAGGCAAGTGATACAGGAGCGTCTCAGTGACTGAAGCAGGTGAGTCTTGAGGCTGAGCCGGGCACAGTGAGTGACCCGGGTTAATCCGACACTCCAGGGAATGTTTAAACGGAGCCGTTCTCTGTATCTAACCCGTGCTGTACCTTCTCTGAGTGTATTCGATGGGACAGGGTAGATGAGCAGGAGTTATCCCTTCATTTCATCTCTGGGAAATTGGAGAAGCCAGGGTTGTTCTCTGTGTCTCTCTCTGTCCTCCTCTTTATATCTCTCTCCCCTGCTGTTTCTGACACTGGGAGAGAGACAGAGGGAGAGAGGGTTAAATATGCAGACAGAGAGAGAGGGCTGCAGAGAGGGACAAGGTTGTAGAGAGTGAGATTGATGGGATGGATTGAAAGAGAGAATGTGAGATATATTCATTTGATGTAATCCTTCACTGCTGTGTACAGAAACAGAGAAAGGTCGGTGTAGAGAGTGAAATATTGGTAGAGAGGGATAAATGTAAATGAAGTTGGGGCCCAGGCAGCCGGTTCTGATGATCCAGAATGAAAACGCTCCTTTGTAAACCTTCAGCAAGCTATTCCACCATGGGAGCCATCACACCCTCATGATGTTGTTGTGTAAATCTTGTAATGTATGCCGCTGCTAATTCCAGCCTATCCAATCTTTCCTCATAGTTAAAATTCTCCATTCCTGACAACATCTTCTGTAAATCTCCTCTGTACCCTCTCTAGTGTGATCACACCCTTCCTGTAATGTGGTCACCTGAACTGTACACAGTACTCTGGCTGTGGTCTAACCAGTGTTTTATACAGTTCAAACATAACCTCCCTGCTCTTATTTTCTATACATCGGCCAATAAAGGAAATTATTCCATAAGCCTTTGTAACCACCTTTTCCACCTGTCCTGTTACCCTCAGGAATCAGTGGACATTCACTCCAAGGCCCCTCTGTTCACAGACAGAGAGATGGTTCTGTTAGATTGAAAGAGCAAATGTAAAACATGATCATTTGATGTAATCCTTCACTGCAGTACACACAGACAATCGAGAGAGAGGCATGGAGTGTGAAACATCGGGGTCGAGGAAGAAAAATAGACGGAGAGGCTAACAAATTGGAAAGGAGTGATGGGCACGGAGAGAGAGGTAATCTCTGGTAATATCTCTGACTGGTAATCTCTCTCCGTGCCTCTCTCTCTATTTCCCTCTCTTCTACTCTTGAAGCCCTATTTCTTTTCTCTGTTATTCATTTTCCAAGAGCATCTCTCCCTTTTCTCTCTCTATCTCCCACTGTACACTATCTCAGTCTCTCCCTTTTGCTCTCAGGATGGGAAGATGGAGAAAGAGAGCAGAGAAAAGGTTTCGCAGATAGTGAGCGAGGAGAAAGAAACAGAGGAAGAGTGAGGCTGGCATTGGGAGAGGGATCTTTACTCTGTATCTCACCCCGTTTTTTTTCTAACCCCGTGCTGTTTGATGGGGACAGTGTAGATGGAGCTTTACTCTGTATCTAACTCCCGTTTTCTTTTTCTTTTTTTGGGAGCTTTACTCCGTATCTAACCCCGTTTTCTTTGTGGCCTTTATTCCCCAGGCCCCTTTTATATTTTTCATGACGAGGGGGCCTTTAGTCCTCAGGCCACTTTATATACATCTTATATTTTTTTTTAATAACTTTATTATAAACAGAAATAAACAAAAACGCAAATTAAAATGCCATTCTCGGCGTCGACAATGCACTCCAGTCTCTGCGGTGCCCAATGGTCGCGGAAGGCCTCAAGCGTACCAGCGGACACCGCATGCTACTTCTCCAGGGACACCCGGGCACGGACATAACCGGGGAAGAGGGGCAGGCAATCGGGGAGGACGGAACACCGACGGCCCGCAGCCTGGACCTGTGAATTGCCACCTTGGCCAGGCCCAGGAGCAGACTGATGAGGGGATCCTCCTCCTGGCACACGCCCTTCCGCTCCGGGTGCCCAAAAATCCGGAGCGTGGGACTGAAGTGCAGCCAGAACCTGAGGAGCAGCCTTTTCAAATACTCAAATAGGGGCTGCAACCTCGCACACTGCATAAAAACATGGATCACGGACTCGTCCAGGCCGCAGAACGTACAGGTGGCCTGGGAGTCCGTGAACCTACTTAAAAGCCTATTGCACGGGACTGCCCTGTGCAACACCCTCCACTCCAGGTCCCCGATGTAAAGGGGGAAGACACCCGCAGAGAGAGACCTCCATTGGGGTTTCCCTCGCCACCAGAATACAACGTGGACCGCCAGGGCGTGTCCGGCCGACTGCCGAAGGCGAGAAAGTGCAGAGAGTGCAGGAGCAGCCCATACAGGAAACCCCACCACGCCGATTGGAATGGCATGGAGGGCATTTCCGAGAGCCAGATCAGGTTGTGCAGGACCGGCGCCCGATAAGGGTTTCGGGACCTGGGTCCGATGAGCAGTTCCTACCAAATGGTGGTCAGCTCTGCCGGGAGCGCTCCACACTCCCGAGCCCCCTCGCCACCCACAGTGAGCGGCGTCCCGGGGGTTACGGCTAATCGTCCGCCCGCCGGACCGTCCTCGGAGTCAGCCATCTGGACAGCCGAGGCGCTCACCTCCGCAGGCGGGTGAGTGCCCTGACTGGAGGCAACCATGTTCCAGACTCGGAATAGATCTCGGTAAATGACAGGCAACACCCTCAGAGAGGCGCGGCTAAAGGACTCCACTGGGAGCTGCGTGTCATCTTGAAGGCAGTGAGACTGGCGGAAAAAATACATCACCAGCGCACACCATCTGGGAGGACGCTAGATGTACAGGTATCTCTGCAGGGTCCGAAGGCAGAGCGTCGCAGCCTGGGTGCGGACGCACACCCGCGACAGGCCACCCTCCTCGATTGGGAGACTCAGGACCGCGGCAGAGACCCAGTGTTTCCTCTTGCTCCAGACGAAATCGACGAGTTTCTTCTGGATTTTGGAGGCAAATGCACGGGGCGGAGCCAAAGTGACCAACCGGTACCACAATATGGAGGCCACCAGTTGGTTTATGACCAGCACATGGCCCCTGGAGGAAAGCACTTGGAGCAGTCCTGTCCAGCGACCCAGCCGAGTGTTGACTTTCGCCTCCAACTCCTGCCAGTTTGCTGGCCAGATAGAGGAGGTGAGTGGTGCTCCACGCAAAAGATGTCAACTCCTCCAGCAGGGAGTCCACCCGCCATTGACCCACCAGGAGTCCAGAACATTTCTCCCAATTGATCCTCGCAGAGGACGTGGCAGAAAAGGTCTGCTGGCAGTCGCGCATCCTCTGCAAGTCAGCGGGATCTGTGACAATGAGGAGCACGTCGTCGGCGTAAGCCGAGAGGATGACCCCCATGGCCGGCTCACGCAGAGCCAATCCCGTCATCCTCCTGCGAAGCTGGCACAGGAAGGGCTCCACGCAGATGGCACACAATTGGCCGGATACTGGGCATTCCTGACGCACTCCTCTCCCAAAGCGAAGGTGCGCCATCAAGGATCCATTAACTTTGACTTGACACTCTGCGGCGGCGTACAAAAGTCGGACCAGGGACACGAAATGTGCCCGAGTCCGAAAGCGCGCAGAGTCCCGAAATGATATTCATGATCCACCCTGTCGAACGCTTTCTCCTGATCGAGGGAGAGAAAGGCGACTGACTGACCAGTCCTCTGGGAAAGATGGATCAGGTCCCGGACCAGGTGGATGTTGTCCTGGATGGACCGGCCCGGGACCGAGTAGGGCTGGTCGGGGGTGGATCATGTGGGCCAGCACGGAGCCCAGCCGGGTAGACACAGCCCGGGCAAAGATCTTATAATCCGTGCTGAGGAGGGAGACTGGATGCCAGTTTTTAAGCAGGCAGAGTTCACCCCTCTTCGGCAGCAGGAAGATGACTGCCCTGTGCCACAAGAGGGGCATCTCCCCGGTCGCCAGGCTTTCCCCCTGGACCCGCGTGTAATCGTCCCCCAGGACAACCCAGAACTCCCCGAGGATCTCCACGGTCAGCCCGTCCAGCCCTGGGGATTTGCCCCTTGAGAGCTGGTGGAGGGCGCCGGTTAACTCCGCCAACGTGAGCGGGGCCTCCAACGTTTCGGCACCCTCTGGGCTGACCTGTGGCATGTCCTCCCACAAAGCTCTGCGCGTGTCCTCGCTGGACGGATCTGGAGAGAAAAACGAACTGCAATAAGTACAGACCAGGAGGCCCATTCACTTCGGATCCGTGTTGGAGGATCCGTCATCGTCCAGCAGCTCAACGAGCTGCTTACGGACACCACGCCATTTTTCCAGTGAGTAGAAGAAGGGTGAGGCGCGGTCCACATCTTCCAGGAGCTGGATCCGCGACCTCACGTACGGGCCTCGGGACCCGATGTGCTGCAGATCCCTCAGCGCGCCCTTCTTCTCTTTGTACGCCTGCCACAAGACCGGGTCCGTGACGGCATGACCGAGTCGGGACACCAGGTCGAGCACCTCCCTCTCCAGGCGCCCGATCTCAGCTTTCTGCCTCTTGGTCGACACCTTCGCATACGCCTGGCAGAAGACGCGGATGTGAGTCTTGAACACATCCCACCATAGCCTCAAGGAGGGGAAGCCCCCTGCTTCCTTCTCCAGTCGGCTCAGAATCGATGTAATGTGTCCCGGAATCGCTCGTCCTCCAGCAGCCGATTGTTAAAGTGCCAGTTCGCGGACCCCGCCCGCGTGCGGAGCGCAATGAACTCCGCGCACACCAGGTGGTGGTCCGAGCACGGCACCAGCCGCATGGAGACCGCCGAGACGTGGGAGAAGTACGCATGCAAAATGTAGAGGCGGTCGATTCGGGACCCTCCTCCTCCAGACCTCCACATGAAGGCGCCGGAGTCGGGATGGAGATTCTGCCAGATGTCCATCAAGTTGAGGGAGCTGATCAGTTCCCTCAACTTGTCCACTGATGCTTAGCTGCACTGGGGATGGAAGCGATCCCCCACCTCGAGGGTGCAGTTAAAATCCCCCCCCCCGTGGATGAGACAGGGAGGGTGAATGATTGTGGCTGCAATTATAGTATCTCCACAGGGAGAGTCACTGAGTGGGTCTGTTATTTTAGTATCTCCACAAGGATTGTCTCTGAGTAGGTCTGCTATTATAGTCCCTCCACAGGCAGAGTCACTGAGTGGGTCTATTGTTGTAGCATCTCTACAGGGCGACACAGTGAGTCCGTCTGTAATTATGGTATTTCCACTGGGACCGTCATTGAGTGGGTCTGTCTTATGCGATCACCACAGGGAGAGTCGGTGAGTGGATCTGAAAGTACAGTATCTCCACAGGGATGGTCACTGAGAGTGTCTGTTCTTATAGTATCTACAAAGAGAGAGTCACTGAGCGGGTCTGTTATTATAGTATCTCCACAGGGAGAGTCACTGAGTGGGACTGTTTTTATTGTATCTCCAATGAGAGAGTCACTGGGCGGGTCTGTTGTTGGAGCATGTCCACAGGGAGAGTCACTGATTGGGTCTGTTATTATTGCATCTCCAAATGGTAAGTCACTGAATGCATCTGTTATTATATTGTCTCCACGGGGACGGACACTGATTGGTCTGTTATTCTAGTATCTCCACAAGGAGAGGCACTGAGTGGCTCTGTTCTGAATGTATCTCCACAGCGAGATTCACCGTGTGGGTCTGTTATCATACTATCTCCACAAGGAGAGTGAATGAGTTGGTCTGTTATAGCAGTTGCTCCGCAGGGTGAGTGAATGAGTGGCTCTGTTATTATAGTATCTCCACAGGGAGGGTGAATGATTGTGTCTGCAATTATAGTATCTCCACAGGGAGAGTCACTGTGTGGGTCTGTTATTAGAGTATCTCCGCGGGGAGAGTCACTGAGTGGATCTGTTGTCATCGTATCTCCACAGGGAGAGTCGCTGAGTGGGTCTGTTATTTTAGTATCTCCACAGGGAGAGTCACTGAATGGGTCTGTTAATATAATATCTCCACAGGGAGAGTCACTGAGTGTGTCTGTTATTATAGTATCTCCACAGGGAGAGTCACTGAGCGGGTTTGTTATTATCGTATCTCCACAGGGAGAGTCACTGAGTGGGTCTGTTATTATAGTATCTCCACAGGGAGAGTCACTGAGTGGGTCTGTTATTACAGTATCTCCACAGGGCGAGTCACTGAGTGGGTCTGTTATTACAGTATCTCCACAGGGAGAGTCACTGAGTCGATCTGTTATTAGAGTATCGACACAGGGAGGGTGAATGATCATGTCTGCTGTTATAGTATCTCCACAGGGAGAGTCAATGAGTCTGTCTGTTATTATATTATCTCCACAGGGAGAGTCAATGAGTCTGTCTGTTATTATATTATCTCCACAGGGAGAGTCAATGAGTCTGTCTGTTATTATATTATCTCCACAGGGCGAGTCAATGAGTGCGTCTGTTATTATAGTTTTTCCAAAGGGAGAGTCACTGAGTGTGTCTGTTATGATAGTATCTCCATAAGGAGAGTCACTGAGTAGGTCTGCTATCATAGTGTCTCAACAGGGAGAGTCACTGAGTGGGTCTGTTATTGTTGCATCTCCACAGGGAGAGTCACTGAATGCGTCTGTTACTGTATTGTCTACACGGGGAGGGCCACTGATTGGTCTGTTATTAGAGTACATCTTCAGCGAGAGTCATTGGGTGGGTCTGTTATTATAGTATCTCCACAGGGAGAGTCACTGAGTGGGTCTGTTGTTGTAGTATCTCCACAGCGAGATTCACTGCGTGGGTCTGTTATCATACTATCTCCACAAGGACAGTGAATGACTGGGTCTGTAATAGTAGTTGCTCCGCAGGGAGATTCACTGAGTGGGTCTGTTATTATTGATTATCCACGGGGAGAGTCACTGAGTGGGTCTGTTATGATAGTATCTCCACAAGGAGAGTCACTGAGTAGGTCTCTTATCATAGTGTCTCAACAGGGAGAGTCACTGAGTGATTCTGTTATTATAGTATCTCCACAGGGACAGTCACTGAGTGGGTCAGTTATTATAGTATCTCCACAAGGAGAGTCACTGAGTGGGTCTGTTATTATAGTACCCCCACAGGGAGAGTCACTGAGTGGGTCTGTTATTATAGTATCTCCACAGGGAGAGTTACAGAGTGGGTCTGTTATTATAGTTTTTCCAAAGGAAGAGTTACTGAGTGTGTCTGTTATTATAGTATCTCCACAAGGAGAGTCACTGAGTTGGTCTGTTATTATAGTATCTCCACAAGGAGAGTCTCTCTGTGGGTCTGTTATTATAGTATCTCCACAGGGAGAGTCACTGAGTGTGTCTGTTGTAGCATGTCCACAGGGAGAGTCACTGAGTGGGTCTGCTATTATAGTATCTCGACAGGGAGAGTCACTGAGTGGATCTGTTATTATAGTATCTCGACTGGGAGAGTCACTGAGTGGGTCTTTTTTTATAGTATCTCAACAAGGAGAGTCAATGAGTTGGTCTGTTATTGTAGTATCTGCACAGGGAGAGCCACTGAGTGGGTCCTTTATGATAGTTTTTTCCAAAGGGAAAGTCTCTGAGTGTGTCTGTTATTATAGTGTCTCCACAAGGAGAGTCACTGCGTGGGTCTGTTATTGTAGTATCTGCACAGGGAGAGTCACAGGGTAGGTCTGTTATTACAGTATCTCCACAAGGAGAGTCACTGCCTGGGTCTGTTATTGTAGTATCTGCACAGGGAGAGTCACAGAGTGGGTCTGTTACTATAGCTTTTCCAAAGGGAGAGTCACTGAGTGTGTCTGTTGTGGCATGTCCACAGGGAGAGTCACTGAGTGGGTCTGTTATTAGAGTTTCTGCACAGGGAGAGTCACTGTGTGGGCCCGTTATTGTAGTTTTTCCAAAGGGAGAGTCACTGAGTGTGTCTGTTATTATAGGATCTCCACAAGGAGAGTCACTGAGTTGGTCTGTTATCATAGTATCATCACAGGGAGAGTCAGAGAATGGGTCTGTTATTATTGTATCTCCAGAGGGAGAGTCACTGAGTGGGTCTTTTATTATAGTTTTTCCAAAGGGAGAGTCACTGAGTGTGTCTGCTATTACAGTATTTCCAAAGGGAGAGTCACTGAGTGGGTCTGTTGTTGTTGCATCTCCACAGGGAGAGTCACTGAGTGGATCTGTTATTATCGTATCTCGACAGGGAGAGTCAGTGAGTGGGTACGTTATTATAGTCTCTCCACAAGGAGAATCTGACTGGGTCTGCTATTATTGTATCTCGACAGGGAGAGTCACTGAGTGGGTCTGTTATTGTAGTATCTCCACAGGGAGAGTCCCTGAGTCGGTCTGTTATTCGAGTATCACCAATGACTGAGTCACTGAGTGTGTCTGTTGCAGCATGTCCACAGGGAGAGTCACTGAGTGGGTCTGTTATTATCTTATCTCCACAGGGAGAGTTAATGAGTGGGTCTGTTATTATTGTATCTCGACAGTGAGAGTCAATGAGTCTGTCTGTTATTATAGTTTTTCCAAAGGGAGAGTCACTGAGTGTGTCTGTTATGATAGTATCTCCACAAGGAGAGTCACTGAGTAGGTCTGTTATCATAGTGTCTCAACAGGGAGAGTCACTGAGTGGGTCTGTTATTATCGTATCTCCACAGGGACAGTCACTGAGTGGGTCAGTTATTATAGTATCTCCACAAGGAGAGTCACTGAGTTGGTCTGTTATTATAGTATCTCCACAGGGAGAGTCGCAGAGTGGGTCTGTTATTATAGTTTTTCCAAAGGAATAGTCACTGAGTGTGTCTGGTATGATAGTATCTCCACAAGGAGAGTCACTGAGTGGGTCTGTTATTATAGTACCTCCACAGGGAGAGTCACTGAGTGGGTCTGTTATTATAGTATCTCCACAGGGAGAGTCACAGAGTGGGTCTGTTATTCTAGTTTTTCCAAAGGAAGAGTTACTGAGTGTGTCTGTTATTATAGTATCTCCACAAGGAGAGTTACTGAGTTGGTCTGTTATTATAGTATCTCCACAAGGAGAGTCTCTCTGTGCGTCTGTTATTATAGTATCTCCACAGGGAGAGTCACTGAGTGTGTCTGTTGTAGCATGTCCACAGGGAGAGTCACTGAGTGGGTCTGTTTTTATAGTATCTCCACAGGGAGAGTCACTGAGTGTATCTGTTATCATACTATCTCCACAAGGAGAGTGAATGAGTTGGTCTGTTATAGCAGTTGCTCCGCAGGGTGAGTGAATAAGTGGCTCTGTTATTATAGTATCTCCACCGGGAGGGTGAATGATTGTGTCTGCAATTATAGTATCTCCACAGGGAGAGTCACTGAGTGGGTCTGTTATTCGAGTATCTCCACGGGGAGAGTCACTAAGTGGATCTGTTGTCATCGTATCTCCACAGGGAGAGTCGCTGAGTGGGTCTGTTATTTTAGTATCTCCACAGGGAGAGTCACTGAATGGGTCTGTTAATATAATATCTCCACAGGGAGAGTCTCTGAGTGTGTCTGTTATTATAGTATCTCCACAGGGAGAGTCACTGAGCGGGTCTGTTATTATAGTATCTCCACAGGGAGAGTCACTGAGTGGGTCTGTTATTATAGTATCTGCACAGGGCGAGTCACTGAGAGGGTCTGAAATTACAGTATCTCCACAGGGAGAGTCACTGAGTGGGTCTGTTATTGCAGTATCTCCACAGGGAGAGTCACTGAGAGGGTCTGAAATTGCAGTATCTCCACAGTGACAGTCACTGAGTCGATCTGTTATTCGAATATCGACACAGGGAGGGTGAATGATCATGTCTGCTGTTATAGTATCTCCAATGGGAGAGTCACTGAGTGGGTCTGTTATTATTGCATCTCCAAAGGGAGAGTCACTGAGTGGGTCTGTTATTAAAGCATCTCTACAGGGAGTCACTGAGTGGGTCTGTTATTGTTGCATCTCCACAGGGAGAGTCACTGAATGTGTCTGTTACTATATTGTCTCCACGGGGAGGGCCACTGATTGGTCTGTTATTAGAGTACATCTTCAGCGAGAGTCATTGAGTGGGTCTGTTATTATAGTATCTCCACAGGGAGAGTCGCTGAGTGGGTCTGTTGTTGTAGTATCTCCACAGCGAGATTCACTGCGTGGGTCTGTTATCATACTATCTCCACAAGGACAGTGAATGACTGGGTCTGTAATAGTTGTTGCTCCGCAGGGAGATTCACTGAGTGGGTCTGTTATTATTGATTATCCACGGGGAGAGTCACTGAGTGGGTCTGTTATTATATTATCTCCACAGGGCGAGTCAATGAGTGCGTCTGTTATTATAGTTTTTCCAAAGGGAGAGTCACTGAGTGTGTCTGTTATGATAGTATCTCCACAAGGAGAGTCACTGAGTAGGTCTGTTATCATAGTGTCTCAACAGGGAGAGTCACTGAGTGGGTCTGTTATTATAGTATCTCCACAGGGACAGTCACTGAGTGGGTCAGATATTATAGTATCTCCACAAGGAGAATCACTGAGTGGGTCTGTTATTATAGTACCTCCACAGGGAGAGTCACTGAGTGGGTCTGTTATTATAGTATCTCCACAGGGAGAGTCACAGAGTGGGTCTGTTATTATAGTTTTTCCAAAGGAAGAGTTACTGAGTGTGTCTGTTATTATAGTATCTCCACAAGGAGAGTCACTGAGTTGGTCTGTTATTATAGTATCTCCACAAGGAGAGTCTCTCTGTGGGTCTGTTATTATAGTATCTCCACAGGGAGAGTCACTGAGTGTGTCTGTTGTAGCATGTCTACAGGGAGAGTCACTGAGTGGGTCTGCCATTATAGTATCTCGACAGGGAGAGTCACTGAGTGGATCTGTTATTATAGTATCTCGACTGGGAGAGTCACTGAGTGGGTCTGTTATTATTGTATCTCAACAAGGAGAGTCAATGAGTTGGTCTGTTATTGTCGTATCTGCACAGGGAGAGTCACGGAGTGGGTCCTTTATGATAGTTTTTCCAAAGGGAAAGTCTCTGAGTGTGTCTGTTATTATAGTGTCTCCACAAGGAGAGTCACTGCGTGGGTCTGTTATTTTAGTATCTGCACAGGGAGAGTCACAGGGTGGGTCTGTTATTATAGTATCTCCACAAGGAGAGTCACTGCGTGGGTCTGTTGTTGTAGTATCTGCACAGGCAGAGTCACTGAGTGTGTCTGTTGTTGTGGCATGTCCACAGGGAGAGTCACTGAGTGGGTCTGTTATTGGAGTTTCTGCACAGGGAGAGTCACTGTGTGGGCCTGTTATTGTAGTTTTTCCAAAGGGAGTGTCAGTGAGTGTGTCTGTTATTATAGTATCCCCACAAGGAGAGTCACTGAGTTGGTCTGTTATTATAGTATCATCACAGGGCGAGTCAGAGAGTGGGTCTGTTATTATCGTATCTCCAGAGGGAGAGTCACTCAGTGGGTCTGTTATTATAGTTTTTCCAAAGGGAGAGTCACTGAGTGTGTCTGCGATTACAGTATTTCCACAGTGAGAGTCACTGAGTGGATCTGTTATTGTCGTATCTCGACAGGGAGAGTCAGTGAGTGGGTACATTATTATAGTCTCTCCACAAGGAGAATCTGACTGGGTCTGCTATTATAGTATCTCGACAGGGAGAGTCACTGAGTGGGTCTGCTATTGTAGTATCTCCACAGGGAGAGTCACTGAGTCGGTCTGTTATTATCTTATCTCCATAGGGAGAGCCACTGAGTGGGTCCGTTATTATAGTATCTCCAAAGAGAGAGTCACTGAGTGTGTCTTTGTTGTAGCATGTCCACAGGGAGAGTCACTGAGTGGGTCTGTTTTTCTAGTATGTCCAGAGGTGGAGTCATAGAGTGTGTCTTTTTCTGTAGTATCTGCACAGTGAGAGTCACTGAGTGGGTCTGTTGTCAGGGTATCTCCACAGGGAGGGTGAATGATTGTGTCTGCAGTTATAGTATCTCCACAAGGAGAGTCACTGAGTGGGTCTGTTCTAATATCACCGCAGGCAGAGTCACTGAGTGAGCCTGTTATTATAGTTTCACCACAGGGAGTGTCTTTGAGTGTGTCTGTTGTTGGAGCATGTCTACAGGGAGAGTCACTGAGTGGGTCTGTAATTGGAGTATCTCCAGTGGGAGAGTCACTGACTGTCTCTCGCATTGCAGTATCTGCACAGGGAGAGTCACTGAGTGTGTCTGTTGTTGTGGCATGTCCACAGGGAGAGTCACTAAGTGGGTCAATTATCGGAGTATCTCCAGTGGGATAGTCACTGAGTGTCTCTGGTATTACAGTATCTGCACAGGGAGAGTCACTGACTGTGTCTGTTGTTATAGTATCTCCAGTGGGAGAGTCACTGAGTGTCTCTGGTACTACAGTATCTGCACAGGGAGAGTCGCTGAGTGTGTCTGCTGTTATAGTATTTCCAGTGGGAGAGTCACTGAGTGTCTCTGGTATTACAGTATCTCCAAAGGGAGAGTCACTGTGTGGGTCTGTTGTTGTTGCATCTCTATTGGAAGAGTCTCTGAGTGGGTCAGTTATTATAGTTTCTCCACAAGGAGAGTCACTGAGCGGGTCTGTTATTAGAGGATCTCCACAGGGAGAGTCACTGAGTGGGTCTGTTATTATAGTATCTCCACAGGGAGAGTCAGTGAGTGGGTCTGTTGTTATTGCATCTCCACTGGGAGAGTCACTGAGTGGGTCTCTTATTATAGTATTTCCACAGGGAGAGTCGCTGTGTGGGTCTGTTGCTGTTGCTTCTCCACTGGGAGAGTCACTGAGTGGGTCTGTTATTATAGTATTTCCACAGAGAGAGTCACTGAGTTGGTCTGTTATGATAGTATTTCCACAGAGAGAGTCACAGAGTGGGTCTGTTATGATAGTATCTCCACAGGGACAACCATTGAGTGGGTCTGTTCTGAAACTATCACCACAGGGAGAGTCACTGAGTGGTTCAGAAATTACAGTATCTCCACAAGGAGTGTTACTGAGTCGGTCTGTTATTATAGTATCTCCAGAAGGAGAGACACTGAGAGGGTCTGAAATTACAGTATCTCCACAGGGAGAGTCACTGAGTGGGTCTGTTATTATAGTATCTCCACAGGGAGAGTCACTGAGTGGGTCTGTTATTATAGTATCTCCTCAGGGGGAGTCACTGAGTGGTTCTGTTATTATAGTATCTCCACAGGGAGAGTCACTGAGTGTGTCTGTTATTATAGTATCTCCACAGGGACAGTCACTGAGTGGGTCTGTTATTATGGTATCTCCACAGGGAGATTCATTGAGTGGGTCTGTTATTATAGTATCTCCACAGGGAGAATCACTGAGTGTGTCTGTTATTATAGTATCTCCACAGGGAGAGTCACTGAGTCGATCTGTTATTCGAGTATCGACACAGGGAGGGTGAATGATCGTGTCAGCAATTATAATATTTTCAAAGGCAGCGTCACTGAGCGGGTCTGTTATTATAGTATCTCCACAGGGAGTGTCACTGAGTGGGTCTGTTATTATTGCATCTCCACTGGGAGAGTCAATGAGTGGGTCTGTTATTATTGTATCTCCACAAGGAGAGTCACTGAGTTGGTCTGTTATTCTAGTATCTCCAAAGAGAGAGTAACTGAGTGTGTCCGTTGTTGCAGCATGTCCACAGGGAGAGTCAATGAGTGGGTCTGTTATTATATTATCTCCACAGGTAGAGTCATTGAGTGAGTCTGTTTCTGTGGTATCTGCACAGGGAGAGTCACTGAGTGGTTCTGTTTTTATAGCATCTCCACAGGCAGAGTCATTGAGTGGGTCAGTTATATGGAGTATCTCCACAGGGTGAGTCACTGAGTGGAGCTGTTAATATTATACCTCCACAGGGAGATTCACTGAGTGTGTCTGTTATTACAGTATCTCCACAGGGAGAGACAATGAGTGGGTCTGTTATTATATTATGTCCACAGGGAGAGTCACTGAGTCGGTCTGTTATTATAGTATCTCCACAGGGAGAGTCACTGAGTGGGTCAGTTATTATAGTATCTCAACAGGGAGAGTCATTGAGTGGGCCTGTTATTATAGTATCTCCACAGGGAGAGTCACTGAGTGGGTCAGTTATTATAGTATCTCCACAGGGAGAGTCACTGAGTGGGACTGTTATTAGAGTATCTCCACAGGGTGAGTCACTGAGTGGGTCTGTTATTATAGCATCTCCACAGCCAGAGTCACTGAGTGTGTATGTTCTTATAGTTTCTCCACAAGGAGAGTCACTGAGCGGGTCTGTTATTAGAGTATCTCCACAGGGAGAGTCACTGAGTGGGTCTGTTATTATAGTATCTCCACAGGGAGAGTCAGTGAGTGGGTCTGTTGTTATTGCATCTCCACTGGGAGAGTCACTGAGTGGGTCTCTTATTATAGTATTTCCACAGGGAGAGTCGCTGTGTGGGTCTGTTGCTGTTGCTTCTCCACTGGGAGAGTCACTGAGTGGGTCTGTTATTATAGTATTTCGACAGAGAGAGTCACTGAGTTGGTCTGTTATTATAGTATTTCCACAGAGAGAGTCACAGAGTGGGTCTGTTATGATAGTATCTCCACAGGGACAATCATTGAGTGGGTCTGTTCTGAAACTATCACCACAGGGAGAGTCACTGAGTGGTTCAGAAATTACAGTATCTCCACAAGGAGTGTTACTGAGTCGGTCTGTTATTATAGTATCTCCAGAAGGAGAGACACTGAGAGGGTCTGAAATTACAGTATCTCCACAGGGAGAGTCACTGAGTGGGTCTGTTATTATAGTATCTCCACAGGGAGAGTCACTGAGTGGGTCTGTTATTATAGTATCTCCTCAGTGGGAGTCACTGAGTGGTTCTGTTATTATAGTATCTCCACAGGGAGAGTCACTGAGTGTGTCTGTTATTATAGTATCTCCACAGGGAGAGTCACTGAGTGGGTCTGTTATTATTGTATCTCCACAGGGAGATTCATTGAGTGGGTCTGTTATTATAGTATCTCCACAGGGAGAATCACTGAGTGTGTCTGTTATTACAGTATCTCCACAGGGAGAGTCACTGAGTCGATCTGTTATTCGAGTATCGACACAGGGAGGGTGAATGATCGTGTCAGCAATTATAGTATTTCCAAAGGCAGCGTCACTGAGCGGGTCTGTTATTATAGTATCTCCACAGGGAGTGTCACTGAGTGGGTCTGCTATTATTGCATCTCCACTGGGAGAGTCAATGAGTGGGTCTGTTATTATTGTATCTCCACAAGGAGAGTCACTGAGTTGGTCTGTTATTCTAGTATCTCCAAAGAGAGAGTAACTGAGTGTGTCCGTTGTTGCAGCATGTCCACAGGGAGAGTCAATGAGTGGGTCTGTTATTATATTATCTCCACAGGGAGAGTCACCGAGTGGTTCTGTTTTTATAGCATCTCCACAGGTAGAGTCATTGAGTGAGTCTGTTTCTGTGGTATCTGCACAGGGAGAGTCACTGAGTGGTTCTGTTTTTATAGCATCTCCACAGGCAGAGTCATTGAGTGGGTCAGTTATTGGAGTATCTCCACAGGGTGAGTCACTGAGTGGAGCTGTTAATATTATACCTCCACAGGGAGATTCACTGAGTGTGTCTGTTATTACAGTATCTCCACAGGGAGAGACAATGAGTGGGTCTGTTATTATATTATGTCCACAGGGAGAGTCACTGAGTCGGTCTGTTATTATAGTATCTCCACAGGGAGAGTCACTGAGTGGGTCAGTTATTATAGTATCTCAACAGGGAGAGTCATTGAGTGGGCCTGTTATTATAGTATCTCCACAGGGAGAGTCACTGAGTGGGTCAGTTATTATAGTATCTCCACAGGGAGAGTCACTGAGTGGGACTGTTATTAGAGTATCTCCACAGGGTGAGTCACTGAGTGGGTCTGTTATTATAGTATCTCCACAGGGAGAGTCAATGAGTGGGTCTGTTATGCGAGTATCTCCACAGGTTGAGTCACTGAGTGGGTCTGTTATTATAGCATCTCCACAGGCAGAGTCACTGAGTGTGTCTGTTCTTATAGTTTCTCCACAAGGAGAGTCACTGAGGGGGTCTGTTATTAGAGTATCTCCACAGGGTGAGTCACTGAGTGGGTCTGTTATTATAGTATCTCCACAGGGCGAGTCACTGAGTGGGTCTGTTATTGGAGTATCTCCACAGAGAGAGTCACTGAGTGTGTCTGTTATTGTAGTATCTCCACAGGGAGAGTCACTGAGTGGGTCTGTTATTAGAGTATCTCCACAGGGTGAGTCACTGAGTGGGTCTGTTATTAGAGTATCTCCACAGGGTGAGTCACTGAGTGGGTCTGTTGTTATAGTATCTAGACAGGGAAAGTCTCTGAGTGTGTCTGTTTATGTAGCATCTCCACAGGGAGAGTCACTGAGTGGGTCTGTTATTGGAGTATCTCCACAGGGAGATTCAATGAGTGGGTCTGTTATTGTAGAATCAGCACAGGGAGAGCCACTGAGTGGGTCCGTTATTATAGTATCATCACAGGGAGAGTCACTGAGTGGGTCTGCAATTATAGTATCTCCAAAGAGAGAGTCACTGAGTGTCTCTGGTATTACAGTACCTCCAAATGGAGAGTCACTGTGTGGGTCTGTTGTTGTTGCATCTCTGCTGGAAGAGTCTCTGAGTGGGTCTGTTATTATAGTATCTCCACAGGGAGAGTCAATGAGTGGGTCTGTTATGCGAGTATCTCCACAGGTTGAGTCACTGAGTGGGTCTGTTATTATAGCATCTCCACAGGCAGAGTCACTGAGTGTGTCTGTTCTTATAGTTTCTCCACAAGGAGAGTCACTGAGTGGGTCTGTTATTCGAGTATCTCCACAGGGTGAGTCACTGAGTGGGTCTGTTATTATAGTATCTCCACAGGGCGAGTCACTGAGTGGGTCTGTTATTGGTGTATCTCCACAGAGAGAGTCACTGAGTGTGTCGGTTATTGTAGTACCTCCACAGGGAGAGACACTGAGTGGGTCTGTTATTAGAGTATCTCCACAGGGTGAGTCACTGAGTGGGTCTGTTATTAGAGTATCTCCACAGGGTGAGTCACTGAGTGGGTCTGTTGTTATAGTATCTAGACAGGGAAAGTCTCTGAGTGTGTCTGTTTATGTAGCATCTCCACAGGGAGAGTCACTGAGTGGGTCTGTTATTGGAGTATCTCCACAGGGAGATTCAATGAGTGGGTCTGTTATTGTAGAATCAGCACAGGGAGAGCCACTGAGTGGGTCCGTTATTATAGTATCATCACAGGGAGAGTCACTGAGTGGGTCTGCAATTATAGTATCTCCAAAGAGAGAGTCACTGAGTGTCTCTGGTATTACAGTATCTCCAAAGGGAGAGTCACTGTGTGGGTATGTTGTTGTTGCATCTCTGCTGGAAGAGTCTCTGAGTGGGTCTGTTATTATAGTTTCTCCACAGGGAGAGTCACTGAGTGGGACTGTTATTAGAGTATCTCCACAGGGTGAGTCACTGAGTGGGTCTGTTATTATAGCATCTCCACAGGCAGAGTCACTGAGTGTGTCTGTTATGCGAGTGTCTCCACAGGTTGAGTCACTGAGTGGGTCTGTTATTATAGCATCTCCACAGGCAGAGTCACTGAGTGTGTCTGTTATTATAGTATCTCCACATGGAGATTCAATGAGTGGGTCTGTTATGCGAGTATCTCCACAGGTTGAGTCACTGAGTGGGTCTGTTATTATAGCATCTCCACAGGCAGAGTCACTGAGTGTGTCTGTTCTTATAGTATCTCCACAAGGAGAGTCACTGAGTGGGTCTGTTATTAGAGTATCTCCACAGGGTGAGTCACTGAGTGGGTCGGTTATTGGAGTATCCCAACAGGGTGAGTCACTGAGTGGGTCTGTTATTATATTATCTCCATAGGGAGAGTCACTGAGTGTGTCTGTTATTATAGTATCTCCACAATGAGAGTCGCTGAGTGTGTCTGTTATTATAGTATCTCCACAGAGAGAGTCACTGTGTGGGTCAGTTATTGGAGTATCTCCACAGGGTGAGTCACTGAGTGGGTCTGTTATTAGAGTATCTCCACAGGGTGAGTCACTGAGTGGGTCTGTTGTTTTTCTATCAAGACAGGGAGAATCTCTGACTGTTTCTGTTATTATAGTATCTCGACAGGGAGAGTCACTGAGTGGGTCTGTTATTAGAGTATCTCCACAGAGTGAGTCACTGAGTTGGTCTGTTATTAGAGTATCTCCACAGGGTGAGTCACTGAGTGGGTCTGTTATTAGAGTATCTCCACAGGGTGAGTCACTGAGTGGGTCTGTTATTAGAGTATCTCCACAGGGTGAGTCACTGAGTGGGTCTGTTATTATAGTATCTCCACAGGGTGAGTCACTGAGTGGGTCTGTTATTATAGTATCTCCACAGGGCGAGTCACTGAGTGGGTCTGTTATTGGAGTATCTCCACAGAGAGAGTCACTGAGTGTGTCTGTTATAGTAGTACCTGCACAGGGAGAGACACTGAGTGGGTCTGCTATTAGAGTATCTCCACAGGGTGAGTCACTGAGTGGGTCTGTTATTAGAGTATCTCCACAGGGTGAGTCACTGAGTGGGTCTGTTGTTATAGTATCTAGACAGGGAAAGTCTCTGAGTGTGTCTGTTTATATAGCATCTCCACAGGGAGAGTCACTGAGTGGGTCTGTTATTAGAGTATCTCCACAGGGAGATTCAATGAGTGGGTCTGTTATTGTAGAATCAGCACAGGGAGAGCCACTGAGTGGGTCCGTTATTATAGTATCATCACAGCGAGAGTCACTGAGTGGGTCTGTTATTATAGTATCTCCAAAGAGAGAGTCACTGAGTGTTTCTGGTATTACAGTATCACCAAAGGGAGAGTCACTGTGTGGGTCTGTTGTTGTTGCATCTCTGCTGGAAGAGTCTCTGAGTGGGTCTGTTATTATAGTTTCTCCACAAGGAGAGTCACTGAGTGGGTCTGTTATTAGAGTATCTCCACAGGGAGAGTCACTGAGTGGGTTGTTATTATAGTATCTCCACAGGGAGAGTCACTGAGTGGGTCTGTTATTATAGTATCTCCACAGGGAGAGTCAGTGAGTGGGTCTGTTGTTATTGCATCTCCACTGGGAGAGTCACTGAGTGGGTCTGTTATTATAGTATTTCCACAGGGAGAGTCGCTGTGTGGGTCTGTTGCTGTTGCTTCTCCACTGGGAGAGTCACTGAGTGTGTCTGTTATTATAGTATCTCCACAGAGAGAGTCACTGAGTGTGTCAGTTATTGGAGTATCTCCACAGGGTGAGTCACTGAGTGGGTCTGTTATTAGAGTATCTCCAAAGGGTGAGTCACTGAGTGGGTCTGTTGTTTTTCTATCAAGACAGGGAGAGTCTCTGAGTGTTTCTGTTATTATAGTATCTCGACAGGGAGAGTCACTGAGTGGGTCTGTTATTAGAGTATCTCCACAGAGTGAGTCACTGAGTTGGTCTGTTATTAGAGTATCTCCACAGGGTGAGTCACTGAGTGGGTCTGTTATTATAGTATCTCCACAGGGCGAGTCACTGAGTGGGTCTGTTATTGGAGTATCTCCACAGAGAGAGTCACTGAGTGTGTCTGTTATAGTAGTACCTCCACAGGGAGAGACACTGAGTGGGTCTGCTATTAGAGTATCTCCACAGGGTGAGTCACTGAGTGGGTCTGTTATTAGAGTATCTCCACAGGGTGAGTCACTGAGTGGGTCTGTTGTTATGGTATCTAGACAGGGAAAGTCTCTGAGTGTGTCTGTTTATATAGCATCTCCACAGGGAGAGTCACTGAGTGGGTCTGTTATTAGAGTATCTCCACAAGGAGATTCAATGAGTGGGTCTGTTATTGTAGAATCAGCACAGGGAGAGCCACTGAGTGGGTCCGTTATTATAGTATCATCACAGCGAGAGTCACTGAGTGGGTCTGTTCTTATAGTATCTCCAAAGAGAGAGTCACTGAGTGTCTCTGGTATTACAGTATCACCAAAGGGAGAGTCACTGTGTGGGTCTGTTGTTGTTGCATCTCTGCTGGAAGAGTCTCTGAGTGGGTCTGTTATTATAGCATCTCCACAGGCAGAGTCACTGAGTGTGTCTGTTCTTATAGTATCTCCACAAGGAGAGTCACTGAGTGGGTCTGTTATTAGAGTATCTCCACAGGGTGAGTCACTGAGTGGGTCGGTTATTGGAGTATCTCAACAGGGTGAGTCACTGAGTGGGTCTGTTATTATATTATCTCCATAGGGAGAGTCACTGAGTGTGTCTGTTATTATAGTATCTCCACAATGAGAGTCACTGAGTGTGTCTGTTATTATAGTATCTCCACAGAGAGAGTCACTGTGTGGGTCAGTTATTGGAGTATCTCCACAGGGTGAGTCACTGAGTGGGTCTGTTATTAGAGTATCTCCACAGGGTGAGTCACTGAGTGGGTCTGTTGTTTTTCTATCAAGACAGGGAGAGTCTCTGACTGTTTCTGTTATTATAGTATCTCGACAGGGAGAGTCACTGAGTGGGTCTGTTATTAGAGTATCTCCACAGAGTGAGTCACTGAGTTGGTCTGTTATTAGAGTATCTCCACAGGGTGAGTCACTGAGTGGGTCTGTTATTAGAGTATCTCCACAGGGTGAGTCACTGAGTGGGTCTGTTATTAGAGTATCTCCACAGGGTGAGTCACTGAGTGGGTCTGTTATTATAGTATCTCCACAGGGTGAGTCACTGAGTGGGTCTGTTATTATAGTATCTCCACAGGGCGAGTCACTGAGTGGGTCTGTTATTGGAGTATCTCCACAGAGAGAGTCACTGAGTGTGTCTGTTATAGTAGTACCTGCACAGGGAGAGACACTGAGTGGGTCTGCTATTAGAGTATCTCCACAGGGTGAGTCACTGAGTGGGTCTGTTATTAGAGTATCTCCACAGGGTGAGTCACTGAGTGGGTCTGTTGTTATAGTATCTAGACAGGGAAAGTCGCTGAGTGTGTCTGTTTATATAGCATCTCCACAGGGAGAGTCACTGAGTGGGTCTGTTATTAGAGTATCTCCACAGGGAGATTCAATGAGTGGGTCTGTTATTGTAGAATCAGCACAGGGAGAGCCACTGAGTGGGTCCGTTATTATAGTATCATCACAGCGAGAGTCACTGAGTGGGTCTGTTATTATAGTATCTCCAAAGAGAGAGTCACTGAGTGTTTCTGGTATTACAGTATCACCAAAGGGAGAGTCACTGTGTGGGTCTGTTGTTGTTGCATCTCTGCTGGAAGAGTCTCTGAGTGGGTCTGTTATTATAGTTTCTCCACAAGGAGAGTCACTGAGTGGGTCTGTTATTAGAGTATCTCCACAGGGAGAGTCACTGAGTGGGTTGTTATTATAGTATCTCCACAGGGAGAGTCACTGAGTGGGTCTGTTATTATAGTATCTCCACAGGGAGAGTCAGTGAGTGGGTCTGTTGTTATTGCATCTCCACTGGGAGAGTCACTGAGTGGGTCTGTTATTATAGTATTTCCACAGGGAGAGTCGCTGTGTGGGTCTGTTGCTGTTGCTTCTCCACTGGGAGAGTCACTGAGTGTGTCTGTTATTATAGTATCTCCACAGAGAGAGTCACTGAGTGTGTCAGTTATTGGAGTATCTCCACAGGGTGAGTCACTGAGTGGGTCTGTTATTAGAGTATCTCCAAAGGGTGAGTCACTGAGTGGGTCTGTTGTTTTTCTATCAAGACAGGGAGAGTCTCTGAGTGTTTCTGTTATTATAGTATCTCGACAGGGAGAGTCACTGAGTGGGTCTGTTATTAGAGTATCTCCACAGAGTGAGTCACTGAGTTGGTCTGTTATTAGAGTATCTCCACAGGGTGAGTCACTGAGTGGGTCTGTTATTATAGTATCTCCACAGGGCGAGTCACTGAGTGGGTCTGTTATTGGAGTATCTCCACAGAGAGAGTCACTGAGTGTGTCTGTTATAGTAGTACCTCCACAGGGAGAGACACTGAGTGGGTCTGCTATTAGAGTATCTCCACAGGGTGAGTCACTGAGTGGGTCTGTTATTAGAGTATCTCCACAGGGTGAGTCACTGAGTGGGTCTGTTGTTATGGTATCTAGACAGGGAAAGTCTCTGAGTGTGTCTGTTTATATAGCATCTCCACAGGGAGAGTCACTGAGTGGGTCTGTTATTAGAGTATCTCCACAAGGAGATTCAATGAGTGGGTCTGTTATTGTAGAATCAGCACAGGGAGAGCCACTGAGTGGGTCCGTTATTATAGTATCATCACAGCGAGAGTCACTGAGTGGGTCTGTTATTATAGTATCTCCAAAGAGAGAGTCACTGAGTGTCTCTGGTATTACAGTATCACCAAAGGGAGAGTCACTGTGTGGGTCTGTTGTTGTTGCATCTCTGCTGGAAGAGTCTCTGAGTGGGTCTGTTATTATAGTTTCTCCACAAGGAGAGTCACTGAGTGGGTCTGTTATTAGAGTATCTCCACAGGGAGAGTCACTGAGTGGGTTGTTATTATAGTATCTCCACAGGGAGAGTCACTGAGTGGGTCTGTTATTATAGTATCTCCACAGGGAGAGTCAGTGAGTGGGTCTGTTGTTATTGCATCTCCACTGGGAGAGTCACTGAGTGGGTCTGTTATTATAGTATTTCCACAGGGAGAGTCGCTGTGTGGGTCTGTTGCTGTTGCGTCTCCACTGGGAGAGTCACTGAGTGGGTCTGTTATTATAGTATTTCCACAGAGAGAGTCACAGAGTGGCTCTGTTATGATAGTATCTCCACAGGGACAATCATTGAGTGAGTCTGTTCTGAAACTATCACCACAGGGAGAGTCACTGAGTGGTTCAGAAATTACAGTATCTCCACAAGGAGTGTTACAGAGTCGGTCTGTTATTATAGTATCTCCAGAAGGAGAGACACTGCGAGGGTCTGAAATTACAGTATCTCCACAGGGAGAGTCACTGAGTGGGTCTGTTATTATAGTATCTCCACAGGGAGAGTCACTGAGTGTGTCTGTTATTACAGTATCTCCACAGGGAGAGACAATGAGTGGGTCTGTTATTATATTATGTCCACAGGGAGAGTCACTGAGTCGGTCTGTTATTATAGTATCTCCACAGGGAGAGTCACTGAGTGGGTCAGTTATTATAATATCTCAACAGGGAGAGTCATTGAGTGGGCCTGTTATTATAGTATCTCCACAGGGAGAGTCACTGAGTGGGTCAGTTATTATAGTATCTCCACAGGGAGAGTCACTGAGTGGGACTGTTGTTAGAGTATCTCCACAGGGTGAGTCACTGAGTGGGTCTGTTATTATAGTATCTCCACAGGGAGAGTCAATGAGTGGGTCTGTTATGCGAGTATCTCCACAGGTTGAGTCACTGAGTGGGTCTGTTATTATAGCTTCTCCACAGGCAGAGTCACTGAGTGTGTCTGTTCTTATAGTTTCTCCACAAGGAGAGTCACTGAGGGGGTCTGTTATTAGAGTATCTCCACAGGGTGAGTCACTGAGTGGGTCTGTTATTATAGTATCTCCACAGGGCGAGTCACTGAGTGGGTCTGTTATTGGAGTATCTCCACAGAGAGAGTCACTGAGTGTGTCTGTTATTGTAGTATCTCCACAGGGAGAGACACTGAGTGGGTCTGTTATTAGAGTATCTCCACAGGGTGAGTCACTGAGTGGGTCTGTTATTAGAGTATCTCCACAGGGTGAGTCACTGAGTGGGTCTGTTGTTATAGTATCTAGACAGGGAAAGTCTCTGAGTGTGTCTGTTTATGTAGCATCTCCACAGGGAGAGTCACTGAGTGGGTCTGTTATTGGAGTATCTCCACAGGGAGATTCAATGAGTGGGTCTGTTATTGTAGAATCAGCACAGGGAGAGCCACTGAGTGGGTCCGTTATTAAAGTATCATCACAGGGAGAGTCACTGAGTGGGTCTGCAATTATAGTATCTCCAAAGAGAGAGTCACTGAGTGTCTCTGGTATTACAGTACCTCCAAAGGGAGAGTCACTGTGTGGGTCTGTTGTTGTTGCATCTCTGCTGGAAGAGTCTCTGAGTGGGTCTGTTATTATAGTATCTCCACAGGGAGAGTCAATGAGTGGGTCTGTTATGCGAGTATCTCCACAGGTTGAGTCACTGAATGGGTCTGTTATTATAGCATCTCCACAGGCAGAGTCACTGAGTGTGTCTGTTCTTATAGTTTCTCCACAAGGAGAGTCACTGAGTGGGTCTGTTATTAGAGTATCTCCACAGGGTGAGTCACTGAGTGGGTCTGTTATTATAGTATCTCCACAGGGCGAGTCACTGAGTGGGTCTGTTATTGGAGTATCTCCACAGAGAGAGTCACTGAGTGTGTCTGTTATTGTAGTACCTCCACAGGGAGAGACACTGAGTGGGTCTGTTATTACAGTATCTCCACAGGGTGAGTCACTGAGTGGGTCTGTTGTTATAGTATCTAGACAGGGAAAGTCTCTGAGTGTGTCTGTTTATGTAGCATCTCCACAGGGAGAGTCACTGAGTGGGTCTGTTATTGGAGTATCTCCACAGGGAGATTCAATGAGTGGGTCTGTTATTGTAGAATCAGCACAGGGAGAGCCACTGAGTGGGTCCGTTATTATAGTATCATCACAGGGAGAGTCACTGAGTGGGTCTGCAATTATAGTATCTCCAAAGAGAGAGTCACTGAGTGTCTCTGGTATTACAGTATCTCCAAAGGGAGAGTCACTGTGTGGGTATGTTGTTGTTGCATCTCTGCTGGAAGAGTCTCTGAGTGGGTCTGTTATTATAGTTTCTCCACAGGGAGAGTCACTGAGTGGGACTGTTATTCGAGTATCTCCACAGGGTGAGTCACTGAGTGGGTCTGTTATTATAGCATCTCCACAGGCAGAGTCACTGAGTGTGTCTGTTATGCGAGTGTCTCCACAGGTTGAGTCACTGAGTGGGTCTGTTATTATAGCATCTCCACAGGCAGAGTCACTGAGTGTGTCTGTTATTATAGTATCTCCACATGGAGAGTCAATGAGTGGGTCTGTTATGCGAGTATCTCCACAGGTTGAGTCACTGAGTGGGTCTGTTATTATAGCATCTCCACAGGCAGAGTCACTGAGTGTGTCTGTTATTATAGTATCTCCACATGGAGAGTCAATGAGTGGGTCTGTTATGCGAGTATCTCCACAGGTTGAGTCACTGAGTGGGTCTGTTATTATAGCATCTCCACAGGCAGAGTCACTGAGTGTGTCTGTTCTTATAGTATCTCCACAAGGAGAGTCACTGAGTGGGTCTGTTATGAGAGTATCTCCACAGGGTGAGTCACTGAGTGGGTCGGTTATTGGAGTATCTCAACAGGGTGAGTCACTGAGTGGGTCTGTTATTATATTATCTCCATAGGGAGAGTCACTGAGTGGGTCAGTTATTGGAGTATCTCCACAGGGTGAGTCACTGAGTGGGTCTGTTATTAGAGTATCTCCACAGGGTGAGTCACTGAGTGGGTCTGTTGTTTTTCTATCAAGACAGGGAGAGTCTCTGACTGTTTCTGTTATTATAGTATCTCGACAGGGAGAGTCACTGAGTGGGTCTGTTATTAGAGTATCTCCACAGAGTGAGTCACTGAGTTGGTCTGTTATTAGAGTATCTCCACAGGGTGAGTCACTGAGTGGGTCTGTTATTATAGTATCTCCACAGGGCGAGTCACTGAGTGGGTCTGTTATTGGAGTATCTCCACAGAGAGAGTCACTGAGTGTGTCTGTTATAGTAGTACCTCCACAGGGAGAGACACTGAGTGGGTCTGCTATTAGAGTATCTCCACAGGGTGTGTCACTGAGTGGGTCTGTTATTAGAGTATCTCCACAGGGTGAGTCACTGAGTGGGTCTGTTGTTATAGTATCTAGACAGGGAAAGTCTCTGAGTGTGTCTGTTTATATAGCATCTCCACAGGGAGAGTCACTGAGTGGGTCTGTTATTAGAGTATCTCCACAGGGAGATTCAATGAGTGGGTCTGTTATTGTAGAATCAGCACAGGGAGAGCCACTGAGTGGGTCCGTTATTATAGTATCATCACAGCGAGAGTCACTGAGTGGGTCTGTTATTATAGTATCTCCAAAGAGAGAGTCACTGAGTGTCTCTGGTATTACAGTATCACCAAAGGGAGAGTCACTGTGTGGGTCTGTTGTTGTTGCATCTCTGCTGGAAGAGTCTCTGAGTGGGTCTGTTATTATAGTTTCTCCACAAGGAGAGTCACTGAGTGGGTCTGTTATTAGAGTATCTCCACAGGGAGAGTCACTGAGTGGGTTGTTATTATAGTATCTACACAGGGAGAGTCACTGAGTGGGTCTGTTATTATAGTATCTCCACAGGGAGAGTCAGTGAGTGGGTCTGTTGTTATTGCATCTCCACTGGGAGAGTCACTGAGTGGGTCTGTTATTATAGTATTTCCACAGGGAGAGTCGCTGTGTGGGTCTGTTGCTGTTGCGTCTCCACTGGGAGAGTCACTGAGTGTGTCTGTTATTATAGTATCTCCACAAGGAGAGTCACTGAGTGGGTCAGTTATTGGAGTATCTCCACAGGGTGAGTCACTGAGTGGGTCTGTTATTAGAGTATCTCCACAGGGTGAGTCACTGAGTGGGTCTGTTGTTTTTCTATCAAGACAGGGAGAGTCTCTGAGTGTTTCTGTTATTATAGTATCTCGACAGGGAGAGTCACTGAGTGGGTCTGTTATTAGAGTATCTCCACAGAGTGAGTCACTGAGTTGGTCTGTTATTAGAGTATCTCCACAGGGTGAGTCACTGAGTGGGTCTGTTATTATAGTATCTCCACAGGGCGAGTCACTGAGTGGGTCTGTTATTGGAGTATCTCCACAGAGAGAGTCACTGAGTGTGTCTGTTATAGTAGTACCTGCACAGGGAGAGACACTGAGTGGGTCTGCTATTAGAGTATCTCCACAGGGTGAGTCACTGAGTGGGTCTGTTATTAGAGTATCTCCACAGGGTGAGTCACTGAGTGGGTCTGTTGTTATAGTATCTAGACAGGGAAAGTCTCTGAGTGTGTCTGTTTATATAGCATCTCCACCGGGAGAGTCACTGAGTGGGTCTGTTATTAGAGTATCTCCACAGGGAGATTCAATGAGTGGGTCTGTTATTGTAGAATCAGCACAGGGAGAGCCACTGAGTGGGTCCGTTATTATAGTATCATCACAGAGAGAGTCACTGAGTGGGTCTGTTATTATAGTATCTCCAAAGAGAGAGTCACTGAGTGTCTCTGGTATTACAGTATCACCAAAGGGAGAGTCACTGTGTGGGTCTGTTGTTGTTGCATCTCTGCTGGAAGAGTCTCTGAGTGGGTCTGTTATTATAGTTTCTCCACAAGGAGAGTCACTGAGTGGGTCTGTTATTAGAGTATCTCCACAGGGAGAGTCACTGAGTGGGTTGTTATTATAGTATCTCCACAGGGAGAGTCACTGAGTGGGTCTGTTATTCTAGTATCTCCACAGGGAGAGTCAGTGAGTGGGTCTGTTGTTATTGCATCTCCACTGGGAGAGTCACTGAGTGGGTCTGTTATTATAGTATTTCCACAGGGAGAGTCGCTGTGTGGGTCTGTTGCTGTTGCGTCTCCACTGGGAGAGTCACTGAGTGGGTCTGTTATTATAGTATTTCCACAGAGAGAGTCACAGAGTGGGTCTGTTATGATAGTATCTCCACAGGGACAATCATTGAGTGAGTCTGTTCTGAAACTATCACCACAGGGAGAGTCACTGAGTGGTTCAGAAATTACAGTATCTCCACAAGGAGTGTTACAGAGTCGGTCTGTTATTATAGTATCTCCAGAAGGAGAGACACTGCGAGGGTCTGAAATTACAGTATCTCCACAGGGAGAGTCACTGAGTGGGTCTGTTATTATAGTATCTCCACAGGGAGAGTCACTGAGTGTGTCTGTTATTACAGTATCTCCACAGGGAGAGACAATGAGTGGGTCTGTTATTATATTATGTCCACAGGGAGAGTCACTGAGTCGGTCTGTTATTATAGTATCTCCACAGGGAGAGTCACTGAGTGGGTCAGTTATTATAGTATCTCAACAGGGAGAGTCATTGAGTGGGCCTGTTATTATAGTATCTCCACAGGGAGAGTCACTGAGTGGGTCAGTTATTATAGTATCTCCACAGGGAGAGTCACTGAGTGGGACTGTTATTAGAGTATCTCCACAGGGTGAGTCACTGAGTGGGTCTGTTATTATAGTATCTCCACAGGGAGAGTCAATGAGTGGGTCTGTTATGCGAGTATCTCCACAGGTTGAGTCACTGAGTGGGTCTGTTATTATAGCATCTCCACAGGCAGAGTCACTAAGTGTGTCTGTTCTTATAGTTTCCCCACAAGGAGAGTCACTGAGGGGGTCTGTTATTAGAGTATCTCCACAGGGTGAGTCACTGAGTGGGTCTGTTATTATAGTATCTCCACAGGGCGAGTCACTGAGTGGGTCTGTTATTGGAGTATCTCCACAGAGAGAGTCACTGAGTGTGTCTGTTATTGTAGTATCTCCACAGGGAGAGACACTGAGTGGGTCTGTTATTAGAGTATCTCCACAGGGTGAGTCACTGAGTGGGTCTGTTATTAGAGTATCTCCACAGGGTGAGTCACTGAGTGGGTCTGTTGTTATAGTATCTAGACAGGGAAAGTCTCTGAGTGTGTCTGTTTATGTAGCATCTCCACAGGGAGAGTCACTGAGTGGGTCTGTTATTGGAGTATCTCCACAGGGAGATTCAATGAGTGGGTCTGTTATTGTAGAATCAGCACAGGGAGAGCCACTGAGTGGGTCCGTTATTATAGTATCATCACAGGGAGAGTCACTGAGTGGGTCTGCAATTATAGTATCTCCAAAGTGAGAGTCACTGAGTGTCTCTGGTATTACAGTACCTCCAAAGGGAGAGTCACTGTGTGGGTCTGTTGTTGTTGCATCTCTGCTGGAAGAGTCTCTGAGTGGGTCTGTTATTATAGTATCTCCAGAGGGAGAGTCAATGAGTGGGTCTGTTATGCGAGTATCTCCACAGGTTGAGTCACTGAGTGGGTCTGTTATTATAGCATCTCCACAGGCAGAGTCACTGAGTGTGTCTGTTCTTATAGTTTCTCCACAAGGAGAGTCACTGAGTGGGTCTGTTATTAGAGTATCTCCACAGGGTGAGTCACTGAGTGGGTCTGTTATTATAGTATCTCCACAGGGCGAGTCACTGAGTGGGTCTGTTATTGGAGTATCTCCACAGAGAGAGTCACTGAGTGTGTCTGTTATTGTAGTACCTCCACAGGGAGAGACACTGAGTGGGTCTGTTATTAGAGTATCTCCACAGGGTGAGTCACTGAGTGGGTCTGTTATTAGAGTATCTCCACAGGGTGAGTCACTGAGTGGGTCTGTTGTGATAGTATCTAGACAGGGAAAGTCTCTGAGTGTGTCTGTTTATGTAGCATCTCCACAGGGAGAGTCACTGAGTGGGTCTGTTATTGGAGTATCTCCACAGAGAGATTCAATGAGTGGGTCTGTTGTTATTGCATCTCCACTGGGAGAGTCACTGAGTGGGTCTGTTATTATCGTATTTCCACAGGGAGAGTCGCTGTGTGGGTCTGTTGCTGTTGCTTCTCCACTGGGAGAGTCACTGAGTGTGTCTGTTATTATAGTATCTCCACAGAGAGAGTCACTGAGTGGGTCAGTTATTGGAGTATCTCCACAGGGTGAGTCACTGAGTGGGTCTGTTATTAGAGTATCTCCACCGGGTGAGTCACTGATTGGGTCTGTTGTTTTTCTATCAAGACAGGGAGAGTCTCTGAGTGTTTCTGTTATTATAGTATCTCGACAGGGAGAGTCACTGAGTGGGTCTGTTATTAGAGTATCTCCACAGAGTGAGTCACTGAGTTGGTCTGTTATTAGAGTATCTCCACAGGGTGAGTCACTGAGTGGGTCTGTTATTATAGTATATCCACAGGGCGAGTCACTGAGTGGGTCTGTTATTGGAGTATCTCCACAGAGAGAGTCACTGAGTGTGTCTGTTATAGTAGTACCTCCACAGGGAGAGACACTGAGTGGGTCTGCTATTAGAGTATCTCCACAGGGTGAGTCACTGAGTGGGTCTGTTATTAGAGTATCTCCACAGGGTGAGTCACTGAGTGGGTCTGTTGTTATAGTATCTAGACAGGGAAAGTCTCTGAGTGTGTCTGTTTATATAGCATCTCCACAGGGAGAGTCACTGAGTGGGTCTGTTATTAGAGTATCTCCACAGGGAGATTCAATGAGTGGGTCTGTTATTGTAGAATCAGCACAGGGAGAGCCACTGAGTGGGTCCGTTATTATAGTATCATCACAGCGAGAGTCACTGAGTGGGTCTGTTATTATAGTATCTCCAAAGAGAGAGTCACTGAGTGTCTCTGGTATTACAGTATCACCAAAGGGAGAGTCACTGTGTGGGTCTGTTGTTGTTGCATCTCTGCTGGAAGAGTCTCTGAGTGGGTCTGTTATTATAGTTTCTCCACAAGGAGAGTCACTGAGTGGGTCTGTTATTAGAGTATCTCCACAGGGAGAGTCACTGAGTGGGTTGTTATTATAGTATCTCCACAGGGAGAGTCACTGAGTGGGTCTGTTATTATAGTATCTCCACAGGGAGAGTCAGTGAGTGGGTCTGTTGTTATTGCATCTCCACTGGGAGAGTCACTGAGTGGGTCTGTTATTATAGTATTTCCACAGGGAGAGTCGCTGTGTGGGTCTGTTGCTGTTGCGTCACCACTGGGAGAGTCACTGAGTGGGTCTGTTATTATAGTATTTCCACAGAGAGAGTCACAGAGTGGGTCTGTTATGATAGTATCTCCACAGGGACAATCATTGAGGGAGTCTGTTCTGAAACTATCACCACAGGGATAGTCACTGAGTGGTTCAGAAATTACAGTATCTCCACAAGGAGTGTTACAGAGTCGGTCTGTTATTATAGTATCTCCAGAAGGAGAGACACTGCGAGGGTCTGAAATTACAGTATCTCCACAGGGAGAGTCACTGAGTGGGTCTGTTATTATAGTATCTCCACAGGGAGAGTCACTGAGTGTGTCTGTTATTACAGTATCTCCACAGGGAGAGACAATGAGTGGGTCTGTTATTATATTATGTCCACAGGGAGAGTCACTGAGTCGGTCTGTTATTATAGTATCTCCACAGGGAGAGTCACTGAGTGGGTCAGTTATTATAGTATCTCAACAGGGAGAGTCATTGAGTGGGCCTGTTATTATAGTATCTCCACAGGGAGAGTCACTGAGTGGGTCAGTTATTATAGTATCTCCACAGGGAGAGTCACTGAGTGGGACTGTTATTAGAGTATCTCCACAGGGTGAGTCACTGAGTGGGTCTGTTATTATAGTATCTCCACAGGGAGAGTCACTGAGTGGGACTGTTATTAGAGTATCTCCACAGGGAGAGTCACTGAGTGGGTCTGTTATTCTAGTATCTCCACAGGGAGAGTCAGTGAGTGGGTCTGTTGTTATTGCATCTCCACTGGGAGAGTCACTGAGTGGGTCTGTTATTATAGTATTTCCACAGGGAGAGTCGCTGTGTGGGTCTGTTGCTGTTGCGTCTCCACTGGGAGAGTCACTGAGTGGGTCTGTTATTATAGTATTTCCACAGAGAGAGTCACAGAGTGGGTCTGTTATGATAGTATCTCCACAGGGACAATCATTGAGTGAGTCTGTTCTGAAACTATCACCACAGGGAGAGTCACTGAGTGGTTCAGAAATTACAGTATCTCCACAAGGAGTGTTACAGAGTCGGTCTGTTATTATAGTATCTCCAGAAGGAGAGACACTGCGAGGGTCTGAAATTACAGTATCTCCACAGGGAGAGTCACTGAGTGGGTCTGTTATTATAGTATCTCCACAGGGAGAGTCACTGAGTGTGTCTGTTATTACAGTATCTCCACAGGGAGAGACAATGAGTGGGTCTGTTATTATATTATGTCCACAGGGAGAGTCACTGAGTCGGTCTGTTATTATAGTATCTCCACAGGGAGAGTCACTGAGTGGGTCAGTTATTATAGTATCTCAACAGGGAGAGTCATTGAGTGGGCCTGCTATTATAGTATCTCCACAGGGAGAGTCACTGAGTGGGTCAGTTATTATAGTATCTCCACAGGGAGAGTCACTGAGTGGGACTGTTATTAGAGTATCTCCACAGGGTGAGTCACTGAGTGGGTCTGTTATTATAGTATCTCCACAGGGAGAGTCAATGAGTGGGTCTGTTATGCGAGTATCTCCACAGGTTGAGTCACTGAGTGGGTCTGTTATTATAGCATCTCCACAGGCAGAGTCACTAAGTGTGTCTGTTCTTATAGTTTCCCCACAAGGAGAGTCACTGAGGGGGTCTGTTATTAGAGTATCTCCACAGGGTGAGTCACTGAGTGGGTCTGTTATTATAGTATCTCCACAGGGCGAGTCACTGAGTGGGTCTGTTATTGGAGTATCTCCACAGAGAGAGTCACTGAGTGTGTCTGTTATTGTAGTATCTCCACAGGGAGAGACACTGAGTGGGTCTGTTATTAGAGTATCTCCACAGGGTGAGTCACTGAGTGGGTCTGTTATTAGAGTATCTCCACAGGGTGAGTCACTGAGTGGGTCTGTTGTTATAGTATCTAGACAGGGAAAGTCTCTGAGTGTGTCTGTTTATGTAGCATCTCCACAGGGAGAGTCACTGAGTGGGTCTGTTATTGGAGTATCTCCACAGGGAGATTCAATGAGTGGGTCTGTTATTGTAGAATCAGCACAGGGAGAGCCACTGAGTGGGTCCGTTATTATAGTATCATCACAGGGAGAGTCACTGAGTTGGTCTGCAGTTATAGTATCTCCAAAGAGAGAGTCACTGAGTGTCTCTGGTATTACAGTACCTCCAAAGGGAGAGTCACTGTGTGGGTCTGTTGTTGTTGCATCTCTGCTGGAAGAGTCTCTGAGTGGGTCTGTTATTATAGTATCTCCAGAGGGAGAGTCAATGAGTGGGTCTGTTATGCGAGTATCTCCACAGGTTGAGTCACTGAGTGGGTCTGTTATTATAGCATCTCCACAGGCAGAGTCACTGAGTGTGTCTGTTCTTATAGTTTCTCCACAAGGAGAGTCACTGAGTGGGTCTGTTATTAGAGTATCTCCACAGGGTGAGTCACTGAGTGGGTCTGTTATTATAGTATCTCCACAGGGCGAGTCACTGAGTGGGTCTGTTATTGGAGTATCTCCACAGAGAGAGTCACTGAGTGTGTCTGTTATTGTAGTACCTCCACAGGGAGAGACACTGAGTGGGTCTGTTATTAGAGTATCTCCACAGGGTGAGTCACTGAGTGGGTCTGTTATTAGAGTATCTCCACAGGGTGAGTCACTGAGTGGGTCTGTTGTGATAGTATCTAGACAGGGAAAGTCTCTGAGTGTGTCTGTTTATGTAGCATCTCCACAGGGAGAGTCACTGAGTGGGTCTGTTATTGGAGTATCTCCACAGAGAGATTCAATGAGTGGGTCTGTTGTTATTGCATCTCCACTGGGAGAGTCACTGAGTGGGTCTGTTATTATCGTATTTCCACAGGGAGAGTCGCTGTGTGGGTCTGTTGCTGTTGCTTCTCCACTGGGAGAGTCACTGAATGTGTCTGTTATTATAGTATCTCCACAGAGAGAGTCACTGAGTGGGTCAGTTATTGGAGTATCTCCACAGGGTGAGTCACTGAGTGGGTCTGTTATTAGAGTATCTCCACAGGGTGAGTCACTGAGTGGGTCTGTTGTTTTTCTATCAAGACAGGGAGAGTCTCTGAGTGTTTCTGTTATTATAGTATCTCGACAGGGAGAGTCACTGAGTGGGTCTGTTATTAGAGTATCTCCACAGAGTGAGTCACTGAGTTGGTCTGTTATTAGAGTATCTCCACAGGGTGAGTCACTGAGTGGGTCTGTTATTATAGTATATCCACAGGGCGAGTCACTGAGTGGGTCTGTTATTGGAGTATCTCCACAGAGAGAGTCACTGAGTGTGTCTGTTATAGTAGTACCTCCACAGGGAGAGACACTGAGTGGGTCTGCTATTAGAGTATCTCCACAGGGTGAGTCACTGAGTGGGTCTGTTATTAGAGTATCTCCACAGGGTGAGTCACTGAGTGGGTCTGTTGTTATAGTATCTAGACAGGGAAAGTCTCTGAGTGTGTCTGTTTATATAGCATCTCCACAGGGAGAGTCACTGAGTGCGTCTGTTATTAGAGTATCTCCACAGGGAGATTCAATGAGTGGGTCTGTTATTGTAGAATCAGCACAGGGAGAGCCACTGAGTGGGTCCGTTATTATAGTATCATCACAGCGAGAGTCACTGAGTGGGTCTGTTATTATAGTATCTCCAAAGAGAGAGTCACTGAGTGTCTCTGGTATTACAGTATCACCAAAGGAAGAGTCACTGTGTGGGTCTGTTGTTGTTGCATCTCTGCTGGAAGAGTCTCTGAGTGGGTCTGTTATTGTAGTTTCTCCACAAGGAGAGTCACTGAGTGGGTCTGTTATTAGAGTATCTCCACAGGGAGAGTCACTGAGTGGGTTGTTATTATAGTATCTCCACAGGGAGAGTCACTGAGTGGGTCTGTTATTATAGTATCTCCACAGGGAGAGTCAGTGAGTGGGTCTGTTGTTATTGCATCTCCACTGGGAGAGTCACTGAGTGGGTCTGTTATTATAGTATTTCCACAGGGAGAGTCGCTGTGTGGGTCTGTTGCTGTTGCGTCACCACTGGGAGAGTCACTGAGTGGGTCTGTTATTATAGTATTTCCACAGAGAGAGTCACAGAGTGGGTCTGTTATGATAGTATCTCCACAGGGACAATCATTGAGGGAGTCTGTTCTGAAACTATCACCACAGGGATAGTCACTGAGTGGTTCAGAAATTACAGTATCTCCACAAGGAGTGTTACAGAGTCGGTCTGTTATTATAGTATCTCCAGAAGGAGAGACACTGCGAGGGTCTGAAATTACAGTATCTCCACAGGGAGAGTCACTGAGTGGGTCTGTTATTATAGTATCTTCACAGGGAGAGTCACTGAGTGTGTCTGTTATTATAGTATCTCCACAGGGAGAGTCACTGAGTGGGTCAGTTATTATAGTATCTCAACAGGGAGAGTCATTGAGTGGGCCTGTTATTATAGTATCTCCACAGGGAGAGTCACTAGTGGGTCAGTTATTATAGTATCTCCACAGGGAGAGTCACTGAGTGGGACTGTTATTAGAGTATCTCCACAGGGTGAGTCACTGAGTGGGTCTGTTATTATAGTATCTCCACAGGGAGAGTCAATGAGTGGGTCTGTTATGCGAGTATCTCCACAGGTTGAGTCACTGAGTGGGTCTGTTATTATAGCATCTCCACAGGCAGAGTCACTGAGTGTGTCTGTTCTTATAGTTTCTCCACAAGGAGAGTCACTGAGTGGGTCTGTTATTAGAGTATCTCCACAGGGTGAGTCACTGAGTTGGTCTGTTATTAGAGTATCTCCACAGGGTGAGTCACTGAGTGGGTCTGTTATTATAGTATCTCCACAGGGCGAGTCACTGAGTGGGTCTGTTATTGGAGTATCTCCACAGAGAGAGTCATTGAGTGTGTCTGTTATTGTAGTACCTCCACAGGGAGAGACACTGAGTGGGTCTGTTATTAGAGTATCTCCACAGGGTGAGTCACTGAGTGGGTCTGTTATTAGAGTATCTCCACAGGGTGAGTCACTGAGTGGGTCTGTTGTTATAGTATCTAGACAGGGAAAGTCTCTGAGTGTGTCTGTTTATGTAGCATCTCCACAGGGAGAGTCACTGAGTGGGTCTGTTATTGGAGTATCTCCACAGGGAGATTCAATGAGTGGGTCTGTTATTGTAGAATCAGCACAGGGAGAGCCACTGAGTGGGTCCGTTATTATAGTATCATCACAGGGAGAGTCACTGAGTGGGTCTGCAATTATAGTATCTCCAAAGAGAGAGTCACTGAGTGTCTCTGGTATTACAGTATCTCCAAAGGGAGAGTCACTGTGTGGGTCTGTTGTTGTTGCATCTCTGCTGGAAGAGTCTCTGAGTGGGTCTGTTATTATAGTTTCTCCACAGGGAGAGTCACTGAGTGGGACTGTTATTAGAGTATCTCCACAGGGTGAGTCACTGAGTGGGTCTGTTATTATAGCATCTCCACAAGCAGAGTCACTGAGTGTGTCTGTTATGCGAGTATCTCCACAGGTTGAGTCACTGAGTGGGTCTGTTATTATAGCATCTCCACTGGCAGAGTCACTGAGTGTGTCTGTTATTATAGTATCTCCACAGGGAGAGTCAATGAGTGGGTCTGTTATGCGAGTATCTCCACAGGTTGAGTCACTGAGTGGGTCTGTTATTATAGCATCTCCACAGGCAGAGTCACTGAGTGTGTCTGTTCTTATAGTATCTCCACAAGGAGAGTCACTGAGTGGGTCTGTTATTAGAGTATCTCCACAGGGTGAGTCACTGAGTGGGTCGGTTATTGGAGTATCTCCACAGGGTGAGTCTCTGAGTGGGTCTGTTATTATATTATCTCCATAGGGAGAGTCACTGAGTGTGTCTGTTATTATAGTATCTCCACAATGAGAGTCACTGAGTGTGTCTGTTGTTATAGTATCACCACAGCGAGAGTCACTGAGTGGGTCAGTTATTGGAGTATCTCCACAGGGTGAGTCACTGAGTGGGTCTGTTATTAGAGTATCTCCACAGGGTGAGTCACTGAGTGGGTCTGTTGTTTTTCTATCAAGACAGGGAGAGTCTCTGAGTGTTTCTGTTATTATAGTATCTCGACAGGGAGAGTCACTGAGTGGGTCTGTAATTAGAGTATCTCCACAGGGTGAGTCACTGAGTGGGTCTGTTATTATAGTATCTCCACAGGGCGAGTCACTGAGTGGGTCTGTTATTGGAGTATCTCCACAGAGAGAGTCACTGAGTGTGTCTGTTATAGTAGTACCTCCACTAGGAGAGTCACTGAGTGGGTCTGTTATTATGGTATTTCCACAGAGAGAGTCACAGAGTGGGTCTGTTATGATAGTATCTCCACAGGGACAATCATTGAGTGAGTCTGTTCTGAAACTATCACCACAGGGAGAGTCACTGAGTGGTTCAGAAATCACAGTATCTCCACAAGGAGTGTTACAGAGTCGGTCTGTTATTATAGTATCTCCAGAAGGAAAGACACTGCGAGGGTCTGAAATTACATTATCTCCACAGGGAGAGTCACTGAGTGGGTCTGTTATTATAGTATCTCCACAGGGAGAGTCACTGAGTGGGTCGGTTATTATAGTATCTCCACAGGGAGAGTCACTGAGTGGTTCTGTTATTCTAGTATCTCCACAGGGGGAGTCACTGAGTGGGTCTGTTATTATAGTATCTCCACAGGGGGAGTCAGTGAGTGGGTCTGTTATTATACTATCTCCACAGGGAGAGTCACTGAGTGGGTCTGTTATTATAGTATCTCCACAGGGAGAATCACTGAGTGTGTCTGTTATTATGGTATCTCCACAGGGAGAGTCACTGAGTGGGTCTGTTATTATAGTATCTCCACAGGGAGAGTCACTGAGTGGGTCTGTTATTATAGTATCTCCACAGGGAAATTAATTGAGTGGGTCTGTTATTGTAGTATCTCCACAGGGAGAATCACTGAGTGTGTCTGTTATTATAGTATCTCCACAGGGAGAGTCACTGAGTCGATCTGTTATTCGAGTATCGACACAGGGAGGGTGAATGATCGTGTCAGCAATTATAGTATTTCCAAAGGCAGCGTCACTGAGCGGGTCTGATATTATAGTATCTCCACAGGGAGTGTCACTGAGTGGGTCTGTTATTATTGCATCTCCACTGCGAGAGTCAATGAGTGGGTCTGTTATTATTGTCTCTCCACAAGGAGAGTCACTGAGTTGGTCTGTTATTATAGTATCTCCAAAGAGAGAGTAACTGAGTGTGTCCGTTGTTGCAGCATGTCCACAGGGAGAGTCAATGAGTTGGTCTGTTATTATATTATCTCCACAGGGAGAGTCACTGAGTGGTTCTGTTTTTATAGTATCTCTACAGGTAGAGTCATTGAGTGAGTCTGTTTCTGTGGTATCTGCACAGGGAGAGTCACTGAGTGGTTCTGTTATTATATTATGTCCACAGGGAGAGTCACTGAGTCGGTCTGTTATTATAGTATCTCCACAGGGAGAGTCACTGAGTGGGTCAGTTATTATAGTATCTCAACAGGGAGAGTCATTGAGTGGGCCTGTTATTATAGTATCTCCACAGGGAGAGTCACTGAGTGGGACTGTTATTAGAGTATCTCCACAGGGTGAGTCACTGAGTGGGTCTGTTATTATAGTATCTCCACAGGGCGAGTCACTGAGTGGGTCTGTTATTGGAGTATCTCCACAGAGAGAGTCATTGAGTGTGTCTGTTATTGTAGTACCTCCACAGGGAGAGACACTGAGTGGGTCTGTTATTAGAGTATCTCCACAGGGTGAGTCACTGAGTGGGTCTGTTATTAGAGTATCTCCACAGGGTGAGTCACTGAGTGGGTCTGTTGTTATAGTATCTCGACAGGGAAAGTCTCTGAGTGTGTCTGTTTATGTAGCATCTCCACAGGGAGAGTCACTGAGTGGGTCTGTTATTGGAGTATCTCCACAGGGAGATTCAATGAGTGGGTCTGTTATTGTAGAATCAGCACAGGGAGAGCCACTGAGTGGGTCCGTTATTATAGTATCATCACAGGGAGAGTCACTGAGTGGGTCTGCAATTATAGTATCTCCAAAGAGAGAGTCACTGAGTGTCTCTGGTATTACAGTATCTCCAAAGGGAGAGTCACTGTGTGGGTCTGTTGTTGTTGCATCTCTGCTGGAAGAGTCTCTGAGTGGGTCTGTTATTATAGTTTCTCCACAGGGAGAGTCACTGAGTGGGACTGTTATTAGAGTATCTCCACAGGGTGAGTCACTGAGTGGGTCTGTTATTATAGCATCTCCACAAGCAGAGTCACTGAGTGTGTTTGTTATGCGAGTATCTCCACAGGTTGAGTCACTGAGTGGGTCTGTTATTATAGCATCTCCACAGGCAGAGTCACTGAGTGTGTCTGTTATTATAGTATCTCCACAGGGAGAGTCAATGAGTGGGTCTGTTATGCGAGTATCTCCACAGGTTGAGTCACTGAGTGGGTCTGTTATTATAGCATCTCCACAGGCAGAGTCACTGAGTGTGTCTGTTCTTACAGTATCTCCACAAGGAGAGTCACTGAGTGGGTCTGTTATTAGAGTATCTCCACAGGGTGAGTCACTGAGTGGGTCGGTTATTGGAGTATCTCCACAGGGTGAGTCACTGAGTGGGTCTGTTATTATATTATCTCCATAGGGAGAGTCACTGAGTGTGTCTGTTATTATAGTATCTCCACAATGAGAGTCACTGAGTGTGTCTGTTGTTATAGTATCTCCACAGGGAGAGTCAATGAGTGGGTTTGTTATGCGAGTATCTCCACAGGTTGAGTCACTGAGTGGGTCTGTTATTATAGCATCTCCACAGGCAGAGTCACTGAGTGTGTCTGTTCTTATAGTATCTCCACAAGGAGAGTCACTGAGTGGGTCTGTTATTAGAGTATCTCCACAGGGTGAGTCACTGAGTGGGTCGGTTATTGGAGTATCTCCACAGGGTGAGTCACTGAGTGGGTCTGTTATTATATTATCTCCATAGGGAGAGTCACTGAGTGTGTCTGTTATTATAGTATCTCCACAATGAGAGTCACTGAGTGTGTCTGTTGTTATAGTATCACCACAGCGAGAGTCACTGAGTGGGTCAGTTATTGGAGTATCTCCACAGGGTGAGTCACTGAGTGGGTCTGTTATTAGAGTATCTCCACAGGGTGAGTCACTGAGTGGGTCTGTTGTTTTTCTATCAAGACAGGGAGAGTCTCTGAGTGTTTCTGTTATTATAGTATCTCGACAGGGAGAGTCACTGAGTGGGTCTGTTATTAGAGTATCTCCACAGGGTGAGTCACTGAGTGGGTCTGTTATTATAGTATCTCCACAGGGCGAGTCACTGAGTGGGTCTGTTATTGGAGTATCTCCACAGAGAGAGTCACTGAGTGTGTCTGTTATAGTAGTACCTCCACTAGGAGAGTCACTGAGTGGGTCTGTTATTATGGTATTTCCACAGAGAGAGTCACAGAGTGGGTCTGTTATGATAGTATCTCCACAGGGACAATCATTGAGTGAGTCTGTTCTGAAACTATCACCACAGGGAGAGTCACTGAGTGGTTCAGAAATCACAGTATCTCCACAAGGAGTGTTACAGAGTCGGTCTGTTATTATAGTATCTCCAGAAGGAAAGACACTGCGAGGGTCTGAAATTACATTATCTCCACAGGGAGAGTCACTGAGTGGGTCTGTTATTATAGTATCTCCACAGGGAGAGTCACTGAGTGGGTCGGTTATTATAGTATCTCCACAGGGAGAGTCACTGAGTGGTTCTGTTATTCTAGTATCTCCACAGGGGGAGTCACTGAGTGGGTCTGTTATTATAGTATCTCCACAGGGGGAGTCAGTGAGTGGGTCTGTTATTATACTATCTCCACAGGGAGAGTCACTGAGTGGGTCTGTTATTATAGTATCTCCACAGGGAGAATCACTGAGTGTGTCTGTTATTATGGTATCTCCACAGGGAGAGTCACTGAGTGGGTCTGTTATTATAGTATCTCCACAGGGAGAGTCACTGAGTGGGTCTGTTATTATAGTATCTCCACAGGGAGATTAATTGAGTGGGTCTGTTATTGTAGTATCTCCACAGGGAGAATCAATGAGTGTGTCTGTTATTATAGTATCTCCACAGGGAGAGTCACTGAGTCGATCTGTTATTCGAATATCGACACAGGGAGGGTGAATGATCGTGTCAGCAATTATAGTATTTCCAAAGGCAGCGTCACTGAGCGGGTCTGATATTATAGTATCTCCACAGGGAGTGTCACTGAGTGGGTCTGTTATTATTGCATCTCCACTGCGAGAGTCAATGAGTGGGTCTGTTATTATTGTCTCTCCACAAGGAGAGTCACTGAGTTGGTCTCTTATTATAGTATCTCCAAAGAGAGAGTAACTGAGTGTGTCCGTTGTTGCAGCATGTCCACAGGGAGAGTCAATGAGTTGGTCTGTTATTATATTATCTCCACAGGGAGAGTCACTGAGTGGTTCTGTTTTTATAGTATCTCTACAGGTAGAGTCATTGAGTGAGTCTGTTTCTGTGGTATCTGCACAGGTAGAGTCACTGAGTGGTTCTGTTATTATATTATGTCCACAGGGAGAGTCACTGAGTCGGTCTGTTATTATAGTATCTCCACAGGGAGAGTCACTGAGTGGGTCAGTTATTATAGTATCTCAACAGGGAGAGTCATTGAGTGGGCCTGTTATTATAGTATCTCCACAGGGAGAGTCACTGAGTGGGACTGTTATTAGAGTATCTCCACAGGGTGAGTCACTGAGTGGGTCTGTTATTATAGTATCTCCACAGGGAGAGTCAATGAGTGGGTCTGTTATGCGAGTATCTCCACAGGTTGAGTCACTGAGTGGGTCTGTTATTATAGCATCTCCACAGGCAGAGTCACTGAGTGTGTATGTTCTTATAGTTTCTCCACAAGGAGAGTCACTGAGCGGGTCTGTTATTAGAGTATCTCCACAGGGAGAGTCACTGAGTGGGTCTGTTATTATAGTATCTCCACAGGGAGAGTCAGTGAGTGGGTCTGTTGTTATTGCATCTCCACTGGGAGAGTCACTGAGTGGGTCTCTTATTATAGTATTTCCACAGGGAGAGTCGCTGTGTGGGTCTGTTGCTGTTGCTTCTCCACTGGGAGAGTCACTGAGTGGGTCTGTTATTATAGTATTTCCACAGAGAGAGTCACTGAGTTGGTCTGTTATTATAGTATTTCCACAGAGAGAGTCACAGAGTGGGTCTGTTATGATAGTATCTCCACAGGGACAATCATTGAGTGGGTCTGTTCTGAAACTATCACCACAGGGAGAGTCACTGAGTGGTTCAGAAATTACAGTATCTCCACAAGGAGTGTTACTGAGTCGGTCTGTTATTATAGTATCTCCAGAAGGAGAGACACTGAGAGGGTCTGATATTACAGTATCTCCACAGGGAGAGTCACTGAGTGGGTCTGTTATTATAGTATCTCCACAGGGAGAGTCACTGAGTGGGTCTGTTATTATAGTATCTCCTCAGTGGGAGTCACTGAGTGGTTCTGTTATTATAGTATCTCCACAGGGAGAGTCACTGAGTGGTTCTGTTATTATAGTATCTCCACAGGCAGAGTCATTGAGTGGGTCAGTTATTGGAGTATCTCCACAGGGTGAGTCACTGAGTGGCGCTGTTAATATTATACCTCCACAGGGAGATTCACTGAGTGTGTCTGTTATTACAGTATCTCCACAGGGAGAGACAATGAGTGGGTCTGTTATTATGTTATGTCCACAGGGAGAGTCACTGAGTGGGTCAGTTATTATAGTATCTCAACAGGGAGAGTCATTGAGTGGGCCTGTTATTATAGTATCTCCACAGGGAGAGTCACTGAGTGGGTCAGTTATTATAGTATCTCCACAGGGTGAGTCACTGAGTGGGTCTGTTATTATAGTATCTCCACAGGGAGAGTCAATGAGTGGGTCTGTTATGCGAGTATCTCCACAGGTTGAGTCACTGAGTGGGTCTGTTATTATAGCATCTCCACAGGCAGAGTCACTGAGTGTGTCTGTTCTGATAGTTTCTCCACAAGGAGAGTCACTGAGTGGGTCTGTTATTAGAGTATCTCCACAGGGTGAGTCACTGAGTGGGTCTGTTATTATAGTATCTCCACAGGGCGAGTCACTGAGTGGGTCTGTTATTGGAGTATCTCCACAGAGAGAGTCACTGAGTGTGTCTGTTATTGTTGTACCTCCACAGGGAGAGACACTGAGTGGGTCTGTTATTAGAGTATCTCCACAGGGTGAGTCACTGAGTGGGTCTGTTATTAGAGTATCTCCACAGGGTGAGTCACTGAGTGGGTCTGTTGTTATAGTATCTAGACAGGGAAAGTCTCTGAGTGTGTCTGTTTATGTAGCATCTCCACAGGGAGAGTCACTGAGTGGGTCTGTTATTGGAGTATCTCCACAGGGAGATTCAATGAGTGGGTCTGTTATTGTAGAATCAGCACAGGGAGAGCCACTGAGTGGGTCCGTTATTATAGTATCATCACAGGGAGAGTCACTGAGTGGGTCTGCAATTATAGTATCTCCAAAGAGAGAGTCACTGAGTGTCTCTGGTATTACAGTATCTCCAAAGGGAGAGTCACTGTGTGGGTCTGTTGTTGTTGCATCTCTGCTGGAAGAGTCTCTGAGTGGGTCTGTTATTATAGTATCTCCACAGGGAGAGTCAATGAGTGGGTCTGTTATGCGAGTATCTCCACAGGTTGAGTCACTGAGTGGGTCTGTTATTATAGCATCTCCACAGGCAGAGTCACTGAGTGTGTCTGTTCTTATAGTTTCTCCACAAGGAGAGTCACTGAGTGGGTCTGTTATTAGAGTATCTCCACAGGGTGAGTCACTGAGTGGGTCTGTTATTATAGTATCTCCACAGGGAGAGTCACTGAGTGGGTCTGTTATTGGAGTATCTCCACAGAGAGAGTCACTGAGTGTGTCTGTTATTGTAGTACCTCCACAGGGAGAGACACTGAGTGGGTCTGTTATTAGAGTATCTCCACAGGGTGAGTCACTGAGTGGGTCTGTTATTAGAGTATCTCCACAGGGTGAGTCACTGAGTGGGTCTGTTGTTATAGTATCTAGACAGGGAAAGTCTCTGAGTGTGTCTGTTTATGTAGCATCTCCACAGGGAGAATCACTGAGTGGGTCTGTTATTGGAGTATCTCCACAGGGAGATTCAATGAGTGGGTCTGTTATTGTAGAAACAGCACAGGGAGAGCCACTGAGTGGGTCCGTTATTATAGTATCATCACAGGGAGAGTCACTGAGTGGGTCTGCAATTATAGTATCTCCAAAGAGAGAGTCACTGAGTGTCTCTGGTATTACAGTATCTCCAAAGGGAGAGTCACTGTGTGGGTCTGTTGTTGTTGCATCTCTGCTGGAACAGTCTCTGAGTGGGTCTGTTATTATAGTTTCTCCACAGGGAGAGTCACTGAGTGGGACTGTTATTAGAGTATCTCCACAGGGTGAGTCACTGAGTGGGTCTGTTATTATAGCATCTCCACAGGCAGAGTCACTGAGTGTGTCTGTTATGCGAGTATCTCCACAGGTTGAGTCACTGAGTGGGTCTGTTATTATGGCATCTCCACAGGCAGAGTCACTGAGTGTGTCTGTTATTATAGTATCTCCACATGGAGAGTCAATGAGTGGGTCTGTTATGCGAGTATCTCCACAGGTTGAGTCACTGAGTGGGTCTGTTATTATAGCATCTCCACAGGCAGAGTCACTGAGTGTGTCTGTTCTTATAGTATCTCCACAAGGAGAGTCACTGAGTGGGTCTGTTATTAGAGTATCTCCACAGGGTGAGTCACTGAGTGGGTCGGTTATTGGAGTATCTCAACAGGGTGAGTCACTGAGTGGGTCTGTTATTATATTATCTCCATAGGGAGAGTCACTGAGTGTGTCTGTTATTATAGTATCTCCACAATGAGAGTCACTGAGTGTGTCTGTTATTATAGTATCTCCACAGAGAGAGTCACTGAGTGGGTCAGTTATTGGAGTATCTCCACAGGGTGAGTCACTGAGTGGGTCTGTTATTAGAGTATCTCCACAGGGTGAGTCACTGAGTGGGTCTGTTGTTTTTCTATCAAGACAGGGAGAGTCTCTGAGTGTTTCTGTTATTATAGTATCTCGACAGGGAGAGTCACTGAGTGGGTCTGTTATTAGAGTATCTCCACAGAGTGTGTCACTGAGTTGGTCTGTTATTAGAGTATCTCCACAGGGTGAGTCACTGAGTGGGTCTGTTATTATAGTATCTCCACAGGGCGAGTCACTGAGTGGGTCTGTTATTGGAGTATCTCCACAGGGCGAGTCACTGAGTGGGTCTGTTATTATAGTATCTCCACAGGGAGAGTCACTGAGTGGGTCTGTTATTATAGTATCTCCACAGGGCGAGTCACTGAGTGGGTCTGTTATTGGAGTATCTCCACAGAGAAAGTCACTGAGTGTTTCTGTTATAGTAGTACCTCCACAGGGAGCGACACTGAGTAGGTCTGCTATTAGAGTATCTCCACAGGGTGAGTCACTGAGTGGGTCTGCTATTAGAGTATCTCCACAGGGTGAGTCACTGAGTGGGTCTGTTGTTATAGTATCTAGACAGGGAAAGTCTCTGAGTGTGTCTGTTTATATAGCATCTCCACAGGGAGAGTCACTGAGTGGGTCTGTTATTAGAGTATTTCCACAGGGAGATTCAATGAGTGGGTCTGTTATTGTAGAATCAGCACAGGGAGAGCCACTGAGTGGGTCCGTTATTATAGTATCATCACAGCGAGAGTCACTGAGTGGGTCTGTTATTATAGTATCTCCAAAGAGAGAGTCACTGAGTGTCTCTGGTATTACAGTATCACCAAAGGGAGAGTCACTGTGTGGGTCTGTTGTTGTTGCATCTCTGCTGGAAGAGTCTCTGAGTGGGTCTGTTATTATAGTTTCTCCACAAGGAGAGTCACTGAGTGGGTCTGTTATTAGAGTATCTCCACAGGGAGAGTCACTGAGTGGTTTGTTATTATAGTATCTCCACAGGGAGAGTCACTGAGTGGGTCTGTTATTATAGTATCTCCACAGGGAGAGTCAGTGAGTGGGTCTGTTGTTATTGCATCTCCACTGGGAGAGTCACTGAGTGTGTCTGTTATTACAGTATCTCCACAGGGAGAGACAATGAGTGGGTCTGTTATTATATTATGTCCACAGGGAGATTCAATGAGTCGGTCTGTTATTATAGTATCTCCACAGGGAGAGTCACTGAGTGGGTCAGTTATTATAGTATCTCAACAGGGAGAGTCATTGAGTGGGCCTGTTATTATAGTATCTCCACAGGGAGAGTCACTGAGTGGGTCAGTTATTATAGTATCTCCACAGGGAGAGTCACTGAGTGGGACTGTTATTAGAGTATCTCCACAGGGTGAGTCACTGAGTGGGTCTGTTATTATAGTATCTCCACAGGGAGAGTCAATGAGTGGGTCTGTTATGCGAGTATGTCCACAGGTTGAGTCACTGAGTGGGTCTGTTATTATAGCATCTCCACAGGCAGAGTCACTGAGTGTGTCTGTTCTTATAGTTTCTCCACAAGGCGAGTCACTGAGTGGGTCTGTTATTAGAGTATCTCCACAGGGTGAGTCACTGATTTGTTCTGTTATTAGAGTATCTCCACAGGGTGAGTCACTGAGTGGGTCTGTTATTATAGTATCTCCACAGGGCGAGTCACTGAGTGGGTCTGTTATTGGAGTATCTCCACAGAGAGAGTCACTGAGTGTGTCTGTTATTGTAGTACCTCCACAGGGAGAGACACTGAGTGGGTCTGTTATTAGAGTATCTCCACAGGGTGAGTCACTGAGTGGGTCTGTTATTAGAGTATCTCCACAGGGTGAGTCACTGAGTGGGTCTGTTGTTATAGTATCTCGACAGGGAAAGTCTCTGAGTGTGTCTGTTTATATAGCATCACCACAGGGAGATTCACTGAGTGGGTCTGTTATTAGAGTATCTCCACAGGGAGATTCAATGAGTGGGTCTGTTATTGTAGAATCAGCACAGGGAGAGCCACTGAGTGGGTCCGTTATTATAGTATCATCACAGCGAGAGTCACTGAGTGGGTCTGTTATTATAGTATCTCCAAAGAGAGAGTCACTGAGTGTCTCTGGTATTACAGTATCTCCAAAGGGAGAGTCACTGTGTGGGTCTGTTGTTGTTGCATCCCTGCTGGAAGAGTCTCTGAGTGGGTCTGTTATTATAGTTTCTCCACAAGGAGAGTCACTGAGTGGGTCTGTTATTAGAGTATCTCCACAGGGAGAGTCACTGAGTGGGTTGTTATTATAGTATCTCCGCAGGGAGAGTCACTGAGTGGGTCTGTTATTATAGTATCTCCACTGGGAGAGTCACTGAGTGGGTCTGTTATTGTAGTATCTCCACAGGGAGAATCACTGAGTGTGTCTGTTATTATAGTATCTCCACAGGGAGAGTCACTGAGTCGATCTGTTATTCGAGTATCGACACAGGGAGGGTGAATGATCGTGTCAGCAATTATAGTATTTCCAAAGGCAGCGTCACTGAGCGGGTCTGATATTATAGTATCTCCACAGGGAGTGTCACTGAGTGGGTCTGTTATTATTTCATCTCCACTGGGAGAGTCACTGAGTTGGTCTGTTATTATAGTATCTCCAAAGAGAGAGTAACTGAGTGTGTCCGTTGTTGCAGCATGTCCACAGGGAGAGTCAATGAGTTGGTCTGTTATTATATTATCTCCACAGGGAGAGTCACTGAGTGGTTCTGTTTTTATAGTATCTCCACAGGTAGAGTCATTGAGTGAGTCTGTTTCTGTGGTATCTGCACAGGGAGAGTCACTGAGTGGTTCTGTTTTTATAGCATCTCCACAGGTAGAGTCATTGAGTGAGTCTGTTTCTGTAGCATCTGCACAGTGAGAGTCACTGAGTGGGGCTGTTAATATTATACCTCCACAGGGAGATTCACTGAGTGTGTCTGTTATTACAGTATCTCCACAGGGAGAGACAATGAGTGGGTCTGTTATTATATTATGTCCACAGGGAGAGTCAATGAGTGGGTCTGTTATTATATAATCTCCACAGGGAGAGTCACTGAGTGGTTCAGTTTTTATAGTATCTCCACAGGTAGAGTCATTGAGTGAGTCTGTTTCTGTGGTATCTGCACAGGGAGAGTCACTGAGTGGTTCTGTTTTATAGCATCTCCACAGGTAGAGTCATTGAGTGAGTCTGTTTCAGTAGTATCTGCACAGTGAGAGTCACTGAGTCGGGCTGTTAATATTATACCTCCACAGGGAGATTCACTGAGTGTGTCAGTTATTATAGTATCTCAACAGGGAGAGACATTGAGTGGGCCTGTTATTATAGTATCTCCACAGGGAGAGTCACTGAGTGGGTCAGTTATTATAGTATCTCCACAGGGAGAGTCACTGAGTGGCACTGTTATTAGAGTATCTCCACAGGGTGAGTCACTGAGTGGGTCTGTTATTATAGTATCTCCACAGGGAGAGTCAATGAGTGGGTCTGTTATGCGAGTATCTCCACAGGTTGAGTCACTGAGTGGGTCTGTTATTATAGCATCTCCACAGGCAGAGTCACTGAGTGTGTCTGTTCTTATAGTATCTCCACAAGGAGAGTCAATGAGTGGGTCTGTTATTAGAGTATCTCCACAGGGTGAGTCACTGAGTGGGTCGGTTATTGGAGTATCTCCACAGGGTGAGTCACTGAGTGGGTCTGTTATTATAGTATCTCCACAGGGAGAGTCAGTGAGTGGGTCTGTTGTTATTGCATCTCCACTGGGAGAGTCACTGAGTGTGTCTGTTATTACAGTATCTCCACAGGGAGAGACAATGAGTGGGTCTGTTATTATATTATGTCCACAGGGAGATTCAATGAGTCGGTCTGTTATTATAGTATCTCCACAGGGAGAGTCACTGAGTGGGTCAGTTATTATAGTATCTCAACAGGGAGAGTCATTGAGTGGGCCTGTTATTATAGTATCTCCACAGGGAGAGTCACTGAGTGGGTCAGTTATTATAGTATCTCCACAGGGAGAGTCACTGAGTGGGACTGTTATTAGAGTATCTCCACAGGGTGAGTCACTGAGTGGGTCTGTTATTATAGTATCTCCACAGGGAGAGTCAATGAGTGGGTCTGTTATGCGAGTATGTCCACAGGTTGAGTCACTGAGTGGGTCTGTTATTATAGCATCTCCACAGGCAGAGTCACTGAGTGTGTCTGTTCTTATAGTTTCTCCACAAGGCGAGTCACTGAGTGGGTCTGTTATTAGAGTATCTCCACAGGGTGAGTCACTGATTTGTTCTGTTATTAGAGTATCTCCACAGGGTGAGTCACTGAGTGGGTCTGTTATTATAGTATCTCCACAGGGCGAGTCACTGAGTGGGTCTGTTATTGGAGTATCTCCACAGAGAGAGTCACTGAGTGTGTCTGTTATTGTAGTACCTCCACAGGGAGAGACACTGAGTGGGTCTGTTATTAGAGTATCTCCACAGGGTGAGTCACTGAGTGGGTCTGTTATTAGAGTATCTCCACAGGGTGAGTCACTGAGTGGGTCTGTTGTTATAGTATCTCGACAGGGAAAGTCTCTGAGTGTGTCTGTTTATATAGCATCACCACAGGGAGATTCACTGAGTGGGTCTGTTATTAGAGTATCTCCACAGGGAGATTCAATGAGTGGGTCTGTTATTGTAGAATCAGCACAGGGAGAGCCACTGAGTGGGTCCGTTATTATAGTATCATCACAGCGAGAGTCACTGAGTGGGTCTGTTATTATAGTATCTCCAAAGAGAGAGTCACTGAGTGTCTCTGGTATTACAGTATCTCCAAAGGGAGAGTCACTGTGTGGGTCTGTTGTTGTTGCATCCCTGCTGGAAGAGTCTCTGAGTGGGTCTGTTATTATAGTTTCTCCACAAGGAGAGTCACTGAGTGGGTCTGTTATTAGAGTATCTCCACAGGGAGAGTCACTGAGTGGGTTGTTATTATAGTATCTCCGCAGGGAGAGTCACTGAGTGGGTCTGTTATTATAGTATCTCCACTGGGAGAGTCACTGAGTGGGTCTGTTATTGTAGTATCTCCACAGGGAGAATCACTGAGTGTGTCTGTTATTATAGTATCTCCACAGGGAGAGTCACTGAGTCGATCTGTTATTCGAGTATCGACACAGGGAGGGTGAATGATCGTGTCAGCAATTATAGTATTTCCAAAGGCAGCGTCACTGAGCGGGTCTGATATTATAGTATCTCCACAGGGAGTGTCACTGAGTGGGTCTGTTATTATTTCATCTCCACTGGGAGAGTCACTGAGTTGGTCTGTTATTATAGTATCTCCAAAGAGAGAGTAACTGAGTGTGTCCGTTGTTGCAGCATGTCCACAGGGAGAGTCAATGAGTTGGTCTGTTATTATATTATCTCCACAGGGAGAGTCACTGAGTGGTTCTGTTTTTATAGTATCTCCACAGGTAGAGTCATTGAGTGAGTCTGTTTCTGTGGTATCTGCACAGGGAGAGTCACTGAGTGGTTCTGTTTTTATAGCATCTCCACAGGTAGAGTCATTGAGTGAGTCTGTTTCTGTAGCATCTGCACAGTGAGAGTCACTGAGTGGGGCTGTTAATATTATACCTCCACAGGGAGATTCACTGAGTGTGTCTGTTATTACAGTATCTCCACAGGGAGAGACAATGAGTGGGTCTGTTATTATATTATGTCCACAGGGAGAGTCAATGAGTGGGTCTGTTATTATATAATCTCCACAGGGAGAGTCACTGAGTGGTTCAGTTTTTATAGTATCTCCACAGGTAGAGTCATTGAGTGAGTCTGTTTCTGTGGTATCTGCACAGGGAGAGTCACTGAGTGGTTCTGTTTTATAGCATCTCCACAGGTAGAGTCATTGAGTGAGTCTGTTTCAGTAGTATCTGCACAGTGAGAGTCACTGAGTCGGGCTGTTAATATTATACCTCCACAGGGAGATTCACTGAGTGTGTCAGTTATTATAGTATCTCAACAGGGAGAGACATTGAGTGGGCCTGTTATTATAGTATCTCCACAGGGAGAGTCACTGAGTGGGTCAGTTATTATAGTATCTCCACAGGGAGAGTCACTGAGTGGCACTGTTATTAGAGTATCTCCACAGGGTGAGTCACTGAGTGGGTCTGTTATTATAGTATCTCCACAGGGAGAGTCAATGAGTGGGTCTGTTATGCGAGTATCTCCACAGGTTGAGTCACTGAGTGGGTCTGTTATTATAGCATCTCCACAGGCAGAGTCACTGAGTGTGTCTGTTCTTATAGTATCTCCACAAGGAGAGTCAATGAGTGGGTCTGTTATTAGAGTATCTCCACAGGGTGAGTCACTGAGTGGGTCGGTTATTGGAGTATCTCCACAGGGTGAGTCACTGAGTGGGTCTGTTATTCTAGTATCTCCACAGGGGGAGTCACTGAGTGGGTCTGTTATTATAGTATCTCCACAGGGGGAGTCAGTGAGTGGGTCTGTTATTATACTATCTCCACAGGGAGAGTCACTGAGTGGGTCTGTTATTATAGTATCTCCACAGGGAGAATCACTGAGTGTGTCTGTTATTATGGTATCTCCACAGGGAGAGTCACTGAGTGGGTCTGTTATTATAGTATCTCCACAGGGAGAGTCACTGAGTGGGTCTGTTATTATAGTATCTCCACAGGGAGATTAATTGAGTGGGTCTGTTATTGTAGTATCTCCACAGGGAGAATCACTGAGTGTGTCTGTTATTATAGTATCTCCACAGGGAGAGTCACTGAGTCGATCTGTTATTCGAGTATCTCCACAGGGTGAGTCACTGAGTGGGTCTGTTGTTTTTGTATCAAGACAGGGAGAGTCTCTGAGTTTAGTTTTAGTTTTAGTTTAGAGATACAGCACTGAAACAGGCCCTTCGGCCCACCGAGTCTGTGCCGACCATCAACCACCCATTTATACTAAACCTACACGAATCCCATATTCCAATAACATCCACACCTGTCCCAATATATTTCCCTACCAACTACCAATACTAGGGTCAATTTATAATGGCCAATTTACCTATCAACCAGTTATTAGAGTATCTCCACAGGGTGAGTCACTGAGTGTGTCTGTTATTGTAGTACCTCCACAGGGAGAGTCACTGAGTGGGACTGTTATTAGAGTATCTCCACAGGGTGAGTCACTGAGTGGGTCTGTTGTTATAGTATCTAGACAGGGAAAGTCTCTGAGTGTGTCTGTTATTATAGCATCTCCACAGGGAGAGTCACTGAGTGGGTCTGTTATTAGAGTATTTCCACAGGGAGATTCAATGAGTGGGTCTGTTATTGTAGAATCAGCACAGGGAGAGCCACTGAGTGGGTCCGTTATTATAGTATCATCACAGCGAGAGTCACTGAGTGGGTCTGTTATTATAGTATCTCCAAAGAGAGAGTCACTGAGTGTCTCTGGTATTACAGTATCACCAAAGGGAGAGTCACTGTGTGGGACTGTTGTTGTTGCATCTCTGCTGGAAGAGTCTCTGAGTGGGTCTGTTATTATAGTTTCTCCACAAGGAGAGTCACTGAGTGGGTCTGTTATTAGAGTATCTCCACAGGGAGAGTCACTGAGTGGTTTGTTATTATAGTATCTCCACAGGGAGAGTCACTGAGTGGGTCTGTTATTATAGTATCTCCACAGGGAGAGTCAGTGAGTGGGTCTGTTGTTATTGCATCTCCACTGGGAGAGTCACTGAGTGTGTCTGTTATTACAGTATCTCCACAGGGAGAGACAATGAGTGGGTCTGTTATTATATTATGTCCACAGGGAGATTCAATGAGTCGGTCTGTTATTATAGTATCTCCACAGGGAGAGTCACTGAGTGGGTCAGTTATTATAGTATCTCAACAGGGAGAGTCATTGAGTGGGCCTGTTATTATAGTATCTCCACAGGGAGAGTCACTGAGTGGGTCAGTTATTATAGTATCTCCACAGGGAGAGTCACTGAGTGGGACTGTTATTAGAGTATCTCCACAGGGTGAGTCACTGAGTGGGTCTGTTATTATAGTATCTCCACAGGGAGAGTCAATGAGTGGGTCTGTTATGCGAGTATGTCCACAGGTTGAGTCACTGAGTGGGTCTGTTATTATAGCATCTCCACAGGCAGAGTCACTGAGTGTGTCTGTTCTTATAGTTTCTCCACAAGGCGAGTCACTGAGTGGGTCTGTTATTAGAGTATCTCCACAGGGTGAGTCACTGATTTGTTCTGTTATTAGAGTATCTCCACAGGGTGAGTCACTGAGTGGGTCTGTTATTATAGTATCTCCACAGGGCGAGTCACTGAGTGGGTCTGTTATTGGAGTATCTCCACAGAGAGAGTCACTGAGTGTGTCTGTTATTGTAGTACCTCCACAGGGAGAGACACTGAGTGGGTCTGTTATTAGAGTATCTCCACAGGGTGAGTCACTGAGTGGGTCTGTTATTAGAGTATCTCCACAGGGTGAGTCACTGAGTGGGTCTGTTGTTATAGTATCTCGACAGGGAAAGTCTCTGAGTGTGTCTGTTTATATAGCATCACCACAGGGAGATTCACTGAGTGGGTCTGTTATTAGAGTATCTCCACAGGGAGATTCAATGAGTGGGTCTGTTATTGTAGAATCAGCACAGGGAGAGCCACTGAGTGGGTCCGTTATTATAGTATCATCACAGCGAGAGTCACTGAGTGGGTCTGTTATTATAGTATCTCCAAAGAGAGAGTCACTGAGTGTCTCTGGTATTACAGTATCTCCAAAGGGAGAGTCACTGTGTGGGTCTGTTGTTGTTGCATCCCTGCTGGAAGAGTCTCTGAGTGGGTCTGTTATTATAGTTTCTCCACAAGGAGAGTCACTGAGTGGGTCTGTTATTAGAGTATCTCCACAGGGAGAGTCACTGAGTGGGTTGTTATTATAGTATCTCCGCAGGGAGAGTCACTGAGTGGGTCTGTTATTATAGTATCTCCACTGGGAGAGTCACTGAGTGGGTCTGTTATTGTAGTATCTCCACAGGGAGAATCACTGAGTGTGTCTGTTATTATAGTATCTCCACAGGGAGAGTCACTGAGTCGATCTGTTATTCGAGTATCGACACAGGGAGGGTGAATGATCGTGTCAGCAATTATAGTATTTCCAAAGGCAGCGTCACTGAGCGGGTCTGATATTATAGTATCTCCACAGGGAGTGTCACTGAGTGGGTCTGTTATTATTTCATCTCCACTGGGAGAGTCACTGAGTTGGTCTGTTATTATAGTATCTCCAAAGAGAGAGTAACTGAGTGTGTCCGTTGTTGCAGCATGTCCACAGGGAGAGTCAATGAGTTGGTCTGTTATTATATTATCTCCACAGGGAGAGTCACTGAGTGGTTCTGTTTTTATAGTATCTCCACAGGTAGAGTCATTGAGTGAGTCTGTTTCTGTGGTATCTGCACAGGGAGAGTCACTGAGTGGTTCTGTTTTTATAGCATCTCCACAGGTAGAGTCATTGAGTGAGTCTGTTTCTGTAGCATCTGCACAGTGAGAGTCACTGAGTGGGGCTGTTAATATTATACCTCCACAGGGAGATTCACTGAGTGTGTCTGTTATTACAGTATCTCCACAGGGAGAGACAATGAGTGGGTCTGTTATTATATTATGTCCACAGGGAGAGTCAATGAGTGGGTCTGTTATTATATAATCTCCACAGGGAGAGTCACTGAGTGGTTCAGTTTTTATAGTATCTCCACAGGTAGAGTCATTGAGTGAGTCTGTTTCTGTGGTATCTGCACAGGGAGAGTCACTGAGTGGTTCTGTTTTATAGCATCTCCACAGGTAGAGTCATTGAGTGAGTCTGTTTCAGTAGTATCTGCACAGTGAGAGTCACTGAGTCGGGCTGTTAATATTATACCTCCACAGGGAGATTCACTGAGTGGGTCAGTTATTATAGTATCTCAACAGGGAGAGACATTGAGTGGGCCTGTTATTATAGTATCTCCACAGGGAGAGTCACTGAGTGGGTCAGTTATTATAGTATCTCCACAGGGAGAGTCACTGAGTGGCACTGTTATTAGAGTATCTCCACAGGGTGAGTCACTGAGTGGGTCTGTTATTATAGTATCTCCACAGGGAGAGTCAATGAGTGGGTCTGTTATGCGAGTATCTCCACAGGTTGAGTCACTGAGTGGGTCTGTTATTATAGCATCTCCACAGGCAGAGTCACTGAGTGTGTCTGTTCTTATAGTATCTCCACAAGGAGAGTCAATGAGTGGGTCTGTTATTAGAGTATCTCCACAGGGTGAGTCACTGAGTGGGTCGGTTATTGGAGTATCTCCAAAGGGTGAGTCACTGAGTGGGTCTGTTATTCTAGTATCTCCACAGGGGGAGTCACTGAGTGGGTCTGTTATTATAGTATCTCCACAGGGGGAGTCAGTGAGTGGGTCTGTTATTATACTATCTCCACAGGGAGAGTCACTGAGTGGGTCTGTTATTATAGTATCTCCACAGGGAGAATCACTGAGTGTGTCTGTTATTATGGTATCTCCACAGGGAGAGTCACTGAGTGGGTCTGTTATTATAGTATCTCCACAGGGAGAGTCACTGAGTGGGTCTGTTATTATAGTATCTCCACAGGGAGATTAATTGAGTGGGTCTGTTATTGTAGTATCTCCACAGGGAGAATCACTGAGTGTGTCTGTTATTATAGTATCTCCACAGGGAGAGTCACTGAGTCGATCTGTTATTCGAGTATCTCCACAGGGTGAGTCACTGAGTGGGTCTGTTGTTTTTGTATCAAGACAGGGAGAGTCTCTGAGTTTAGTTTTAGTTTTAGTTTAGAGATACAGCACTGAAACAGGCCCTTCGGCCCACCGAGTCTGTGCCGACCATCAACCACCCATTTATACTAAACCTACACGAATCCCATATTCCAATAACATCCACACCTGTCCCAATATATTTCCCTACCACCTACCAATACTAGGGTCAATTTATAATGGCCAATTTACCTATCAACCAGTTATTAGAGTATCTCCACAGGGTGAGTCACTGAGTGTTTCTGTTATTGTAGTACCTCCACAGGGAGAGTCACTGAGTGGGACTGTTATTAGAGTATCTCCACAGGGTGAGTCACTGAGTGGGTCTGTTGTTATAGTATCTAGACAGGGAAAGTCTCTGAGTGTGTCTGTTATTATAGCATCTCCACAGGGAGAGTCACTGAGTGGGTCTGTTATTAGAGTATCTCCACAGGGAGATTCAATGAGTGGGTCTGTTATTGCAGAATCAGCACAGGGAGAGCCACTGAGTGGGTCCGTTATTATAGTATCATCACAGGGAGAGTCACTGAGTGGGTCTGTTATTATAGTATCTCCAAAGAGAGAGTCACTGAGTGTGTATGTTGTTGTGGCATGTCCACAGGGAGAGTCACTGTGTGGGTCTGTTTTTCTTGTATCTCCAGAGGTGGAGTCATTGAGTGAGTCTGTTTCTGTAGTATCTGCACAGTGAGAGTCACTGAGGGGGGCTGTTATTACAGTATCTCCACAGGGAGAGACAATGAGTGGGTCTGTTATTATATTATGTCCACAGGGGGAGTCACTGAGTGTGTCCTTTTTTGCAGCATGTCCACAGGGAGAGTCAATGAGTGGGTCTGTTATTATATTATCTCCACAGGGAGAGTCACTGAGTGGTTCAGTTTTTATAGTACCTCCACAGGTAGAGTCATTGAGTGAGTCTGTTTCTGTGGTATCTGCACAGGGTGAGTCACTGAGTGGTTCTGTTTTTATAGCATCTCCACAGGTAGAGTCATTGAGTGAGTCTGTTTCTGTAGTATCTGCACAGTGAGAGTCACTGAGTGGGGCTGTTAATATTATACCTCCACAGGGAGATTCACTGAGTGGGTCAGTTATTATAGTATCTCAACAGGGAGAGTCATTGAGTGGGCCTGTTTTTATAGTATCTCCACAGGGAGAGTCACTGAGTGGGTCAGTTATTATAGTATCTCCACAGGGAGAGTCACTGAGTGGGACTGTTATTAGAGTATCTCCACAGGGTGAGTCACTGAGTGGGTCTGTTATTATAGTATCTCCACAGGGAGAGTCAATGAGTGGGTCTGTTATGCGAGTATCTCCACAGGGTGAGTCACTGAGTGGGTCGGTTATTGGAGTATCTCCACAGGGTGAGTCACTGAGTGGGTCTGTTATTATAGTATCTCCATAGGGAGAGTCACTGAGTGTGTCTGTTATTATAGTATCTCCACAATCAGAGTCACTGAGTGTGTCTGTTATTGTAGTATCTCCACAGAGAGAGTCACTGAGTGGGTCAGTTATTAGAGTATCTCCACAGGGTGAGTCACTGAGTGGGTCTGTTATTAGAGTATCTCCACAGGGTGAGTCACTGAGTGGGTCTGTTGTTTTTGTATCAAGACAGGGAGAGTCTCTGAGTGTTTCTGTTATTATAGTATCTCCACAGGGTGAGTCACTGAGTTGGTCTGTTATTAGAGTATCTCCACAGGGTGAGTCACTGAGTGGGTCTGTTATTATAGTATCTCAACAGGGCGAGTCACTGAGTGGGTCTGTTATTAGAGTATCTCCACAGGGTGAGTCACTGAGTGGGTCTGTTATTAGAGTATCTCCACAGGGTGAGTCACTGAGTGGGTCTGTTGTTATAGTATCTAGACAGGGAAAGTCTCTGAGTGTGTCTGTTATTATAGCAGCTCCACAGGAAGAGTCACTGAGTGGGTCTGATATTAGAGTATCTCCACAGGGAGATTCAATGAGTGGGTCTGTTATTGTAGAATCAGCACAGGGAGAGCCACTGAGTGGGTCCGTTATTATAGTATCTCCAAAGAGAGAGTCACTAAGTGTGTATGTTGTTGTAGCATGTCCACAAGGAGAGTCACTGAGCGGGTCTGTTATTAGAGTATCTCCACAGGGAGAGTCACTGAGTGGGTCTGTTATTATAGTATCTCCACAGGGAGAGTCAGTGAGTGGGTCTGTTGTTATTGCATCTCCACTGGGAGAGTCACTGAGTGGGTCTCTTATTATTGTATTTCCACAGGGTGAGTCGCTGTGTGGGTCTGTTGCTGTTGCTTCTCCACTGGGAGAGTCACTGAGTGGGTCTGTTATTATAGTATTTCCACAGAGAGAGTCACTGAGTTGGTCTGTTATTATAGTATTTCCACAGAGAGAGTCACAGAGTGGGTCTGTTATGATAGTATCTCCACAGGGACAATCATTGAGTGGGTCTGTTCTGAAACTATCACCACAGGGAGAGTCACTGAGTGGTTCAGAAATTACAGTATCTCCACAAGGAGTGTTACTGAGTCGGTCTGTTATTATAGTATCTCCAGAAGGAGAGACACTGAGAGGGTCTGAAATTACAGTATCTCCACAGGGAGAGTCACTGAGTGGGTCTGTTATTATAGTATCTCCACAGGGAGAGTCACTGAGTGGGTCTGTTATTATAGTATCTCCTCAGTGGGAGTCACTGAGTGGTTCTGTTATTATAGTATCTCCACAGGGAGAGTCACTGAGTGTGTCTGTTATTATAGTATCTCCACAGGGAGAGTCACTGAGTGGGTCTGTTATTATGGTATCTCCACAGGGAGATTCATTGAGTGGGTCTGTTATTATAGTATCTCCACAGGGAGAATCACTGAGTGTGTCTGTTATTATAGTATCTCCACAGGGAGAGTCACTGAGTCGATCTGTTATTCGAGTATCGACACAGGGAGGGTGAATGATCGTGTCAGCAATTATAGTATTTCCAAAGGCAGCGTCACTGCGCGGGTCTGTTATTATAGTATCTCCACAGGGAGTGTCACTGAGTGGGTCTGCTATTATTGCATCTCCACTGGGAGAGTCAATGAGTGGGTCTGTTATTATTGTATCTCCACAAGGAGAGTCACTGAGTTGGTCTGTTATTCTAGTATCTCCAAAGAGAGAGTAACTGAGTGTGTCCGTTGTTGCAGCATGTCCACAGGGAGAGTCAATGAGCGGGTCTGTTATTATATTATCTCCACAGGGAGAGTCACCGAGTGGTTCTGTTTTTATAGCATCTCCACAGGTAGAGTCATTGAGTGAGTCTGTTTCTGTGGTATCTGCACAGGGAGAGTCACTGAGTGGTTCTGTTTTTATAGCATCTCCACAGGCAGAGTCATTGAGTGGGTCAGTTATTGGAGTATCTCCACAGGGTGAGTCACTGAGTGGAGCTGTTAATATTATACCTCCACAGGGAGATTCACTGAGTGTGTCTGTTATTACAGTATCTCCACAGGGAGAGACAATGAGTGGGTCTGTTATTATATTATGTCCACAGGGAGAGTCACTGAGTCGGTCTGTTATTATAGTATCTCCACAGGGAGAGTCACTGAGTGGGTCAGTTATTATAGTATCTCAACAGGGAGAGTCATTGAGTGGGCCTGTTATTATAGTATCTCCACAGGGAGAGTCACTGAGTGGGTCATTTATTATAGTATCTCCACAGGGAGAGTCACTGAGTGGGACTGTTATTAGAGTATCTCCACAGGGTGAGTCACTGAGTGGGTCTGTTATTAGAGTATCTCCACAGGGAGAGTCAATGAGTGGGTCTGTTATGCGAGTATCTCCACAGGTTGAGTCACTGAGTGGGTCTGTTATTATAGCATCTCCACAGGCAGAGTCACTGAGTGTGTCTGTTCTTATAGTTTCTCCACAAGGAGAGTCACTGAGTGGGTCTGTTATTAGAGTATCTCCACAGGGTGAGTCACTGAGTGGGTCTGTTATTATAGTATCTCCACAGGGCGAGTCACTGAGTGGGTCTGTTATTGGAGTATCTCCACAGAGAGAGTCACTGAGTGTGTCTGTTATTGTAGTACCTCCACAGGGAGAGACACTGAGTGGGTCTGTTATTAGAGTATCTCCACAGGGTGAGTCACTGAGTGGGTCTGTTATTAGAGTATCTCCACAGGGTGAGTCACTGAGTGGGTCTGTTGTTATAGTATCTAGACAGGGAAAGTCTCTGAGTGTGTCTGTTTATGTAGCATCTCCACAGGGAGAGTCACTGAGTGGGTCTGTTATTGGAGTATCTCCACAGGGAGATTCAATGAGTGGGTCTGTTATTGTAGAATCGGCACAGGGAGAGCCACTGAGTGGGTCCGTTATTATAGTATCATCACAGGGAGAGTCACTGAGTGGGTCTGCAATTATAGTATCTCCAAAGAGAGAGTCACTGAGTGTCTCTGGTATTACAGTATCTCCAAAGGGAGAGTCACTGTGTGGGTCTGTTGTTCTTGCATCTCTGCTGGAAGAGTCTCTGAGTGGGTCTGTTATTATAGTATCTCCACAGGGAGAGTCAATGCGTGGGTCTGTTATGCGAGTATCTCCACAGGTTGAGTCACTGAGTGGGTCTGTTATTATAGCATCTCCACAGGCAGAGTCACTGAGTGTGTCTGTTCTTATAGTTTCTCCACAAGGAGAGTCACTGAGTGGGTCTGTTATTAGAGTATCTCCACAGGGTGAGTCACTGAGTGGGTCTGTTATTATAGTATCTCTACAGGGCGAGTCACTGAGTGGGTCTGTTATTGGAGTATCTCCACAGAGAGAGTCACTGAGTGTGTCTGTTATTGTAGTACCTCCACAGGGAGAGACACTGAGTGGGTCTGTTATTAGAGTATCTCCACAGGGTGAGTCACTGAGTGGGTCTGTTATTAGAGTATCTCCACAGGGTGAGTCACTGAGTGGGTCTGTTTTTATAGTATCTAGACAGGGAAAGTCTCTGAGTGTGTCTGTTTATGTAGCATCTCCACAGGGAGAGTCACTGAGTGGGTCTGTTATTGGAGTATCTCCACAGGGAGATTCAATGAGTGGGTCTGTTATTGTAGAATCAGCACAGGGAGAGCCACTGAGTGGGTCCGTGATTATAGTATCATCACAGGGAGAGTCACTGAGTGGGTCTGCAATTATAGTATCTCCAAAGAGAGAGTCACTGAGTGTCTCTGGTGTTACAGTATCTCCAAAGGGAGAGTCACTGTGTGGGTCTGTTGTTGTTGCATCTCTGCTGGAAGAGTCTCTGAGTGGGTCTGTTATTATAGTTTCTCCACAGGGAGAGTCACTGAGTGGGACTGTTATTAGAGTATCTCCACAGGGTGAGTCACTGAGTGGGTCTGTTATTATAGCATCTCCACAGGCAGAGTCATTGAGTGTGTCTGTTATGCGAGTATCTCCACAGGTTGAGTCACTGAGTGGGTCTGTTATTATGGCATCTCCACAGGCAGAGTCACTGAGTGTGTCTGTTATTATAGTATCTCCACATGGAGAGTGAATGAGTGGGTCTGTTATACGAGTATCTCCACAGGTTGAGTCACTGAGTGGGTCTGTTATTATAGCATCTCCACAGGCAGAGTCACTGAGTGTGTCTGTTCTTATAGTATCTCCACAAGGAGAGTCACTGAGTGGGTCTGTTATTAGAGTATCTCCACAGGGTGAGTCACTGAGTGGGTCGGTTATTGGAGTATCTCAACAGGGTGAGTCACTGAGTGGGTCTGTTATTATATTATCTCCATAGGGAGAGTCACTGAGTGTGTCTGTTATTATAGTATCTCCACAATGGGAGTCACTGAGTGTGTCTGTTATTATAGTATCTCCAAAGAGAGAGTCACTGAGTGGGTCAGTTATTGGAGTATCTCCACAGGGTGAGTCACTGAGTGGGTCTGTTATTAGAGTATCTCCACAGGGTGAGTCACTGAATGGGTCTGTTGTTTTTCTATCAAGACAGGGAGAGTCTCTGAGTGTTTCTGTTATTATAGTATCTCGACAGGGAGAGTCACTGAGTGGGTCTGTTATTAGAGTATCTCCACAGAGTGAGTCACTGAGTTGGTCTGTTATTAGAGTATCTCCACAGGGCGAGTCACTGAGTGGGTCTGTTATTAGAGTATCTCCACAGGGTGAGTCACTGAGTGGGTCTGTTGTTTTTCTATCAAGACAGGGAGAGTCTCTGAGTGTTTCTGTTATTATAGTATCTCCACAGGGTGAGTCACTGAGTTGGTCTGTTATTAGAGTATCTCCACAGGGTGAGTCACTGAGTGGGTCTGTTATTATAGTATATCCACAGGGCGAGTCACTGAGTGGGTCTGTTATTGGAGTATCTCCACAGAGAAAGTCACTGAGTGTGTCTGTTATAGTAGTACCTCCACAGGGAGAGACACTGAGTGGGTCTGCTATTAGAGTATCTCCACAGGGTGAGTCACTGAGTGGGTCTGTTATTAGAGTATCTCCACAGGGTGAGTCACTGAGTGGGTCTGTTGTTATAGTATCTAGACAGGGAAAGTCTCTGAGTGTGTCTGTTTATATAGCATCTCCACAGGGAGAGTCACTGAGTGGGTCTGTTATTAGAGTATCTCCACAGGGAGATTCAATGAGTGGGTCTGTTGTTGTAGAATCAGCACAGGGAGAGCCACTGAGTGGGTCCGTTATTATAGTATCATCACATCGAAAGTCACTGAGTGGGTCTGCAATTATAGTATCTCCAAAGAGAGAGTCACTGAGTGTCTCTGGTATTACAGTATCACCAAAGGGAGAGTCACTGTGTGGGTCTGTTGTTGTTGCATCTCTGCTGGAAGAGTCTCTGAGTGGGTCTGTTATTATAGTTTCTCCACAAGGAGAGTCACTGAGTGGGTCTGTTATTAGAGTATCTCCACAGGGAGAGTCACTGAGTGGGTTGTTATTATAGTATCTCCACAGGGAGAGTCACTGAGTGGGTCTGTTATTATAGTATCTCCACAGGGAGAGTCAGTGAGTGGGTCAGTTGTTATTGCATCTCCACTGGGAGAGTCACTGAGTGGGTCTGTTATTATAGTATTTCCACTGGGAGAGTCGCTGTGTGGGTCTGTTGCTGTTGCTTCTCCACTGGGAGAGTCACTGAGTGTGTCTGTTATTATAGTATCTCCACAGAGAGAGTCACTGAGTGGGTCAGTTATTGGAGTATCTCCACAGGATGAGTCACTGAGTGGGTCTGTTATTAGAGTATCTCCACAGGGTGAGTCACTGAGTGGGTCTGTTGTTTTTCTATCAAGACAGGGAGAGTCTCTGAGTGTTTCTGTTATTATAGTATCTCGACAGGGAGAGTCACTGAGTGGGTCTGTTATTAGAGTATCTCCACAGAGTGAGTCACTGAGTGGGTCTGTTATTAGAGTATCTCCACAGGGTGAGTCACTGAGTGGGTCTGTCATTATAGTATCTCCACAGGGCGAGTCACTGAGTGGGTCTGTTATTGGAGTATCTCCACAGAGAGAGTCACTGAGTGTGTCTGTTATAGTAGTACCTCCACAGGGAGAGACACTGAGTGGGTCTGCTATTAGAGTATCTCCACAGGGTGAGTCACTGAGTGGGTCTGTTATTAGAGTATCTCCACAGGGTGAGTCACTGAGTGGGTCTGTTGTTATAGTATCTAGACAGGGAAAGTCTCTGATTGTGTCTGTTTATATAGCATCTCCACAGGGAGAGTCACTGAGTGGGTCTGTTATTAGAGTATCTCCACAGGGAGATTCAATGAGTGGGTCTGTTATTGTAGAATCAGCACAGGGAGAGCCACTGAGTGGGTCCGTTATTATAGTATCATCACAGCGAGAGTCACTGAGTGGGTCTGTTATTATAGTATCTCCAAAGAGAGAGTCACTGAGTGTCTCTGGTATTACAGTATCACCAAAGGGAGAGTCACTGTGTGGGTCTGTTGTTGTTGCATCTCTGCTGGAAGAGTCTCTGAGTGGGTCTGTTATTATAGTTTCTCCACAAGGAGAGTCACTGAGTGGGTCTGTTATTAGAGTATCTCCACAGGGAGAGTCACTGAGTGGGTTGTTATTATAGTATCTCCACAGGGAGAGTCACTGAGTGGGTCTGTTATTATAGTATCTCCACAGGGAGAGTCAGTGAGTGGGTCTGTTGTTATTGCATCTCCACTGGGAGAGTCACTGAGTGTGTCTGTTATTACAGTATCTCCACAGGGAGAGACAATGAGTGGGTCTGTTATTATATTATGTCCACAGGGAGAGTCAATGAGTCGGTCTGTTATTATAGTATCTCCACAGGGAGAGTCACTGAGTGGGTCAGTTATTATAGTATCTCAACAGGGAGAGTCATTGAGTGGGCCTGTTATTATAGTATCTCCACAGGGAGAGTCACTGAGTGGATCAGTTATTATAGTATCTCTACAGGGAGAGTCACTGAGTGGGACTGTTATTAGAGTATCTCCACAGGGTGAGTCACTGAGTGGGTCTGTTATTATAGTATCTCCACAGGGAGAGTCAATGAGTGGGTCTGTTATGCGAGTATCTCCACAGGTTGAGTCACTGAGTGGGTCTGTTATTATAGCATCTCCACAGGCAGAGTCACTGAGTGTGTCTGTTCTTATAGTTTCTCCACAAGGAGAGTCACTGAGTGGGTCTGTTATTAGAGTATCTCCACAGGGTGAGTCACTGAGTTGGTCTGTTATTAGAGTATCTCCACAGTGTGAGTCACTGAGTGGGTCTGTTATTATAGTATCTCCACAGGGCGAGTCACTGAGTGGGTCTGTTATTGGAGTATCTCCACAGAGAGAGTCACTGAGTGTGTCTGTTATTGTAGTACCTCCACAGGGAGAGACACCGAGTGGGTCTGTTATTAGAGTATCTCCACAGGGTGAGTCACTGAGTGGGTCTGTTATTAGAGTATCTCCACAGGGTGAGTCACTGAGTGGGTCTGTTGTTATAGTATCTAGACAGGGAAAGTCTCTGAGTGTGTCTGTTTATGTAGCATCTCCACAGGGAGAGTCACTGAGTGGGTCTGTTATTGGAGTATCTCCACAGGGAGATTCAATGAGGGGGTCTGTTATTGTAGAATCAGCACAGGGAGAGCCACTGAGTGGGTCCGTTATTATAGTATCATCACAGGGAGAGTCACTGAGTGGGTCTGCAATTATAGTATCTCCAAAGAGAGAGTCACTGAGTGTCTCTGGTATTACAGTATCTCCAAAGGGAGAGTCACTGTGTGGGTCTGTTGTTGTTGCGTCTCTGCTGGAAGAGTCTCTGAGTGGGTCTGTTATTATAGTTTCTCCACAGGGAGAGTAACTGAGTGGGACTGTTATTAGAGTATCTCCACAGGGTGAGTCACTGAGTGGGTCTGTTATTATAGCATCTCCACAGGCAGAGTCACTGAGTGTGTCTGTTATGCGAGTATCTCCACAGGTTGAGTCACTGAGTGGGTCTGTTATTATAGCATCTCCACAGGCAGAGTCAATGAGTGTGTCTGTTATTATAGTATATCCACAGGAAGAGTCAATGAGTGGGTCTGTTATGCGAGTATCTCCACAGGTTGAGTCACTGAGTGGGTCTGTTATTATAGCATCTCCACAGGCAGAGTCACTGAGTGTGTCTGTTCTTATAGTATCTCCACAAGGAGAGTCACTGAGTGGGTCTGTTATTATAGTATCTCCACAGGGTGAGTCACTGAGTGGGTCGGTTATTGGAGTATCTCAACAGGGTGAGTCACTGAGTGGGTCTGTTATTATATTATCTCCATAGGGAGAGTCACTGAGTGTGTCTGTTGTTATAGTATCTCCACAATGAGAGTCACTGAGTGTGTCTGTTATTATAGTATCTCCACAGAGAGAGTCACTGAGTGGGTCAGTTATTGGAGTATCTCCACAGGGTGAGTTCTGAGTGGGTCTGTTATTAGAGTATCTCCACAGGGTGAGTCACTGAGTTGGTCTGTTATTAGAGTATCTCCACAGGGTGAGTCACTGAGTGGGTCTGTTATTATAGTATCTCCACAGGGCGAGTCACTGAGTGGGTCTGTTATTGGAGTATCTCCACAGAGAGAGTCACTGAGTGTGTCAGTTATTGGAGTATCTCCACAGGATGAGTCACTGAGTGGGTCTGTTATTAGAGTATCTCCACAGGGTGAGTCACTGAGTGGGTCTGTTGTTTTTCTATCAAGACAGGGAGAGTCTCTGAGTGTTTCTGTTATTATAGTATCTCGACAGGGAGAGTCACTGAGTGGGTCTGTTATTAGAGTATCTCCACAGAGTGAGTCACTGAGTGGGTCTGTTATTAGAGTATCTCCACAGGGTGAGTCACTGAGTGGGTCTGTCATTATAGTATCTCCACAGGGCGAGTCACTGAGTGGGTCTGTTATTGGAGTATCTCCACAGAGAGAGTCACTGAGTGTGTCTGTTATAGTAGTACCTCCACAGGGAGAGACACTGAGTGGGTCTGCTATTAGAGTATCTCCACAGGGTGAGTCACTGAGTGGGTCTGTTATTAGAGTATCTCCACAGGGTGAGTCACTGAGTGGGTCTGTTGTTATAGTATCTAGACAGGGAAAGTCTCTGATTGTGTCTGTTTATATAGCATCTCCACAGGGAGAGTCACTGAGTGGGTCTGTTATTAGAGTATCTCCACAGGGAGATTCAATGAGTGGGTCTGTTATTGTAGAATCAGCACAGGGAGAGCCACTGAGTGGGTCCGTTATTATAGTATCATCACAGCGAGAGTCACTGAGTGGGTCTGTTATTATAGTATCTCCAAAGAGAGAGTCACTGAGTGTCTCTGGTATTACAGTATCACCAAAGGGAGAGTCACTGTGTGGGTCTGTTGTTGTTGCATCTCTGCTGGAAGAGTCTCTGAGTGGGTCTGTTATTATAGTTTCTCCACAGGGAGAGTCACTGAGTGGGTTGTTATTATAGTATCTCCACAGGGAGAGTCACTGAGTGGGTCTGTTATTATAGTATCTCCACAGGGAGAGTCAGTGAGTGGGTCTGTTGTTATTGCATCTCCACTGGGAGAGTCACTGAGTGTGTCTGTTATTACAGTATCTCCACAGGGAGAGACAATGAGTGGGTCTGTTATTATATTATGTCCACAGGGAGAGTCAATGAGTCGGTCTGTTATTATAGTATCTCCACAGGGAGAGTCACTGAGTGGGTCAGTTATTATAGTATCTCAACAGGGAGAGTCATTGAGTGGGCCTGTTATTATAGTATCTCCACAGGGAGAGTCACTGAGTGGATCAGTTATTATAGTATCTGCACAGGGAGAGTCACTGAGTGGGACTGTTATTAGAGTATCTCCACAGGGTGAGTCACTGAGTGGGTCTGTTATTATAGTATCTCCACAGGGAGAGTCAATGAGTGGGTCTGTTATGCGAGTATCTCCACAGGTTGAGTCACTGAGTGGGTCTGTTATTATAGCATCTCCACAGGCAGAGTCACTGAGTGTGTCTGTTCTTATAGTTTCTCCACAAGGAGAGTCACTGAGTGGGTCTGTTATTAGAGTATCTCCACAGGGTGAGTCACTGAGTTGGTCTGTTATTAGAGTATCTCCACAGGGTGAGTCACTGAGTGGGTCTGTTATTATAGTATCTCCACAGGGCGAGTCACTGAGTGGGTCTGTTATTGGAGTATCTCCACAGAGAGAGTCACTGAGTGTGTCTGTTATTGTAGTACCTCCACAGGGAGAGACACTGAGTGGGTCTGTTATTAGAGTATCTCCACAGGGTGAGTCACTGAGTGGGTCTGTTATTAGAGTATCTCCACAGGGTGAGTCACTGAGTGGGTCTGTTGTTATAGTATCTAGACAGGGAAAGTCTCTGAGTGTGTCTGTTTATGTAGCATCTCCACAGGGAGAGTCACTGAGTGGGTCTGTTATTGGAGTATCTCCACAGGGAGATTCAATGAGGGGGTCTGTTATTGTAGAATCAGCACAGGGAGAGCCACTGAGTGGGTCCGTTATTATAGTATCATCACAGGGAGAGTCACTGAGTGGGTCTGCAATTATAGTATCTCCAAAGAGAGAGTCACTGAGTGTCTCTGGTATTACAGTATCTCCAAAGGGAGAGTCACTGTGTGGGTCTGTTGTTGTTGCATCTCTGCTGGAAGAGTCTCTGAGTGGTTCTGTTATTATAGTTTCTCCACAGGGAGAGTAACTGAGTGGGACTGTTATTAGAGTATCTCCACAGGGTGAGTCACTGAGTGGGTCTGTTATTATAGCATCTCCACAGGCAGAGTCACTGAGTGTGTCTGTTATGCGAGTATCTCCACAGGTTGAGTCACTGAGTGGGTCTGTTATTATAGCATCTCCACAGGCAGAGTCACTGAGTGTGTCTGTTATTATAGTATATCCACAGGAAGAGTCAATGAGTGGGTCTGTTATGCGAGTATCTCCACAGGTTGAGTCACTGAGTGGGTCTGTTATTATAGCATCTCCACAGGCAGAGTCACTGAGTGTGTCTGTTCTTATAGTATCTCCACAAGGAGAGTCACTGAGTGGGTCTGTTATTAGAGTATCTCCACAGGGTGAGTCACTGAGTGGGTCGGTTATTGGAGTATCTCAACAGGGTGAGTCACTGAGTGGGTCTGTTATTATATTATCTCCATAGGGAGAGTCACTGAGTGTGTCTGTTGTTATAGTATCTCCACAATGAGAGTCACTGAGTGTGTCTGTTATTATAGTATCTCCACAGAGAGAGTCACTGAGTGGGTCAGTTATTGGAGTATCTCCACAGGGTGAGTCACTGAGTGGGTCTGTTATTAGAGTATCTCCACAGGGTGAGTCACTGAGTTGGTCTGTTATTAGAGTATCTCCACAGGGTGAGTCACTGAGTGGGTCTGTTATTATAGTATCTCCACAGGGCGAGTCACTGAGTGGGTCTGTTATTGGAGTATCTCCACAGAGAGAGTCACTGAGTGTGTCTGTTATAGTAGTACCTCCACAGGGAGAGACACTGAGTGGGTCTGCTATTAGAGTATCTCCACAGGGTGAGTCACTGAGTGGGTCTGTTATTAGAGTATCTCCACAGGGTGAGTCACTGAGTGGGTCTGTTGTTATAGTATCTAGACAGGGAAAGTCTCTGAGTGTGTCTGTTTATATAGCATCTCCACAGGGAGAGTCACTGAGTGGGTCTGTTATTAGAGTATCTCCACAGGGAGATTCAATGAGTGGGTCTGTTATTGTAGAATCAGCACAGGGAGAGCCACTGAGTGGGTCCGTTATTATAGTATCATCACAGCGAGAGTCACTGAGTGGGTCTGTTATTATAGTATCTCCAAAGAGAGAGTCACTGAGTGTCTCTGGTATTACAGTATCTCCAAAGGGAGAGTCACTGTGTGGGTCTGTTGTTGTTGCATCTCTGCTGGAAGAGTCTCTGAGTGGGTCTGTTATTATAGTTTCTCCACAAGGAGAGTCACTGAGTGGGTCTGTTATTAGAGTATCTCCACAGGGAGAGTCACTGAGTGGGTTGTTATTATAGTATCTCCACAGGGAGAGTCACTGAGTGGGTCTGTTATTATAGTATCTCCACAGGGAGAGTCAGTGAGTGGGTCTGTTGTTATTGCATCTCCACTGGGAGAGTCACTGAGTGGGTCTGTTATTATAGTATTTCCACAGGGAGAGTCGCTGTGTGGGTCTGTTGCTGTTGCTTCTCCACTGGGAGAGTCACTGAGTGGGTCTGTTATTATAGTATTTCCACAGAGAGAGTCACTGAGTTGGTCTGTTATGATAGTATTTCCACAGAGAGAGTCACAGAGTGGGTCTGTTATGATAGTATCTCCACAGGGACAATCATTGAGTGAGTCTGTTCTGAAACTATCACCACAGGGAGAGTCACTGAGTGGTTCAGAAATTACAGTATCTCCACAAGGAGTGTTACAGAGTCGGTCTGTTATTATAGTATCTCCAGAAGGAGAGACACTGCGAGGGTCTGAAATTACAGTATCTCCACAGGGAGAGTCACCGAGTGGGTCTGTTATTATAGTATCTCCACAGGGAGAGTCACTGAGTGGGTCGGTTATTATAGTATCTCCACAGGGAGAGTCACTGAGTGGGTCTGTTATTCTAGTATCTCCACAGGGGGAGTCACTAGTGGGTCTGTTATTATAGTATCTCCACAGGGGGAGTCAGTGAGTGGGTCTGTTATTATACTATCTCCACAGGGAGAGTCACTGAGTGGGTCTGTTATTATAGTATCTCCACAGGGAGAATCACTGAGTGTGTCTGTTATTATGGTATCTCCACAGGGAGAGTCACTGAGTGGGTCTGTTATTATAGTATCTCCACAGGGAGAGTCACAGAGTGGGTCGGTTATTATAGTATCTCCACAGGGAGAGTCACTGAGTGGGTCTGTTATTCTAGTATCTCCACAGGGGGAGTCACTGAGTGGGTCTGTTATTATAGTATCTCCACAGGGGGAGTCAGTGAGTGGGTCTGTTATTATGCTATCTCCACAGGGAGAGTCACTGAGTGGGTCTGTTATTATAGTATCTCCACAGGGAGAATCACTGAGTGTGTCTGTTATTATGGTATCTCCACAGGGAGAGTCACTGAGTGGGTCTGTTATTATAGTATCTCCACAGGGAGAGTCACTGTGTGGGTCTGTTATTGGAGTATCTCCACAGGGAGAATCACTGAGTGTGTCTGTTATTATGGTATCTCCACAGGGAGAGTCAATGAGGGGGTCTGTTATTATAGTATCTCCACAGGGAGAATCACTGAGTGTGTCTGTTATTATGGTATCTCCACAGGGAGAGTCAATGAGGGGGTCTGTTATTGTAGAATCAGCACAGGGAGAGCCACTGAGTGGGTCCGTAATTATAGTATCATCACAGGGAGAGTCACTGAGTGGGTCTGCAATTATAGTATCTCCAAAGAGAGAGTCACTGAGTGTCTCTGGTATTACAGTATCTCCAAAGGGAGAGTCACTGTGTGGGTCTGTTGTCGTTGCATCTCTGCTGGAAGAGTCTCTGAGTCGGTCTGTTATTATAGTATCTCCAGAAGGAGAGACACTGCGAGGGTCTGAAATTACAGTATCTCCACAGGGAGAGTCACCTAGTGGGTCTGTTATTATAGTATCTCCACAGGGAGAGTCACTGAGTGGGTCGGTTATTATAGTTTCTCCACAGGGAGAGTCACTGAGTGGGACTGTTATTAGAGTATCTCCACAGGGTGAGTCACTGAGTGGGTCTGTTATTATAGCATCTCCACAGGCAGAGTCACTGAGTGTGTCTGTTATGCGAGTATCTCCACAGGTTGAGTCACTGAGTGGGTCTGTTATTATAGCATCTCCACAGGCAGAGTCACTGAGTGTGTCTGTTATTATAGTATCTCCACAGGGAGAGTCAATGAGTGGGTCTGTTATGCGAGTATCTCAACAGGTTGAGTCACTGAGTGGGTCTGTTATTATAGCATCTCCACAGGCAGAGTCACTGAGTGTGTCTGTTCTTATAGTATCTCCACAAGGAGAGTCACTGAGTGGGTCTGTTATTAGAGTATCTCCACAGGGTGAGTCACTGAGTGGGTCGGTTATTGGAGTATCTCAACAGGGTGAGTCACTGAGTGGGTCTGTTATTATATTATCTCCATAGGGAGAGTCACTGAGTGTGTCTGTTATTATAGTATCTCCACAATGAGAGTCACTGAGTGTGTCTGTTATTATAGTATCTCCACAGAGAGAGTCACTGAGTGGGTCAGTTATTGGAGTATCTCCACAGGGCGAGTCACTGAGTGGGTCTGTTATTGGAGTATCTCCACAGAGAGAGTCACTGAGTGTGTCTGTTATTGTAGTACCTCCACAGGGAGAGACACTGAGTGGGTCTGTTATTAGAGTATCTCCACAGGGTGAGTCACTGAGTGGGTCTGTTGTTTTTCTATCAAGACAGGGAAATTCTCTGAGTGTTTCTGTTATTATAGTATCTCGACAGGGAGAGTCACTGAGTGGGTCTGTTATTAGAGTATCTCCACAGGGTGAGTCACTGAGTTGGTCTGTTATTAGAGTATCTCCACAGGGTGAGTCACTGAGTGGGTCTGTTATTATAGTATCTCCACAGGGCGAGTCACTGAGTGGGTCTGTTATTGGAGTATCTCCACAGAGAGAGTCACTGAGTGTGTCTGTTATAGTAGTACCTCCACAGGGAGAGACACTGAGTGGGTCTGCTATTAGAGTATCTCCACAGGGTGAGTCACTGAGTGGGTCTGTTATTAGAGTATCTCCACAGGGTGAGTCACTGAGTGGGTCTGTTGTTATAGTATCTAGACAGGGAAAGTCTCTGAGTGTGTCTGTTTATATAGCATCTCCACAGGGAGAGTCACTGAGTGGGTCTGTTATTAGAGTATCTCCACAGGGAGATTCAATGAGTGGGTCTGTTATTGTAGAATCAGCACAGGGAGAGCCACTGAGTGGGTCCGTTATTATAGTATCATCACAGCGAGAGTCACTGAGTGGGTCTGTTATTATAGTATCTCCAAAGAGAGAGTCACTGAGTGTCTCTGGTATTACAGTATCTCCAAAGGGAGAGTCACTGTGTGGGTCTGTTGTTGTTGCATCTCTGCTGGAAGGGTCTCTGAGTGGGTCTGTTATTATAGTTTCTCCACAAGTGGAGTCACTGAGTGGGTCTGTTATTAGAGTATCTCCACAGGGAGAGTCACTGAGTGGGTTGTTATTATAGTATCTCCACAGGGAGAGTCACTGAGTGGGTCTGTTATTATAGTATCTCCACAGGGAGAGTCAGTGAGTGGGTCAGTTGTTATTGCATCTCCACTGGGAGAGTCACTGAGTGGGTCTGTTATTATAGTATTTCCACAGGGAGAGTCGCTGTGTGGGTCTGTTGCTGTTGCTTCTCCACTGGGAGAGTCACTGAGTTGGTCTGTTATTATAGTATTTCCACAGAGAGAGTCACTGAGTTGGTCTGTTATGATAGTATTTCCACAGAGAGAGTCACAGAGTGGGTCTGTTATGATAGTATCTCCACAGGGACAATCATTGAGTGAGTCTGTTCTGAAACTATCACCACAGGGAGAGTCACTGAGTGGTTCAGAAATTACAGTATCTCCACAAGGAGTGTTACAGAGTCGGTCTGTTATTATAGTATCTCCAGAAGGAGAGACACTGCGAGGGTCTGAAATTACAGTATCTCCACAGGGAGAGTCACTGAGTGGGTCTGTTATTATAGTATCTCCACAGGGAGAGTCACTGAGTGGGTCTGTTATTATAGTATCTCCACAGGGAGAATCACTGAGTGTGTCTGTTATTATGGTATCTCCACAGGGAGAGTCACTGAGTGGGTCTGTTATTATAGTATCTCCACAGGGAGAGTCACTGAGTGGGTCTGTTATTATAGTATCTCCACAGGGAGATTAATTGAGTGGGTCTGTTATTGTAGTATCTCCACAGGGAGAATCACTGAGTGTGTCTGTTATTATAGTATCTCCACAGGGAGAGTCACTGAGTCGATCTGTTATTCGAGTATCGACACAGGGAGGGTGAATGATCGTGTCAGCAATTATAGTATTTCCAAAGGCAGCGTCACTGAGCGGGTCTGATATTATAGTATCTCCACAGGGAGTGTCACTGAGTGGGTCTGTTATTATTGCATCTCCACTGGGAGAGTCACTGAGTTGGTCTGTTATTATAGTATCTCCAAAGAGAGAGTAACTGAGTGTGTCCGTTGTTGCAGCATGTCCACAGGGAGAGTCAATGAGTGGGTCTGTTATTATATTATCTCCACAGGGAGAGTCACTGAGTGGTTCTGTTTTTATAGTATCTCCACAGGTAGAGTCATTGAGTGAGTCTGTTTCTGTGGTATCTGCACAGGGAGAGTCACTGAGTGGTTCTGTTTTTATAGCATCTCCACAGGTAGAGTCATTGAGTGAGTCTGTTTCTGTAGCATCTGCACAGTGAGAGTCACTGAGTGGGGCTGTTAATATTATACCTCCACAGGGAGATTCACTGAGTGTGTCTGTTATTACAGTATCTCCACAGGGAGAGACAATGAGTGGGTCTGTTATTATATTATGTCCACAGGGAGAGTCAATGAGTGGGTCTGTTATTATATAATCTCCACAGGGAGAGTCACTGAGTGGTTCAGTTTTTATAGTATCTCCACAGGTAGAGTCATTGAGTGAGTCTGTTTCTGTGGTATCTGCACAGGGAGAGTCACTGAGTGGTTCTGTTTTATAGCATCTCCACAGGTAGAGTCATTGAGTGAGTCTGTTTCTGTAGTATCTGCACAGTGAGAGTCACTGAGTCGGGCTGTTAATATTATACCTCCACAGGGAGATTCACTGAGTGGGTCAGTTATTATAGTATCTCAACAGGGAGAGACATTGAGTGGGCCTGTTATTATAGTATCTCCACAGGGAGAGTCACTGAGTGGGTCAGTTATTATAGTATCTCCACAGGGAGAGTCACTGAGTGGCACTGTTATTAGAGTATCTCCACAGGGTGAGTCACTGAGTGGGTCTGTTATTACAGTATCTCCACAGGGAGAGTCAATGAGTGGGTCTGTTATGCGAGTATCTCCACAGGTTGAGTCACTGAGTGGGTCTGTTATTATAGCATCTCCACAGGCAGTGTCACTGAGTGTGTCTGTTCTTATAGTATCTCCACAAGGAGAGTCAATGAGTGGGTCTGTTATTAGAGGATCTCCACAGGGAGAGTCACTGAGTGGGTCGGTTATTGGAGTATCTCCACAGGGTGAGTCACTGAGTGTGTCTGTTATAGTAGTACCTCCACAGGGAGAGACACTGAGTGGGTCTGCTATTAGAGTATCTCCACAGGGTGAGTCACTGAGTGGGTCTGTTATTAGAGTATCTCCACAGGGTGAGTCACTGAGTGGGTCTGTTGTTATAGTATCTAAACAGGGAAAGTCTCTGAGTGTGTCTGTTTATATAGCATCTCCACAGGGAGAGTCACTGAGTGGGTCTGTTATTAGAGTATCTCCACAGGGAGATTCAATGAGTGGGTCTGTTATTGTAGAATCAGCACAGGGAGAGCCACTGAGTGGGTCCGTTATTATAGTATCATCACAGCGAGAGTCACTGAGTGTCTCTGGTATTACAGTATCTCCAAAGGGAGAGTCACTGTGTGGTTCTGTTGTTGTTGCATCTCTGCTGGAAGAGTCTCTGAGTGGGTCTGTTATTATAGTTTCTCCACAAGGAGAGTCACTGAGTGGGTCTGTTATTAGAGTATCTCCACAGGGAGAGTCACTGAGTGGGTTGTTATTATAGTATCTCCACAGGGAGAGTCACTGAGTGGGTCTGTTATTATAGTATCTCCACAGGGAGAGTCAGTGAGTGGGTCAGTTGTTATTGCATCTCCACTGGGAGAGTCACTGAGTGGGTCTGTTATTATGGTATTTCCACAGGGAGAGTCGCTGTGTGGGTCTGTTGCTGTTGCTTCTCCACTGGGAGAGTCACTGAGTGGGTCTGTTATTATAGTATTTCCACAGAGAGAGTCACTGAGTTGGTCTGTTATGATAGTATTTCCACAGAGAGAGTCACAGAGTGGGTCTGTTATGATAGTATCTCCACAGGGACAATCATTGAGTGAGTCTGTTCTGAAACTATCACCACAGGGAGAGTCACTGAGTGGTTCAGAAATTACAGTATCTCCACAAGGAGTGTTACAGAGTCGGTCTGTTATTATAGTATCTCCAGAAGGAGAGACACTGCGAGGGTCTGAAATTACAGTATATCCACAGGGAGAGTCACTGACTGGGTCTGTTATTATAGTATCTCCACAGGGAGAGTCACTGAGTGGGTCGGTTATTATAGTATCTCCACAGGGAGTGTCACTGAGTGGGTCTGTTATTATTGCATCTCCACTGGGAGAGTCACTGAGTTGGTCTGTTATTATAGTATCTCCAAAGAGAGAGTAACTGAGTGTGTCCGTTGTTGCAGCATGTCCACAGGGAGAGTCAATGAGTGGGTCTGTTATTATATTATCTCCACAGGGAGAGTCACTGAGTGGTTCTGTTTTTATAGTATCTCCACAGGTAGAGTCATTGAGTGAGTCTGTTTCTGTGGTATCTGCACAGGGAGAGTCACTGAGTGGTTCTGTTTTTATAGCATCTCCACAGGTAGAGTCATTGAGTGAGTCTGTTTCTGTAGCATCTGCACAGTGAGAGTCACTGAGTGGGGCTGTTAATATTATACCTCCACAGGGAGATTCACTGAGTGTGTCTGTTATTACAGTATCTCCACAGGGAGAGACAATGAGTGGGTCTGTTATTATATTATGTCCACAGGGAGAGTCAATGAGTGGGTCTGTTATTATATAATCTCCACAGGGAGAGTCACTGAGTGGTTCAGTTTTTATAGTATCTCCACAGGTAGAGTCATTGAGTGAGTCTGTTTCTGTGGTATCTGCACAGGGAGAGTCACTGAGTGGTTCTGTTTTATAGCATCTCCACAGGTAGAGTCATTGAGTGAGTCTGTTTCTGTAGTATCTGCACAGTGAGAGTCACTGAGTCGGGCTGTTAATATTATACCTCCACAGGGAGATTCACTGAGTGGGTCAGTTATTATAGTATCTCAACAGGGAGAGACATTGAGTGGGCCTGTTATTATAGTATCTCCACAGGGAGAGTCACTGAGTGGGTCAGTTATTATAGTATCTCCACAGGGAGAGTCACTGAGTGGCACTGTTATTAGAGTATCTCCACAGGGTGAGTCACTGAGTGGGTCTGTTATTACAGTATCTCCACAGGGAGAGTCAATGAGTGGGTCTGTTATGCGAGTATCTCCACAGGTTGAGTCACTGAGTGGGTCTGTTATTATAGCATCTCCACAGGCAGAGTCACTGAGTGTGTCTGTTCTTATAGTATCTCCACAAGGAGAGTCAATGAGTGGGTCTGTTATTAGAGGATCTCCACAGGGAGAGTCACTGAGTGGGTCGGTTATTGGAGTATCTCCACAGGGTGAGTCACTGAGTGTGTCTGTTATAGTAGTACCTCCACAGGGAGAGACACTGAGTGGGTCTGCTATTAGAGTATCTCCACAGGGTGAGTCACTGAGTGGGTCTGTTATTAGAGTATCTCCACAGGGTGAGTCACTGAGTGGGTCTGTTGTTATAGTATCTAAACAGGGAAAGTCTCTGAGTGTGTCTGTTTATATAGCATCTCCACAGGGAGAGTCACTGAGTGGGTCTGTTATTAGAGTATCTCCACAGGGAGATTCAATGAGTGGGTCTGTTATTGTAGAATCAGCACAGGGAGAGCCACTGAGTGGGTCCGTTATTATAGTATCATCACAGCGAGAGTCACTGAGTGTCTCTGGTATTACAGTATCTCCAAAGGGAGAGTCACTGTGTGGTTCTGTTGTTGTTGCATCTCTGCTGGAAGAGTCTCTGAGTGGGTCTGTTATTATAGTTTCTCCACAAGGAGAGTCACTGAGTGGGTCTGTTATTAGAGTATCTCCACAGGGAGAGTCACTGAGTGGGTTGTTATTATAGTATCTCCACAGGGAGAGTCACTGAGTGGGTCTGTTATTATAGTATCTCCACAGGGAGAGTCAGTGAGTGGGTCAGTTGTTATTGCATCTCCACTGGGAGAGTCACTGAGTGGGTCTGTTATTATGGTATTTCCACAGGGAGAGTCGCTGTGTGGGTCTGTTGCTGTTGCTTCTCCACTGGGAGAGTCACTGAGTGGGTCTGTTATTATAGTATTTCCACAGAGAGAGTCACTGAGTTGGTCTGTTATGATAGTATTTCCACAGAGAGAGTCACAGAGTGGGTCTGTTATGATAGTATCTCCACAGGGACAATCATTGAGTGAGTCTGTTCTGAAACTATCACCACAGGGAGAGTCACTGAGTGGTTCAGAAATTACAGTATCTCCACAAGGAGTGTTACAGAGTCGGTCTGTTATTATAGTATCTCCAGAAGGAGAGACACTGCGAGGGTCTGAAATTACAGTATATCCACAGGGAGAGTCACTGACTGGGTCTGTTATTATAGTATCTCCACAGGGAGAGTCACTGAGTGGGTCGGTTATTATAGTATCTCCACAGGGAGAGTCACTGAGTGGGTCTGTTATTCTAGTATCTCCACAGGGGGAGTCACTGAGTGGGTCTGTTATTATAGTATCTCCACAGGGGGAGTCAGTGAGTGGGTCTGTTATTATAGTATCTCCACAGGGAGAGTCACTGAGTGGGTCTGTTATTATAGTATCTCCACAGGGAGAGTCACTGAGTGTGTCTGTTATTATGGTATCTCCACAGGGAGAGTCACTGAGTGGGTCTGTTATTATAGTATCTCCACAGGGAGAGTCACTGAGTGGGTCTGTTATTATAGTATCTCCACAGGGAGATTAATTGAGTGGGTCTGTTATTGTAGTATCTCCACAGGGAGAATCACTGAGTGTGTCTGTTATTGTAGTATCTCCACAGGGAGAGTCACTGAGTCGATCTGTTATTCGAGTATCGACACAGGGAGGGTGAATGATCGTGTCAGCAATTATAGTATTTCCAAAGGCAGCGTCACTGAGCGGGTCTGATATTATAGTATCTCCACAGGGAGTGTCACTGAGTGGGTCTGTTATTATTGCATCTCCACTGGGAGAGTCACTGAGTTGGTCTGTTATTATAGTATCTCCAAAGAGAGAGTAACTGAGTGTGTCCGTTGTTGCAGCATGTCCACAGGGAGAGTCAATGAGTTGGTCTGTTATTATATTATCTCCACAGGGAGAGTCACTGAGTGGTTCTGTTTTTATAGTATCTCCACAGGTAGAGTCATTGAGTGAGTCTGTTTCTGTGGTATCTGCACAGGGAGAGTCACTGAGTGGTTCTGTTTTTATAGCATCTCCACAGGTAGAGTCATTGAGCGAGTCTGTTTCTGTAGCATCTGCACAGTGAGAGTCACTGAGTGGGGCTGTTAATATTATACCTCCACAGGGAGATTCACTGAGTGTGTCTGTTATTACAGTATCTCCACAGGGAGAGACAATGAGTGGGTCTGTTATTATATTATGTCCACAGGGAGAGTCAATGAGTGGGTCTGTTATTATATAATCTCCACAGGGAGAGTCACTGAGTGGTTCAGTTTTTACAGTATCTCCACAGGTAGAGTCATTGAGTGAGTCTGTTTCTGTGGTATCTGCACAGGGAGAGTCACTGAGTGGTTCTGTTTTATAGCATCTCCACAGGTAGAGTCATTGAGTGAGTCTGTTTCTGTAGTATCTGCACAGTGAGAGTCACTGAGTCGGGCTGTTAATATTATACCTCCACAGGGAGATTCACTGAGTGGGTCAGTTATTATAGTATCTCAACAGGGAGAGACATTGAGTGGGCCTGTTATTATAGTATCTCCACAGGGAGAGTCACTGAGTGGGTCAGTTATTATAGTATCTCCACAGGGAGAGTCACTGAGTGGCACTGTTATTAGAGTATCTCCACAGGGTGAGTCACTGAGTGGGTCTGTTATTATAGTATCTCCACAGGGAGAGTCAATGAGTGGGTCTGTTATGCGAGTATCTCCACAGGTTGAGTCACTGAGTGGGTCTGTTATTATAGCATCTCCACAGGCAGAGTCACTGAGTGTGTCTGTTCTTATAGTATCTCCACAAGGAGAGTCACTGAGTGGGTCGGTTATTGGAGTATCTCCACAGGGTGAGTCACTGAGTGGGTCTGTTATTATAGTATCTCCATAGGGAGAGTCACTGAGTGTGTCTGTTATTATAGTATCTCCACAATCAGAGTCACTGAGTGTGTCTGTTATTATAGTATCTCCACAGAGAGAGTCACTGAGTGGGTCAGTTATTAGAGTATCTCCACAGGGTAAGTCACTGAGTGGGTCTGTTATTAGAGTATCTCCACAGGGTGAGTCACTGAGTGGGTCTGTTGTTTTTGTATCAAGACAGGGAGAGTCTCTGAGTTTAGTTTTAGTTTTAGTTTAGAGATACAGCACTGAAACAGGCCCTTCGGCCCACCGAGTCTGTGCCGACCATCAACCACCCATTTATACTAAACCTACACGAATCCCATATTCCAATAACATCCCCACCTGTCCCTATATATTTCCCTACCACCTACCTATACTAGGGTCAATTTATAATGGCCAATTTACCTATCAACCAGTTATTAGAGTATCTCCACAGGGTGAGTCACTGAGTGTGTCTGTTATTATAGTACCTCCACAGGGAGAGTCACTGAGTGGGACTGTTATTAGAGTATCTCCACAGGGTGAGTCACTGAGTGGGTCTGTTGTTATAGTATCTAGACAGGGAAAGTCTCTGAGTGTGTCTGTTATTATAGCATCTCCACAGGGAGAGTCACTGAGTGGGTCTGTTATTAGAGTATCTCCACAGGGAGATTCAATGAGTGGGTCTGTTATTGTAGAATCAGCACAGGGAGAGCCACTGAGTGGGTCCGTTATTATAGTATCATCACAGCGAGAGTCACTGAGTGGGTCTGTTATTATAGTATCTCCAAAGAGAGAGTCACTGAGTGTCTCTGGTATTACAGTATCTCCAAAGGGAGAGTCACTGTGTGGGTCTGTTGTTGTTGCATCTCTGCTGGAAGAGTCTCTGAGTGGGTCTGTTATTATAGTTTCTCCACAAGGAGAGTCACTGAGTGGGTCTGTTATTAGAGTATCTCCACAGGGAGAGTCACTGAGTGGGTTGTTATTATAGTATCTCCACAGGGAGAGTCACTGAGTGGGTCTGTTATTATAGTATCTCCACAGGGAGAGTCAGTGAGTGGGTCAGTTGTTATTGCATCTCCACTGGGAGAGTCACTGAGTGGGTCTGTTATTATAGTATTTCCACAGGGAGAGTCGCTGTGTGGGTCTGTTGCTGTTGCTTCTCCACTGGGAGAGTCACTGAGTGGGTCTGTTATTATAGTATTTCCACAGAGAGAGTCACTGAGTTGGTCTGTTATGATAGTATTTCCACAGAGATAGTCACAGAGTGGGTCTGTTATGATAGTATCTCCACAGGGACAATCATTGAGTGAGTCTGTTCTGAAACTATCACCACAGGGAGAGTCACTGAGTGGTTCAGAAATTACAGTATCTCCACAAGGAGTGTTACAGAGTCGGTCTGTTATTATAGTATCTCCAGAAGGAGAGACACTGCGAGGGTCTGAAATTACAGTATCTCCACAGGGAGAGTCACTGAGTGGGTCTGTTATTATAGTATCTCCACAGGGAGAGTCACTGAGTGGGTCGGTTATTATAGTATCTCCACAGGGAGAGTCACTGAGTGGGTCTGTTATTCTAGTATCTCCACAGGGGGAGTCACTGAGTGGGTCTGTTATTATAGTATCTCCACAGGGGGAGTCAGTGAGTGGGTCTGTTATTATACTATCTCCACAGGGAGAGTCACTGAGTGGGTCTGTTATTATAGTATCTCCACAGGGAGAGTCACTGAGTGTGTCTGTTATTATGGTATCTCCACAGGGAGAGTCACTGAGTGGGTCTGTTATTATAGTATCTCCACAGGGACAATCATTGAGTGAGTCTGTTCTGAAACTATCACCACAGGGAGAGTCACTGAGTGGTTCAGAAATTACAGTATCTCCACAAGGAGTGTTACAGAGTCGGTCTGTTATTATAGTATCTCCAGAAGGAGAGACACTGCGAGGGTCTGAAATTACAGTATCTCCACAGGGAGAGTCACTGAGTGGGTCTGTTATTATAGTATCTCCACAGGGAGAGTCACTGAGTGGGTCGGTTATTATAGTATCTCCACAGGGAGAGTCACTGAGTGGGTCTGTTATTCTAGTATCTCCACAGGGGGAGTCACTGAGTGGGTCTGTTATTATAGTATCTCCACAGGGGGAGTCAGTGAGTGGGTCTGTTATTATACTATCTCCACAGGGAGAGTCACTGAGTGGGTCTGTTATTATAGCATCTCCACAGGGAGAGTCACTGAGTGGGTCTGTTATTAGAGTATCTCCACAGGGAGATTCAATGAGTGGGTCTGTTATTGTAGAATCAGCACAGGGAGAGCCACTGAGTGGGTCCGTTATTATAGTATCATCACAGGGAGAGTCACTGAGTGGGTCTGTTATTATAGTATCTCCAAAGAGAGAGTCACTGAGTGTCTCTGGTATTACAGTATCTCCAAAGGGAGAGTCACTGTGTGGGTCTGTTGTTGTTGCATCTCTGCTGGAAGAGTCTCTGAGTGGGTCTGTTATTATAGTTTCTCCACAAGGAGAGTCACTGAGTGGGTCTGTTATTAGAGTATCTCCACAGGGAGAGTCACTGAGTGGGTTGTTATTATAGTATCTCCACAGGGAGAGTCACTGAGTGGGTCTGTTATTATAGTATCTCCACAGGGAGAGTCAGTGAGTGGGTCAGTTGTTATTGCATCTCCACTGGGAGAGTCACTGAGTGGGTCTGTTATTATAGTATTTCCACAGGGAGAGTCGCTGTGTGGGTCTGTTGCTGTTGCTTCTCCACTGGGAGAGTCACTGAGTGGGTCTGTTATTATAGTATTTCCACAGAGAGAGTCACTGAGTTGGTCTGTTATGATAGTATTTCCACAGAGATAGTCACAGAGTGGGTCTGTTATGATAGTATCTCCACAGGGACAATCATTGAGTGAGTCTGTTCTGAAACTATCACCACAGGGAGAGTCACTGAGTGGTTCAGAAATTACAGTATCTCCACAAGGAGTGTTACAGAGTCGGTCTGTTATTATAGTATCTCCAGAAGGAGAGACACTGCGAGGGTCTGAAATTACAGTATCTCCACAGGGAGAGTCACTGAGTGGGTCTGTTATTATAGTATCTCCACAGGGAGAGTCACTGAGTGGGTCGGTTATTATAGTATCTCCACAGGGAGAGTCACTGAGTGGGTCTGTTATTCTAGTATCTCCACAGGGGGAGTCACTGAGTGGGTCTGTTATTATAGTATCTCCACAGGGGGAGTCAGTGAGTGGGTCTGTTATTATACTATCTCCACAGGGAGAGTCACTGAGTGGGTCTGTTATTATAGTATCTCCACAGGGAGAGTCACTGAGTGTGTCTGTTATTATGGTATCTCCACAGGGAGAGTCACTGAGTGGGTCTGTTATTATAGTATCTCCACAGGGACAATCATTGAGTGAGTCTGTTCTGAAACTATCACCACAGGGAGAGTCACTGAGTGGTTCAGAAATTACAGTATCTCCACAAGGAGTGTTACAGAGTCGGTCTGTTATTATAGTATCTCCAGAAGGAGAGACACTGCGAGGGTCTGAAATTACAGTATCTCCACAGGGAGAGTCACTGAGTGGGTCTGTTATTATAGTATCTCCACAGGGAGAGTCACTGAGTGGGTCGGTTATTATAGTATCTCCACAGGGAGAGTCACTGAGTGGGTCTGTTATTCTAGTATCTCCACAGGGGGAGGCACTGAGTGGGTCTGTTATTATAGTATCTCCACAGGGGGAGTCAGTGAGTGGGTCTGTTATTATACTATCTCCACAGGGAGAGTCACTGAGTGGGTCTGTTATTATAGTATCTCCACAGGGAGAGTCACTGAGTGTGTCTGTTATTATGGTATCTCCACAGGGAGAGTCACTGAGTGGGTCTGTTATTATAGTATCTCCACAGAGAGAGTCACTGAGTGGGTCTGTTATTATAGTATCTCCACAGGGAGATTAATTGAGTGGGTCTGTTATTGTAGTATCTCCACAGGGAGAATCACTGAGTGTGTCTGTTATTATAGTATCTCCACAGGGAGAGTCACTGAGTCGATCTGTTATTCGAGTATCGACACAGGGAGGGTGAATGATCGTGTCAGCAATTATAGTATTTTCAAAGGCAGCGTCACTGAGCGGGTCTGATATTATAGTATCTCCACAGGGAGTGTCACTGAGTGGGTCTGTTATTATTGCATCTCCACTGGGAGAGTCACTGAGTTGGTCTGTTATTATAGTATCTCCAAAGAGAGAGTAACTGAGTATGTCCGTTGTTGCAGCATGTCCACAGGGAGAGTCAATGAGTTGGTCTGTTATTATATTATCTCCACAGGGAGAGTCACTGAGTGGTTCTGTTTTTATAGTATCTCCACAGGTAGAGTCATTGAGTGAGTCTGTTTCTGTGGTATCTGCACAGGGAGAGTCACTGAGTGGTTCTGTTTTTATAGCATCTCCACAGGTAGAGTCATTGAGTGAGTCTGTTTCTGTAGCATCTGCACAGTGAGAGTCACTGAGTGGGGCTGTTAATATTATACCTCCACAGGGAGATTCACTGGGTGTGTCTGTTATTACAGTATCTCCACAGAGAGAGACAATGAGTGGGTCTGTTATTATATTATGTCCACAGGGAGAGTCAATGAGTGGGTCTGTTATTATATAATCTCCACAGGGAGAGTCACTGAGTGGTTCAGTTTTTATAGTATCTCCACAGGTAGAGTCATTGAGTGAGTCTGTTTCTGTGGTATCTGCACAGGGAGAGTCACTGAGTGGTTCTGTTTTATAGCATCTCCACAGGTAGAGTCATTGAGTGAGTCTGTTTCTGTAGTATCTGCACAGTGAGAGTCACTGAGTCGGGCTGTTAATATTATACCTCCACAGGGAGATTCACTGAGTGGGTCAGTTATTATAGTATCTCAACAGGGAGAGACATTGAGTGGGCCTGTTATTATAGTATCTCCACAGGGAGAGTCACTGAGTGGGTCAGTTATTATAGTATCTCCACAGGGAGAGTCACTGAGTGGCACTGTTATTAGAGTATCTCCACAGGGTGAGTCACTGAGTGGGTCTGTTATTATAGTATCTCCACAGGGAGAGTCAATGAGTGGGTCTGTTATGCGAGTATCTCCACAGGTTGAGTCACTGAGTGGGTCTGTTATTATAGCATCTCCACAGGCAGAGTCACTGAGTGTGTCTGTTCTTATAGTATCTCCACAAGGAGAGTCAATGAGTGGGTCTGTTATTAGAGTATCTCCACAGGGTGAGTCACTGAGTGGGTCGGTTATTGGAGTATCTCCACAGGGTGAGTCACTGAGTGGGTCTGTTATTATAGTATCTCCATAGGGAGAGTCACTGAGTGTGTCTGTTATTATAGTATCTCCACAATCAGAGTCACTGAGTGTGTCTGTTATTATAGTATCTCCACAGAGAGAGTCACTGAGTGGGTCAGTTATTAGAGTATCTCCACAGGGTGAGTCACTGAGTGGGTCTGTTATTAGAGTATCTCCACAGGGTGAGTCACTGAGTGGGTCTGTTGTTTTTGTATCAAGACAGGGAGAGTCTCTGAGTTTAGTTTTAGTTTTAGTTTAGAGATACAGCACTGAAACAGGCCCTTCGGCCCACCGAGTCTGTGCCGACCATCAACCACCCATTTATACTAAACCTACACGAATCCCATATTCCAATAACATCCCCACCTGTCCCTATATATTTCCCTACCACCTACCTATACTAGGGTCAATTTATAATGGCCAATTTACCTATCAACCAGTTATTAGAGTATCTCCACAGGGTGAGTCACTGAGTGGGACTGTTATTAGAGTATCTCCACAGGGTGAGTCACTGAGTGGGTCTGTTGTTATAGTATCTAGACAGGGAAAGTCTCTGAGTGTGTCTGTTATTATAGCATCTCCACAGGGAGAGTCACTGAGTGGGTCTGTTATTAGAGTATCTCCACAGGGAGATTCAATGAGTGGGTCTGTTATTGTAGAATCAGCACAGGGAGAGCCACTGAGTGGGTCCGTTATTATAGTATCATCACAGGGAGAGCCACTGAGTGGGTCTGTTATTATAGTATCTCCAAAGAGAGTGTCACTGAGTGTGTATGTTGTTGTAGCATGTCCACAGGGAGAGTCACTGTGTGGGTCTGTTTTTCTAGTATCTCCAGAGGTGGAGTCATTGAGTGAGTCTGTTTCTGTAGTATCTGCACAGTGAGAGTCACTGAGTGGGACTGTTATTACAGTATCTCCACAGGGAGAGACAATGAGTGGGTCTGTTATTATATTATGTCCACAGGGGGAGTCACTGAGTGTGTCCGTTTTTGCAGCATGTCCACAGGGAGAGTCAATGAGTGGGTCTGTTATTATATTATCTCCACAGGGAGAGTCACTGAGTGGTTCAGTTTTTATAGTACCTCCACAGGTAGAGTCATTGAGTGAGTCTGTTTCTGTGGTATCTGCACAGGGTGAGTCACTGAGTGGTTCTGTTTTTATAGCATCTCCACAGGTAGAGTCATTGAGTGAGTCTGTTTCTGTAGTATCTGCACAGTGAGAGTCACTGAGTGGGGCTGTTAATATTATACCTCCACAGGGAGATTCACTGAGTGGGTCAGTTATTATAGTATCTCAACAGGGAGAGTCATTGAGTGGGCCTGTTATTATAGTATCTCCACAGGGAGAGTCACTGAGTGGGTCAGTTATTATAGTATCTCCACAGGGAGAGTCACTGAGTGGGACTGTTATTAGAGTATCTCCACAGGGTGAGTCACTGAGTGGGTCTGTTATTATAGTATCTCCACAGGGAGAGTCAATGAGTGGGTCTGTTATGCGAGTATCTCCACAGGTTGCGTCAGGGAGTGGGTCTGTTATTATAGCATCTCCACAGGCAGAGCCACTGAGTGTGTCTGTTCTGATAGTATCTCCACAAGGAGAGTCAATGAGTGGGTCTGTTATTAGAGTATCTCCACAGGGTGAGTCACTGAGTGGGTCGGTTATTGGAGTATCTCCACAGGGTGAGTCACTGAGTGGGTCTGTTATTATAGTATCTCAATCGGGAGAGTCACTGAGTGTGTCTGTTATTATAGTATCTCCACAATCAGAGTCACTGAGTGTGTCTGTTATTATAGTATCTCCACAGAGAGAGTCACTGAGTGGGTCAGTTATTAGAGTATCTCCACAGGGTGAGTCACTGAGTGGGTCTGTTGTTTTTGTATCAAGACAGGGAGAGTCTCTGAGTGTTTCTGTTATTATAGTATCTCCACAGGGTGAGTCACTGAGTTGGTTTGTTATTAGAGTATCTCCACAGGGTGAGTCACTGAGTGGGTCTGTTATTATAGTATCTCCACAGGGCGAGTCACTGAGTGGGTCTGTTATTAGAGTATCTCCACAGGGTGAGTCACTGAGTGGGTCTGTTATTAGAGTATCTCCACAGGGTGAGTCAATGAGTGGGTCTGTTGTTATAATATCTAGACAGGGAAAGTCTCTGAGTGTGTCTGTTATTATAGCAGCTCCACAGGGAGAGTCACTGAGTGGGTCTGTTATTAGAGTATCTCCACAGGGAGATTCAATGAGTGGGTCTGTTATTGTAGAATCAGCACAGGGAGAGCCACTGAGTGGGTCCGTTATTGTAGTATCTCCAAAGAGAGAGTCACTAAGTGTGTATGTTGTTGTAGCATGTCCACAGGGAGAGTCACTGTGTGGGTCTGTTTTTCTAGTATCTCCAGAGGTGGAGTCATTGAGTGAGTCTGTTTCTGTAGTATCTGCACAGTGAGAGTCACTGAGTGGGTCTGTTGTCAGGGTATCTCCACAGGGAGGGTGAATGATTGTGTCTGCAGTTATAGTATCTCCACAAGGAGAGTCACTGAGTGGGTCTGTTCTAATATCACCGCAGGGAGAGTCACTGAGTGAGTCTGTTATTATAGTTTCACCACAGGGAGTGTCACTGAGTGAGTCTATTGTTGTAGCATGTCGACAGGGAGAGACACTGAGTGGGTCTGTTATTGGAGTATCACCAGTAGGAGAGTCACTGACTGTCTCTCGCATTACAGTATCTGCACAGGGAGAGTCACTGAGTGTGTCTGTTGTTGTGGCATGTCCACAGGGAGAGTCACTAAGTGGGTCAATTATCGGAGTATCTCCAGTGGGATAGTCACTGAGTGTCTCTGGTATTACAGTATCTGCACAGGGAGAGTCACTGACTGTGTCTGTTGTTATAGTATCTCCAGTGGGAGAGTCACTGAGTGTCTCTGGTACTACAGTATCTGCACAGGGAGAGTCGCTGAGTGTGTCTGCTGTTATAGTATTTCCAGTGGGAGAGTCACTGAGTGTCTCTGGGATTACAGTATCTCCAAAGGGAGAGTCACTGTGTGGGTCTGTTGTTGTTGCATCTCTACTGGAAGAGTCTCTGAGTGGGTCTGTTATTATAGTTTCTCCACAAGGAGAGTCACTGAGTGGGTCTGTTATTAGAGTATCTCAACAGTGAGAGTCACTGAGTGGGTTTGTTATTATAGTATCTCCACAGGGAGAGTCACTGAGTGGGTCTGTTATTATAGTATCTCCACAAGGAGAGTCACTGAGTTGGTCTGTTATTATAGTATCTCCAAAGAGAGAGTAACTGAGTGTGTCCGTTGTTGCAGCATGTCCACAGGGAGAGTCAATGAGTGGGTCTGTTATTATATTATCTCCACAGGGAGAGTCACTGAGTGGTTCTGTTTTTATAATATCTCCACAGGTAGAGTCATTGAGTGAGTCTGTTTCTGTAGTATCTGCACAGGGAGAGTCACTGAGTGGTTCTGTTTTTATAGCATCTCCACAGGTAGAGTCATTGAGTGAGTCTGTTTCTGTGGTATCTGCACAGTGAAAGTCACTGAGTGGGGCTGTTAATATTATACCTCCACAGGGAGATTCACTGAGTGTGTCTGTTATTACAGTATCTCCACAGGGAGAGACAATGATTGGGTCTGTTATTATATTATGTCCACAGGGAGAGTCACTGAGTCGGTCTGTTATTATAGTATCTCCACAGGGCGAGTCACTGAGAGGGTCTGTTATTAGAGTATCTCCACAGGGAGAGTCATTGAGTGGGTCTGTTATTATAGTATCTCCACAGGGAGAGTCACTGAGTGGGTCAGTTATTATGGTATCTCCACAGGGAGAGTCACTGAGTGGGTCTGTTATTAGAGTATCTCCACAGGGTGAGTCACTGAGTGGGTCTGTTATTATAGCATCTCCACAGGGAGAGTCACTGAGTGTGTCTGTTATTGTAGTATCTCCACAAGGAGAGTCAATGAGTGGGTCTGTTATTAGAGTATCTCCACAGGGTGACTCACTGAGTGGGTCTGTTATTATAGTATCTCCACAGGGTGAGTCACTGAGTGGGTCTGTTATTAAAGTATCTCCACAGGGTGAGTCACTGAGTGGGTCTGTTCTTATAGCATCTCCACAGGGAGAGTCACTGAGTGTGTCTGTTATTGTAGTATCTCCACAAGGAGAGTCAATGAGTGTGTCTGTAATTATAGTATCTCCACAATGAGAGTCACTGAGTGTGTCTGTTATTATAGTATCTCCACAGAGAGAGTCACTGAGTGGGTCTGTTATTAGAGTATCTCCAAAGGGTGAGTCACTGAGTGGGTCTGTTATTGGCGCACCTCCACAGGGAGAGTCACTGAGTGGGTCTGTTATTATAGTATCTCGACAGGGAGAGTCACTGAGTGGGTCTGTTATTAGAGTAGCTCCACAGGGTGAGTCACTGAGTGGGTCTGTTATGATAGTATCTCCACAGGGAGAGTAACTGAGTGGGTCTGTTATTGGCGTATCTCCACAGAGAGAGTCACTGAGTGGGTCTGTTATTGTAGTACCTCCACAGGGAGAGTCACTGAGTGGGTCTGTTATTAGAGTATCTCCACAGGGTGAGTCACTGAGTGGGTCTGTTATTCGAGTATCTCCACAGGTTGAGTCACTTTTTGGGTCTGTTATTAGAGTATCTCCACAGGGTGAGTCACTGAGTGGGTCTGTTATTAGAGTATCTCCACAGGGTGAGTCACTGAGTGGGTCTGTTATTATAGTATCTCCACAAGGAGAGTCACTGAGTGGGTCTGTTATTGGAGTATCTCCAAAGGGTGAGTCACTGAGTGGGTCTGTTATTAGAGTATCTCCACAGGGTGAGTCACTGAGTGGGTCTGCTGTTACAGTATCTAGACAGGGAGAGTCTCTGAGTGTTTCTGTTATTACAGTATCTCGACAGGGAGAGACACTTTTTGTGTCTGTTATTCGAGTATCTCCACAGGGAGAGTCACTGAGTGGGTCTGTTATTAGTGTATCTCCACAGGGTGAGTCACTGAGTGGGTCTGTTATTGTAGTACCTCCACAGGGAGAGTCACTGAGTGGGTCTGTTGTTATAATATCTTGAAAGGGAAAGTCTCTGAGTGTGTCTGTTATTATAGTATCTCCACAGGGTGAGTCACTGAGTGGGTCTGTTATTAGAGTATCTCCACAGGGTGAGTCACTGAGTGTGTCTGTTAATGTTGTATCTCCACAAGGAGAGTCAATGAGTGGGTCTGTTATTAGAGTATCTCCACAGGGTGAGTCACTGAGTGGGTCGGTTATTAGAGTATCTCCACAGGGTGAGTCACGGAGTGGGTCTGTTATTGTAGTATCTCCACAGAGAGAGTCACTGAGTGTGTCTGTTATTATAGTATCTCCACAGAGAGAGTCACTGAGTGGGTCTGTTATTGGAGTATCTTCACAGGGAGAGTCACTGAGTGGGTCTGTTATTATAGTATCTCCACAGGGAGAGTCACTGAGTGGGTCTGTTATTGGCGTACCTCCACAGGGTGAGTCACTGAGTGGGTCTGTTGTTATAGTATCTTGACAGGGAAAGTCTCTGAGTGTGTCTGTTATTATAATATCACCACAGGGTGAGTCACTGAGTGGGTCTTTTATTAATTTATCTCCACAGGGCGAGTCACTGAGTGGGTGTGTTATTATAGTATCTCCACAGGGTGAGTCACTGAGTGGGTCTGTTATTGGAGTATCTCCACAGGGAGAGTCTCTGAGTGTTTCTGTTATTATAGTATCTCGACAGGGAGAGTCACTGAGTTGGTCTGTTATTAAAGTATCTCCACAGGGTGAGTCACTTAGTGTGTCTGTTATTATAGTATCTCCACAGGGAGTGTCACTGAGTGGGTCTGTTATTTGAGTATCTCCACAGGGAGAGTCTCTGAGTGTTTCTGTTATTATAGTATCTCGACAGGGAGAGTCACTGAGTTGGTCTGTTATTAAAGTATCTCCACACGGTGAGTCACTTAGTGGGTCTGTTATTATAGTATCTCCACAGGGAGAGTCACTGAGTGGGTCTGTTATTGGAGTATCTCCACAGAGAGAGTCACTGAGTGGGTCTGTTATTGTAGTACCTCCACAGGGAGAGTCACTGAGTGGGTCTGTTATTAGAGTATCTCCACAGGGTGAGTCACTGAGTGGGTCTGTTGTTATAGTATCTTGACAGGGAAAGTGTCTGAGTGTGTCTGTTATTATAGTATCTCCACAGGGTGAGTCACTGAGTGGGTCTGTTATTATAGTATCTCCACAGGGTGAGTCACTGAGTGGGTCTGTTATTAGAGTATCTCCAAAGGGTGAGTCACTGAGTGGGTCTGTTATTCGAGTATCTCCACAGGGTGAGTCACTGAGTGGGTCTGTTATTATAGTATCTCGACAGGGAGAGTCACTGAGTGGGTCTGTTATTAGTGTATCTCCACAGGGTGAGTCACTGAGTTGGTCTGTTATTCGAGTATCTCCACAGGGTGAGTCACTGAGTGGGTCTGTTATTGGCGTATCTCCACAGAGAGAGTCACTGAGTGGGTCTGTTATTGTGGTACCTCCACAGGGAGAGTCACTGAGTGGGTCTGTTTTTAGAGTATCTCCACAGGGTGAGTCACTGAGTGGGTCTGTTGTTATAGTATCTTGACAGGGAAAGTCTCTGAGTGTGTCTGTTATTTTTGTATCTCCACAGGGAGAGTCACTGAGTGGGTCTGTTATTTGACTATCTCCACAGGGTGAGTCACTGAGTGGGCCTGTTATTTGAGTATCTCCACAGGGTGAGTCACTGAGTGGGTCTGTTATTAGAGTATCTCCACAGGGTGAGTCACTGAGTGGGTCTGTTATTAATTTATCTCCACAGGGAGAGTCACTGAGTGGGTCTGTTATTAGAGTATCTCCACAGAGTGAGACACTGAGTGGGTCTTTTCTCAGAGTATCTCCACAGGGTGAGTCACTGAGTGGGTCTGTTATTGGAGTATCTCCACAAGGAGAGTCACAGAGTGGGTCTGTTATTGTAGTATCTCCACAAGGAGAGTCACTGCGTGGTTCTGTCATTGTATTATCTGCACAGGGAGAGTCACTGAGTGGGTCTGTTACTGTAGCTTGTCCAAAGGGAGAGTCACTGAGTGTGTCTGTTGTTGTAGCACGTCCACAGGGAGAGTCACTGAGTGGGTCTGTTATGGGAGTTTCTGCACAGGGAGAGTCACTGAGTGGGTCTGTTATTGTAGTTTTTCCAAAGGGAGAGTCACTGAGTGTGTCTGTTATTACAGTATCTCCACAATGAGAGTCACTGAGTTGGTCTGTTATTACAGTATCATCACAGGGAGAGTCAGAGCGTGGGTCTGTTATTATAGTATCTCCAAAGGGAGAGTCACTGAGTGGGTCTGTTATTATAGTATCATCACAGGGAGAGTCAGAGAGTGGTTCTGTTATTATAGTATTTCCAAAGGGAGGGTCACTGAGTGTGTCTGTTGTTGCATCTCCACAAGGAGAATCTGACTGGGTCTGCTATTATCATATCTCGGCAGGGAGGGTCAGTGAGTGGTTCTGTTATTACAGTATCTCCACAAGGAGAGTTTCTGAGTGGGTCTGTTATTATAGTATCTCGACAGGGAGAGTCACTGAGTGTGTCTGTTATTATAGTATCTCCACAGGGAGAGTCACTGAGTCGGTCTGTTATTATAGTATCACCAAAGAGTGAGTCATTGAGTGTGTCTGTTGTAGCATGTCCACAGGGAGAGTCACTGAGTGGGTCTGTTATTATCTTATCTCCACAGGGAGAGTCAATGAGTGGGTCTGTTATTATCCTATCTCGACAGGGAGAGTCACTGAGTGGGTCTGTGATTATCATTTCTCCACAGGGAGATTCAATGAGTGGGTCTGTTATTGTGATATCTGCACAGGGAGAGTCACTGAGTGTGACTGTTGATGCAGCATGTCTACAGGGAGAGTCACTGAGTAGGTCTGTTATTGGAGTATCTCCAGTGGGAGAGTCACTGACTGTCTCTCGTATTACAGTATCTCCACAGGGAGAGTTACTGAGTGGGTTTGTTATTAGAGTATCTCCACAGGGTGAGTCACTGAGTGGGTCTGTTGTTAGAGTATCTAGACAGGGAGAGTCTCTGAGTGTGTCAGTTATTACAGTATCTCCAGTGGGAGAGTCACTGAGTGGGTCTGTTATTAGAGTATCTCCACAGGGTGAGTCACTGAGTGGGTCTGTTATTAGAGTGTCTCCAAAGAGAGAGCCTCTGAGTGTTTCTGTTGTAGCATGTCCACAGGGAGAGTCACTGAGTGGGTCTGTTATTATCTTATCTCCACAGGGAGAGTCAATGAGTGGGTCTGTTATTATTGTATCTCAACAAGGAGAGTCAATGAGTTGGTCTGTTCTTGTAGTATCTGCACAGGGAGAGCCACTGAGTGGGTCCGTTATGATAGTTTTTCCAAAGGGAGAGTCTCCGAGTGTGTCTGTTATGACAGTGTCTCCACAAGGAGAGCCACTGAGTTGGTCTGTTATTATAGTATCTGCACAGGGAGACTCACAGGGTGGGTCTGTTATTATAGTATCTCCACAAGGAGAGTCACTGCGTGGGTCTGTTATTGTAGTATCTGCACAGGGAGAGTCACAGAGTGGGTCTGTTACTATAGCTTTTCCAAAGGGAGAGTCACTGAGTGTGTCTGTTGTTGTAGCATGTCCACAGGGAGAGTCACTGAGTGGGTCTGTTATTGGAGTTTCTGCACAGGGAGAGTCACTGTGTGGGTCTGTTATTGTAGTTTTTCCAAAGGGAGAGTCACTGAGGGTGTCTGTTATTATAGTATCATCACAGGGAGAGTCAGAGAGTGGGTCTGTTATTATAGTATCTCCACAGGGAGAGTCACTGAAAGGGTCTGTTATTATAGTTTTTCCAAAGGGAGAGTCACTGAGTGTGTCTGCTATTACAGTATTTCCAAAGGGAGTGTCACTGAGTGGGTCTGTTGTTGTTGCATCTACAAAGGGAGAGTCACTGAGTGGATCTGTTATTATCGTTTCTCGACAGGGAGAGTCAGTGAGTGGGTATGTTATTATAGTCTCTCCACAAGGAGAGTCTGACTGGGTCTGCTATTATAGTATCTCGACAGGGAGAGTCACTGAGTGGGTCTGTTATTGTTGTATCTCCACAGGGAGAGTCACTAATTCGGTCTGTTATTATAGTATCACCAATGACTGAGTCACTGAGTGTGTCCGTTGTAGCATGTCCACAGGGAGTGTCACTGAGTGGGTCTGTTATTATCTTATCTCCACAGGGAGAGTTAATGAGTGGGTCTGTTATTATCGTATCTCGACAGGGAGAGTCACTGAGTGGCTCTGTTATTCTCTTATCTCCACAGGGAGATTCAATGAGTGGTTCTGTTATTGTAGTATCAGCACAGGGAGAGCCACTGAGTGGGTCCGTTATTATAGTATCATCACAGGGAGAGTCACTGAGTGGGTCTGTTATTATAGTATCTCCAAAGAGAGAGTCACTGAGTGTGTCTGTTGTTGTAGCATGTCCACAGGGAGAGTCACTGAGTGGGTCTGTTTTTCTAGTATCTCCAGAGGTGGAGTCATTGAGTGAGTCTGTTTCTGTCGTATCTGCACAGTGAGAGTCACTGAGTGGGTCTGTTGTCAGGGTATCTCCACAGGGAGGGTGAATGATTGTGTCTGCAGTTATAGTATCTCCACAAGGAGAGTCACTGAGTGGGTCTGTTCTAATATCACCGCAGGGAGAGTCACTGAGTGAGTCTGTTATTATAGTTTCACCACAGGGAGTGTCACTGAGTGAGTCTATTGTTGTAGCATGTCGACAGGGAGAGACACTGAGTGGGTCTGTTATTGGAGTATCTCCAGTGGGAGAGTCACTGACTGTCTCTGGTATTACAGTATCTGCACAGGGAGAGTCACTGACTGTGTCTGTTGTTATAGTATCTCCAGTGGGAGAGTCACTGAGTGTCTCTGGTACTACAGTATCTGCACAGGGAGAGTCGCTGAGTGTGTCTGCTGCTTTAGTATTTCCAGTGGGAGAGTCACTGAGTGTCTCTGGTATTACAGTATCTCCAAAGGGAGAGTCACTGTGTGGGTCTGTTGTTGTTGCATCTCTACTGGAAGAGTCTCTGAGTGGGTCTGTTATTATAGTTTCTCCACAAGGAGAGTCACTGAGTGGGTCTGTTATTAGAGTGCCTCCACAGGGAGAGTCACTGAGTGGGTTTGTTATTATAGTATCTCCACAGGGAGAGTCACTGAGTGGGTCTGTTGTTATAGTATCTCCACAGGGAGAGTCAGTGAGTGGGTCTGTTGTTATTGCATCTCCACTGGGAGAGTCACTGAGTGGTTCTGTTATTATAGTTTTTCCACAGGGAGAGTCGCTGTGTGGGTCTGTTGCTGTTGCTTCTCCACTGGGAGAGTCACTGAGTGGGTCTGTTATTATAGTATTTCCACAGAGAGGTCACTGAGTTGGTCTGTTATTATAGTATTTCCACAGAGAGAGTCACAGAGTGGGTCTGTTATGATAGTATCTCCACAGGGACAATCATTGAGTGGGTCTGTTCTGAAACTATCACCACAGGGAGAGTCACTGAGTGGTTCTGAAATTACAGTATCTCCACAAGGAGTGTTACTGAGTCGTTCTGTTATTATAGTATCTCCAGAAGGAGAGTCTCTGAGTGGATCTGTTATTACAGTATCTCCACAGGGTGAGTCACTGAGTGGGTCTGTTATTGGAGTATCTCCACAGTGAGGGTGAATGATTGTGTCTGCAGTTCTCGTGTCTCCACAGGGAGAGTCACTGAGTCCGTCTGTAATTATAATATATCATCTGGGACAATCATTGAGTGGTTCTGTTCTTATACTATCACCACAGGGAGAGTCAGTGAGTGGGTCTGTTATTATAGTATCTCCACAGGGAGTGTCTCTGAGTGGGTCTGTTATTAAAGTATCTCGACAGGGAGAGTCAATGAGTGGTTCTGTTATTTTAGTATCTCCACAGCGAGAGTCACTGAGTGGGTTTGTTATTATAGTATCTCGACCGGGAGAGCCAGTGAGTGGGTCTGTTATTATAGTATCTTCACAAGGAGAGTCTCTGACTGGGTCTGTTATTATAGTATCTCCACAGATAGAGTCAGTGAGTGGGTCTGTTATTATAGTCTCTCCACAAGGAGAGTGTCTGAGTGGTTCTGTTATTATTGTATCTCGACAGGGAGAGCCAGTGAGTGGGTCTGTTATTATAGTCTCTCCACAAGGAGAGTCTCTGAGTGGGCCTGTTATTATAGTATCTCGACAGGGAGAGCCAGTGAGTGGGTCTGTTATTATAGTATCTCCACAGGGAGAGTCACTGAGTGGGTCTGTTATGAGTGTATCTCCACCGTGTGATCTCTCTTTCTGCCTCTCCCTTTCTCTGCCTCTATTTCGCTCTTTCTGTCTCTGTCTCTCTTTGACCCTCTCTCTTTCACTGTCCCTCCCTCTCTCTGTCAGTCTTATTCTGTCTGAATACTTTACTCTGTTTTTCTCTTAGATCATCTCTCCCTCCCACTCTGTCTCCTTCTCTCCGTCCCTTTCTGTCATTCTCCCTCTCTCTTTCTCTCTCTTCCGCTCTCTCTGTCTCCCTCTCTCTCTCTGTCTCTGCCTCCATGTTTCCCTCTGTCTGTCTGTCTCTCTGTCTCTGCTTCTCCTTCTCTCACTTTGCCGCTGCCTGTCCCTCTCTCTGTTTCACCTTCTCTGTCTCTGTTTCTCTCACATGCTCTCCCTCCCTCTGCCTCTCTCACTGTCTCTCCCCCTTTCTCTTTCTCTGCCTCTGTCTCAGAGTCATTGCAGTGCTTAAAGAGGCCATTCGGGCCATCATGTTCGCAATGGTTTTCCGAGAGTTGCAATTCTCTCAGTTCCATTACCCCGCCTTCTCTTCATAACCCTGCACATTCTTCCTTTTCATGTCACTGCCTAATTCCCTTTTGAATGCTTCAATTAAACTTGCATCCACCACATTCTTAGGCAGCGCATTCCAGACATTCACCACTCACTGCATGAAAAAGTTTTCTCCATGTCACTTTTGCTTCTCTTACCAAATATTTTCTCTCTGTGTCATCTCGTTCTCGATCCTTTCACAAGTGGGAACAGTTTCTCCCTATCTACTCTGTCCAGATCCCTCATGATTTTGAAAACTGCTGTCAAATCCCCTCTCAGCCTTCTCTTCTCCAAGGAAAACAGTCCTCACTTCTCCAATCTATCTTCATAACTGAAATTCCTTATCGCTGGAACCATTCTCGTGAATCTCTTCTGTACTCTCTCCAATGCCCTCACATCTTTCTTAAAGTGTGGCACTCAGAAATGGACGCAATACTCGTGCTGAGGATGAACTAGTGTCTTATACAAATTCTACATAACCTCCTTGCTCTTGTTCTCCATGCCCCTATTCATAAATCCCACGATACTGTATGCTTTATTAACCGCTCACTCAACTTGTCCTACCACTTTCAATGACTTCTGCACATATACACCCAGATCCCTCTGCTCCTACTCCCGCTTTGGAATTGTTCCTTTTTTCTATATTGTCACTCCATGTTCTTCCAACCAAAATGAATCACTTCACATTTCTATGCATTGAACCTCAGCTGCCACCTGCCTGCCCATTTCACCAACTTGTCTATGTCCTTTTGAAGTTCATCACTATCGTCATCACAGTTCACAATGCTTCCAAGTTTCGTATCATCTGCAAACTGTGAAATTGTACCCTGTACACCGAGGTCTCGATCATTAATATAGATCAAGAAACTCAAGGGTCCCAACACTGACCCCACGGGAAGTCCACTACAAACCTTCCTCCAGCCTGAAAAACATCCATTAATCACTACTCTTTGTTTCCTGTCACCCAGCCAATTCCGTATCCATGTTGCTACCGTCGTACTTATTCTATGAGCTACAAGCTTGCTCTCACGTCTGTAATGTGGCACCGTATCAAACGCATTTTGAAACTCCATGTACACCACATCAACAACATTGCCCTCATCAACCCTTTCAGTTACCTCCTCAAAAAATTCCAGCCAGTTCGTCAAACATGATTTTCCCTTAAGACATCCATGCTGCCTTTCCTTAATTATCTCGCTTTTGTCCATGTGACGATTGATGTTGATCCAAATTGTTTTTTCTAAATGTTTTCCACCTCCGAAGTTAAAATAACTGACCTAAAGTTGCCGCTGTAGTCTCCCCACTCTCTCTCTCTCTCTCTCTCTCTCTTTGCCCTGTCTCTCTATCTTGATCTCCCCATCTCTCTCTGTCCCTCCCTCTGCCCTTCCCTCTGTCCCACCCTCTATCTCTCTCACTCTGCCTCGCTCTCTCTTGGTCTCTCCTTCTTTCGCTGTCCCTCTCTCTGCCAATCCCTATCTCTCCCCTCTCTCTTTTTGTCTCGGTCTCTCCCTCTATCCCTGTCTCCCCCAATCTCTATCTCTCCCAATTGTTCTCTCTCTCTCTGTTTCTCCATCTCCATCTGTCCCTCTGTCTGTCTTTCCCTCTCCCTCTGTCCCTCCATATCTCTCCCTCCACCACTCCCTCTATCTGTCTCTCTGCCACCTTCTCTCTGTCTGAATTTCCCTCCCCTCTGTCTCTCCTGTCTCTCTGTCCCCTATTTCTGTCTTTCACTCCTTCTCTGTCTCTGTTTCTCCCTCTCCCTCTTTCTCTGTCACCCCTTTCTAGCGGTCTGTGTCTCCCTCTCTCTCTGTCTCTCCCTCTTTCTCTGCCTCTCTCTCTCTCTCTGTCTCTCTCTTCTCATCTCTCCCTTCCTCTCTGTCCCAGGACAGCAATGCTTTCAGGCATTTCTTGGTTAATTTTGAACCAGCAACTCTTTCCTTTAGCATAACAGAAAATTTAAGGCCCAAAAAGAGGCCACTTGCACCATCGTGTCCGTGCCGACCGAAAAACGATCCACCTATTCTAATCCCACCTGTCTCCATTTGGTCCGTAGCCCTGCAGATTACGGCACTTGAGGTGCATATCCAGACTCCTTTAGAATGAGTTGAGGTGTTCTTCCTCAATTACCCTTTCAGGCTGTGTGTTCCAGATTCCCACCACCCTCTGGGTGAAAATCTTTTTCCCTATATCTCTTCTAATCTTTCTACCAATCACTTTAAGACTATGCCCCGTCGTCACTGAGCTCTCTGCTGAGGTGAATAGACCATTCACCTCCACTCTATCCAAGCCCCTCACATTTCAATCAGATCTCCCCTCAACCTTTTCTGTTCCAAGGAGAACAACCCTAGCCGATCCAATCTTTCCTCACAGCAGCATTTTTCCAGTTCTAGCAACATCCTCGTAAATCTCCTCTGTACCCTCTCTCGTGCAATTGCATCCTTTCTGCAATGAGGTGACCAGAACTGCACACAGTATTCAAGTTGTGGTCTAACCAATGGGTGATACAGTTTCAGCATAACCTCCCTGCTCTTCTATTTTATACCTGCCTTGTTGGGAAGGTCACTGCAGTTTCAAAATATCAAACACTGATCCAACACTCACCCGTAAAATACTCACACTAAACTCCCAATACAGGATTGGGCAAATAATGAGGATTGTTACTGACTGTTACATCTTGTCTCATCCTCTATCTGTCTCTCCCTCTCATGTCTGTCGCTCTCCATCTCCATTTCTCCCTCTATCTCCTTCTCCCTCTTTCTCTGCCTCAGTGCATGACTGTGCCTGTCCCCATCTCAAACCATCTCTCCCTCTGTCTCTCCTTGGACAGAAGTGTTTTAATCCATTTATTGGTTAATTTTGAACCTGCAATTCTTGCCCTTGCTGTGTGCGTCACTGCAGTTTTAAAACATCAAACACTGTTCAGCACTCACCCCCTAAACCCTCACACTCAACCCCCAATACAAGACTGCAGATAATGGGGATTGTTACTGAGGTTCTGTCAAGGTCCCCTCACACCCTGTCTCCCTTTTCCCCTGCTTCTAAAGTTTGTCAATTTGTGATAACATATTTTCAACAACAATAAATATCCCTGCAGTTTGAAAAAATGAAACACTGATCCAACAGTTGCCTCCAAAACACTCACACTAAACCCCTGATGTTTCCTTTCAAATGTATTTCTTGCGCACAGCCAGTTTTAGTTTTTAATTATATCTTTTTTCAAACATTATTAGCTCTAAATTTTCTCCCATAATCTCACCCTGTCACACTCTCTGTATGTCTCCACCTCAGTCTCTGTTTCAACCACTGTCCTTCTCTCTCCTTCTCTCTATTTGTCTCTCTCCCTCTGTATCTGTCTCTCGCTTTGTCTTTCTCCCTCGAACTCACTCTCTCTCCCCCCAATGTCTCTGTCCCACTCTGCCTGTGTCTGTCTCCCTCCATCTCCCCTTCCCCCTCTCCCTGGACAGCAATGCTTCGAGCCATTCCCTGGTTAATTTTGAATCTGTAACACTTGCCCTTGGTGGGATTGTGACTGCAGTTTGAAAATATCAAACACTGAGCCAACACTCAGTTCTGAAACACTCGCACTAAATCCTCAATACTGGACTGGTCAGACAATGGTGATTGCTACTGGGGTTCTGTCAAGCTCTCACTTAACCATCTCTTCTGTCTCTCACTGTCTTTTATTTCGTCTATCTCCCCATTTCTCCATTTGTTTACAATTCCCGCTCTCCTTTGTCTTTAATTGCCCTCCACTTTGTCTGTCGAGAGGGAGCTCCCTCCATTTTGTATGTCGGGAGGGTGCTCCCTACACTTTATACGTAGAGGGGGACCTCCCTCCACTTTATACGTAGAGGGGGAGCTCCCTGCACTTTATACATAGAGAGGGAACTCCCTCCACGTTATACATAGAGGGGGAGCTCCCTCCACTTTATACGTAGAGGGGGAGCTCCCTCCACTTTATACATCGAGGGGGAGCTCCCTCCACTTTATACGTAGAGGGGCGCTCCCTCCACTTTTTACATAGAGAGGGTGCTCCCTCCACTTTATACATAGAGGGGGAGCTCCCTCCACTTTATATGCAGAGGGGCGCTCCCTCCACTTTATACATAGAGAGGGTGCTCCATCCACTTTATACGTAGAGAGGAAGCTCCCTCCACTTTATCCGGAGAGAAGGAGCTCCCTCCACTTTATACGTAGAGAGGGAGCTCACTCCACTTTTTACGTAGAGGGTGCTCCCTCCACTTTATACATAGAGAGGGAGCTCCCTCCACCTTATACGTGGAGAGGGAGTTCCCTCCACTTTATACACAGAGAGGGAGCTCCCTCCTCTTTATACATAGAGAGCCAGCTCCGTCCAGTTTATCCATGGAGAGGGAGCTCCCTCCCCTTTATGCATAGAGAGGGAGCTCCCTCCACTTTATAGAGAGAGTCGGAGCTCAATCCACTTTATATATAGAGAGGGAGCTCCCTCCACTTTATACATAGAGAGGGAGCTCCCTCCACTTTATACATAGAGAATGTGCTCCCTCCACTTGAGATCTAGAGAGAGAGAGCTCCCTCTATTTTATGCAGCTGCCATGGTGGGATTTGAACCCCTGTCCTCAGACCATTAGGTTGAGCCTCTGGATTACTTAAGCAGTAGTATTATCACTTTGCGGCTGCCTCCTTCATGAATATCTACAGTGTTTATCCCGTAATATCACTCACAGTAGCTTTTAGGCTGTCGCCCTGGAAATGGTCTCGAATCAGATCCTCAAAGTTCACATTTTAACTGGAAAAAGGCAGGAACAGAGTGAAACGGGATTGAATTTGTCCCTGGATTCAGTATCCACTGCAGACAGATCAGTTGCATTTACAATAGAAATGCCAGGTGTAAACAAGGTCAATACAATAATATGGAAAGTGCAATTGACGCCACTCATAATTGTAGCATCCGTCCAGTGTGAGTACAGAATTCAGGTTTATTCCGAGAGAGGTCTTACTCAGAAAATGTCATTGACATTGAAATGATTGTGTTTTATCCACCACATTATTTACATCAGAGTCAAAGCTGCTGATGTAATGTGTTTGTTCAGGAGAGTGTAACTAATAGCAATGATCAGGGGTATAACCGTGTCAGTGGAGACTTATCCCCTGTATAAATCAGGACCATTGGAATGGATCAGCTCAGAGTGCCTGGTAGAGCTGTGGATTCCAGGCTAACAGAAGACTCTGCTTCTCACAGAAATGGAATATCCAGTAATGTATCAGATAGAAGACATTTACTATCCTGTAGTTGCAGCATTTGGAGTTCCTGGAAAGCCAGTATCTCAGCTGTTAATGGTGTAAATCAATGTTAACTGTGCTGCTGGGTATTATTTCTCACTGTGTGTGTTACACAACCGCCTGTTATTTTCCAGCAATTTACAGATGGAATCTCCTCATTGTCTACTCTTTCATTCTTGCAGGCGTTGTATCATATCTTTAATGGTATTGGTTTCGGTAGCCGTTGCATTCTTACTGGATTATTCTGTGTAGCGAATGCTTTTGAATGAGGTGTTTTAGTTAAGATCCAAAATCAAACAATCAGGAGTTTTTAACAGTTTCATGATGTGGAACAAATCCGTCCTGGATTATTTATATGAATCTTTATATTTTGGTGATCAATAATGGGACATCTCACAGTCTCAGTGTCATAAGCGGAAAGCACAATGTCCTCCTTCCCCAAAAACATGGCTCAGTTTAACTGGGATTTCAATGTATTTATTGATTATCAATGTTATCAAATATTATTTCATTCTGTGTGTGTCTGACGCTGCTTCAGAAGTTTGGCTACTGAACTGAGTTTACTGCTGACCCTTTTACTTCTCCTTCTCTGCTTCACTGTGGACCTTCACTGTCACTGGACTACATTGTAAAATAGAAAGTATTGATGTGATGTTTTATTGGTTTTCACTCAATCAGTTGGAATCAAGAGTCTTTCCATTTATCTGTAGATTATCAGCTGCAGCGCTGATGTTGCTGTTTTATTAATTAAACAATCCCAATTTCAAACAGATTACTTTATAATTCCAGGAGAAGGGATTTCAATGATTGTGAGGTTTTTCTGGAAGTAGCTTTCGATCCTGTTTATTCCATGTTTTGTAGATGAAGTGAAGAGTGTAGGAGAACAGGTGGAGCATTGAGTGTTCTGTCGATACATTAAATTATTCACAGAGGTTTCACCATTGAACAAACTGACTCTGAGAATAGATTCATTGAACCTGGGGCTGGTGAACAAAACAGAGACGCAGAATGTTAGGAATAAATCAGATGTGAAAAGTAGCATTAGCTAACAGATTGAAGGTTGTGAGTACTCCGGAGAGATAGGGAAGGAGAAAAGGAGCAGGAAGAATTAAACAGAGGGAAAGAGAGAGGCAGAAGTAAAGAGAAAGTGAAAGAAGCAGAAGTGTGAATAATTCACTATCATCAAGTGCTGGAATGTCCAGAACAATTAGTGAGAGAAACTGTGAGTTGAAGTTGTCTGTTGTCAGACTGTGTTCATTTTCCTGTTGGACTTGATCCTCTGTGTTGATTTCTGTCAGGTCCTCATTTTGTTTTGTAGAAAGTTCCTATTCCTTACTTAGTGACTGAACAAACAGAATAGAATCAGTTCTTCACTGATGGTAATTCATTATTTAAATACTGCACTTAGAAATCGCTGTGACCACTGAATTCAAAAAAGAGCGAGGCTGATATCAGAAATATATTTAAATTTATATTTAATAGCCTGTGCAAACTAAATATATTGACTATATTGTATAAACAATGAACTGTTCTCCAACACCAATAACCACAGGGATGATTGTTTGAATGTATGAATTGAGTTGTATTCCTGGGATCTATAGATTAGATTTCCTCTAATACTCTGCTGCAGTCTCTCCCTGTGAATCTCAGCCTCTCCTCTCACTGTATTGAATCCTCAGTCCCCTCATCAATTGCTTCAGTTTATCCACTTTCCCAAACCATCTGCTCCAGTCTCCCCTCCTGCTCCAACCTGTTCTTTCTCTGGAATTTAGAAGCTTACGGGGTTATTTGATGAATGTTTTCAAGATAATAAGGGAAACTGAACGGGTGGGCAGAGAGTAACAATTCCCACTGGCTGCGGAGTCAGGAACTTGGGGGCATAGTCTAAAAATCTAAACGTAGTCTAAAAATCTTTCAGGAGTGAAATGAAGAAACACGTCAACACACCAGGTGTGGTATCAGTTTGGAACTCTCTTCCACAAATGGCAATTGATGCTGAGACACTTGTTAGATTTTAAATCTGAGATTGATAGATTTTTGTTAACCAAAGGTATTAAGGGGCAAAGATAGGTACATGGAGTTAGATCACACATCAGCCATGAGCTCATTGAATGACAGAAGAGGGTTGAGGGGCCAAATGGCCTCCTCCTCTTCCTCTGTCCAGTGACAAGTATCTTGCTATCACTCTCTGTGTCTTGGCCTGTGTCTCTCTCTTTGTCTCTCGTTCTGTCTGTCTGTCTGTCTCTCCCTCATCTCTCAAACATCTGTGGAAATCCACAAACATTAGTCAGCCATTTTAGGCTGGTTCTCCGTGGCTATTTTATGTTACCACAACACTGGGACATTTATTCCAGAGACCGACTTCTCACCCATGTGAGGGTAGTGCTCAAATTGTGACAGAGCCGCAGACATGGAGACACTGAGACACACCGTACCAGAAATGAATCAATCATTCCCTTTTGCCCAATAATTCTCCCTCCACTGTGATTATGCTGCGTGGCCTGTAATTAATCAGTCTATTACTTTCAACCTTGTTAATCAACAGTGCAACATGCGCAGTCCTCCAGTCCTCTGGCAGCAAAACTATAACCAGAGAGGATTGGAAAATGATGGTCAGAGCCTCTGCTATTTACACCCTTGCACCTCTAAACAGTCTGAGCCTGGTGAATTTTCAGCTTTCAAAGATGCTGAACCCCTGAATATTTCCTCTCTCACTGTTTACCCCGTTCAATATTTCAAACCCCTCCTCATTGACTACAATGTCTGTGACGTCCCCTCTTTTGTGAAGGCAGTCGTCTTCTATTCATGAAGAACCTTTCCCGCATCTTCCGCCTCCACAGTTCGGAAAAAGGAGGAGTGACGATATATATTAAAGGATAGAACTCCAAAGGAGGTGCAGGAACAGACACAACTGGGGAGTATTTTTGCACCAATCACTGCAGGTGGCAGGGCAGGTTCAGAAAGTGGTTAAACGGCAAAAGGGATCGTGAGATTATAAACAGAGACATTGAATACAAAAGCAAGAAAATATGACCTTTGTAAAACGCTGGTTTGCCTTCAACTGGAGCATTGTCCAATTCTGGACACTGTACTTTAGCAAGAATGTGGCGGCATTCGAGAGGGTGCAGAGAAGATTCACAAGAATGGTTCCAGGGATGAGGGACTTCAGTTACGTGCATAGATTGGAGAGGGTGGGATTGTTCTCTGTGTTTCTCTCTGTCTTCCTCTCTCTACCTCTCCCTCCTGCTCTCTCTGAAACGAAGAGGGAGACAGAGGGAGAGAGGCTTAGATATGCAGATAGAGAGAGTGCTGTTGAGAGGGACAAGGTTGGAGACAGAGAGATTGTTGGGGTGGATTGAAAGGGAGAATGTAAGATATATTCATTTGATGTAATCCTTCATTGCTGTGCACACAAACATAGAAGGATAGGTATGTAGAGTGAAATATTGGTAGAGTGGGAGAAATGTGGATGACGTTGGGGCCCAGTCGGCCAGTTTTGAAGATCAGGAAGGAAAACGCTCCATTGTAAATATCCAGCAAGGTATTCCACCATGGAAGCCATCACACCCTCATGATATTGGTGTGGAAATCTTGTAATCTATGCCCATGGTTATTGACCCCTCTGTTAAGGGAAATGGTCCTTCCTATCCACTCTATCTAGGCCCGTCATTATTTTATACACCTCAATTAAATCTTCCCTTCAACCTTCTCTGTTCCAAAGAAAACAATTCCAGCCTAACCAATCTTTACTCATAGTTAAAATTCTCCATTCCTGACAATATCCTCTGTAAATCCCCTCTGTACCCTCTCTAGTATGATCACATCCTTCCTGTAATGTGGTGACCAGAAATGTACACAGTACTCTAGCTGTGGTCTAACTAGTGTTTTATACAGTTCTAGCATAACCTCCCTGCCCTTATATTCTCTACATCGGCCAATAAAGGGAAGTATTCCGTCAGCCTTCTTAACCACCTTATCCACCTGTCCTGTTTCACTCAGGAATCAGTGGACAGTCGCTCCAAGGCCCCTCTGTTCACAGTCTGAGAGATTGTTCAGTTAGATTGAAAGAGCAAATGTAAACCATAATAATTTGATGTAACCCTTCAATGCAGTATACTCAGACATACGAGCGAGATGCATGGAGTTTGAAACATCGGGGTAGAGGGAGAAAAATAGATGGAGATGTTAACAAATTGGAAAGGAGTGATAGGGACTGAGAGAGAGGTAATCTCTGGTAAACTCTCTTGCTGGTAATCTCTCTCCATCTCTATCTCACTCTTCCCCCCTCTTCTACTCTCTGAAACCCTGTTTCTTCTCTTTGTTACTAACTTTCCAAGTCTATCTGTCAACTTTTCTCCGTCTATCTCTGTCTCCATCTGTTCACTATCTCAATCTCTCCCTCTTGCTTTCAGGATGGGAAGAGGGAGAAAGAGAGGCAGAGAAAGGTTGTTGCAGGCAGTTAGAGATGAGGAGAAAGAGACAGAGGAACAGTGAGTCTGGCATTGGTAGATGGATCTTTATTCTGTATCTGTCCCCGTGCGTACTGCCCTGTGAGTATTCAATGGGGACAGTCTCAGACGGGGGGGACTGTCTAAAAATCAAAAATCAGTCGAAAACCCTTTCAAAGATGAAATTCAGAAACACATCTGCATACAAAGCGTGGTAGAAGTTTGGAACTGTCTTCCACAAATGACCCCTCCCTATCTCTGCAATCACCTCCAGCTCCGCAATCCAGCAATATCTGTGATCCTCGAATTCTGGCCTCTTGAGCATCCTCAAGTTGAATGGTCCCACCATTGGTGTCTGTGCCTTCAAGCTGCCAGGACCATAACTCTGGAATTCCTTTCCTAAACCTCTCCGTCTCTCTAACTCTCTTTCCTCTTTGAAGACGCTCCCTCAAACCAACCTCTTGGACCAGTTTTTTTTCGTCTCGTGTAGTGTGGTGACTCAGTGTCAACTTTTTATTTGCCTTATTTATTTGTTGAATGTGTGCATTACTGGCCAGGCCAGCATTTATTACCCATTCCTAATGGCCCTTGAGAAAGTGGTGTTGAGCCTCCTTCTTGAACTGCTGCAGTCCATGTGGTGTAGGTACACCCACAGTGCTGTTAGGATGGGAGTTCCAGGATTTTGACCCAGTAACAGTGAAGGAATGGCGATATAGTTTCAAGATAGGATGTTGTGTGACTTTAGTTGTTGTTTGGACAGAATTTTCAGTGCGCAGTCCATTTATATTTCTAATTATTTATTTTTTCATGTGGTTAGATGTAAAGTTTCTCCTACAATCTGACTGCCTCCCAGTATCTCCTCACTCTTTCTGCCCATCTCTCCCTCCTTCTCTAAATCCACTGCTTTACTCTGTATCTAAACTCACACTGTCCCTGCCAGGGAGGTCTCATTCTGGTGCTTAAGCAATGAGTTATACAGTTCCAGCATAACCTCCCTGCTCTTATATACTTTAACAGCCTTGTTGGGAATGGCACTGCAGTTTGAAAATATGAAACACTGATCCAACATTCACCCCTGAAACACTCCCACTAAACTCCAAAAACAGGACTGGGCAGGTAATGAGGATTGTTAATGATTGTTACAACTTGCCTCATCCTCTCTCTGTCTCTCCCTCTCATGTCTGTTTCCTCCTATCTTTCTCTCTCTCTCTCCCTCACCCTCTCCCTCTTTCCATGCCTCTTTCCATGACTCTGTCTCTAACAGCATCTCTTTCTCCTTGGACAGAAATGTTTTTCTCCATTTCTTGGTTAATTGTGAACCTGTAAATCTTGCCCTTCCTGGGAACGTCACTGCAGTTTGAAAATATCAAACATTGATCAACAATCGCCCCCTAATCTCTCTCACTAAACCCCCAATACAGGACTGTGCAGATAATGGGGATTGTTTATTGAGTTTCTGTCAAGGTCCCATCACACACTGTCCCACTTCCCCTGCTTCTAAAGTTTGTAAGTGTTTAAAAATATCTTTTTCAATAATATTAAATGTAACTTCAGTTTGAAAATATCAATCATTGATCCAACACTCACCCCCAAAACAATCACACGAAACCCCTGATCCTTCCTTTCAAAATAAGTTCTTGCACACAGCCAGTTTCACTTTTTAATTCTATCTTCTGTCGACATTATTAGATGCAATGTTTTTCCTATAATCTCGCCGTCCCCTTCTCTCCCTGTCTGTCTCTCTTTATCTGTCTCTGTATCTCCCTCTGTTTGTGTTTCTCCCTCTCTCTTTCACTGTCCCTTTCTCCCTCTGCATCTGTCTCTCTCCCTCTGTATCTGTCTCACTCGCTTTCTCCCTGTCTCTCTCCCTCTGCATCTGCCTGCCTCCCTTTCTGTCTGGCTCATTATGCATTTGCCTGACACCCTTTGTCTGTGTCCCCATCTGTCTCTGTTTCTCCTTTTTCCTCTATCATTCTAGCTCCGTCTCTCTCTCTACCTCTGTCTCTGTCCCACTCTGTCTGTTTTTCTCTCTGTCTGTGTCTCACTCCCTCCATCTCACCGTCCCTCTGTACATGGACAGCAATGCTTTGAGCCATTTGTTTGGTTAATTTTGAATCTTTAACGCTTGCCTTTGTTGGGAATGTCAATAAAGTTTGAAAATATCAAACACTCATCTAACACTCATCCCGAAAACCCTGACATTAAAGCCCAAATACCGGACTGGGCAGACAATGGGGATTGTTACTGGGTTTCCATCAAGGTCTCATTTCACTATCTCTTCTGTCTCTCACCGTCTTCCACTTTGTCCCTCTCTCTCCATTTCCCCATTTGTTTCCGTTTCCCTCTTCACCTCTTTCCTTCATCGCCCCCAACTTTATAAATAGAGTGTGTGCTCCCTCTACTTTATACATAGAGAGGGAGCTCCCTCTGTTTTATATAGCTGCCGTGGTGAGATATGAACCCCTGTCCCCAGGCCATCAGGTTGGGCCTCTGGATAACGTGACCAGTGATATTATCACTACCCAACTGCCTCCAAAATGGATGCGTACAGTGTGTGTCCCGTAATATCACTCACAGTAGTTTCTGGGCTGTAACCCTGAACATGGTCCCGAATCAGAGACTCAAATTTCACATTTTAACTGGGAAAAGGCAGGAACAGAGTGAAACAGGATTGCTTTTGTCCCTGGATTCAGTGTCCACTGCAGACAGATCAGTTACATTTACAATAGAAATGCCAGGAATGAACACGGTCAATCCAATAATATGGAAAATGTAAATGATGCCTCTCATAATTGCCATCCATCCAGTATGAGTGCAGATTTCAGATTTATTTCAGAGAGAGGTCTTACTCAGAAAATGTCATTGACATTGAATTGATTGTGTTTTATCCACCACATTATTCACATCAGAGTCAAAGCTGCTGATGTAATGTGTTTGTTCAGGTGAGTGTAATTAATAGCAATGATCAGGGGTATAACCGTGTCAGTGGAGACTTATCCCCTGCATAAATCAGGACCCATTGGAACGGATCAGCTCAGATTGCCTGGTGGAACTGTGGATTCCAGGCTAATCGAAGTCCCTGCTTCTCACAGAAATGGGATATCCAGTAATGCATCAGATAGAAGACATTTATTATCCTGTACTTGCAGCAATTGGAGTTGCTGGTAAGCAGTATCCCAGCTGTTAATGGTGTAAATCGATGTTCACTGTGCTGCTGTACTCGGTATTATTTCTCAATGTGTGTGTTACACAGCCGCGTGTTCTTTTCCAGCAATTAACTGATGGAATCTCCTCATTGTCTACACTTTCATTCTTGCAGGAACAGTATTATGTTCTTAATGGTATTGTTTTAAGCAACTGTGGCTTTATTACTGGATCATTCTGTGTATGGAATGTATTGGAATGAGATGTTTCAGCTAGGATCAATAATCAGACCATCAGGAGCTTTTAACAGTTTCATGATGTGGATCTAACCGGTGCTGGAATATTTTAATGATTTTTTTCAGTGATTGATAATGAGACATCTCACAGTCTCAGTGTTACAAGGGGACAGAACAATGTCCTCCCTCCCCAATAACATGGCTCGGTTTAACTGGGATTTCAATGTATTTATTGATGATCACTGTTATCAAATATTATTTCACTCTGTGTGTGTCTGACGCTGCTTCAGAAGTCTGGCTACTGAACTTAGTTTGCTGCTCGCACTTTTACTTCTCATTCTCTGCTTCATTGTGGACCTTCACTGTCACTGGACTACATCGTAAAATAGAAAGTATTGATGTGATGTTTTACTGGTTTTCACTCTATCAGTAGGAATCAAGAGTCTTTCCATTTATCTGTAGATTATCGGCTGCAGCGCTGATGTTGGTGTTTTATTAATTAAACAATCCCACATTCTAACAGATTACTTTATAATTCCAGGAGAAGGAATTTCTATGATTGTGAGATTTGTCTGGAAGTAGCTCTCAATCCTGTTTATTCCATGTATTGTGGATGAAGTGAAGAGTGTAGTTGAACAGGTGGAGACTTGAGTGTTTTGTAGATGCATTAGATTATTCACAGAGGTTTCACCATTGAACAAACTTACTCAGATAATAGAATCATTGAACCTGGGGCTGGTGTACAGAACACAGACGCAGAATGTTAGGAAGATATCAGATGTGAAAAACAGCATTCGGTAACAATTTACAGGGTGTGAGTACTCCAGAGAGATAGGGAAGGAGAAATGGAGCAGGGAGAACGAAACCGATAGAAAAAGAAAAGCAGAAGTAAACAGAAAGAGAAAGAAGCAGCAGTGTAAATAATTCACTATCATAAAGTGCTGGTATGTCCAGAAAAGTTAGTGAGAAACTGTGAGTTGAAGTTGTCTGTAGTCAGATTCTGTTCATTTTCCTGTTGGACTTGATCCTCTGTGTTGATTTCTGTCAGGTCCTCATTTTGTTTTGTAGAAAGTTCCTATTCATTACTTAGTGACTGAATAAACAGAATAGAATCAGTTCATCACTGATGGTAATTCATTATTTAAATACTGCACAGTGGCGCAGTGGTTAGCACTGCAGCCTCACAGCACCAGTGACCCGGGTTCGATTCTGGGGGCTGCCTGTATGGAGTTTGCAAGTTCTCCCTTTGTCTGCGTGGGTTTTCTCCGGGTGCTCCGGTTTCCTCCCACAAGCCGAAAGTCTTGCAGGTTGGTCGGTAAATTGGCCATTATAAATTGTCACTAGTCTGGGTAGGTGGTTAGGAAATATAGGGACAGATGCGGATGTTTGGAAGGAATATGGGATTAGTGTAGGATTAGTATAAATGGGTCGTTGATGGTCGGCACAGATTCGGTGGGCCGAAGGGCCTGTTTCAGTGCTGTATCTATAATCTAATCTAATCTAAAATATCTGTGAATGCTGAATTCAATAACGAGCGAGGCTGATATCAGAAATATATTTAAATCTATATATTTAATAGCCTGTACAAACTAAATATATTGACTATATTGTAGAAACAATGAACTGTTCTCCAACACCAATAACGACAGGGATTATTGTTTGAATGTAATAATTGAGTTGTATTACTGGCATCTATGGATTAGATTTCCTCTAACACTCTGCTGCAGTCTCTCCCTGTGAATCTCAGCCTCTCCTCTCAGTGTATTGAATCCTCAGTCTCCTCATCCATTGCTTCATTTTATCCACTTTCCCAAACCATCTGCTCCAGTCTCCCCTCCTGCTCCAACATGTCCTTTCCCTGTAATTTACAAGGTTATGGGGTTATTTGATGAATGCTTTCAAGATAATAAGGGAAACTGAACGGGTGGACAGAGAGTAACAATTCCCACTTGCTGCGGAGTCAGGAACTTGGGGGTAGAGTCTAAAAATCTAAACGCAGTCTAAACACCTTTCAGTAGTGAAATGAAGAAACACTTCAACAGAGAGTGGGGATAAATGAGTGCTATTCTGGTTGGCAATCAGTGGTGTGCCCCAGGGATCGGTGCTGGGTCCTCAATTATTTACAATTTATATAGATGATTTGGAGTTGGGGACCACTTGTAGGGTGTCAAAGTTTGCAGATGACACGAAGATGAGTGGCAGAGCAAAGTGTGCAGATGACTGTGAAACTTTGCAGAGGAACATAGATACATTGAGTGAGTGGGCAAAGGTCTGGCAGATGGAATACAATGTTGATAAGTGTGAAGTCATTCATTTCGGTAGGAGTAACAGTAAAAAGGATTCTTCCTTGAATGGTAAAAAGTTGCAGCATGCTGCTCTGCAGAGGGACCTGGGTGTCCTTGTGCATGAATCGCAGAAGGCTGGTCTGCAGGTACAGCAAGTAACGAGGAAGGCAAATGGAATTTTGTCCTTCATTGCTAAAGGGATTGTGTTTAAAAGCAGAGAGGTTATGTTGCAGCTGGATAAGGTACTGGTGAGGCCGCACCTGGAGTACTGTGTGCGGTTTTCGTCTTCTTACTTGAGAAAGGATGTACAGGCAATGGAGAGGGTGCAGAGTAGGGTCACTTCGTTGATTCCGGAGTTGAGGGGGTTGGCTTATGAGGAGAGACTTAGTAGATTGGGATTATATTCATTAAAATTCAGAAGAATGAGGGGGCATTTTATAGAAACATATAAAATTATGAAGGGACTAGATAAGATACAAAGAGAGAGGATGTTTCCACTGGCAGTTGAAGCTCGGACAAGAGGGCATAACTTCAAGATTAGTGGGAGCAGATTTCGGACTGAATTAAGAAGGAACTTCTTCACCCAGAGGGTTGTTAATCTATGGAATTCCTTGCCCAGTGAGGTAGTTGACGCTTCTTCAGTAAACGTTCTGAAAGCTAAGGTAGATATCTTTTTGAACAATAAAGGAATTAAGGGATACGGTGAGAATGCGGGTAAGTGGATCTGAGTCCACAAAAAGATCAGCCATGATCTGATTGAATGGCAGAGCAGGCTCGAGGGGCCGCGTGGTCGACTCCTGCTCCTAGTTCTTATGTTCTTATGAACACACCAGGTGTGGTATCAGTTTGGAACTCTCTTCCACAAACGGCAATTGATGCTGAGACACTTGTTAGTTTATAAATCTGAGTTTGATAGATTTTTGTCAACCAAAGGTATTAAGGGGAAAAGAAAGGTACATGGAGTTAGATCACACGTCAGCCATGAGCTCACTGAATGACAGAAGAGGGTTGAGGGGCCAAATGGCCTCCTCTTCTTCCTCTGACCAATGACAAATATCTTGCTATCACTCTCTGTGTCTTGGTCTGTGCCTCTCTCTTTGTCTCTCAAATGTCTGTCTGACTGTCTGTCTCTCTCTCCTCTCTCAAATATCTGTGGAAATCCACAAACATTAGTCAGCCATTTTAGGCTGGTTCTCGGTGGCCATTTTATGTTTCCACAACACTGGGACATTTATTCCAGAGACCGACTCCTCACCAATGTGACGGTAGTGCTCAAATTGTGACAGAGACACAGACATGGAGACACTGAGACACACAGAACTCGAAAGGAATTAATCAATCCCTTTTGCCCAATAATTTGCCCTCCACTGTGATTAGGCTGGGGGGCCTGTAATTACTCAGTCTGTTACTTTCTCCCTTGTTAATGAACATTACAATATACGCAGTCCTCCAGTCCTCTGGCAGCACGACTGCAACCAGAGAGGATTGGAATATGATTGTCAGAGCCTCTGATATTTCCTCCCTTGCACCTCTAAACAGTCTGAGCCTGTTGAATTATCAGCTTTCAAAGATGCTAAACCCCTGAATATTTGCTCTCTCACTGTTTATCCCATTCGATATTTCAAACCCCTCCTCATTGACTACAATATCAGCCTCGTCCCCTCTTTTGTGAAGACAGCCGATATGTATTCATCAAGAACCATGCCCGCATCTTCCGCCTCCACGGTTAGGGAAAAGGAGGAGAGACGATATAAAGTAAAGGATAGAATTCTAAAGGAGGTGCAGGTACAGACACATCTGGGGGTATTTGCGCTCCAATCACTGAAGGTGGCAGGGCAGGTTCAGAAAGTGGTTAAACGGCAGAAGAGGTCCTGAGATTATAAATACAGACTTTGAATAGAAAAGCAAGGAAAATGTGACCTTTGTAAATCGCTGGTTTGCCTTCAACTGGAGCATTGTCCAATTCTAGACACCGTACTTCAGGAAGAATGTGGCGGCATTAGAGAGGGTGCAGAAAGGATTCACAAGAATGGTTCCAGGGATGAGGGGCTTCAGTTACGTGGATAGATTGGAGAAGCTGGGGTTGTTCTCTGTGTCTCTCTCTCTGCCTTCCTCTCTCTATCTCTCCCTCCTGCTATCTCTGACACTAAGAGGGAGACAGAGGGATAGATGCTTAGATATGCAGGCAGAGAGAGGGCTGTGGAGAGGGACAAGGTTGGAGACAGACAGATTGTTGGGGTGGATTGAAAGGGAGAATGTAAGATATATTCATTTGATGTAATCCTTCACTGCTGTGTACGCAAACAGAGAAAGATAGGTATGCAGAGTGAAATACTGGTAGAGTGGGAGAAATGTGGATGAAGTTGGGGCCCAGGCGGCCAGTTTTGATGACCAGGAAGGAAAACGTTCCATTGTAAACATCCAGCAAGGTATTCCACCATGGAATCCATCACACCCTCATGATATTGGTGTGGAAATCTTGTAATCTATGCCCATGGTTATCTACCCCTCTGTTTTGGGAAATGGGTCCTTCCCATCCACTCTATCCAGGCCCGTCATTAGTTTGTACACCTCAATTAAGTCTTCCCTTCAACCTTCTCTGTTCCAAAGAAAACAATTCCAGCCTATCCAACCTTTCCTCATAGTTAAAATTCTCCATTCCTTACAACATCCTCTGTAAATCTCCTCTGTACCCTCCCTGTTGTGATCACATCCTGCCTGCAATGTGGTTACCAGAACTGTACACAGTACTCTAGCTGTGGTCTAACGAGTGTTTTATACAGTTCTAGCATAACCTCCCTGCTCTTATATTCTCTACATCAGCCAATAAAAGAAAGTATTCCGAAAGCCTTCTTAACCACCTTATCCACCTGTCCTGTTACCCTCAGGAATCAGTGGACATTCACTCCAAGGCCCCTCTGTTCCCAGACAGAGCGATTGTTCAGTTAGATTGAAAGAGCAAATGTAAAACTTTATAATTTGATGTAATCCTTCACTGCAGTGTACACAGACATACGAGCAAGAGGCATGGCGTATGAAACATCGGGGTAGAGGGTGAGAAATAGATGGAGATGGTAACAAATTGGAAAGGAGTGATCGGGACTGAGAGAGAGGTAATCGCTGGTAAACTCTCTTGCTGGTAACTGTCTCCATCTCTCTCACTCTCTTGCCCACTCCTCTACTCTCTGAAACACTATTTACTCTGTTACTCATTTTCCAAGTCTATCTCTCTACTTTTCTCCCTCTGTCTCTATCTCCCTCTGCACACTATCTCAATCTCTCACTCTTGCTGTCAGGATGGGAAGAGAGAGAAAGAGAGGCAGAGAAAGGGTGTTGCAGGCAGTGAGAGATGAGGAGAAAGAGACAGAGGAACAGTGAGTCTGGCATTCATAGATGGATCTTTATTCTGTATCTAACCCCTTGCGTACCTGCCCTGTGAGTATTCGATGGGGACAGTCTCGGACCGGGGGAACTGTCAAAAGCCCTTCAAAGATGAAATTTAGAAACACATCTACATACAAAGAGTGGGATAAGTTGGGAACTGTCTTCCACAAATGACCCCTCCCTATCTCTGCAATCTCCTCCAGCTCCACAATCCACCAATATCTGTGATCCTCTAATTCTGGCCTCTTGACCATCCCCAATTTGAATTGATCCAACATTGGAGGCCGTGCCTTCAAACTGCCAAGACCCTAATTCTGGAATTCCTTTCCTAAACCTCTCCATCTCACTAACTCTCTTTCCTCTTTGAAGACACTCCCTCAAACCAACCTGTTTGACCAAATTTTAGTTCGTCTAGTGTAATATCCCCTTAAGTGACTCGGTGTCAACTTTTTATTTGCCTTATTTATTTGTTGGATGTGTGCATTACAGGCCAGTCCAGCATTTATTACCCATTCCTAATTGCCCTTGAGAAGGTGGTGTTGAGCCTCGTTATTGAACCGCTGCAGTCCATGTGGTGTAGGTATACCCACAGCGATGTTCGGAAGGGAGTTCCAGGATTTTGACCCAGTAACAGTGAAGGAATGGTGATATAGTTTCAAGTTAGGATGGCGTGTGACTTCAGTTGTTGTGTGCGGACAGTATTTTCAGTGTGCAGTCCATTTAATTTTTTAATTATTTATTTTTTTCATGTGGTTAGATGAAACGTTTCTCCTACAATCTGCCTGTCTCCCCGTATCTCCTCACTCTTTCTGCCCGTCTCTCCCTCCTTCTCTAAATCCACTGCATTACTCTGTTTCGAAACTCACACTGTACCTGCCCTGGGAGGTCTCATTATGGTGCTTAAGCAATGAGTTATAAAGTTACAGCATAACCTCCCTGCTCTAAAATACTTTAACAGCCTTGTTGGGAATCTCACTGCAGCTTGAAAATATGAAACACTGATCCAACATTCACACCTAAAACACTCACACGAACCTTCAAAAACAGGACTGGGCAGTTAATGAGGATTGTTCATGATTGTTACAACTTGTCTCATCCTCTCTCTGTCTCTCCCTCTCATGTCTGTTTCATCCCATCTGTCTCTCTCTCTCTCTCTCCCTCGCCCTATCCCTCTTTCTCTGCCTCTTTCCATGACTCTGATTCTGACACCATCTCTCTCTCCTTGGACAGAAATGATTTGTCCATTTCTTGGTTAATTTTGAACCTGTAAATCTTGCCCTTGCTGGGAACGTCACTGCAGTTTGAAAATATCAAACACTGATCAACACTCGCCCCCTAAACTCTCACACGAAACCCCCAATACAGGACTGTGCAGATACTGGGGATTGTTACTGAGATTCTGTCAAAGTTCCCTCACACACTGTATCCCATTTCCCCTGCTTCGAAAGATTGTCAGTGTTTAATATTTTTTTTTCAATAATATTAAATGTCACTTCAGTTTGAAAATATCAATCACTGATCCAACACTTGCCCCCAAAACACTCATACTAAACCCCTGATCTTTCCTTTCAGAATTAGTTCTTGCACACAGCCAGTTTTACTTATTAATTCTATCTTTTTTCAACATTATTAGATGTAAAGTTTTTCCAGTAACCTCGCTCTCCCTATCTCTCTCTGTGAGTCTCTCCCTCTGTCTCTGTTTCTCCCTCTGTTTGTCTCTCTTCCTCTCTCTCTCTCTCTCTCTGTCCCTTTCTCCCTTCGCATCTGCTTGCCTCCCTTTCTGTCTCTCTCCCTCTGTCTCTGTTTCTCCTTTTTACTCTATCATTTTAGCGTGCAGGAGAGACATGCTCCTGTGAAAATGAGGGGTAGAAATGGCAAGATTAGGGAACCATGGATGTCAGGTGAAATTGTGAGACTAGCTAAGAGGAAAAAGGAAGCACACATGAGGACTCGGCGGCTGAAGAAAGACGAAGCTTTGAAGGAATATCGGCATTGTCGGCGCAATCTGAAACGAGGAATTAAAAGGGCGAAAAGGGGTCATGAAATATCTTTGGCAAACAGGATCAAGGAAAATCCCAAAGCCTTTTATTCACATATAAGGAGCAAGAGGGTAAGATTAGATTAGAGATACAGCACTGAAACAGGCCCTTCGGCCCACCGAGTCTGTGCCGACCATCAACCACCCAATTATACTAATCCTACACTAATCCCATATTCCTACCAAACATCCTCACCTGTCCCTATATTGCCCGACCACCTACCTATACTAGTGACAATTTATAATAGCCAATTTACCTGTCAACCTGCAAGTCTGTTAGCTTGTGGGAGGAAACCGGAGCACCCGGAGAAAACCCACGCAGACACAGGGAGAACTTGCAAACTCCACACAGGCAGTACCCAGAATCGAACCCGGGTCCCTGGAGCTGTGAGGCTGCAGTGCTAACCACTGCGCCACTGTGCCGCCCTGCACTGGAGAAAGGATTGGCCCACTCAAGGACAAAGGAGGAAAGTTATGCGTGGAGTCAGAGAAAATGGGTGAGATTCTAAATGAGTACTTGGCATCGGTATTCACCGAGGAGAGGGACATGACGGATGTTGAGGTTCGGGACAGATGTTTGATTACTCTAGGTCAAGTCGGCATAAGGAGGGAGGAAGTGTTGGGTATTCTAAAAGGCATGAAGGTGGACAAGTCCCCAGGTCCGGTCGGTATCTATCCCAGGTTACTGTGGGAAGCGAGAGAGGAAATAGTTGGGGCCTTAACAGGTATCTTTGCAACATCCTTAAACACGGGTGAGGTCCCGGAGGACTGGAGAATTGCTAATGTTGTCCCCTTGCTTAAGAAGGGTAGCAGGGAAAATCCAGGAAATTATAGACCGGTGAGTCTGACGTCAGTGGTAGGGAAGCTGCTGGAGAAGATACTGAGGGATAGGATCTATTCCCATCTGGAAGAAAATGGGCTTATCAGTGATAGGCAACATGGTTTTGTGCAGGGAAGGTCATGTCTTACCAACTTAATAGAATTCTTTGAGGAAGTGACAAAGTTGATTGATGAGGGAAGGGCTGTAGATGTCATATACGTGGACTTCAGTAAGGCGTTTGATAAGGTTCCCCATGGTAGGCTGATGGAGAAAGTGAAGGCGCATGGGATCCAGGGTGTACTAGCTAGATGCATAAAGAACTGGCTGGGCAACAGGGGACAGAGAGTAGCAGTGGAAGGGAGTTTCTCAAAATGGAGACGTGTGACCAGTGGTGTTCCACAGGGATCCGTGCTGGGACCACTGTTGTTTGTGATATACATAAATGATTTGGAGAAAGTATAGGTGGTCTGATTAGCAAGTTTGCAGACGACACTGAGATTGGTGGAGTAGCAGATACTGAAGGGGACTGTCAGAGAATACAGCAGAATATAGATAGACTGTAGAGTTGGGCAGAGAAATGGCAGATGGAGTACAATCAGGGCAAATGCGAGGTGATGCATTTTGGAAGATCCAATTCAAGAGTGAACTATACAGCAAATGGAAAAGTCCTGGGGAAAATTGATGTACAGAGAGATTTGGGTGTTCAGGTCCATTGTTCCCTGAAGGTGGCAACGCAGGTCAATAGAGTGGTCAAGAAGGCATACGGCATGTTTTCCTTCATCGGACGGGGTATTGAATACAAGAGTTGGCAGGTCATATTACAGTTGTATAGGACTTTGGTTCGGCCACATTTGGAATACTGCGTGCAGTTCTGGTCGCCACATTACCAAAAGGATGTGGATGCTTTGGAGAGGGTGCAGAGGAGGTTCACCAGGATGTTGCCTGGTGTGGAGGGCGCTGGCTATGAAGAGAGGTTGAGTAGATTAGGATTATTTTCATTAGAAAGACGGAGGTTGAGGGGGGACCTGATTGAGGTGTACAAAATCACGAGAAGTATAGACAGGGTGGATAGCAAGAAGCTTTTTCCCAGAGTGGAGGATTCAATTACAAGGGGACACGAGTTCAAAGTGAAAGGGGAAAAGTTTAGGGGGGATATGCATGGAAAGTTCTTTACGCAGAGGGCGGTGGGTGCATGGAACGCATTACCAGCGGAGGTCGTAGACGCGGGCACGATAGCGTCTTTTAAGATGTATCTAGACAGATACATGAATGGGCAGGAAGTAAAGAGATACAGACCCTTAGAAAATAGGTGACATGTTTAGATAGAAGATTTGGATCGGCGCAGGCTTGTAGGGTCAAAGGGAGTGTTCCTGTGCTGTAATTTTCTTTGTTCTTTGTTCTTTGTTCTCTGTCTCTCTCTCTCTCCCTCTGTCTCTGTCCCACTCTGTCAGTGTCTCTCTCCATCTGTGTCTCACTCCCTCCATGTCTCCGTCCCTCTGTGCATGGACAGCAATTCTTTGAGCCATTTGTTTGGTTAATTTTGAATCTTTAACTCTTGCTTTTGTTGGGAATGTCAATGCAGTTTGAAAATATAAAACACTCATCTAACACTTATCCTTAAAACACTAACATTAAACCCCAAATACCGACTGGGCAGACAATGGTGATTGTTACTGGGGTTCCGTCAAGGTCTCATTTCGATTTCTCTTCTGTCTCTCACTGCCTTCCACTTTGTCCTCTTTCTCTCCATTTACCCATTAGTTTTCGTTTCCCTCTTCTCCTCATTCCTTCATCGCCCCAACTTTATAAATGGAGAGGGTGCTCCTTCCACTTTATACATAGAGAGGGAGATCCCTCCACTTTAGACATAGAGAGGGAGCTCCCTCCACTTTATACACAGAGACGGAGATCCCTCCACTTTATACATAGAGAGGGAGCTCCGTCCACTTTATTCATAGAGAGGGCACACCCTCCAATTTATACATAGAGAGGGAGCTCCCTCCACTTTAGACATAGAGAGGGAGTTCCCTCCAGTTTATACATAGAGACGGAGCTCTGTCCACTTTATCCACAGAGAGGGAGCTCACTCCACTTTATACATAAAGAGGGAGCTCCCTCCACTTTATACAGAGAGAGGGAGCTCCGTCCACTTTGTACATAGAGAGGGCGCTCCCTCCACTTTATACAAAGAGAGGGAGCTCCCTCCACATTATGCATAAAGAGGGAGCTCCCTCCACCTTCCACATAGAGAGGGAGCTCCGTCCACTTTATACATAGAGAGGGAGCTCCGTCCACTTTATACACAGAGAGGGAGTTCCCACCACTTTATAAATAGAGAGGGAGCTCCGTCCACTTTGTACTTAGAGAGGGTGCTCACTCCACTTTATACAGAGAGAGGGAGCTCCATCCACTTTGTACAGAGAGAGGGAGCTCCGTCCACTTTGTATATAGAGAGGGAGCTCCCTCCAAATATACAGAGAGAGGGAGCTCCCTCCACTTTATACATAGAGAGGGAGCTCCCTCTACTTTCTACACAGAGAGGGAGCTACTTCCACTTTATAAATGGAGAGGGAGCTCCCTCCACTTTATACATGGAGAGGGAGCTCCCTCCACTTTATACATAGAGAGGGGGCGCCCTCCACTTTATACATAGAGAGGCAGCTCCGTCCACTTTATCCATAGAGAGGGAGTTCCCTCCACTTTATACAAAGAGAGGGAGCTCCCTCCACTTTATACATAGAGAGGGAGCTCCGTCCACTTTATCCATAGAGAGGGAGTTCCCTCCACTTTTAACATAGAGAGGGAGTTCCCTCCACTTTATACATCGAGAGGGGGCTCCCTCCACTTTATAGACAGAGAGGGAGCTCCCTCCACATTATACATAGAGAGGGAGCTCACTCCACTTCATACATAGAGAGGCAGCTCCCTCAACTTTATACATAGAGAGGGAGCTCCAGCCACTTTATACATAGAGAGGGAGCTCCCTCCACTTTATACATAGAGACAGAGCTCCCTCCACTTTGTTCAGAGAGAGCGAGCTGCGTCCACTTTTTTCATAGAGAGGGATCTCACTCCGCTTTATTCATATAGAGGGAACTCCGTCCACTTTGTGCATGGAGAAGGAACTCCCGCCACTTTATATATAGAGAGGGAGCTCCCTCCACTTTATACATAGAGAGGGCACTCCGTCCACTTTGGACATAGAGAGGGAGCTCCCTCCATTTTACACAGAGAGAGGGAGCTCCCTCCACTTTATACATAGAGAGGGAGCTCCGTCCAAATATACAGAGAGAGGGAGCTCCCTCCACTTTATACATAGCGAGGGAGCTCCGTCCACCTTGTACATAGAGATGGAGCTCCCTCCACTTTGTACATGGAGAGCCAGCTCCGTCCAGTTTATCCATAGAGAGGGAACTACCTCCACTTTATACATAGAGAGGGAGCTCCGTCCACTTTATACAGAGAGAGGGAGCTCCCTCCACTTTATACATAGAGAGGGAGCTCCGTCCAAATATACAGAGAGAGGGAGCTCCCCCCACTTTATACATAGCGAGGGAGCACCGTCCACCTTGTGCATAGAGAGGGAGCTCCCTCCTCTTTATACATAGAGAGCCAGCTCCGTCCACTTTGTGCAGAGAGAGGGAGCTCAATCCACTTTATATACAGAGAGGGAGCTCCCTCCACTTTATACATAGAGAGGGAGGTCCCTCCTCTTTATACATAGAGAGGGAGCTCCATCCACTTAGCACATAGAGAGGGAGCTCCGTCCACTTTATACATAGAGAGGGAGCTCCGTCCTCTTTATGCATAGAGAGGGAGCTCCCTCCACTTTATACATAGAGAGGGAGCTCCATCCACTTTGTACATAGAGAGGGAGCACCCTCCACTTTATACATAGAGAGGGAGTTCCCTCCACTTTATACAGAGAGAGGGAACTCCCTCCACTTTAGACATAGAGAGGGAGCTCAGTCCACTTTATACATAGAAAGGGAACTCCCTCCACTTTAGACATAGAGAGGGAGCTCCCTCCACTTTATACAGAGAGAGGGAGCTCCCTCCACATTATACATAGAGAGGGAGCTCACTCCACTTTATACACAGAGAGGGAGCTAACTCAACTTTATACATAGAGAACGAGCTCCCTCCACTTTATACATAGAGAGGGAGCGCCCTCCACATTATACATAGAGAGGGAGCTCCGTCCACTTTATCCATAGAGAGGGAGTTCCCTCCACTTTATACATAGTGAGGGAGTTCCCTCCACTTTACACATCGAGAGGGGGCTCCCTCCACTTTATAGACAGAGAGGCAGCTCACTCCACTTCATTCATAGAGAGGGAGCTCCCTCAACTTTATACATCGAGAGGGAGCTCCCTCCACTTTATACATGGAGAGGGAGCTCCAGCCACTTTATGCATAGAGAGGCAGCTCCGTCCACTTTATCCATAGAGAGGGAGTTCCCTCCACTTTATACAAAGAGAGGGAGCTCCCTCCACTTTATACATAGAGAGGGAGCTCCGTCCACTTTATCCATAGAGAGGGAGTTCCCTCCACTTTTAACATAGAGAGGGAGTTCCCTCCACTTTATGCATCGAGAGGGGGCTCCCTCCACTTTATAGACAGAGAGGGAGCTCCCTCCACATTATACATAGAGAGGGAGCTCACTCCACTTCATACATAGAGAGGCAGCTCCCTCAACTTTATACATAGAGAGGGAGCTCCAGCCACTTTATACATAGAGAGGGAGCTCCCTCCACTTTATACATAGAGACAGAGCTCCCTCCACTTTGTTCAGAGAGAGCGAGCTGCGTCCACTTTTTTCATAGAGAGGGATCTCACTCCGCTTTATTCATATAGAGGGAACTCCGTCCACTTTGTGCATGGAGAAGGAACTCCCGCCACTTTATATATAGAGAGGGAGCTCCCTCCACTTTATACATAGAGAGGGCACTCCGTCCACTTTGGACATAGAGAGGGAGCTCCCTCCACTTTACACAGAGAGAGGGAGCTCCCTCCACTTTATACATAGAGAGGGAGCTCCGTCCAAATATACAGAGAGAGGGAGCTCCCTCCACTTTATACATAGCGAGGGAGCTCCGTCCACCTTGTACATAGAGATGGAGCTCCCTCCACTTTGTACATGGAGAGCCAGCTCCGTCCAGTTTATCCATAGAGAGGGAACTACCTCCACTTTATACATAGAGAGGGAGCTCCGTCCACTTTATACAGAGAGAGGGAGCTCCCTCCACTTTATACATAGAGAGGGAGCTCCGTCCAAATATACAGAGAGAGGGAGCTCCCCCCACTTTATACATAGCGAGGGAGCACCGTCCACCTTGTGCATAGAGAGGGAGCTCCCTCCTCTTTATACATAGAGAGCCAGCTCCGTCCACTTTGTGCAGAGAGAGGGAGCTCAATCCACTTTATATACAGAGAGGGAGCTCCCTCCACTTTATACATAGAGAGGGAGGTCCCTCCTCTTTATACATAGAGAGGGAGCTCCATCCACTTAGCACATAGAGAGGGAGCTCCGTCCACTTTATACATAGAGAGGGAGCTCCGTCCTCTTTATGCATAGAGAGGGAGCTCCCTCCACTTTATACATAGAGAGGGAGCTCCATCCACTTTGTACATAGAGAGGGAGCACCCTCCACTTTATACATAGAGAGGGAGTTCCCTCCACTTTATACAGAGAGAGGGAACTCCCTCCACTTTAGACATAGAGAGGGAGCTCAGTCCACTTTATACATAGAAAGGGAACTCCCTCCACTTTAGACATAGAGAGGGAGCTCCCTCCACTTTATACAGAGAGAGGGAGCTCCCTCCACATTATACATAGAGAGGGAGCTCACTCCACTTTATACACAGAGAGGGAGCTAACTCAACTTTATACATAGAGAACGAGCTCCCTCCACTTTATACATAGAGAGGGAGCGCCCTCCACATTATACATAGAGAGGGAGCTCCGTCCACTTTATCCATAGAGAGGGAGTTCCCTCCACTTTATACATAGTGAGGGAGTTCCCTCCACTTTACACATCGAGAGGGGGCTCCCTCCACTTTATAGACAGAGAGGCAGCTCACTCCACTTCATTCATAGAGAGGGAGCTCCCTCAACTTTATACATCGAGAGGGAGCTCCCTCCACTTTATACATGGAGAGGGAGCTCCAGCCACTTTATGCATAGAGAGGGAGCTCCCTCCACTTTATACATAGAGACAGAGCTCCTTCCACTTTGCTCATAGAGAGGGAGCTCCGTCCACTTTTTTCATAGAGAGGGAGCTCACTCCGCTTTATTCATATAGAGGGAGCTCCGTCCACTTTGTACATGGAGAGGGAACTCCCCCAACTTTATATATTGAGAGGGAGCTCCCTCCACTTTACACAGAGAGAGGGCACTCCGTCCACTTTGGACATAGAGAGGGAGCTCCCTCCACTTCATACAAAGAGAGGGAGCTCCGTCCACATTATACATAAAGAGGGAGCTCCGTCCACATTATACATAAAGAGGGAGCTCCCTCCACTTTATACACGGAGACGGAGCTCCTTCCAATTTATACATGGGGAGGGAGCTCCCTCCACTTTGTACATAGAGAGGGAGCTCCCTCCAGTTTAAACACAGAGTGGGAGCTCCCTCCACTTTACACATGGAGAGGGAGCTCCCTCCACTTTGTACTTAGAGAGGGAGCTCCCTCCACTTTATACATCGAGAGGGAGCTCCATCCACTTTATACATAGAGAGTGAGCTCCCTCCACTTTATACATAGAGAGGGCGCTCACTCCAATATATACACAGAGAGGGAACTCCCTCCACTGTATACATAGAGAGGGTACTCTCTCCACTTTATACATAGAGAGGGAGCTCCCTCCACTTTATACATAGAGAGGGAGCTCACTCCACTTTATACATAGAGAGGGATCTCCGTCCACTTTATACATAGAGAGGGAGCTCCCTCCACTTTCGATAGAGAGAGGGAGCTCACTCCACTTGATACATAGAGAGAGAGCTCCCTCCACTTTGTACATAGAGAGGGAGCTCCCTCCACTTTATACATAGAGAGGCAGCCACCTGCACTTTAGACATAGAGAGGGAGCTCCCTCATCTTTATATCTAGAGAGGGAGCTCCATCCACTTTGTACAAAGAGAAGGAGCTCCCTCCTCTTTATACATAGAGATGGAGCTCCCTCCTCTTTATACATAGAGAGTAAGCTCCGTCCACCTTGCACATAGCGAGGGAGCTCCCTCCTCCTAATACATAGAGAGGGAGGTCCCTCCACTATGTATATAGAGAGGGAGCTCCGTCCAGTTTATCCAGAGAGAGGGAGCTCCCTCCACTTTATACATAGAGAGGGAGCTCCGTCCACTTTGTACACAGAGAGGGAGCTCCCTCCACTTTATAGAGAGAGACGGAGCTCAATCCACTTTATAAAAAGAGAGGGAGCTCCCTCCACTTGAGACATTGAGAGCGAGGTCCCTCCTCTTTAGACATAGAGAGGGAGCGCCATCCACGTTGTACATGGAGTGGGAGCTCCGTCCACTTTATACATCGAGAGGGAGCTCCGTCCTCTTTATACATAGAGAGGGAGCTCCCTCCACTTTATACATAGAGAGGGAGCTCCATTTACTTTGTACATAGAGAGGGAGCTGCCTCCATTTTATACATAGAGAGGAAGCTCCCTCCACTTTATACATAGAGACAGAGCTCCCTGCACTTTGTTCATGGAGAGGGAGCTCCGTCCACTTTTTTCATAGAGAGGGAGCTCACTCCGCTTTATTCATACAGAGGGAGTTCCGTCCACTTTGCACATGGAGAGGGAACTCCCTCCACTTTATATATAGAGAGGGAGCTCCCTCCACTTTATACATAGAGAGGGAGCTCCCTCCACTTCATACATGGAGAGGGAGCTCCCTCCACTTTGTACACAGAAAGGGAGCTATGTCCTCTTTATAAATAGAGAGGGAACTCCGTCCACATTATACATAAAGAGGGAGCTCCCTCCACTTTATACACGGAGACGGAGCTCCCTCCACTTTACACATGGAGAGGGAGCTCCCTCCACTTTGTACTTAGAGAGGGAGCTACCTCCACTTTATACATCGAGAGGGAGCTCCCTCATCTTTATATCTAGAGAGGGAGCTCCATCCACTTTGTACATAGAGAGGGAGCTCCCTCCTCTTTATCCAGAGAGAGGGAGCTCCCTCCACTTTATACATAGAGAGGGAGCTCCCTCCACTTTATACATTGAGAGGGAGGTCCCTACTCTTTATACATAGAGAGGGAGCGCCATCCACTTTGTACATAGAGAGGCAGCTCCGTCCACTTTATACATAGAGAGGGAGCTCACTCCACTTTATACATAAAGAGGGAGCTCCCTCCACTTTATACAGAGAGAGGAGGCTCCGTCAACTTTGTACATAGAGAGGGCGCTCCCTCCACTTTATACAAAGAGAGCGAGCTCCCTCCACATTATACATAAAGAGGGAGCTCCCTCCACCTTCCACATAGAGAGGGAGCTCCGTCCACTTTATACATAGAGAGGGAGCTCCGTCCACTTTATACACAGAGAGGGAGTTCCCTCCACTTTATAAATAGAGAGGGAGCTCCGTCCACTTTGTACTTAGAGAGGGTGCTCACTCCACTTTATACATAGAGAGGGAGCTCCATCCACTTTATACAGAGAGAGGGAGCTCCCTCCACTTTATACATAGAGAGGGAGCTCCGTCCAAATATACAGAGAGAGGGAGCTCCCCCCACTTTATACATAGCGAGGGAGCACCGTCCACCTTGTGCATATAGAGGGAGCGCCCTCCTCTTTATACATAGAGAGGGAGCTCCCTCCACTTTGTACCTGGAGAGCCAGCTCCGTCCACTTTGTGCAAAGAGAGGGAGCTCAATCCACTTTATATACAGAGAGGGAGCTCCCTCCACTTTATACATAGAGAGGGAGGTCCCTCCTCTTTATACATAGAGAGGGAGCTCCATCCACTTAGCACATAGAGAGGGAGCTCCGTCCACTTTATACATAGAGAGGGAGCTCCGTCCTCTTTATGCATACAGAGGGAGCTCCCTCCACTTTATACATAGAGAGGGAGCTCCATCCACTTTGTACATAGAGAGGGAGCACCCTCCACTTTATACATAGAGAGGGAGTTCCCTCCACTTTATACAGAGAGAGGGAACTCCCTCCACTTTAGACATAGAGAGGGAGCTCAGTCCACTTTATACATAGAAAGGGAACTCCCTCCACTTTAGACATAGAGAGGGAGCTCCCTCCACTTTATACAGAGAGAGGGAGCTCCCTCCACATTATACATAGAGAGGGAGCTCACTCCACTTTATACACAGAGAGGGAGCTAACTCAACTTTATACATAGAGAACGAGCTCCCTCCACTTTATACATAGAGAGGGAGCGCCCTCCACATTATACATAGAGAGGGAGCTCCGTCCACTTTATCCATAGAGAGGGAGTTCCCTCCACTTTATACATAGTGAGGGAGTTCCCTCCACTTTACACATCGAGAGGGGGCTCCCTCCACTTTATAGACAGAGAGGCAGCTCACTCCACTTCATTCATAGAGAGGGAGCTCCCTCAACTTTATACATCGAGAGGGAGCTCCCTCCACTTTATACATGGAGAGGGAGCTCCAGCCACTTTATGCACAGAGAGGGAGCTCCCTCCACTTTATACATAGAGACAGAGCTCCTTCCACTTTGCTCATAGAGAGGGAGCTCCGTCCACTTTTTTCATAGAGAGGGAGCTCACTCCGCTTTATTCATATAGAGGGAGCACCGTCCACTTTGTACATGGAGAGGGAACTCCCCCAACTTTATATATTGAGAGGGAGCTCCCTCCACTTTACACAGAGAGCGGGCACTCCGTCCACTTTGGACATAGAGAGGGAGGTCCCTCCACTATGTACATAGAAAGGGAGCTCCGTCCAGTTTATCCAGAGAGAGGGAGCTCCCTCCACTTTATACATAGAGAGGGAGCTCCGTCCACTTTATACACAGAGAGGGAGCTCCCTCCACTTTATAGAGAGAGACGGAGCTCAATCCACTTTATAAATAGAGAGGGAGCTCCCTCCACTTGAGACATTGAGAGGGAGGTCCCTCCTCTTTAGACATAGAGAGGGAGCGCCATCCACGTTGTACATGGAGTGGGAGCTCCGTCCACTTTATACATAGAGAGGGAGCTCCGTCCTCTTTATACATAGAGAGGGAGCTCCCTCCACTTTATACATAGAGAGGGAGCTCCATCCACTTTGTACATAGAGAGGGAGCTGCCTCCATTTTATACATAGAGAGGAAGCTCCCTCCACTTTATACATAGAGACAGAGCTCCCTCCACTTTGTTCATGGAGAGGGAGCTCCGTCCACTTTTTTCATAGAGAGGGAGCTCACTCCGCTTTATTCATACAGAGGGAGCTCCGTCCACTTTGCGCATGGAGAGGGAACTCCCTCCACTTTATATATAGATTGGGAGCTCCCTCCACTTTATACATAGAGAGGGCACTCCTTCCACTTTGGACATAGAGAGGGAGCTCCCTCCACTTCATACATGGAGAGGGAGCACCCTCCACTTTGTACATAGAAAGGGAGCTATGTCCTCTTTATAAATAGAGAGGGAGCTCCGTCCACATTATACATAAAGAGGGAGCTCCCTCCACTTTATAGAGAGAGACGGAGCTCAATCCACTTTATAAATAGAGAGGGAGCTCCCTCCACTTGAGACATTGAGAGGGAGGTCCCTCCTCTTTAGACATAGAGAGGGAGCGCCATCCACGTTGTACATGGAGTGGGAGCTCCGTCCACTTTATACATAGAGAGGGAGCTCCGTCCTCTTTATACATAGAGAGGGAGCTCCCTCCACTTTATACATAGAGAGGGAGCTCCATCCACTTTGTACATAGAGAGGGAGCTGCCTCCATTTTATACATAGAGAGGAAGCTCCCTCCACTTTATACATAGAGACAGAGCTCCCTCCACTTTGTTCATGGAGAGGGAGCTCCGTCCACTTTTTTCATAGAGAGGGAGCTCACTCCGCTTTATTCATACAGAGGGAGCTCCGTCCACTTTGCGCATGGAGAGGGAACTCCCTCCACTTTATATATAGATTGGGAGCTCCCTCCACTTTATACATAGAGAGGGCACTCCTTCCACTTTGGACATAGAGAGGGAGCTCCCTCCACTTCATACATGGAGAGGGAGCACCCTCCACTTTGTACATAGAAAGGGAGCTATGTCCTCTTTATAAATAGAGAGGGAGCTCCGTCCACATTATACATAAAGAGGGAGCTCCCTCCACTTTATACACGGAGACGGAGCTCCCTCCACTTTACACATGGAGAGGGAGCTCCCTCCACTTTGTACTTAGAGAGGGAGCTACCTCCACTTTATACATCGAGAGGAAGCTCCCTCATCTTTATATCTAGAGAGGGAGCTCCATTCACTTTGTACATAGAGAGGGAGCTCCCTCCTCTTTATACATAGAGATGGAGCTCCCTCCTCTTAATACACAGAGAGTAAGCTCCGTCCACCTTGTACAAAGAGAGGGAGCTCCCTCCTCCTAATACATCGAGAGGGAGCTCTCACCACCATGTACATAGAAAGGGAGCTCCGTCCAGTTTATCCAGAGAGAGGGAGCTCCCTCCACTTTATACATAGAGAGGGAGCTCCCTCCACTTTATACATTGAGAGGGAGGTCCCTCCTCTTCATACAGAGAGAGGGAGCGCCATCCACTTTGTACATAGAGAGGGAGCTCCGTCCACTTTATACATAGAGAGGGAGCTCCGTCCTCTTTATACATAGAGAGGGAGCTCCCTCCACTTTATACATATTGAGGGAGCTCCATCCACTTTGTACATAGAGAGGGAGCTGCCTCCATTTTATACATAGAGAGGAAGTTCCCTCCACTTTATACATAAAGAGGGAACTCCCTCCACTTTATACATAGAGAGGGAGCTCCCTCCACTCTAAACAGAGAGACGGAGCTCCCTCCACTTTATACATAGAGAGGGAGCTCCCTCCACTTTATAGATAGAGAGGGAGCTCACTCCACTTTATACATAGAGAGGGAGCTCCCTCCACTTTATACATAGAGAGGGAGCTCCCTCCACTTTATACATAGAGACGGAGCTCCCTCCACTTTGTATACAGAGAGGGAGCTCCGTCCACTTTGTTCATAGAGAGGGAGCTCACTCCGCTTTATTCATAGAGAGGGAGCTCCCTCCACTTTATAGATTGCGGGGGAGCACCCACCACTTTATACATAGAGAGGGCACTCCGTCCACTTTGGACATAGAGAGGGAGCTCCCTCCACTTTATACACAGAGAGGGAGCTACGTCCACTTTGGACATCGAGAAGGAGCTCCGTGCACTTTGTACATAGAGAGGGAGCTCCCTCCACTTTATACATAGAGAGGGAGCTCCCTCCACTTTATGCATAGAGAGGGCGCTCACTCCACTTTATACATAGAGAGGGAACTCCCTCCACTGTATACATAGAGAGGGAATTCCCTCCACTTTATACATAGAGAGGGAGCTCCCTACACATTATACTTAGAGAGGGAGTTCCCTCCACTTTATACATAGAGAGGGAACTCCCTCCACTTTATACATAGAGAGGGAGCTCCCTCCACTTTATACATAGAGAGAGAGCTCCCTCCACTTTATACATAGGGAGGAAGCTCCCTCCACTTTATACATGGAGAGGGAGCTCACTCCACTTTATACATAGAGTGGGAGCACCCTCCACTTTATACATAGAGAGGGAGCTCCCTCCACTTTATTCATGGAGAGGGAGCTCCATCCACTTTAAACATAGAGACGGAGCTCCCTCCACTTTGTACATAAAGAGGGAGCTCCGTCCACTTTATTCATAGAGAGGGAGCTCACTCCGCTTTATTCATAGAGAGGGAGCTCCCTCCACTTTATACATTGAGACGGAGCTCCGTCCACTTTGTACATGGAGAGGGAATTCCCTCCACTTTATATATAGAGAGGGAGCTCCCTCCACTTTCGACATAGAGAGGGCACTCCGTCCACTTTGGACATCGAGATGGAGCGCCATCCACTTTATACATAAAGAGGGAGCTCCCTCCACTTTAGACATTGAGAGGGACGTCCGTCCACTTTGTACATGGAGAGGGAACTCCCTCCACTTCATGTATAGAGAGGGAGCTCCCTCCACTTTATACATAGAGAGGGCACTCCGTCCACATTGGAAATAGAGATGGAGCACCATCCACTTTATACACAGAGAGGGAGCTACGTCCACTTTGTACATAGAGAAGGTGCTCCGTCCACTTTGCACATAGAGAGGGAGCTCCCTCCACTTTATACATAGCGAGGGCGCTCACTCCACTTTATACATAGAGCGGGAACTCCCTCCACTGTATACATTGAGAGGGAGCGCCCTCCACTTTATACATAGAGAGGGAGCTCCCTCCACTTTATACATAGAGAGGGAGCACCCTCCACTTTCTGCAGAGAGAGGTGAGCTCCCTCCACTTTGCACATAGAGAGGGAGCTCACTCCACTTTGTACATAGAGAGGGATCTCCGTCCAATTTCTACATGGAGATGGAGCACCATCCACTTTATACATCGAGAGGGAGCTCCCTCCACTTTATACATCGAGAGGGAGCTCCCTCCACTTTATACACAGAGAGGGAGCTCACTCCACTTTGTACATAGAGAAGGAGCTCCGTCCACTTTGTACATAGAGAGGGAGCTCCCTCCATTGTATACATAGAGAGGGCGCTCACTCCACTTTATGCATAGAGACGGAACTCCCTCCACTGTATACATAGAGAGGGAACTCCCTCCACTTTATACATAGAGAGGGAGCTCCCTCCACTTTATACATAGAGAGGGAGCTACCTCCACTTTATACACAGAGAGGGAGCTCCCTCCTCTTTATACATAGAGAGCCAGCTCCGTCCAGTTTATCCATGGAGAGGGAGCTCCCTCCCCTTTATGCATAGAGAGGGAGCTCCCTCCACTTTATAGAGAGAGTCGGATCTCAATCCACTTTATATATAGAGAGGGAGCTCCCTCCACTTTATACATAGAGAGGGATGTCCCTCCTCTTTAGACATAGAGAGGGAGCTCCATCCACTTTGTCCATCGAGAGGGAGCTCCATCCACTTTATACATAGAATGGGAGCTCCGTCCTCTTTATACATAGAGAGGGTGCTCCCTCCACTTTATACATAGAGAGGGAGCTCCCTCCACTTTATACATAGAGAGGGAGTTCCCTCCACTTTATACATTGAGAGGGAACTCCCTCCACTTTAAACATAGAGAGGGAGCTCAGTCTACTTTATACATAGAGAGGGAACTCCCTTCACTTTATACATAGAGAGGGAGCTCCGTCCACTTTATACATAGTGAGGGAGCTCCCTCCACATTATACATAGAGAGGGAGCTCCCTCAACTTTATACATAGAGAGGGAGCTCCCTCCACTTTATACATAGAGAGGGAGCACCAGCCACTTTATACATAGAGAGGGAGCTCCCTCCACTTTAAACATAGAGACGGAGCTCCCGCCACTTTGTAGATAGCGAGGGAGCTCCGTCCACTTTGTTCATAGAGAGGGAGCTCACTCCGCTTTATTCATAGAGAGGGAGCTCCGTCCACTCTGTAATTGGAGAGGGAACTCCCTCCACTTTACATATGGAGAGGGAGCTGCCTCCACTTAATAGATAGAGAGGGCACTCGTCCACTTTGTACATAGAGAGGGAGCTCCCTCCACTTTATGCATAGAGAGGGAGCTCCCTCCACTTTGTACATAGAAAGGGAGCTCTGTCCTCTTCAGAATTGAGAGGGAGCTCCCTCCAAATTATAAAAAGGGAGGGAGCTCCCTCCACTTTATACAGAGAGAGGGAGCTCCCTCCACTTTATATATAGAGACGGAGCTCCGTCCAAATATACAGAGAGAGGGAGCTCCCTCCACTTTATACATAGAGAGGGAGCTCCCTCCACTTTATACATAGAGACGGAGCTCCAACCACTTTATACATAGAAAGGGAGCTCCCTCCACTTTATACGTAGTGAGGGAGCTCCCTCCACTTTATACACAGAGAGGGAGCTACCTCCACTTTATACATGGAGAGGGAGCTCCCTCCACTTTATACATGGAGAGGGAGCTCCCTCCACTTTCGACAGAGAAAGGGAGCTCACACCACTTTATACATAGAGAGGGAGCTCCCTCCACTTTATACATAGAGAGGGAGCTCCCTCCACTTTATACACAGAGTGGGAGCTCCCTCCACTTTGTACTTAGAGAGCGCGCTCACTCCACTTTATACATGGAGAGGGAGCTCCCTTCACTTTACGCATAGAGAGGGAGCTCCCTCCACTTTATACATAGAGAGGGAGCTCACTCCACTTTATACATAGAGAGGGAGCTCCATCCACTTTATACATAGAGAGGGTGTTCACTCCACTTTATACATGGAGACGGAGCTCCCTCCACTTTATACACAGAGTGGGAGCTCCCTCAACTTTGTACAAAGAGAGGGAGCTCCCTCCACTTTATACATCGAGAGGGAACTCCCTCCACTTTATGCATGGAGTGGGGGCTCCCTCCACTTTATACATAGAGAGGGAGCTCCCTCCACTTTATACATAGAGAGGGAGCTCCATCCACTTTATACATAGAGAGGGTGTTCACTCCACTTTATACATGGAGACGGAGCTCCCTCCACTTTGTACATAGATAGGGAGCTCCGTCAACTTTGTTCATAGAGAGGGAGCTCACTCTGCTTTATTCATAGAGAGGGAGCTCCCTCCACTTTATACATTGAGACGGAGCTCCGTCCACTTTGTACATGGAGAGGGAACTCCCTCCACTTTATATATAGAGAGGGAGCTACCTCCACTTTATACATAGAGAGGGCACTCCATCTACTTTGGACATAGAGATGGTGCACCATCCTCTTTATACACAGAGAGAGAGAGCTCCCTCCACTTTATACATTGAGAGGGAGCTCCGTCCACTTTGTACATGGAGAGGGAACTCCCTCCACTTTATATATAGAGAGGGAGCTCCCTCCACTTTATACATAGAGAGGGCACTCCGTTCACTTTGGACATAGAGATGGAGCACCATCCACTTTCTACACAGAGAGGGAGTTACGTCCACTTTGTACATAGATAAGGAGCTCCGTCCACTATGTACATGGAGAGGGAGCTCCCTCCACTTTATACATAGAGAGGGCGCTCACTCCACTGTATACATAAAGAGGAAACTCCCTCTACTTTATACATAGAGAGGGAGCTCCCTCCACTTTATACATAGAGAGGGAGCTCCCTCCACTTTACACATAGAGAGGGAGCTCACTCCACTTTATACATAGACAGGGATCTCCGTCCACTTTATACATAGAGATGGAGCACCATCCACTTTATTCATAGAGAGGGAGCTCCCACCACTTTATACACAGAGGGGTAGCTACGTCCACTTTGTACAAAGAGAAGGAGCTCCGTCCACATTGTACATAGAGAGGTAGCTCCCTCCATTGTATACATAGAGAGGGATCTCCCTCCACTTTATACATAGAGAGGGCGCTCACTCCACTTTATACATAGAGAGAGAACTCCCTCCACTGTATACATAGAGAGGGAACTCCCTCCACTTTATATATAGAGAGGGAGCTCCCTCCACTTTATACATAGAGAGGGAGCTCCCTCCACTTTCTACATAGAGAGGGAGCTCCCTCCACTTTATACATAGAGAGGGAGCTCACTCCACTTGAAGCATAGAGAGGGATCTCCGTCCACTTTATACATAGAGATGGAGCACCATCCACTTTATACATAGAGAGGGAGCTCCCTCCATCTTATACACAGAGAGGGAGCTACGTCCACTTTATACATAGAGAGGGAGCTCCCTCCACTTTATACATAGATAGGGCGCTCACTCCACTTTATACATGGAGAGGGAACTTCCTCCACTGTCGACATAGAGAGGTAGCTCCCTCCACATTATGCATAGAGAGGGAGCTCCCTCCACTTTATACATAGAGAGGGAGCTCACTCCACTTTATACATAGAGAGGGATCTCCGTCCACTTTATACATAGAGAGGGAGCTCCCTCCACTTTCTATAGAGAGAGGGAGCTCACTCCACTTGATACATGGAATGGGAGCTCCCCCCACTTTATACATAGAGAGGGAGCTACCTCCACTTTATACACAGAGATGGAGCTACCTCCACATTATACATAGAGAGGGAGCTCCCTCATCTTTATACTTGGAGAGGGAGCTCCGTCCACCATGTAGATAGAGAGGGAGCTCCCTCCTCTTTATACATAGAGAGGAAGCTCACTCCACTATGTACATAGAGAGGGAGCTCCGTCCAGTTTATCCATAGAGAGGGTGCTCCCTCCACTTTATACATAGAGAGGGAGCTCCGTCCACTTTGTACATAGAGAAGGAGCTCCCTCCACTTTATGGGGAGAGACGGAGCTCAATCCACTTTATAAATAGAGAGGGAGCTCCCTCCACTTTATACATAGCGAGGGAGCTCCCTCCACTTTATACATAGAGTGGGAGCTCACTCCACTTTATACATAGAGAGGGATCTCCCTCCACTTTCTACATAGAGAGGGAGCTCCATCCACTTTATCCATAGAGATGGAGCTCCCTCCACTTTGTACATAGAGAGTGAGCTCCGTCCACTTTGTTCATGGACAGTGTGCTCCCTCCACTTTAAACATACAGAGGGTGCTCACACCACTTTATACATAGAGAGGGAACTCCCTCCACTGTATACATAGAGAGGGAACTCCCTCCACTTTATACATAGAGAGGGAGCTCCCTCCACTTTATACATAGAGAGGGAGCTCCCTCCACTTTCTACATAGAGAGGGAGCTCCCTCCACTTTATACATAGAGAGGGAGCTCACTCCACATTATACATAGAGAGGGCACTCGGTTCACTTTGGACATAGAGATGGAGCACCATCCACTTTCTACACAGAGAGGGAGTTACGTCCACTTTGTACATAGATAAGGAGCTCCGTCCACTATGTACATGGAGAGGGAGCTCCCTCCACTTTATACATAGAGAGGGCGCTCACTCCACTGTATACATAAAGAGGAAACTCCCTCTACTTTATACATAGAGAGGGAGCTCCCTCCACTTTATACATAGAGAGGGAGCTCCCTCCACTTTACACATAGAGAGGGAGCTCACTCCACTTTATACATAGACAGGGATCTCCGTCCACTTTATACATAGAGATGGAGCACCATCCACTTTATTCATAGAGAGGGAGCTCCCACCACTTTATACACAGAGGGGTAGCTACGTCCACTTTGTACAAAGAGAAGGAGCTCCGTCCACATTGTACATAGAGAGGGAGCTCACTCCATTGTATACATAGAGAGGGATCTCCCTCCACTTTACACATAGAGAGGGCGCTCACTCCACTTTATACATAGAGAGAGAACTCCCTCCACTGTATACATAGAGAGGGAACTCCCTCCACTTTCTACATAGAGAGGGAGCTCCCTCCACTTTATACATAGAGAGGGAGCTCACTCCACTTGAAGCATAGAGAGGGATCTCCGTCCACTTTATACATAGAGATGGAGCACCATCCACTTTATACATAGAGAGGAAGCTCCCTCCACTTTATACACAGAGAGGGAGCTACGTCCACTTTATACATAGAGAGGGAGCTCCCTCCACTTTATACATAGATAGGGCGCTTACTCCACTTTATACATGGAGAGGGAACTTCCTCCACTGTCGACATAGAGAGGGAGCTCCCTCCACATTATGCATAGAGAGGGAGCTCCCTCCACTTTATACATAGAGAGGGAGCTCACTCCACTTTATACATAGAGAGGGATCTCCGTCCACTTTATACATAGAGAGGGAGCTCCCTCCACTTTCTATAGAGAGAGGGAGCTCACTCCACTTGATACATGGAATGGGAGCTCCCCCCACTTTATACATAGAGAGGGAGCTACCTCCACTTTATACACAGAGATGGAGCTACCTCCACATTATACATAGAGAGGGAGCTCCCTCATCTTTATACTTGGAGAGGGAGCTCCGTCCACCATGTAGATAGAGAGGGAGCTCCCTCCTCTTTATACATAGAGAGGAAGCTCACTCCACTATGTACATAGAGAGGGAGCTCCGTCCAGTTTATCCATAGAGAGGGTGCTCCCTCCACTTTATACATAGAGAGGGAGCTCCGTCCACTTTGTACATAGAGAAGGAGCTCCCTCCACTTTATGGGGAGAGACGGAGCTCAATCCACTTTATAAATATAGAGGGAGCTCCCTCCACTTTATACATAGCGAGGGAGCTCCCTCCACTTTATACATAGAGTGGGAGCTCACTCCACTTTATACATAGAGAGGGATCTCCCTCCACTTTCTACATAGAGAGGGAGCTCCATCCACTTTATACATAGAGATGGAGCTCCCTCCACTTTGTACATAGAGAGTGAGCTCCGTCCACTTTGTTCATGGACAGTGTGCTCCCTCCACTTTAAACATACAGAGGGTGCTCACTCCACTTTATACATAGAGAGGGAACTCCCTCCACTGTATACATAGAGAGGGAACTCCCTCCACTTTATACATAGAGAGGGAGCTCCCTCCACTTTATACATAGGGAGGGAGCTCCCTGCACTTTCTACATAGAGAGGGAGCTCCCTCCACTTTATACATAGAGAGGGAGCTCACTCCACATTATACATAGAGAGGGATCTCCGTCCACTTTATACATAGAGATGGAGCAACATCCACTTTATACATAGAGAGGGAGCTCCCTCCACTTTATACATGGAGAGGGCGCTCACACCACTTGAGACGCAGAGAGGGAGCTCCCTCCACTTTATGCATAGAGAGGGAGCTCACTCCACTTTATACATAGAGAGGGATCTCCGTCCACTTTATACATAGAGAGGGAGCTCCCTCCACTTTCTATAGAGAGAGGGAGCTCACTCCACTTGATACATAGAGGGGGAGCTCCCTCCACTTTATACATGGAGAGGGAGCTACCTCCACTTTATACAGAGAGAGGGAGCTACCTCCACTTTATACATCGAGAGGGAGCTCCCTCATCTTTATACATAGAGAGGAAGCTCCCTCCACTATGTACATAGAGAGGGAGCTCCGTCCAGTTTAACCATCGAGAGGGAGCTCCCTCCACTTTATACATAGAGAGGGAGCTCCGTCCACTTTGTTCATAGCGAGGGAGCTCACTCCACTTTATACATCGAGAGGGATCTGCCTCCACTTTATACATGGAGAGGGATCTCCGTCCCCTTTATACAAAGAGAGGGAGCTCCATCCACTTTGGACAGAGAGAGGGAGCACCCTCCACTTTTGCATAGAGAGGGAGCTCCCTCCAGTTTATACATAGAGAGGGAGCTCGCTCCACTTTATACATAGAGAGGGAGCTCCTTCCACTTTATTCATGCAAAGGGATCTCCCTACCCTTTATAAATAGAGAGGGTGCTCCGTCCACTTTGTACATAGAGAGGGAGCTCCGTCCACTTTATACAGAGAGAGGGAGCTCCGTCCACTTTGTACATAGAGAGGGAGCTCCTTCCACTTTATACATAGAGAGGGAGCGCCCTCCAGATTATACATCGAGACGGAGCTCCCTCCTCTTTATACATAGAGAATGAGCTCCCTCCACTTCAAACATAGAGAGGGAGCTCCGTCCACTTTCCACAGACAGAGGGAGCTCCCTCCACTTTATCCAAAGAGAGGGAGCTCACTCCACTTTATACATGGAGAGGGAGCTCCCTCCACTTCATACATAGAGAGGGAGCTGCATCCACTTTGTACATCGGGAGGGAGCTCACGCCTATTTATAGGGAGAGAGGGAGCTCACTCCACTTTCTACATAGAGAGGGAGCTCCCTCCACTTTATCCATAGAGAGGGTTCTCCCTCCACTTTATACATAGAGAGGGAGCTACCTCCACTTATTAAATAGAGAGGGAGCTGCGTCCACTTTGTCCATAGAAAGGGAGCTCACTCCACTTTATGCAGAGAGAGTGAGCTCCCTCCACTATGTACATAGAGAGGGTTCTCCGTCCACTTTGTACATAGAGAGGGAGCTCCCTCCACTTTGTACATAGAGAGGGAGCTCCGTCCACTTTGTGCATAGAGAGGGAGCTCCGTCCACTTTGTACATAGAGAGGGAGCACCGTCCACTTTATACATAGAGAGGGAGCTCCCTCCAAATTATACATCGAGAGGGAGCTCCCTCCTCTTTATCCATAGAGAGGGATCTCCCTCCACTTTATACATATAGAGGGCGCTCCGTCCACTTTATACAGAAAGATAGAGCTCCCTCCACTTCATGCATGGAGAGGGAGCACCGTCCACTTTATACACAGAGAGGGAGCTCCCTCCACTTTAGACGTAGAGAGAGAGCTCCCTCCACTTTATACATAGAGAGGGAGCTCCCTCCACTTTAAACATAGAGAGGGAGCTCCCTCCACTTTCCACACAGAGAGGGAGCTCCCTCCACTTTCTACACAGAGAGGAAGCTCCCTCCACTTTATGCATGGAGAGGGAGCTCCCTCCACTTTCGACAGAGAGAGGGAGCTCACTCCACATTATACATAGCGAGGGAGCTCCCTCCACTTTATACATACAGAGGGAGCTCCGTCCACTTTATCCATAGAGATGGAGTTCCCTCCACATTATGCATAGAGAGGGAGATCCGTCCACATTTTACATAAAGAGGGAGCTCCCTCCACTTTATATACGGAGAAGGAGCTCCCTCCACTTTACACATTGAGAGGGAGCTCCCTCCACTTTGTACAAAGAGAGGGAGCTCCCTCCACTTTATACATCGAGAGGGAGATCCATCTACTTTATACATAGAGAGGGAGCTCCCTCCACTTCATACATAGAGAGGGAGCTCACTCCACTTTATACATCGAGAGGGATCTGCCTCCACTTTATACATAGAGAGGGATCTCCGTCCCCTTTATACAAAGAGAGGGAGCTCCATCCACTTTGGACAGAGAGAGGGAGCACCCTCCACTTTTGCATAGAGAGGGAGCTCCCTCCAGTTTATACATAGAGAGGGAGCTCCCTCCACTTTATACATAGAGAGGGAGCTCCTTCCACTTTATTCATGCAAAGGGATCTCCCTACACTTTATAAATAGAGAGGGTGCTCCGTCCACTTTGTACATAGAGAGGGAGCTCCCTCCACTTTGTATAAGGAAAGGTAGCTCCGTCCTCTTTACACATAGAAAGGGAGCTCCCTCCAAATTAAACATAGAGATGTAGCTCCCTCCACTTTATACAGAGAGAGGGAGATCCCTCCACTTTATACATAGAGAGGGAGCTCCCTCCAAATTATAAATATAGATGGAGCTCCCTCCACTTTATACAGAGAGAAGGAGCTCCCTCCACTTTATACATGGAGAGGGAGCTACCACCACTTTTGACATAGAGAGGGAGGTCCCTCCACTTTATACACTGAGAGGGAGCTCCCTCCACTTTACACATGGAGAGGGAGCTCCCTCCACTTTGTACAAAGAGAGGGAGCTCCCTCCACTTTATACATCGAGAGGGAGATCCATCTACTTTATACATAGAGAGGGAGCTCCCTCCACTTCATACATAGAGATGGAGCACCATCCACTTTATACATAGAGAGGGAGCTCCCTCCACTTTATGCACAGAGAGGGAGCTACGTCCACTTTGTCCATGGAGAGGGAGCTCCGTCCACATTTGTGCATAGAGAGGGAGCTCACTCCACTTTATACATCGAGAGGGATCTGCCTCCACTTTATACATGGAGAGGGATCTCCGTCCCCTTTATACAAAGAGAGGGAGCTCCATCCACTTTGGACAGAGAGAGGGAGCACCCTCCACTTTTGCATAGAGAGGGAGCTCCCTCCAGTTTATACATAGAGAGGGAGCTCGCTCCACTTTATACATAGAGAGGGAGCTCCTTCCACTTTATTCATGCAAAGGGATCTCCCTACCCTTTATAAATAGAGAGGGTGCTCCGTCCACTTTGTACATAGAGAGGGAGCTCCGTCCACTTTATACAGAGAGAGGGAGCTCCGTCCACTTTGTACATAGAGAGGGAGCTCCTTCCACTTTATACATAGAGAGGGAGCGCCCTCCAGATTATACATCGAGACGGAGCTCCCTCCTCTTTATACATAGAGAGTGAGCTCCCTCCACTTTAAACATAGAGAGGGAGCTCCGTCCACTTTCCACAGACAGAGGGAGCTCCCTCCACTTTATCCAAAGAGAGGGAGCTCACTCCACTTTATACATGGAGAGGGAGCTCCCTCCACTTCATACATAGAGAGGGAGCTCCATCCCCTTTGTAAAGAGAGAGGGAGCTCCCTCCACTTCATACATCGAGAGGGAGCTCGCTTTTCTTTATACATAGAGAGGGAGCACCATCCACTTTATACAGAGAGAGGGAGCTCCGTCCACTTTATACATAGAGAAGGTGTTCCGTCCACTTTATACATGGAGAGGGAGCACCCTCCACTTTATACATAAAGAGGGATCTCCATCCACTTTGTACATAGAGAGGGAGCTCACTCCACTTTATGCACAGAGAGGAAGCTCCCTCCACTTTATACATAGAGAGGGAGCTCCCTCCACTTTATACACAGTGAGGGAGCTCCCTCCACTTTATACATAGAGAGGGAGCTCCCTCCACTTTGCACATAGAGAGGGAGCTCACTCCACTTTATACATAGAGAGGGAGCTCCCTCCACTTTCTACTTGGAGAGGTATCTCCGTCCACTTTAAACATAGAGAGGGAGCTGCATCCACTTTGTACATAGGGAGGGAGCTCACGCCTATTTATAGGGAGAGAGGGAGCTCACTCCACTTTCTACATAGAGAGGGAGCTCCCTCCACTTTATCCATAGAGAGGGTTCTCCCTCCACTTTATACATAGAGAGGGAGCTACTTCCACTTATTAAATAGAGAGGGAGCTGCGTCCACTTTGTCCATAGAAAGGGAGCTCACTCCACTTTATGCAGAGAGAGTGAGCTCCCTCCACTATGTACATAGAGAGGGTTCTCCGTCCACTTTGTGCATAGAGAGGGAGCTCCCTCCACTTTGTACATAGAGAGGGAGCTCCGTCCACTTTGTGCATAGAGAGGGAGCTTCGTCCACTTTGTACATAGAGAGGGAGCACCGTCCACTTTATACATAGAGAGGGAGCTCCCTCCAAATTATACATCGAGAGGGAGCTCCCTCCTCTTTATCCATAGAGAGGGATCTCCCTCCACTTTATACATATAGAGGGCGCTCCGTCCACTTTATACAGAAAGATAGAGCTCCCTCCACTTCATGCATGGAGAGGGAGCACCGTCCACTTTATACACAGAGAGGGAGCTCCCTCCACTTTAGACGTAGAGAGAGAGCTCCCTCCACTTTATACATAGAGAGGGAGCTCCCTTCACTTTAAACATAGAGAGGGAGCTCCCTCCACTTTCCACACAGAGAGGGAGCTCCCTCCACTTTCTACACAGAGAGGAAGCTCCCTCCACTTTATGCATGGAGAGGGGGCTCCCTCCACTTTCGACAGAGAGAGGGAGCTCACTCCACATTATACATAGCGAGGGAGCTCCCTCCACTTTATACATACAGAGGGAGCTCCGTCCACTTTATCCATAGAGATGGAGTTCCCTCCACATTATGCATAGAGAGGGAGATCCGTCCACATTTTACATAAAGAGGGAGCTCCCTCCACTTTATATACGGAGAAGGAGCTCCCTCCACTTTACACATTGAGAGGGAGCTCCCTCCACTTTGTACAAAGAGAGGGAGCTCCCTCCACTTTATACATCGAGAGGGAGATCCATCTACTTTATACATAGAGAGGGAGCTCCCTCCACTTCATACATAGAGAGGGAGCTCACTCCACTTTATACATCGAGAGGGATCTGCCTCCACTTTATACATAGAGAGGGATCTCCGTCCCCTTTATACAAAGAGAGGGAGCTCCATCCACTTTGGACAGAGAGAGGGAGCACCCTCCACTTTTGCATAGAGAGGGAGCTCCCTCCAGTTTATACATAGAGAGGGAGCTCCCTCCACTTTATACATAGAGAGGGAGCTCCTTCCACTTTATTCATGCAAAGGGATCTCCCTACACTTTATAAATAGAGAGGGTGCTCCGTCCACTTTGTACATAGAGAGGGAGCTCCGTCCACTTTATACATCGAGAGGGAGCTCCGTCCACTTTGTACATAGAGAGGGAGCTCCGTCCACTTTATACATAGAGAAGGTGTTCCGTCCACTTTATACATGGAGAGGGAGCTCCCTCCACTTTATACATAAAGAGGGAGCTCCATCCACTTTGTACATAGTGAGGGAGCTCACTCCACTTTATGCACAGAGAGGAAGCTCCCTCCACTTTATGCATAGAGAGGGAGCTCTGCCCACATTGTACGTAGAGAGGGAACTCCCTCCAATTTATACATCGAGAGGGAGCTCCGTCCACTTTGTATATAGAGAGGGAGCTCCTTCCAGTTTATACATAGAGAGGCAGCGCCCTCCAGATTATACATAGAGACGGAGCTCCCTCCTCTTTTTCACAGAGAGTGAGCTACCTCCACTTTAAACATAGAGAGGGAGCTCCGTCCACTTTCTACAGACAGACGGAGCTCCCTCCACTTTATCCATAGAGAGGGAGCTCACTCCACTTTATACATGGAGAGGGAGCTCCCTCCACTTCATACATAGAGAGGGAGCTCCATCCACTTTGTAAAGAGAGAGGGAGCTCCCTCCACTTCATCCATCGAGAGGGAGCTCCCTTTTTTTTATACATAGAGAGGGAGCACCATCCACTTTATACAGAGAGAGGGAGCACCGTCCACTTTATACATAGAGAAGGTGTTCCGTCCACTTTATACATGGAGAGGGAGCTCCCTCCACTTTATCCATAAAGAGGGAGCTCCATCCACTTTGTACATAGAGAGGGAGCTCACTCCACTTTATGCACAGAGAGGAAGCTCCCTCCACTTTATACATAGAGAGGGAGCTCTGTCCACATTGTACGTAGAGAGGGAGCTCACTCCACTTTTTACATAGAGAGGGAGCTCCCTCCACTTTATACATAGAGAGGGAACTCCTCCACTGTATACATAGAGAGGAAACTCCCTCCAATTTTTGCAGAGAGAGGGAGCTCCCTCCACTTTATACATAGAGAGGGAGCTCCCTCCACTTTATACATAGAGAGGGAGCTCCCTCCACTTTATACACAGTGAGGGTGCTCCCTCCACTTTATACATAGAGAGGGAGCTCCCTCCACTTTACACATAGAGAGGGAGCTCCCTCCACTTTGTACACTGAGAGGGAGCTCACTCCACTTTATATATATAGAGAGAACTCCCTCCACTTTACACACAGACAGGGAGCTCCGTCCACTTTGGACATAGAGAGGGAGCTCCCTCCACTTTAAATATAGAGAGGGAGCTCCGTCCACCTTGTGCATAAGAGAGGAAGCTCCCTCCAAATAATACATAGAGAGGGAGCTCCCTCCACTTTATACAGAGAGAGGGAGCTGCCTCCACTTTATACATTGAGAGGGAGCTCCGTCCACTTTATACAGAGAGGGAGCTCACTCCACTTTATACATAGAGAATGAGCTCCATCCACTTCATACATGTCGAGGGAGCTCCCTCCACTTTATACATAGAGTTGGAGCTCACTCCACTTTATACATAGAGAGGGAGCTCCCTCCACTTTATACAGAGAGAGGGAGCACCCTCCACTTTCCACACAGAGAGGGAGCTCCCTCCACTTTATACATAGAGAGGGAGCTCCGTATACTTTGTACATAGAGAGGGAGCTCCCTCCACTTTATACATAGAGAGGGCGCTCACTCCACTTTATACATATAGCGGGAGCTCCCTCCTCTGCATACATAGAGAGGGCACTCCCTCCACTTTATACATAGAGAGGGAGATCCCTCCAAATTATACATAGAGAGGGAGCACCCTCCATTCTATACATAGATAGGGAGCTCCCTCCACTTTATACATAGAGAGGGAGCTCCCACCACTTTATACATAGAGAGGGAGCTCACTCCACTTTATACATAGAGAGGGAGCTCCCTCCACTTTATACTTGGAGAGGTATCTCCGTCCACTTTAAACATGGAGAGGGAGCTGCATCCACTTTGTACATAGGGAGGGAGCGCACGCCTATTTATACGTAGAGAGGGAGCTCACTCCTCTTTCTACTTTGAGAGGGAGCTCCCTCCACTTTATCCATAGAGAGGGTTCTCCCTCCACTTTAGACATAGAGAGGGAGCTACTTCCACTTGATAAATAGAGAGGGAGCTGCGTCCACTTTGTCCATAGAAAGGGAGCTCACTCCACTTTGTGCAGAGAGAGTGAGCTCCCTCCACTTTGTACATAGAGAGGGTTCTCCGTCCACTTTATACATAGAGAGGGAGCTCCCTCCACTTTGTACAGAGAGAGGGAGCTCCCTCCACTTTATCCATAGAGAGGTAGCTCACTCCACTTTATACATAGAGAGGGAGCTCCCTCCACTTCATACATAGATAGGGTGCTCCATCCACTTTGTAAATAGAGAGGGAGCTACCTGCACTTCATGCATCGAGAGGGAGCTCCCTTCTCTTTATACAGAGAGAGGGAGCTCCATCCACTTTGAACAGAGAGAGGGAGCTCCGTCCACTTTATACATGGAGAAGGAGCTCCGTCCAATTGATACATGGAGAGGGAGCTCCCTCCACTTTATACATAAAGAGGGAGCTCCATCCGCTTTGTACATAGAGAGGGAGCTCACTCCACTTTATACACAGAGAGGGAGCTCCCTCCACTTTGTACATAGAGAGGGAGCTGCTTCCACTTTGTACGTAGAGAGGGAGCTCCCTCCACTTTATACATAGAGAGGGAACTCCCTCCACTGTATACATAGAGAGGGAACTCCCTCCACTTTATACAGAGAGAGGGAGCTCCCTCCACTTTATACATAGAGAAGAAGCTCCCTCCACTTTATGCATAGAGAGGGATCTCCCTCCACCTTATACACAGAGAGGGAGCTCCCTCCACTTTATACATAGAGAGGGAGCTCCGTCCACTTTATACGTATAGAGGGAGCTCCGCCCAATTTATACAGAGAGAGGGAGCTCCCTCCACTTTATACATAGAGAGGGAGCTCCGTTCACTTTATACATAGAGAGGGAGCTCGCTCCACTTTAGACGTAGAGAGGGAGCTCCCTCCACTTTATACATAGAGAGGGATCTCCCTCCACGTTATAAATAGAGGGGGAGCTCCCTCCACTTTCCACACAGAGAGGAAGCTCCGTCCACTTTCTACATAGAGAGGAAGCTCCCTCCACTTTATACATGGAGAGGGAGCTCCCTCCAATTTCGACACAGAGAGGGAGCTCCCTCCACTTTATACAAAGAGAGGGAGCTCCCTCCAATTTGTACATAGAGAGGGAGCTCCTCCACTTTATACATGGAGAGGGAGTTCCCTCCACTTTATGCATAGAGAGGGAGCTCCCTCCACGTTATACACAGAGAGGGAGCTCCCTCCACTTCATACATAGAGAGGGAGCTGCATCCACATTATACATAAAGAGGGAGCTCCCTCCACTTTATACACAGAGATGAAGCTCCCTCCACTTTCTACATGGAGAGGGAGGTCTCTCCACTTTGTACATAGAGAGGGAGCTCCCTCCACTTTAGACGTAGAGAGGGAGCTCCGTCCACTTTACACAGAGAGAGGGAGCTCCCTCCACTTTGTACACTGAGAGGGAGCTCACTCCACTTTATATATAGAGAGGGAAATCCCTCCACTTTATACACAGACAGGGAGCTCCGTCCACTTTGGACATAGAGATGGAGCTCCCTCCACTTTATACATAGAGAGGGAGCTCCTTCCACTTTGTTCAAAGAGGCGGAGCTCCCTCCATTTTGTATATGGAGAGGGAGCTCCGTCCACTTTGTACATAAGAGAGGGAGATCCCTCCAAATTATACATAGAGAGGGAGCTCCCTCCACTTTATACATAAGAGAGGGAGATCCCTCCAAATTATACATAGAGAGGGAGCTCCCCCCACTTTATACATAGAGAGGGAGCTGCCTCCACTTTGTACATAAGAGAGGGAGATCCCTCCAAATTATACATAGAGAGGGAGCTCCCTCCACTTTATACATAGAGAGGGAGCTGCCTCCACTTTATATATGGAGAGGGAGCTCCGTCCACTTCATACATAGTGAGGGAGCTCCCTCCACTGTATACATAGAGAGGGAGCTCCATCCACTTTATAAATAGAGAGGGAGCTCCCTCCAGTTTATACATAGAGAGGGAGCTCCCTCCACTTTATACATAGAGAGGGAGCTCCCTCCACTTTATACAGAGAGAGGGAGCTCCCTCCACATTCCACACAGAGAGGGAGCTCCCTTCACTTTATACATAGAGAGGGAGCTCAATCAACTTTGTACATAGAGAGGGAGCTCCCTCCACTTTGTACATAGAGAGGGCGCTCACTCCACTTTATACATAGAGAGGGGGCTCCCTCCACTGCATGCATAGAGATGGAACTCCCTCCACTATATACATAGAGAGGGAGCTCCCTCCACTTTATACAGAGAGAGGGAGCTCCCTCCACATTCCACACAGAGAGGGAGCTCCCTCCACATTATACAGAAGAGGGAGCTCACTCCACTTTATACATAGAGAGGGAGCTCCCTCCACTTTGTTCATAGAGAGGGAGCTCACGCCACTTTATACGTAGAGAGGGAGCTCCCTCCACTTTCGGCATAGAGAGGGAGCTCCCTCCACTTTATACCTAGAGAGGGTTCTCCCTCCACTTTCTACATAGAGATGGAGCTCCCTCCACTTTGTACACAGAGAGGGAGCTCTCTCCACTTTATACATGTAGAGTGAGCTCCCTCCACTTTGCACACAGAGATGGTTCTCCGTCCACTTTGTTCATCAAGAGGGAGCTCCATCTACTTTATATATAGAGAGGAAGCTCCAACCACGTTATACATGGAGAGGGAGCTCCGTCCACTTTGGACATCGAGACGGAGCTCCGTCCACTTTATACATAGAGAGGGAGCTCCGTCCACTTAGTACAGGGAGAGGGAGTTCCGTCCACTTTGCACATAGAGAGGGAGCTCCGTCCACTTTGTACATAGAGAGGGAGCTCCGTCCACTTTATACATAGAGAGGGAGCACCCTCCAAATCATACATCGAGAGGGAGCTCCCTCTTCTTTATCCATTGAGAGGGATCTCCCTCCTCTTTATACAGAGAGAGGGAGCTCCGTCCACTTTATACATAGAGCGGGAGCTCCCTCCAATTCATACATCGAGATGGAGCTCCATCCACTTTATGCATAGAGAGGGAGCTCCCTCCACTGTATTCATAGAGAGGGAGCTCCCTCCACTTTATACATAGAGAGGGAGCTCCATCCACTTTACACATAGAGAGGGAGCTCCCTCCACTTTATACATAGAGAGGGAGCACACTCCACTTGATACATAGAGAGGGAGCTCCCTCCACTTTATACATAGAGAGGGAGCTCCGTTCTCTTTGTACGTAGAGAGGGAGCTCACTCCACTTTATACATAGAGAGGGAGCTCCCTCCACTTTGTACATAGAGAGGGAGCTCCGTCCACTTTATACATAGAGAGGGAGCTCCCTCCAAATTATTCAGCGAGAGGGAGCTCCCTCCCCTTTATCCATAGAGAGGGATCTCCCTCCACTTTATACATATAGAGGGAGCAGCGTCCACTTTATACAGAGAGATGGAGCTCCCTCTACTTTATACATAGAGAGGAAGCTCCCTCCACTTTACACATAGAGAGGGAACTCCCTCCACTTTCCACACAGAGAGGGAGCTCCCTCCACTTTCTACATAGAGAGGAAGATCCCTCCAATTTATACATGGAGAGGGAGCTCCCTCCATTTTCAACAGAGAGAGAGAGCTCACTCCACATTATACATAGAGAGGGAGCTGCCTCCAATTTCTACATAGAGAGGGAGCTCCCTCCAATTTCTACATAGAGAGGGAGCTCCCTCCACTTTATACATAGAGAGGAAGCTCCCTCCACTTTCTACATAGAGAGGAAGCTCCCCCACTTTATACATGGAGAGGGAGCTCCCTCCATTTTCAACAGAGAGAGAGAGCTCACTCCACATTATACATAGAGAGGGAGCTCCCTCCAATTTCTACATAGAGAGGGAGCTCCCTCCAATTTATACATAGAGAGGGAGCTCCGTCCACTTTATACATGGAGAGGGAGTTCCCTCCACTTTATACATAGAGAGGGAGCACCCTCCAAATTATACATCGAGAGGGAGCTCCCTCCTGTTTATACATAGAGAGTTATCTCCCTACACTTTATACATAGAGAGGGAGCTCCCTCCACTTTGTACATAGAGAGGGAGCTCCCGCCACTTTATCCAAAGAGAGGGAGCTCACTCCACTTTATACATAGAGAGGGAGCTCCCTCCACTTCACACATAGATAGGGAGCTCCATCCACTTTGTACAGAGAGATGGAGCTCCGTCCACTCGATACATGGAGAAGGAGCTCCGTCCACTTTATACATGGAGAGGGAGCTCCCTCCACTTTATACATAAAGAGGGAGCTCCATCCACTTTGTACATGGACAGGGAGCTCACTCCACTTTATGCACAGAGAGGGAGCTCCCTCCACTTTGTACATAGAGAGGGAGCTCCGTCCACTTTGTACGCAGAGAAGGAGCTCCCTCCACTTTATACATAGAGAGGGTACTCCCTCCACTGTATACATAGAGAGGGAACTCCCTCCACATTATACATCGAGAGGGAGCTCTCTCCACTTTACACGTGGAGAGGGAGCTCCCTCCACTTTATACATAGAGAGGGAGCTCCTTCCACTTTATACATATGGAGTGAGCTCCGCCCACTTTATACAGAGAGCGGTATCTCCCTTCACTTTATACATAGAGAGGGAGCTCCGTCCACTTTATCCATAGAGAGTGAGCTCGCTCCACTTTCGACGCAGAGAGGGAGCTCCCTCCACTTTATACATAGAGAGGGAGCTCCCTCCACGTTATAAATAGAGAGGGAGCTCCCTCCACTTTCCACACAGACAGGGAGCTCCCTCCACTTTCTACATAGAGAGGGAGCTCCCTCCAATTTCTACACAGAGAGGGAGCTCCCTCCACTTTCTACATAGAGAGGGAGCTCCCTCCAGTTTATACATGGAGAGGGAGCTCCTACACTTTATACATGGAGAGGGAGTTCCCTCCACATTATACATATCGAGGGATCTCCCTCCACTTTATACACAGAGAGGGTGCTCCCTCCACTTCATACATAGAGAGGGAGCTGCGTCCACATTATACATAAAGAGGGAGCTCCCTCCACTTTATACACAGATATGGAGCTCCCTCCACTTTATATATAGAGATGGAGCTCCTTCCACTTTGTACAAAGAGACGGAGCTCCCTCCATTTTGTATATGGAGGGGGAGCTCCGTCCACTTTGTACATAAGAGAGGGAGATCCCTCCAAATTATACAAAGAGAGGGAGCTCCCTCCACTTTATACATAGAGAGGGAGCTGCCTCCACTTTATACATGGAGAGGGAGCTCCGTCCACTTCATACATAGTGAGGGAGCTCCCTCCACTTTATACATAGAGAGGGAGCTCCATCCACTTTATACATAGAGAGGGAGCTCCCTCCACTTTATACAGAGAGAGGGAGCTCCCTCCACTTTCCACACAGAGAGGGAGCTCGCTCCACTTTCTACATAGAGAGGGAGCTCAATCAACTTTGTACATAGAGAGGGAGCTCCCTCCACTTTGCACATAGAGAGGGCGCTCACTCCACTTTATACATAGAGAGGGGGCTCCCTCCACTGCATGCATAGAGATGGAAATCCCTCCACTATATACATAGATAGGGAGCTCCCTCCACTTTATACAGAAGAGGGAGCTCCCTCCACTTTATACATAGATAGGGAGCTCCCTCCACTTTATACATAGAGAGGGAGCTCCCTCCACTTTATATATAGAGAGGGAGCTCACTCTACTTTATACATAGAGAGGGAGCTCCCTCCACTTTGTACATAGAGAGGGAGCTCACGCCACTTTATACGTGGAGAGGGAGCTCACTCCACTTTCTACATAGAGAGGGAGCTCCCTCCACTTTATACATGGAGAGGGTTCTCCCTCCACTTTATACATAGAGATGGAGCTCCCTCCACTTTATAAATAGAGAGGGAGCTCCGTCCACTTTGTTCATAAAGAGGGAGCTCCCTCCACTTTATATATAGAGAGGAAGCTCCAACCACTTTATACATGGAGAGGGAGCTCCGTCCACTTTGGACATCGAGAGGGAGCTCCGTCCACTTTATGCATAGAGAGGGAGCTCCGTCCACTTAGTACAGAGAGAGGGAGCTCCGTCCACTTTGCACACAGAGAGGGAGCTCCGTCCACTTTGTACATCGAGAGGGAGTTCCGTCCACTTGATACATAGAGAGGGAGCTCCGTCCACTTGGTACAGAGAGAGGGAGCTCCTTCCACTTTGGACATAGAGATGGAGCTCCCTCCACTTTATATATAGAGAGGGAGCTCCCTCCACTTTATACATAGAGAGGGAGCTGCCTCCACTTTATACATCGAGAGGGAGCTCCCTCTTCTTTGTCCATTGAGAGGGATCTCCCTCCTCTTTATACAGAGAGAGGGAGCTCCGTCCACTTTATACATAGAGCGGGAGCTCCCTCCACTTCATACATAGAGATGGAGCTCCATCCACTTTATGCATAGAGAGGGAGCTCCCTCCACTTTATTCATACAGAGGGAGCTCCCTCCACTTTATACATAGAGAGGGAGCTCCATCCACTTTACACATAGAGAGGGAGCTCCCTCCACTTTATACATAGAGAGGGAGCACCATCCACTTTATGCATAGAGAGGGAGCTCCCTCCACTTTATACATAGAGAGGGAGCTCCGTCCGTTTTGTACATGTAGAGGGAGCTCCCTCCACTTCATACATAGAGTGGGAGCTCCCTCCACTTTATACAAAGAGAGGGAGCTCACTCCACTTTATACATAGATAGGGAGCTCCCTTCACATATTACATAGAGAGGTATCTCCGTCCAATTTATACACAGAGAGGGAGCTCCATCCACTGTGGACATAGAGGGGGAGCACACTCCCCCCCCCACCCCCGTCCCCTTCCCTGCTCCACCCTCTCAGCTCACCCCCTCACAACCCCATCCCAGCCCGCCCCCCCCTCGCACCATCTTCACCCCGCACCCCCTTCCCCTGCACCCCCCCACCCCCTCCCTCTACCCCTCCCCCTTGCATCCCCTCCTCCCACCGGCACCATCCTACACCTGTGTAGGGGCCCCAACAACCCCACTGCCTTGTGGGCGTCTCGGGAGAGACCAAGGCTAAGGGAGTAAACCCTAACAGAAAATCCGGAGCGGAACCCCGTAGGCGGTCATGTGTCACCTTTGGCATGTTTCCGGCAGTTCCTGCAGCCATACTGGTGCCAAACGTCGTGTCCTGCACTCCTTTGGACCCCACCAGAAAGGCCGAGAGGGGGGTTTTGACGACTGGGCAACTCTCAACCTCCATAAATTTGCCCAGGCATGCGCCATGGAGAGGTCACTCCATAGTTGCCTCACAGCGACTGAAACAACACGGAAGGCAGCAGTTACGGGTTATAAGTCCAGATAAATTGGCGTAGAAACTGGGCGCCACGGGTTGCCTTTGTCGGTGGGAGAGGTCATTGCACCTCACTGGACAGCTACCGCCCGCCTCAAACCGGGCAGCCCCCGGTCAATAAGGTTCTGTCCCGCCACAGTCTGCCTGCTTCAATGGGTGCTTGGAGCTCAGGGTCATTGCCCGAAAGGTGGACTGATACACCGCACCAAACAACATGAAAAAAGGAAAGAAGGTACCAGCCCTTCGCTTTGCAAGCTGGAACGTCAGAACTATGTGTCCTGGCCTGTCGGAAGACCTTACACAAATCAACGATTCTCGGAAGACCGCCATCATTAACAACGAGCTCAGTAGACTCAATGTGGACATTGCAGCACTTCAGGAGACTCGCCTCCCCGCGAGTGGCTCTCTAGCAGAGCTAGACTACACCTTCTTCTGGCAGGGCAGGGATCCTGAAGAACCAAGACAGTATGGAGTGGGCTTCGCCATCAGAAACTCCTTGCTCAGCATGATAGAGCCTCCCTCAAATGGCTCGGAACGCATACTGTCCATCCGACTGCTCACCACCTCTGGTCCAGTACACCTACTCAGCATCTATGCTCCAACACTCTGTTCCGCACCTGAAGCTAAAGACCAGTTCTATGAACAACTCCATAACATCATTAGCAGCATCCCCAACACCGAACACCTATTCCTGCTGGGGGACTTTAATGCCAGGGTTGGGGCCGACCATGACTCATGGCCCTCCTGCCTTGGGCGCTATGGCGTTGGAAGGATGAATGAGAACGGGCAGAGACTGCTTGAGTTGTGTACCTATCATAACCTCTGCATCACCAACTCGTTCTTTCACACTAAACCCTGTCACCAGGTTTCATGGAGGCACCCAAGATCAAGTCGTTGGCACCAGCTAGACCTCATTGTCACAAGGCGAGCCGCCTTAAACAGTGTTCAAATCACACGCAGCTTCCACAGTGCGGACTGCGACACCGACCACTCCCTGGTGTGCAGCAAGGTTAGACTCAGACCAAAGAAGTTGCATCATTCCAAGCAGAAGGGCCACCCGCGCATCAACACGAGCAGAATTTCTCACCCACAGCTGTTACAAAAATTTCTAAATTCACTTGTAACAGCCCTTCAAAACACTCCCACAGGGGATGCTGAGACCAAGTGGGCCCACATCAGAGACGCCATCTGTGAGTCAGCTTTGACCACCTACGGCAAAAGTGCGAAGAGAAATGCAGACTGGTTTCAATCTCATAATGAAGAGTTGGAACCTGTCATAGCCGCTAAGCGCATTGCACTTTTGAACTACAAGAAAGCCCCCAGCGATTTAACATCCACAGCACTTAAAGCAGCCAGAAGTACTGCACAAAGAACAGCTAGGCGTTGCGCAAACGACTACTGGCAACACCTATGCAGTCATATTCAGCTGGCCTCAGACACCGGAAACATCAGAGGAATGTATGATGGCATGAAGAGAGCTCTTGGGCCAACCATCAAGAAGATCACCCCCCTCAAATCTAAATCGGGGGACATAATCACTGACCGACGCAAACAGATGGACCGCTGGGTTGAGCACTACCGAGAACTGTACTCCAGGGAGAATGCTGTCACTGAGACTGCCCTCAATGCAGCCCAGCCTCTACCAGTCATGGATGAGCTGGACATACAGCCAACCAAATCGGAACTCAGTGATGCCATTGATTCCCTAGCCAGCGGAAAAGCCCCTGGGAAGGACAGCATTACCCCTGAAATAATCAAGAGTGCCAAGCCTGCTATACTCTCAGCACTACATGAACTGCTATGCCTGTGCTGGGACGAGGGAGCAGTACCCCAGGACATGCGCGATGCCAACATCATCACCCTCTATAAAAACAAAGGTGACCGCGGTGACTGCAACAACTACCGTGGAATCTCCCTGCTCAGCATAGTGGGGAAAGTCTTTGCTCGAGTCGCTCTGAACAGGCTCCAGAAGCTGGCCGAGCGCGTCTACCCTGAGGCACAGTGTGGCTTTCGTGCAGAGAGATCGACTATTGACATGCTGTTCTCCCTTCGTCAGATACAGGAGAAATGCCGTGAACAACAGATGCCCCTCTACATTGCTTTCATTGATCTCACCAAAGCCTTTGACCTCGTCAGCAGACGTGGTCTCTTCAGACTACTAGAAAAGATCGGATGTCCACCAAAGCTACTAAGTATCATCACCTCATTCCATGACAATATGAAAGGCACAATTCAACATGGTGGCTCCTCATCAGAGCCCTTTCCTATCCTGAGTGGTGTGAAACAGGGCTGTGTTCTCGCACCCACACTTTTTGGGATTTTCTTCTCCCTGCTGCTTTCACATGCGTTCAAATCCTCTGAAGAAGGAATTTTCCTCCACACAAGATCAGGGGGCAGGTTGTTCAACCTTGCCCGTCTAAGAGCGAAGTCCAAAGTACGGAAAGTCCTCATCAGAGAACTCCTCTTTGCTGACGATGCTGCTTTAACATCTCACACTGAAGAATGCCTGCAGAGTATCATCGACAGGTTTGCGTCTGCCTGCAATGAATTTGGCCTAACCATCAGCCTCAAGAAAACGAACATCATGGGGCAGGATGTCAGAAATGCTCCATCCATCAATATTGGCGACCACGCTCTGGAAGTGGTTCAAGAGTTCACCTACCGAGGCTCAACTATCACCAGTAACCTGTCTCTAGATGCAGAAATCAACATGCGCATGGGTAAGGCTTCCACTGCTATGTTCAGACTGGCCAAGAGAGTGTGGGAAAATGGCGCACTGACACGGAACACAAAAGTCCGAGTGTATCAGGCCTGTGTCCTCAGTACCTTGCTCTGCGGCAGCGAGGCCTGGACAACGTATGCCAGCCAAGAGCGACGTCTCAATTCATTCCATCTTCGCTGCCTTCGGAGAATACTTGGCATCAGGTGGCAGGACTATATCTCCAACACAGAAGTCCTTGAAGAGGCCAACATCCCCAGCTTATACACACTACTGAGTCAGCGGCGCTTGAGATGGCTTGGCCATGTGAGCCGCATGGAAGATGGCAGGATCCCCAAAGACACATTGTACAGCGAGCTCGCCACTGGTATCAGACCCACCGGCCGTCCATGTCTCCGTTATAAAGACGTCTGCAAACGCGACATGAAATCGTGTGACATTGATCACAAGTCGTGGGAGTCAGTTGCCAGCATTCGCCAGAGCTGGCGGGCAGCCATAAAGACAGGGCTAAATTGTGGCGAGTCGAAGAGACTTAGTAGTTGGCAGGAAAAAAGACAGAGGCGCAAGGGGAGAGCCAACTGTGCAACAGCCCCAACAAACAAATTTCTCTGCAGCACCTGTGGAAGAGTCTGTCACTCCAGAATTGGCCTTTATAGCCACTCCAGGCGCTGCTTCACAAACCACTGACCACCTCCAGGCGCGTATCCATTGTCTCTCGAGATAAGGAGGCCCAAAAGAAAGAAAAAAGACACTCCACTTGATTCATAGAGAGGGAGCTCCCTCCACTTTATACATAGAGAGGGAGCTCCGTTCTCTTTGTACGTAGAGAGGGAGCTCACTCCACTTTATACATAGAGAGGGAGCTCCCTCCACTTTGTCCATTGAGAGGGAGCTCCGTCCACTTTATACATAGAGAGGGAGCTCCCTCCAAATTATTCATCGAGAGGGAGCTCCCTCCCCTTTATCCATAGAGAGGGATCTCCCTCCACTTTATACATATAGAGGGAGCTGCGTCCACTTCATACAGAGAGAGGGAGCTCCCTCCACTTTATACATATAGAGGAAGCTCCCTCCACTTTATACATGGAGAGGGAGCTCCCTCCATTTTCAACAGAGAGAGAGAGCTCACTCCACATTATACATAGAGAGGGAGCTCCCTCCAATTTCTACATAGAGAGGGAGCTCCCTCCAATTTCTACATAGAGAGGGAGCTCCCTCCACTTTATACATGGAGAGGGAGTTCCCTCCACTTTATACATAGAGAGGGAGCGCCCTCCAAATTATACACAGAGAGGGAGCTCCCTCCTGTTTATACATAGAGAGTTATCTCCCTACACTTTATACATAGAGAGGGAGCTCCGTCCACTTTGCACATAGAGAGGGAGCTCCCTCCACTTTATACATAGCGAGGGCGCTCACTCCACTTTATACATAGAGAGGGTGCTCACTCCGCTTTATTCATAGAGAGGGAGCTCCCTCCACTTTATACATTGAGACGGAGCTCCGTCCACTTTGTACATGGAGAGGGAATTCCCTCCACTTTATATATAGAGAGGGAGCTCCCTCCACTTTCTACATAGAGAGGGCACTCCGTCCACTTTGGACATCGAGATGGAGCGCCATCCACTTTATACATAGAGAGGGAGCTCCCTCCACTTTAGACATTGAGAGGGACGTCCGTCCACTTTGTACATGGAGAGGGAACTCCCTCCACTTCATGTATAGAGAGGGAGCTCCCTCCACTTTATACATAGAGAGGGCACTCCGTCCACTTTGGAAATAGAGATGGAGCACCATCCACTTTATACACAGAGAGGGAGCTACGTCCACTTTGTACATAGAGAGGGAGCTCCCTCCACTTTATACATAGCGAGGGCGCTCACTCCACTTTATACATAGAGCGGGAACTCCCTCCACTGTATACATTGAGAGGGAGCGCCCTCCACTTTATACATAGAGAGGGAGCTCCCTCCACTTTATACATAGAGAGGGAGCACCCTCCACTTTCTACAGAGAGAGGTGAGCTCCCTCCACTTTACACATAGAGAGGGAGCTCACTCCACTTTGTACATAGAGAGGGATCTCCGTCCAATTTCTACATGGAGATGGAGCACCATCCACTTTATACATCGAGAGGGAGCTCCCTCCACTTTATACATCGAGAGGGAGCTCCCTCCACTTTATACACAGAGAGGGAGCTCACTCCACTTTGTACATAGAGAAGGAGCTCCGTCCACTTTGTACATAGAGAGGGAGCTCCCACCATTGTATACATAGAGAGGGCGCTCACTCCACTTTATGCATAGAGACGGAACTCCCTCCACTGTATACATAGAGAGGGAACTCCCTCCACTTTATACATAGAGAGGGAGCTACCTCCACTTTATACACAGAGAGGGAGCTCCCTCCTCTTTATACATAGAGAGCCAGCTCCGTCCAGTTTATCCATGGAGAGGGAGCTCCCTCCCCTTTATGCATAGAGAGGGAGCTCCCTCCACTTTATAGAGAGAGTCGGAGCTCAATCCACTTTATATATAGAGAGGGAGCTCCCTCCACTTTATACATAGAGAGGGATGTCCCTCCTCTTTAGACATAGAGAGGGAGCTCCATCCACTTTGTCCATCGAGAGGGAGCTCCATCCACTTTATACATAGAATGGGAGCTCCGTCCTCTTTATACATAGAGAGGGTGCTCCCTCCACTTTATACATAGAGAGGGAGCTCCCTCCACTTTATACATAGAGAGGGAGTTCCCTCCACTTTATACATTGAGAGGGAACTCCCTCCACTTTAAACATAGAGAGGGAGCTCAGTCTACTTTATACATAGAGAGGGAACTCCCTTCACTTTATACATAGAGAGGGAGCTCCGTCCACTTTATACATAGTGAGGGAGCTCCCTCCACATTATACATAGAGAGGGAGCTCCCTCAACTTTATACATAGAGAGGGAGCTCCCTCCACTTTATACATAGAGAGGGAGCACCAGCCACTTTATACATAGAGAGGGAGCTCCCTCCACTTTAAACATAGAGACGGAGCTCCCTCCACTTTGTAGATAGAGAGGGAGCTCCGTCCACTTTGTTCATAGAGAGGGAGCTCACTCCGCTTTATTCATAGAGAGGGAGCTCCGTCCACTCTGTAATTGGAGAGGGAACTCCCTCCACTTTACATATGGAGAGGGAGCTGCCTCCACTTAATAGATAGAGAGGGCACTCGTCCACTATGGACATAGAGAGGGAGCTCCCTCCTCTTTATGCATAGAGAGGGAGCTCCCTCCACTTTGTACATAGAAAGGGAGCTCTGTCCTCTTTAGAATTGAGAGGGAGCTCCCTCCAAATTATAAAAAGGGAGGGAGCTCCCTCCACTTTATACAGAGAGAGGGAGCTCCCTCCACTTTATATATAGAGACGGAGCTCCGTCCAAATATACAGAGAGAGGGAGCTCCCTCCACTTTATACATAGAGAGGGAGCTCCCTCCACTTTATACATAGAGACGGAGCTCCAACCACTTTATACATAGAAAGGGAGCTCCCTCCACTTTATACGTAGTGAGGGAGCTCCCTCCACTTTATACACAGAGAGGGAGCTACCTCCACTTTATACATGGAGAGGGAGCTCCCTCCACTTTATACATGGAGAGGGAGCTCCCTCCACTTTCGACGGAGAAAGGGAGCTCACACCACTTTATACATAGAGAGGGAGCTCCCTCCACTTTATACATAGAGAGGGAGCTCCCTCCACTTTATACACAGAGTGGGAGCTCCCTCCACTTTGTACTTAGAGAGCACGCTCACTCCACTTTATACATGGAGAGGGAGCTCCCTTCACTTTACGCATAGAGAGGGAGCTCCCTCCACTTTATACATAGAGAGGGAGCTCACTCCACTTTATACACAGAGTGGGAGCTCCCTCAACTTTGTACAAAGAGAGGGAGCTCCCTCCACTTTATACATCGAGAGGGAACTCCCTCCACTTTATGCATGGAGTGGGGGCTCCCTCCACTTTATACATAGAGAGGGAGCTCCCTCCACTTTATACATAGAGAGGGAGCTCCATCCACTTTATACATAGAGAGGGTGTTCACTCCACTTTATACATGGAGACGGAGCTCCCTCCACTTTGTACATAGATAGGGAGCTCCGTCAACTTTGTTCATAGAGAGGGAGCTCACTCTGCTTTATTCATAGAGAGGGAGCTCCCTCCACTTTATACATTGAGACCGAGCTCCGTCCACTTTGTACATGGAGAGGGAACTCCCTCCACTTTATATATAGAGAGGGAGCTCCCTCCACTTTATACATAGAGAGGGCACTCCGTTCACTTTGGACATAGAGATGGAGCACCATCCACTTTCTACACAGAGAGGGAGTTACGTCCACTTTGTACATAGATAAGGAGCTCCGTCCACTATGTACATAGAGAGGGAGCTCCCTCCACTTTATACATAGAGAGGGCGCTCACTCCACTGTATACATAAAGAGGAAACTCCCTCTACTTTATACATAGAGAGGGAGCTCCCTCCACTTTACACATAGAGAGGGAGCTCACTCCACTTTATACATAGACAGGGATCTCCGTCCACTTTATACATAGAGATGGAGCACCATCCACTTTATTCATAGAGAGGGAGCTCCCACCACTTTATACACAGAGGGGTAGCTACGTCCACTTTGTACAAAGAGAAGGAGCTCCGTCCACATTGTACATAGAGAGGGAGCTCCCTCCATTGTATACATAGAGAGGGATCTCCCTCCACTTTATACATAGAGAGGGCGCTCACTCCACTTTATACATAGAGAGAGAACTCCCTCCACTGTATACATAGAGAGGGAACTCCCTCCACTTTATATATAGAGAGGGAGCACCCTCCACTTTATACATAGAGAGGGAGTTCCCTCCACTTTATACATAGAGAGGGAGCTCACTCCACTTGAAGCATAGAGAGGGATCTCCGTCCACTTTATACATAGAGATGGAGCACCATCCACTTTATACATAGAGAGGGAACTCCCTCCACTTTATACACAGAGGGGGAGCTACGTCCACTTTATACATAGAGAGGGAGCTCCCTCCACTTTATACATAGATAGGGCGCTCACTCCACTTTATACATGGAGAGGGAACTTCCTCCACTGTCGACATAGAGAGGGAGCTCCCTCCACATTATGCATAGAGAGGGAGCTCCCTCCTCTTTATACATAGAGAGGGAGCTCACTCCACTTTATACATAGAGAGGGATCTCCGTACACTTTATACATAGAGAGGGAGCTCCCTCCACTTTCTATCGAGAGAGGGAGCTCACTCCACTTGATACATGGAATGGGAGCTCCCCCCACTTTATACATAGAGAGGGAGCTACCTCCACTTTATACACAGAGATGGAGCTACCTCCACATTATACATAGAGAGGGAGCTCCCTCATCTTTATACTTGGAGAGGGAGCTCCGTCCACCATGTAGATAGAGAGGGAGCTCCCTCCTCTTTATACATAGAGAGGAAGCTCACTCCACTATGTACATAGAGAGGGAGCTCCGTCCAGTTTATCCATAGAGAGGGTGCTCCCTCCACTTTATACATAGAGAGGGAGCTCCGTCCACTTTGTACATAGAGAAGGAGCTCCCTCCACTTTATGGGGAGAGACGGAGCTCAATCCACTTTATAAATAGAGAGGGAGCTCCCTCCACTTTATACATAGCGAGGGAGCTCCCTCCACTTTATACATAGAGTGGGAGCTCACTCCACTTTATACATAGAGAGGGATCTCCCTCCACTTTCTACATAGAGAGGGAGCTCCATCCACTTTATACATAGAGATGGAGCTCCCTCCACTTTGTACATAGAGAGGGAGCTCCCTCCACTTTATACATAGAGAGGGAGCTCACTCCACATTATACATAGAGAGGGCACTCCGTTCACTTTGGACATAGAGATGGAGCACCATCCACTTTCTACACAGAGAGGGAGTTACGTCCACTTTGTACATAGATAAGGAGCTCCGTCCACTATGTACATAGAGAGGGAGCTCCCTCCACTTTATACATAGAGAGGGCGCTCACTCCACTGTATACATAAAGAGGAAACTCCCTCTACTTTATACATAGAGAGGGAGCTCCCTCCACTTTATACATAGAGAGGGAGCTCCCTCCACTTTATACATAGACAGGGATCTCCGTCCACTTTATACATAGAGATGGAGCACCATCCACTTTATTCATAGAGAGGGAGCTCCCACCACTTTATACACAGAGGGGTAGCTACGTCCACTTTGTACAAAGAGAAGGAGCTCCGTCCACATTGTACATAGAGAGGGAGCTCCCTCCATTGTATACATAGAGAGGGATCTCCCTCCACTTTATACATAGAGAGGGCGCTCACTCCACTTTATACATAGAGAGAGAACTCCCTCCACTGTATACATAGAGAGGGAACTCCCTCCACTTTATATATAGAGAGGGAGCTCCCTCCACTTTATACATAGAGAGGGAGCTCCCTCCACTTTCTACATAGAGAGGGAGCTCCCTCCACTTTATACATAGAGAGGGAGCTCACTCCACTTGAAGCATAGAGAGGGATCTCCGTCCACTTTATACATAGAGATGGAGCACCATCCACTTTATACATAGAGAGGGAGCTCCCTCCACTTTATACACAGAGAGGGAGCTACGTCCACTTTATACATAGAGAGGGAGCTCCCTCCACTTTATACATAGATAGGGCGCTCACTCCACTTTATACATGGAGAGGGAACTTCCTCCACTGTCGACATAGAGAGGGAGCTCCCTCCACATTATGCATAGAGAGGGAGCTCCCTCCACTTTATACATAGAGAGGGAGCTCACTCCACTTTATACATAGAGAGGGATCTCCGTCCACTTTATACATAGAGAGGGAGCTCCCTCCACTTTCTATAGAGAGAGGGAGCTCACTCCACTTGATACATGGAATGGGAGCTCCCCCCACTTTATACATCGAGAGGGAGCTACCTCCACTTTATACACAGAGATGGAGCTACCTCCACATTATACATAGAGAGGGAGCTCCCTCATCTTTATACTTGGAGAGGGAGCTCCGTCCACCATGTAGATGGAGAGGGAGCTCCCTCCTCTTTATACATAGAGAGGAAGCTCACTCCACTATGTACATAGAGAGGGAGCTCCGGCCAGTTTATCCATAGAGAGGGTGCTCCCTCCACTTTATACATAGAGAGGGAGCTCCGTCCACTTTGTACAGAGAGAAGGAGCTCCCTCCACTTTATGGGGAGAGACGGAGCTCAATCCACTTTATAAATAGAGAGGGAGCTCCCTCCACTTTATACATAGCGAGGGAGCTCCCTCCACTTTATACATAGAGTGGGAGCTCACTCCACTTTATACATAGAGAGGGATCTCCCTCCACTTTCTACATAGAGAGGGAGCTCCATCCACTTTATACATAGAGATGGAGCTCCCTCCACTTTGTACATAGAGAGTGAGCTCCGTCCACTTTGTTCATGGACAGTGTGCTCCCTCCACTTTAAACATACAGAGGGTGCTCACTCCACTTTATACATAGAGAGGGAACTCCCTCCCCTGTATACATAGAGAGGGAACTCCCTCCACTTTATACATAGAGAGGGAGCTCCCTCCACTTTATACATAGAGAGGGAGCTCCCTGCACTTTCTACATAGAGAGGGAGCTCCCTCCACTTTATACATAGAGAGGGAGCTCACTCCACATTATACATAGAGAGGGATCTCCGTCCACTTTATACATAGAGATGGAGCAACATCCACTTTATACATAGAGAGGGAGCTCCCTCCACTTTATACATGGAGAGGGCGCTCACACCACTTGAGACGCAGAGAGGGAGCTCCCTCCACTTTATGCATAGAGAGGGAGCTCACTCCACTTTATACATAGAGAGGGATCTCCGTCCACTTTATACATAGAGAGGGAGCTCCCTCCACTTTCCATAGAGAGAGGGAGCTCACTCCACTTGATACATAGAGGGGGAGCTCCCTCCACTTTATACATAGAGAGGGAGCTACCTCCACTTTATACAGAGAGAGGGAGCTACCTCCACTTTATACATCGAGAGGGAGCTCCCTCATCTTTATGCATAGAGAGGAAGCTCCCTCCACTGTGTACATAGAGAGGGAGCTCCGTCCAGTTTATCCATCGAGAGGGAGCTCCCTCCACTTTATACATCGAGAGGGAGCTCCGTCCACTTTGTTCATAGCGAGGGAGCTCCCTCCACTTTATAGACAGAGACGGAGCTCAATCCAATTTATAAATAGAGTGGGAGCTCCCTCCACTTTATACACAGAGAGGGAGGTCCCTCCTCTTTTTACATAGAGAGGGAGCTCCGTCCTCTTTCTACATAGAGAGGGAGCTCCCTCCACTTTGTATAAGGAAAGGTAGCTCCGTCCTCTTTACACATAGAGAGGGAGCTCCTCCAAATTAAACATAGAGATGTAGCTCCCTCCACTTTATACAGAGAGAGGGAGATCCCTCCACTTTATACATAGAGAGGGAGCTCCCTCCAAATTATAAATATAGATGGAGCTCCCTCCACTTTATACAGAGAGAAGGAGCTCCCTCCACTTTATACATGGAGAGGGAGCTACCACCACTTTTGACATAGAGAGGGAGGTCCCTCCACTTTATACACTGAGAGGGAGCTCCCTCCACTTTACACATGGAGAGGGAGCTCCCTCCACTTTGTACAAAGAGAGGGAGCTCCCTCCACTTTATACATCGAGAGGGAGATCCATCTACTTTATACATAGAGAGGGAGCTCCCTCCACTTCATACATAGAGATGGAGCACCATCCACTTTATACATAGAGAGGGAGCTCCCTCCACTTTATGCACAGAGAGGGAGCTACGTCCACTTTGTCCATGGAGAGGGAGCTCCGTCCACATTTGTGCATAGAGAGGGAGCTCACTCCACTTTATACATCGAGAGGGATCTGCCTCAACTTTATACATGGAGAGGGATCTCCGTCCCCTTTATACAAAGAGAGGGAGCTCCATCCACTTTGGACAGAGAGAGGGAGCACCCTCCACTTTTGCATAGAGAGGGAGCTCCCTCCAGTTTATACATAGAGAGGGAGCTCGCTCCACTTTATACATAGAGAGGGAGCTCCTTCCACTTTATTCATGCAAAGGGATCTCCCTCCCCTTTATAAATAGAGAGGGTGCTCCGTCCACTTTGTACATAGAGAGGGAGCTCCGTCCACTTTATACAGAGAGAGGGAGCTCCGTCCACTTTGTACATAGAGAGGGAGCTCCTTCCACTTTATACATAGAGAGGGAGCGCCCTCCAGATTATACATCGAGACGGAGCTCCCTCCTCTTTATACATAGAGAGTGTGCTCCCTCCACTTTAAACATAGAGAGGGAGCTCCGTCCACTTTCCACAGACAGAGGGAGCTCCCTCCACTTTATCCAAAGAGAGGGAGCTCACTCCACTTTATACATGGAGAGGGAGCTCCCTCCACTTCATACATAGAGAGGGAGCTCCATCCCCTTTGTAAAGAGAGAGGGAGCTCCCTCCACTTCATACATCGAGAGGGAGCTCGCTTTTCTTTATACATAGAGAGGGAGCACCATCCACTTTATACAGAGAGAGGGAGCTCCGTCCACTTTATACATAGAGAAGGTGTTCCGTCCACTTTATACATGGAGAGGGAGCACCCTCCACTTTATACATAAAGAGGGATCTCCATCCACTTTGTACATAGAGAGGGAGCTCACTCCACTTTATGCACAGAGAGGAAGCTCCCTCCACTTTATACATAGAGAGGGAGCTCCCTCCACTTTATACACAGTGAGGGAGCTCCCTCCACTTTATACATAGAGAGGGAGCTCCCTCCACTTTGCATATAGAGAGGGAGCTCACTCCACTTTATACATAGAGAGGGAGCTCCCTCCACTTTATACTTGGAGAGGTATCTCCGTCCACTTTAAACATAGAGAGGGAGCTGCATCCACTTTGTACATAGGGAGGGAGCTCACGCCTATTTATAGGGAGAGAGGGAGCTCACTCCACTTTCTACATAGAGAGGGAGCTCCCTCCACTTTATCCATAGAGAGGGTTCTCCCTCCACTTTATACATAGAGAGGGAGCTACTTCCACTTATTAAATAGAGAGGGAGCTGCGTCCACTTTGTCCATAGAAAGGGAGCTCACTCCACTTTATGCAGAGAGAGTGAGCTCCCTCCACTATGTACATAGAGAGGGTTCTCCGTCCACTTTGTACATAGAGAGGGAGCTCCCTCCACTTTGTACATAGAGAGGGAGCTCCGTCCACTTTGTGCATAGAGAGGGAGCTCCGTCCACTTTGTACATAGAGAGGGAGCACCGTCCACTTTATACATAGAGAGGGAGCTCCCTCCAAATTATACATCGAGAGGGAGCTCCCTCCTCTTTATCCATAGAGAGGGATCTCCCTCCACTTTATACATATAGAGGGCGCTCCGTCCACTTTATACAGAAAGATAGAGCTCCCTCCACTTCATGCATGGAGTGGGAGCACCGTCCACTTTATACAAAGAGAGGGAGCACCCTCCACTTTAGACGTAGAGAGAGAGCTCCCTCCACTTTATACATAGAGAGGGAGCTCCCGCCACTTTAAACATAGAGAGGGAGCTCCCTCCACTTTCCACACAGAGAGGGAGCTCCCTCCACTTTCTACACAGAGAGGAAGCTCCCTCCACTTTATGCATGGAGAGGGAGCTCCCTCCACTTTCGACAGAGAGATAGAGCTCACTCCACATTATACATAGCGAGGGAGCTCCCTCCACTTTATACATACAGAGGGAGCTCCGTCCACTTTATCCATAGAGATGGAGTTCCCTCCACTTTATGCATAGAGAGGGAGATCCGTCCACATTTTACATAAAGAGGGAGCTCCCTCCACTTTATATACGGAGAAGGAGCTCCCTCCACTTTACACATTGAGAGGGAGCTCCCTCCACTTTGTACAAAGAGAGGGAGCTCCCTCCACTTTATACATCGAGAGGGAGATCCATCTACTTTATACATAGAGAGGGAGCTCCCTCCACTTCATACATAGAGATGGAGCACCATCCACTTTATACATAGAGAGGGAGCTCCCTCCACTTTATACACAGAGATGGAGCTACGTCCACTTTGTACATGGAGAGGGAGCTCCGTCCACTTTGTGCATAGAGAGGGAGAGCCCTCCACTTTATACATAGAGAGGGAGCTCCCTCCACTTCATACATAGAGAGGGAGCTCACTCCACTTTATACATCGAGAGGGATCTGCCTCCACTTTATACATAGAGAGGGATCTCCGTCCCCTTTATACAAAGAGAGGGAGCTCCATCCACTTTGGACAGAGAGAGGGAGCTCCGTCCACTTTATACATCGAGAGGGAGCTCCGTCCACTTTGTACATAGAGAGGGAGCTCCGTCCACTTTATACATAGAGAAGGTGTTCCGTCCACTTTATACATGGAGAGGGAGCTCCCTCCACTTTATACATAAAGAGGGAGCTCCATCCTCTTTGTACATAGTGAGGGAGCTCACTCCACTTTATGCACAGAGAGGAAGCTCCCTCCACTTTATGCATAGAGAGGGAGCTCTGCCCACATTGTACGTAGAGAGGGAGCTCACTCCACTTTTTACATAGAGAGGGAGCTCCCTCCACTTTATACATAGAGAGGGAACTCCCTCCACTGTATACATAGAGAGGAAACTCCCTCCAATTTATGCAGAGAGAGGGAGCTCCCTCCACTTTATACATAGAGAGGGAGCTCCCTCCACTTTATACATAGAGAGGGAGCTCCCTCCACTTTATACACAGTGAGGGTGCTCCCTCCACTTTATACAAAGAGAGGAAGCTCCCTCCACTTTACACATAGAGAGGGAGCTCTCTCCACTTTGTACACTGAGAGGGAGCTCACTCCACTTTATATATATAGATAGAACTCCCTCCACTTTACACACAGACAGGGAGCTCCGTCCACTTTGGACATAGAGAGGGAGCTCCCTCCACTTTAAATATAGAGAGGGAGCTCCTTCCACTTTGTACATAGAGACGGAGCTCCCTCCACTTTGTATATAGAGAGGGAGCTCCGTCCACCTTGTACATAAGAGAGGGAGCTCCCTCCAAATAATACATAGAGAGGGAGCTCCCTCCACTTTATACAGAGAGAGGGAGCTGCCTCCACTTTATACATTGAGAGGGAGCTCCGTCCACTTTATACATAGAGAGGGAGCTCACTCCACTTTATACATCGAGAATGATCTCCATCCAATTCATACATGTAGAGGGAGCTCCCTCCACTTTATACATAGAGTTGGAGCTCACTCCACTTTATACATAGAGAGGGAGCTCCCTCCACTTTATACAGAGAGAGGGAGCACCCTCCACTTTCCACACAGAGAGGGAGCTCCCTCCACTTTATACATAGAGAGGGAGCTCCGTCCACTTTGTACATAGAGAGGGCGCTCACTCCACTTTTTCATAGAGCGGGAGCTCCCTCCTCTGCATACATAGAGAGGGCACTCCCTCCACTTTATACATAGAGAGGGAGATCCCTCCAAATTATACATAGAGAGGGAGCACCCTCCATTCTATACATAGATAGGGAGCTCCCTCCACTTTATACATAGAGAGGGAGCTCCCACCACTTTATACATAGAGAGGGAGCTCACTCCACTTTATACATAGAGAGGGTGCTCCCTCCATTTTATACTTGGAGAGGTATCTCCGTCCACTTTAAACATGGAGAGGGAGCTGCATCCACTTGGTACATAGGGAGGGAGCTCACGCCTATTTATACGTAGAGAGGGAGCTCACTCCACTTTCTACATAGAGAGGGAGCTCCCTCCACTTTATCCATAGAGAGGGTTCTCCCTCCACTTTAGACATAGAGAGGGAGCTACTTCCACTTTATAAATAGAGAGGGAGCTGCGTCCACTTTGTCCATAGAAAGGGAGCTCACTCCACTTTGTGCAGAGAGAGTGAGCTCCCTCCACTTTGTACATAGAGAGGGTTCTCCGTCCACTTTGTACATAGAGAGTGAGCTCCCTCCACTTTCTATATAAAGAGGAAGCTCCATCCACTTTATGTTTGGAGAGGGAGTTCCGTCCACTTTATACACAGAGAGGGAGCTCCGTCCACTTTGTACATAGAGAGGGAGCTCCGTCCACTTTGTGCATAGAGAGGGAGCTCCGTCCACTTTGTACATAGAGAGGGAGCACCGTCCACTTTATACATAGAGAGGGAGCTCCCTCCAAATTATCCATCGAGAGGGAGCTCCCACCTCTTTATCCATGGAGAGGGATCTCCCTCCACTTTATACATAGAGAGGGCGCTCCGTCCACTTTATACAGAGAGATAGAGCTCCCTCCACTTTATACATAGAGAGGGAGCACCGTCCACTTTATACACAGAGAGGGAGCTCCCTCCACTTTAGACGTAGAGAGAGAGCTCCCTCCACTTTATACATAGAGAGGGAGCTCCTTCCACTTTAAACATAGAGAGGGAGCTCCCTCCACTTTCCACACAGAGAGGGAGCTCCCTCCACTTTCTACACAGAGAGGAAGCTCCCTCCACTTTATACATGGAGAGGGAGCTCCCTCCACTTTCGACAGAGAGAGGGAGCTCACTCCACATTATACATAGCGAGGGAGCTCCCTCCAATTTCTACATAGAGAGGGAACTCCCTCCAATTTATACATAGAGAGGGAGCTCCGTCCACTTTGTACATAGAGAGGGAGCTCCTTCCAGTTTATACATAGAGAGGCAGCGCCCTCCAGATTATACATAGAGACGGAGCTCCCTCCTCTTTTTCACAGAGAGTGAGCTACCTCCACTTTAAACATAGAGAGGGAGCTCCGTCCACTTTCTACAGACAGACGGAGCTCCCTCCACTTTATCCATAGAGAGGGAGCTCACTCCACTTTATACATGGAGAGGGAGCTCCCTCCACTTCATACATAGAGAGGGAGCTCCCTCCACTTCATCCATCGAGAGGGAGCTCCCTTTTTTTTATACATAGAGAGGGAGCACCATCCACTTTATACAGAGAGAGGGAGCACCGTCCACTTTATACATAGAGAAGGTGTTCCGTCCACTTTATACATGGAGAGGGAGCTCCCTCCACTTTATCCATAAAGAGGGAGCTCCATCCACTTTGTACATAGAGAGGAAGCTCCCTCCACTTTATACATAGAGAGGGAGCTCTGTCCACATTGTACGTAGAGAGGGAGCTCACTCCACTTTTTACATAGAGAGGGAGCTCCCTCCACTTTATACATAGAGAGGGAACTCCCTCCACTGTATACATAGAGAGGAAACTCCCTCCAATTTTTGCAGAGAGAGGGAGCTCCCTCCACTTTATACATAGAGATGGAGCTCCCTCCACTTTATACATAGAGAGGGAGCTCCCTCCACTTTATACACAGTGAGGGTGCTCCCTCCACTTTATACATAGAGAGGGAGCTCCCTCCACTTTACACATAGAGAGGGAGCTCCCTCCACTTTGTACACTGAGAGGGAGCTCACTCCACTTTATATATCTTGAGAGAACTCCCTCCACTTTACACACAGACAGGGAGCTCCGTCCACTTTGGACATAGAGAGGGAGCTCCCTCCACTTTAAATATAGAGAGGGAGCTCCTTCCACTTTGTACATAGAGACGGAGCTCCCTCCACTTTGTATATAGAGAGGGAGCTCCGTCCACCTTGTGCATAAGAGAGGGAGCTCCCTCCAAATAATACATAGAGAGGGAGCTCCCTCCACTTTATACAGAGAGAGGGAGCTGCCTCCACTTTATACATTGAGAGGGAGCTCCGTCCACTTTATACATAGAGAGGGAGCTCACTCCACTTTATACATAGAGAATGAGCTCCATCCACTTCATACATGTCGAGGGAGCTCCCTCCACTTTATACATAGAGTTGGAGCTCACTCCACTTTATACATAGAGAGGGAGCTCCCTCCACTTTATACAGAGAGAGGGAGCACCCTCCACTTTCCACACAGAGAGGGAGCTGCCTCCACTTTATACATAGAGAGGGAGCTCCGTCCACTTTGTACATAGAGAGGGAGCTCCCTCCACTTTATACATAGAGAGGGCGCTCACTCCACTTTATACATATAGCGGGAGCTCCCTCCTCTGCATACATAGAGAGGGCACTCCCTCCACTTTATACATAGAGAGGGAGATCCCTCCAAATTATACATAGAGAGGGAGCACCCTCCATTCTATACATAGATAGGGAGCTCCCTCCACTTTATACATAGAGAGGGAGCTCCCACCACTTTCTACATAGAGAGGGAGCTCACTCCACTTTATACATAGAGAGGGAGCTCCCTCCACTTTATACTTGGAGAGGTATCTCCGTCCACTTTAAACATGGAGAGGGAGCTGCATCCACTTTGTACATAGGGAGGGAGCGCACGCCTATTTATACGTAGAGAGGGAGCTCACTCCTCTTTCTACTTTGAGAGGGAGCTCCCTCCACTTTATCCATAGAGAGGGTTCTCCCTCCACTTTAGACATAGAGAGGGAGCTACTTCGACTTGATAAATAGAGAGGGAGCTGCGTCCACTTTGTCCATAGAAAGGGAGCTCACTCCACTTTGTGCAGAGAGAGTGAGCTCCCTCCACTTTGTACATAGAGAGGGTTCTCCGTCCACTTTATACATAGAGAGGGAGCTCCCTCCACTTTGTACAGAGAGAGGGAGCTCCCTCCACTTTATCCATAGAGAGGTAGCTCACTCCACTTTATACATAGAGAGGGAGCTCCCTCCACTTTATACACAGTGAGGGTGCTCCCTCCACTTTATACATAGAGAGGAAGCTCCCTCCACTTTACACATAGAGAGGGAGCTCCCTCCACTTTGTACACTGAGAGGGAGCTCACTCCACTTTATATATATAGATAGAACTCCCTCCACTTTACACACAGACAGGGAGCTCCATCCACTTTGGACAGAGAGAGGGAGCTCCCTCCACTTTAAATATAGAGAGGGAGCTCCTTCCACTTTGTACATAGAGACGGAGCTCCCTCCACTTTGTATATAGAGAGGGAGCTCCGTCCACCTTGTACATAAGAGAGGGAGCTCCCTCCAAATAATACATAGAGAGGGAGCTCCCTCCACTTTATACAGAGAGAGGGAGCTGCCTGCACTTTATACATTGAGAGGGAGCTCCGTCCACTTTATACAGAGAGAGGGAGCTCACTCCACTTTATACATCGAGAATGATCTCCATCCAATTCATACATGTAGAGGGAGCTCCCTCCACTTTATACATAGAGTTGGAGCTCACTCCACTTTATACTTAGAGAGGGAGCTCCCTCCACTTTATACAGAGAGAGGGAGCACCCTCCACTTTCCACACAGAGAGGGAGCTCCCTCCACTTTATACATAGAGAGGGAGCTCCGTCCACTTTGTACATAGAGAGGGAGCTCCCTCCACTTTATACATAGAGAGGGCGCTCACTCCACTTTTTCATAGAGCGGGAGCTCCCTCCTCTGCATACATAGAGAGGGCACTCCCTCCACTTTATACATAGAGAGGGAGATCCCTCCAAATTATACATAGAGAGGGAGCACCCTCCATTCTATACATAGATAGGGAGCTCCCTCCACTTTATACATAGAGAGGGAGCTCCCACCACTTTATACATAGAGAGGGAGCTCACTCCACTTTATACATAGAGAGGGTGCTCCCTCCACTTTATACTTGGAGAGGTATCTCCGTCCACTTTAAACATGGAGAGGGAGCTGCATCCACTTGGTACATAGGGAGGGAGCTCACGCCTATTTATACGTAGAGAGGGAGCTCACTCCACTTTCTACATAGAGAGGGAGCTCCCTCCACTTTATCCATAGAGAGGGTTCTCCCTCCACTTTAGACATAGAGAGGGAGCTACTTCCACTTTATAAATAGAGAGGGAGCTGCGTCCACTTTGTCCATAGAAAGGGAGCTCACTCCACTTTGTGCAGAGAGAGTGAGCTCCCTCCACTTTGTACATAGAGAGGGTTCTCCGTCCACTTTGTACATAGAGAGTGAGCTCCCTCCACTTTATATATAAAGAGGAAGCTCCATCCACTTTATGTTTGGAGAGGGAGTTCCGTCCACTTTATACACAGAGAGGGAGCTCCGTCCACTTTGTACATAGAGAGGGAGCTCCGTCCACTTTGTGCATAGAGAGGGAGCTCCGTCCACTTTGTACATCGAGAGGGAGCACCGTCCACTTTATACATAGAGAGGGAGCTCCCTCCAAATTATCCATCGAGAGGGAGCTCCCACCTCTTTATCCATGGAGAGGGATCTCCCTCCACTTTATACATAGAGAGGGCGCTCCGTCCACTTTATACAGAGAGATAGAGCTCCCTCCACTTTATACATAGAGAGGGAGCACCGTCCACTTTATACACAGAGAGGGAGCTCCCTCCACTTTAGACGTAGAGAGAGAGCTCCCTCCACTTTATACATAGAGAGGGAGCTCCTTCCACTTTAAACATAGAGAGGGAGCTCCCTCCACTTTCCACACAGAGAGGGAGCTCCCTCCACTTTCTACACAGAGAGGAAGCTCCCTCCACTTTATACATGGAGAGGGAGCTCCCTCCACTTTCGACAGAGAGAGGGAGCTCACTCCACATTATACATAGCGAGGGAGCTCCCTCCAATTTCTACATAGAGAGGGAACTCCCTCCAATTTATACATAGAGAGGGAGCTCCGTCCACTTTGTACATAGAGAGGGAGCTCCTTCCAGTTTATACATAGAGAGGCAGCGCCCTCCAGATTATACATAGAGACGGAGCTCCCTCCTCTTTTTCACAGAGAGTGAGCTACCTCCACTTTAAACATAGAGAGGGAGCTCCGTCCACTTTCTACAGACAGACGGAGCTCCCTCCACTTTATCCATAGAGAGGGAGCTCACTCCACTTTATACATGGAGAGGGAGCTCCCTCCACTTCATACATAGAGAGGGAGCTCCCTCCACTTCATCCATCGAGAGGGAGCTCCCTTTTTTTTATACATAGAGAGGGAGCACCATCCACTTTATACAGAGAGAGGGAGCACCGTCCACTTTATACATAGAGAAGGTGTTCCGTCCACTTTATACATGGAGAGGGAGCTCCCTCCACTTTATCCATAAAAAGGGAGCTCCATCCACTTTGTACATAGAGAGGGAGCTCCCTCCACTTTATACATAGAGAGGGAGCTCCCACCACTTTATACATAGAGAGGGAGCTCACTCCACTTTATACATAGAGAGGGAGCTCCCTCCACTTTATACTTGGAGAGGTATCTCCGTCCACTTTAAACATGGAGAGGGAGCTGCATCCACTTTGTACATAGGGAGGGAGCGCACGCCTATTTATACGTAGAGAGGGAGCTCACTCCTCTTTCTACTTTGAGAGGGAGCTCCCTCCACTTTATCCATAGAGAGGGTTCTCCCTCCACTTTAGACATAGAGAGGGAGCTACTTCCACTTGATAAATAGAGAGGGAGCTGCGTCCACTTTGTCCATAGAAAGGGAGCTCACTCCACTTTGTGCAGAGAGACTGAGCTCCCTCCACTTTGTACATAGAGAGGGTTCTCCGTCCACTTTATACATAGAGAGGGAGCTCCCTCCACTTTGTACAGAGAGAGGGAGCTCCCTCCACTTTATCCATAGAGAGGTAGCTCACTCCACTTTATACATAGAGAGGGAGCTCCCTCCACTTCATACATAGATAGGGTGCTCCATCCACTTTGTAAATAGAGAGGGAGCTACCTGCACTTCATGCATCGAGAGGGAGCTCCCTTCTCTTTATACAGAGAGAGGGAGCTCCATCCACTTTGAACAGAGAGAGGGAGCTCCGTCCACTTTATACATGGAGAAGGAGCTCCGTCCAATTGATACATGGAGAGGGAGCTCCCTCCACTTTATCCATAAAGAGGGAGCTCCATCCGCTTTGTACATAGAGAGGGAGCTCACTCCACTTTATACACAGAGAGGGAGCTCCCTCCACTTTGTACATAGAGAGGGAGCTGCTTCCACTTTGTACGTAGAGAGGGTGCTCCCTCCACTTTATACATAGAGAGTGAACTCCCTCCACTGTATACATAGAGAGGGAGCTCCGCCCAATTTATACAGAGAGAGGGAGCTACCTCCACTTTATACATCGAGAGGGAGCTCCGTTCACTTTATACATAGAGAGGGAGCTCGCTCCACTTTAGACGTAGAGAGGGAGCTCCCTCCACTTTATACATAGAGAGGGATCTCCCTCCACGTTATAAATAGAGGGGGAGCTCCCTCCACTTTCCACACAGAGAGGAAGCTCCCTCCACTTTCTACATAGAGAGGAAGCTCCCTCCACTTTATACATGGAGAGGGAGCTCCCTCCAATTTCGACACAGAGAGGGAGCTCCCTCCACTTTATACTTAGAGAGGGAGCTCCCTCCAATTTGTACATAGAGAGGGAGCTCCTCCACTTTATACATGGAGAGGGAGTTCCCTCCACTTTATGCATAGAGAGGGAGCTCCCTCCACGTTATACACAGAGAGGGAGGTCCCTCCACTTCATACATAGAGAGGGAGCTGCATCCACATTATACATAAAGAGGGAGCTCCCTCCACTTTATACACAGAGATGAAGCTCCCTCCACTTTCTACATGGAGAGGGAGGTCTCTCCACTTTGTACATAGAGAGGGAGCTCCCTCCACTTTAGACATAGAGAGGGAGGTCCGTCCACTTTACACAGAGAGAGGGAGCTCCCTCCACTTTGTACACTGAGAGGGAGCTCACTCCACTTTATATATAGAGAGGGAAATCCCTCCACTTTATACACAGACAGGGAGCTCCGTCCACTTTGGACATAGAGATGGAGCTCCCTCCACTTTATACATAGAAAGGGAGCTCCTTCCACTTTGTTCAAAGAGGCGGAGCTCCCTCCATTTTGTATATGGAGAGGGAGCTCCGTCCACTTTGTACATAAGAGAGGGAGATCCCTCCAAATTATACATAGAGAGGGAGCTCCCTCCACTTTATACATAAGAGAGGGAGATCCCTCCAAATTATACATAGAGAGCGAGCTCCCTCCACTTTATACATAGAGAGGGAGCTGCCTCCACTTTGTACATAAGAGAGGGAGATCCCTCCAAATTATACATAGAGAGGGAGCTCCCTCCACTTTATACATAGAGAGGGAGCTGCCTCCACTTTATATATGGAGAGGGAGCTCCGTCCACTTCATACATAGTGAGGGAGCTCCCTCCACTGTATACATAGAGAGGGAGCTCCATCCACTTTATAAATAGAGAGGGAGCTCCCTCCAGTTTATACATAGAGAGGGAGCTCCCTCCACTTTATACATAGAGAGGGAGCTCCCTCCACTTTATACAGAGAGAGGGAGCTCCCTCCACTTTCCACACAGAGAGGGAGCTCCCTTCACTTTATACATAGAGAGGGAGCTCAATCAACTTTGTACATAGAGAGGGAGCTCCCTCCACTTTGTACATAGAGAGGGCGCTCACTCCACTTTATACATAGAGAGGGGGCTCCCTCCACTGCATGCATAGAGATGGAACTCCCTCCACTATATACATAGAGAGGGAGCTCCCTCCACATTATACAGAAGAGGAAGCTCCCTCCACTTTCTACATAGAGACGAAGCTCCCTCCACTTTATACATGGAGAGGGAGCTCCCTCCATTTTCAACAGAGAGAGAGAGCTCACTCCACATTATACATGGAGAGGGAGCTCCCTCCAATTTCTACATAGAGAGGGAGCACCCTCCAAATTATACATCGAGAGGGAGCTCCCTCCTGTTTATGCATAGAGAGTTATCTCCCTACACTTTATACACAGAGAGGGAGCTCCCTCCACTTTGTACATAGAGAGGGAGCTCCCGCCACTTTATCCAAAGAGAGGGAGCTCACTCCACTTTATACATAGAGAGGGAGCTCCCTCCACTTCATACATAGATAGGGAGCTCCATCCACTTTGTACAGAGAGATGGAGCTCCGTCCACTCGATACATGGAGAAGGAGCTCCGTCCACTTTATACATGGAGAGGGAGCTCCCTCCACTTTATACATAAAGAGGGAGCTCCATCCACTTTGTACATGGAGAGGGCGCTCACTCCACTTTATGCACAGAGAGGGAGCTCCCTCCACTTTGTACATAGAGAGGGAGCTCCGTCCACTTTGTACGCAGAGAAGGAGCTCCCTCCACTTTATACATAGAGAGGGTACTCCCTCCACTGTATACATAGAGAGGGAACTCCCTCCACATTATACATAGAGAGGGAGCTCTCTCCACTTTACACGTGGAGAGGGAGCTCCCTCCACTTTATACATAGAGAGGGAGCTCCTTCCACTTTATACATATGGAGTGAGCTCCGCCCACTTTATACAGAGAGCGGTATCTCCCTCCACTTTATACATAGAGAGGGAGCTCCGTCCACTTTATCCATAGAGAGTGAGCTCGCTCCACTTTCGACGCAGAGAGGGAGCTCCCTCCACTTTATACATAGAGAGGGAGCTCCCTCCACGTTATAAATAGAGAGGGAGCTCCCTCCACTTTCCACACAGACAGGGAGCTCCCTCCACTTTCTACACAGAGAGGAAGCTCCCTCCACTTTATACATGGAGAGGGAGCTCCCTCCACTTTCGATAGAGGGAGGGAGCTCACTCCACTTTATACATAGAGAGGGAGCTCCCTCCAATTTCTACACAGAGAGGGAGCTCCCTCCACTTTCTACATAGAGAGGGAGCTCCCTCCAGTTTATACATGGAGAGGGAGCTCCTACACTTTATACATGGAGAGGGAGTTCCCTCCACATTATACATATCGAGGGATCTCCCTCCACTTTATACACAGAGAGGGAGCTCCCTCCACTTCATACATAGAGAGGGAGCTGCGTCCACATTATACATAAAGAGGGAGCTCCCTCCACTTTATATACAGATATGGAGCTCCCTCCACTTTATATATAGAGAAGGAGCTCCTTCCACTTTGTACAAAGAGACGGAGCTCCCTCCATTTTGTATATGGAGAGGGAGCTCCGTCCACTTTGTACATAAGAGAGGGAGATCCCTCCAAATTATACATAGAGAGGGAGCTCCCTCCACTTTATACATAGAGAGGGAGCTGCCTCCACTTTATACATGGAGAGGGAGCTCCGTCCACTTCATACATAGTGAGGGAGCTCCCTCCACTTTATACATAGAGAGGGAGCTCCATCCACTTTATACATAGAGAGGGAGCTCCTTCCACTTTATACAGAGAGAGGGAGCTCCCTCCACTTTCCACACAGAGAGGGAGCTCGCTCCACTTTCTACATAGAGAGGGAGCTCAATCAACTTTGTACATAGAGAGGGAGCTCCCTCCACTTTGTACATAGAGAGGGCGCTCACTCCACTTTATACATAGAGAGGGGGCTCCCTCCAATGCATGCATAGAGATGGAACTCCCTCCACTATATACATAGAGAGGGAGCTCCCTCTACTTTATACAGAAGAGGGAGCTCCCTCCACTTTATACATAGATAGGGAGCTCCCTCCACTTTATACATAGAGAGGGAGCTCCCTCCACTTTATATATAGAGAGGGAGCTCACTCCAGTTTATACATAGAGAGGGAGCTCCCTCCACTTTGTACATAGAGAGGGAGCTCACGCCACTTTATACGTGGAGAGGGAGCTCACTCCACTTTCTACATAGAGAGGGAGCTCCCTCCACTTTATACATAGAGAGGGTTCTCCCTCCACTTTATACATAGAGATGGACCTCCCTCCACTTTATAAATAGAGAGGGAGCTCCGTCCACTTTGTTCATAAAGAGGGAGCTCCCTCCACTTTCGACAGAGGGAGGGAGCTCACTCCACTTTATACATAGAGAGGGAGCTCCCTCCAATTTCTACACAGAGAGGGAGCTCCCTCCACTTTCTACATAGAGAGGGAGCTCCCTCCAGTTTATACATGGAGAGGGAGCTCCTACACTTTGTACATGGAGAGGGAGTTCCCTCCACATTATACATATCGAGGGATCTCCCTCCACTTTATACACAGAGAGGGAGCTCCCTCCACTTCATACATTGAGAGGGAGCTGCGTCCACATTATACATAAAGAGGGAGCTCCCTCCACTTTATACACAGATATGGAGCTCCCTCCACTTTATATATAGAGAAGGAGCTCCTTCCACTTTGTACAGAGAGACGGAGCTCCCTCCATTTTGTATATGGAGAGGGAGCTCCGTCCACTTTGTACATAAGAGAGGGAGATCCCTCCAAATTATACATAGAGAGGGAGCTCCTTCCACTTTATACATAGAGAGGGAGCTGCCTCCACTTTATACATGGAGAGGGAGCTCCGTCCACTTCATACATAGTGAGGGAGCTCCCTCCACTTTATACATAGAGAGGGAGCTCCATCCACTTTATACATAGAGAGGGAGCTCCCTCCACTTTATACAGAGAGAGGGAGCTCCCTCCACTTTCCACACAGAGAGGGAGCTCGCTCCACTTTCTACATAGAGAGGGAGCTCAATCAACTTTGTACATAGAGAGGGAGCTCCCTCCACTTTGTACATAGAGAGGGCGCTCACTCCACTTTATACATAGAGAGGGGGCTCCCTCCACTGCATGCATAGAGATGGAACTCCCTCCACTATATACATAGAGAGGGAGCTCCCTCCACTTTATACAGAAGAGGGAGCTCCCTCCACTTTATACATAGATAGGGAGCTCCCTCCACTTTATACATAGAGAGGGAGCTCCCTCCACTTTATATATAGAGAGGGAGCTCACTCCACTTTATACATAGAGAGGGAGCTCCCTCCACTTTGTACATAGAGAGGGAGCTCACGCCACTTTATACGTGGAGAGGGAGCTCACTCCACTTTCTACATAGAGAGGGAGCTCCCTCCACTTTATACATAGAGAGGGTTCTCCCTCCACTTTATACATAGAGATGGAGCTCCCTCCACTTTATAAATAGAGAGGGAGCTCCGTCCACTTTGTTCATAAAGAGGGAGCTCCCTCCACTTTATATATAGAGAGGAAGCTCCAACCACTTTATACATGGAGAGGGAGCTCCGTCCACTTTGGACATCGAGAGGGAGCTCCGTCCACTTTATACATAGAGAGGGAGCTCCGTCCACTTAGTACAGAGAGAGGGAGCTCCGTCCACTTTGCACATAGAGAGGGAGCTCCGTCCACTTTGTACATCGAGAGGGAGTTCCGTCCACTTGATACATAGAGAGGGAGCTCCGTCCACTTGGTACAGAGAGAGGGAGCTCCTTCCACTTTGGACATAGAGATGGAATTCCCTCCACTTTATATATAGAGAGGGAGCTCCCTCCACTTTATACATAGAGAGGGAGCTGCCTCCACTTTATACATCGAGAGGGAGCTCCCTCTTCTTTGTCCATTGAGAGGGATCTCCCTCCTCTTTATACAGAGAGAGGGAGCTCCGTCCACTTTATACATAGAGCGGGAGCTCCCTCCACTTCATACATAGAGATGGAGCTCCATCCACTTTATGCATAGAGAGGGAGCTCCCTCCACTTTATTCATACAGAGGGAGCTCCCTCCACTTTATACATAGAGAGGGAGCTCCATCCTCTTTACACATAGAGAGGGAGCTCCCTCCACTTTATACATAGAGAGAGAGCACCATCCACTTTATGCATAGAGAGGGAGCTCCCTCCACTTTATACATAGAGAGGGAGCTCCGTCCGTTTTGTACATGGAGAGGGAGCTCCCTCCACTTCATACATAGAGTGGGAGCTCCCTCCACTTTATACAAAGAGAGGGAGCTCACTCCACTTTATACATAGATAGGGAGCTCCCTTCACATAATACATAGAGAGGTATCTCCGTCCAATTTATACACAGAGAGGGAGCTCCATCCACTGTGGACATAGAGGGGGAGCACACTCCACCCCCCACCCCCGTCCCCTTCCCTGCTCCACCCTCTCAGCTCACCCCCTCACAACCCCATCCCAGCCCGCCCCCCCCTCGCACCATCTTCACCCTGCACCCCCTTCCCCTGCACCGCCACCACCCCCTCCCTCTACCCCTCCCCCTTGCATCCCCTCCTCCCACCGGCACCATCCTACACCTGTGTAGGGGCCCCAACAACCCCACTGCCTTGTGGGCGTCTCGGGAGAGACCAAGGCTAAGGGAGTAAACCCTAACAGAAAATCCGGAGCGGAACCCCGTAGGCGGTCATGTGTCACCTTTGGCATGTTTCCGGCAGTTCCTGCAGCCATACTGGTGCCAAACGTCGTGTCCTGCACTCCTTTGGACCCCACCAGAAAGGCCGAGAGGGGGGTTTTGACGACTGGGCAACTCTCAACCTCCATAAATTTGCCCAGGCATGCGCCATGGAGAGGTCACTCCATAGTTGCCTCACAGCGACTGAAACAACACGGAAGGCAGCAGTTACGGGTTATAAGTCCAGATAAATTGGCGTAGAAACTGGGCGCCACGGGTTGCCTTTGTCGGTGGGAGAGGTCATTGCACCTCACTGGACAGCTACCGCCCGCCTCAAACCGGGCAGCCCCCGGTCAATAAGGTTCTGTCCCGCCACAGTCTGCCTGCTTCAATGGGTGCTTGGAGCTCAGGGTCATTGCCCGAAAGGTGGACTGATACACCGCACCAAACAACATGAAAAAAGGAAAGAAGGTACCAGCCCTTCGCTTTGCAAGCTGGAACGTCAGAACTATGTGTCCTGGCCTGTCGGAAGACCTTACACAAATCAACGATTCTCGGAAGACCGCCATCATTAACAACGAGCTCAGTAGACTCAATGTGGACATTGCAGCACTTCAGGAGACTCGCCTCCCCGCGAGTGGCTCTCTAGCAGAGCAAGACTACACCTTCTTCTGGCATGGCAGGGATCCTGAAGAACCAAGACAGCATGGAGTGGGCTTCGCCATCAGAAACTCCTTGCTCAGCATGATAGAGCCTCCCTCAAATGGCTCGGAACGCATACTGTCCATCCGACTGCTCACCACCTCTGGTCCAGTACACCTACTCAGCATCTATGCTCCAACACTCTGTTCCGCACCTGAAGCTAAAGACCAGTTCTATGAACAACTCCATAACATCATTAGCAGCATCCACAACACCGAACACCTATTCCTGCTGGGGGACTTTAATGCCAGGGTTGGGGCCGACCATGACTCATGGCCCTCCTGCCTTGGGCGCTATGGCGTTGGAAGGATGAATGAGAACGGGCAGAGACTGCTTGAGTTGTGTACCTATCATAACCTCTGCATCACCAACTCGTTCTTTCACACTAAACCCTGTCACCAGGTTTCATGGAGGCACCCAAGATCAAGTCGTTGGCACCAGCTAGACCTCATTGTCACAAGGCGAGCCGCCTTAAACAGTGTTCAAATCACACGCAGCTTCCACAGTGCGGACTGCGACACCGACCACTCCCTGGTGTGCAGCAAGGTTAGACTCAGACCAAAGAAGTTGCATCATTCCAAGCAGAAGGGCCACCCGCGCATCAACACGAGCAGAATTTCTCACCCACAGCTGTTACAAAAATTTCTAAATTCACTTGTAACAGCCCTTCAAAACACTCCCACAGGGGATGCTGAGACCAAGTGGGCCCACATCAGAGACGCCATCTGTGAGTCAGCTTTGACCACCTACGGCAAAAGTGCGAAGAGAAATGCAGACTGGTTTCAATCTCATAATGAAGAGTTGGAACCTGTCATAGCCGCTAAGCGCATTGCACTTTTGAACTACAAGAAAGCCCCCAGCGATTTAACATCCGCAGCACTTAAAGCAGCCAGAAGTACTGCACAAAGAACAGCTAGGCGTTGCGCAAACGACTACTGGCAACACCTATGCAGTCATATTCAGCTGGCCTCAGACACCGGAAACATCAGAGGAATGTATGATGGCATGAAGAGAGCTCTTGGGCCAACCATCAAGAAGATCACCCCCCTCAAATCTAAATCGGGGGACATAATCACTGACCAACGCAAACAGATGGACCGCTGGGTTGAGCACTACCGAGAACTGTACTCCAGGGAGAATGCTGTCACTGAGACTGCCCTCAATGCAGCCCAGCCTCTACCAGTCATGGATGAGCTGGACATACAGCCAACCAAATCGGAACTCAGTGATGCCATTGATTCCCTAGCCAGCGGAAAAGCCCCTGGGAAGGACAGCATTACCCCTGAAATAATCAAGAGTGCCAAGCCTGCTATACTCTCAGCACTACATGAACTGCTATGCCTGTGCTGGGACGAGGGAGCAGTACCCCAGGACATGCGCGATGCCAACATCATCACCCTCTATAAAAACAAAGGTGACCGCGGTGACTGCAACAACTACCGTGGAATCTCCCTGCTCAGCATAGTGGGGAAAGTCTTTGCTCGAGTCGCTCTGAACAGGCTCCAGAAGCTGGCCGAGCGCGTCTACCCTGAGGCACAGTGTGGCTTTCGTGCAGAGAGATCGACTATTGACATGCTGTTCTCCCTTCGTCAGATACAGGAGAAATGCCGTGAACAACAGATGCCCCTCTACATTGCTTTCATTGATCTCACCAAAGCCTTTGACCTCGTCAGCAGACGTGGTCTCTTCAGACTACTAGAAAAGATCGGATGTCCACCAAAGCTACTAAGTATCATCACCTCATTCCATGACAATATGAAAGGCACAATTCAACATGGTGGCTCCTCATCAGAGCCCTTTCCTATCCTGAGTGGTGTGAAACAGGGCTGTGTTCTCGCACCCACACTTTTTGGGATTTTCTTCTCCCTGCTGCTTTCACATGCGTTCAAATCCTCTGAAGAAGGAATTTTCCTCCACACAAGATCAGGGGGCAGGTTGTTCAACCTTGCCCGTCTAAGAGCGAAGTCCAAAGTACGGAAAGTCCTCATCAGAGAACTCCTCTTTGCTGACGATGCTGCTTTAACATCTCACACTGAAGAATGCCTGCAGAGTATCATCGACAGGTTTGCGTCTGCCTGCAATGAATTTGGCCTAACCATCAGCCTCAAGAAAACGAACATCATGGGGCAGGATGTCAGAAATGCTCCATCCATCAATATTGGCGACCACGCTCTGGAAGTGGTTCAAGAGTTCACCTACCGAGGCTCAACTATCACCAGTAACCTGTCTCTAGATGCAGAAATCAACATGCGCATGGGTAAGGCTTCCACTGCTATGTTCAGACTGGCCAAGAGAGTGTGGGAAAATGGCGCACTGACACGGAACACAAAAGTCCGAGTGTATCAGGCCTGTGTCCTCAGTACCTTGCTCTGCGGCAGCGAGGCCTGGACAACGTATGCCAGCCAAGAGCGACGTCTCAATTCATTCCATCTTCGCTGCCTTCGGAGAATACTTGGCATCAGGTGGCAGGACTATATCTCCAACACAGAAGTCCTTGAAGCGGCCAACATCCCCAGCTTATACACACTACTGAGTCAGCGGCGCTTGAGATGGCTTGGCCATGTGAGCCGCATGGAAGATGGCAGGATCCCCAAAGACACATTGTACAGCGAGCTCGCCACTGGTATCAGACCCACCGGCCGTCCATGTCTCCGTTATAAAGACGTCTGCAAACGCGACATGAAATCGTGTGACATTGATCACAAGTCGTGGGAGTCAGTTGCCAGCATTCGCCAGAGCTGGCGGGCAGCCATAAAGACAGGGCTAAATTGTGGCGAGTCGAAGAGACTTAGTAGTTGGCAGGAAAAAAGACAGAGGCGCAAGGGGAGAGCCAACTGTGCAACAGCCCCAACAAACAAATTTCTCTGCAGCACCTGTGGAAGAGTCTGTCACTCCAGAATTGGCCTTTATAGCCACTCCAGGCGCTGCTTCACAAACCACTGACCACCTCCAGGCGCGTATCCATTGTCTCTCGAGATAAGGAGGCCCAAAAGAAAGAAAAAAGACACTCCACTTGATTCATAGAGAGGGAGCTCCCTCCACTTTATACATAGAGAGGGAGCTCCGTTCTCTTTGTACGTAGAGAGGGAGCTCACTCCACTTTATACATAGAGAGGGAGCTCCCTCCACTTTGTCCATTGAGAGGGAGCTCCGTCCACTTTATACATAGAGAGGGAGCTCCCTCCAAATTATTCATCGAGAGGGAGCTCCCTCCCCTTTATCCATAGAGAGGGATCTCCCTCCACTTTATACATATAGAGGGAGCTGCGTCCACTTCATACAGAGAGAGGGAGCTCCCTCCACTTTATACATATAGAGGAAGCTCCCTCCACTTTATACATGGAGAGGGAGCTCCCTCCATTTTCAACAGAGAGAGAGAGCTCACTCCACATTATACATAGAGAGGGAGCTCCCTCCAATTTCTACATAGAGAGGGAGCTCCCTCCAATTTCTACATAGAGAGGGAGCTCCCTCCACTTTATACATGGAGAGGGAGTTCCCTCCACTTTATACATAGAGAGGGAGCGCCCTCCAAATTATACACAGAGAGGGAGCTCCCTCCTGTTTATACATAGAGAGTTATCTCCCTACACTTTATACATAGAGAGGGAGCTCCGTCCACTTTGCACATAGAGAGGGAGCTCCCTCCACTTTATACATAGCGAGGGCGCTCACTCCACTTTATACATAGAGAGGGTGCTCACTCCGCTTTATTCATAGAGAGGGAGCTCCCTCCACTTTATACATTGAGACGGAGCTCCGTCCACTTTGTACATGGAGAGGGAATTCCCTCCACTTTATATATAGAGAGGGAGCTCCCTCCACTTTATACATAGAGAGGGCACTCCGTCCACTTTGGACATCGAGATGGAGCACCATCCACTTTATACATAGAGAGGGAGCTCCCTCCAATTTCTACATAGAGAGGGAGCTCCCTCCACTTTTTACATGGAGAGGGAGCTCCCTCCAATTTATACATAGAGAGGGAGCTCCGTCCACTTTATACATGGAGAGGGAGTTCCCTCCACTTTATACATAGAGAGGGAGCGCCCTCCAAATTATACACAGAGAGGGAGCTCCCTCCTGTTTATACATCGAGAGTTATCTCCCTACACTTTATACATAGAGAGGGAGCTCCCTCCACTTTGTACATAGAGAGGGAGCTCCCGCCACTTTATCCAAAGAGAGGGAGCTCACTCCACTTTGTACATAGAGAGGGAGCTCCCTCCACTTCATACATAGATAGGGAGCTCCATCCACTTTGTAAATAGAGAGGGAGCTCCCTCCACTTCATACATCGAGAGGGAGCTCCGTCCACTCGATTCATGGAGAAGGAGCTCCGTCCACTTTGTACGCAGAGAAGGAGCTCCCTCCACTTGATACATCGAGAGGGTACTCCCTCCACTGTATACATAGAGAGGGAACTCCCTCCACTTTATACAGAGAGAGGGAGCTCCCTCCACTTTATACATGGAGAGGGAGCTCCCTCTACATTATACATAGAGAGGGAGCTCCTTCCACATTACACGTAGAGAGGGAGCTCCCTCCACCTTATACACAGAGAGGGAGCTCCCTCCACTTTATACATAGAGAGTGAGCTCCGCCCACTTTATACAGAGAGCGGTATCTCCCTCCACGTTATACATAGAGAGGGAGCTCCGTCCACTTTATACATACAGAGTGAGCTCGCTCCACTTTAGACGCAGAGAGGGAGCTCCCTCCACTTTATACATAGAGAGGGAGCTCCCTCCACGTTATAAATAGAGAGGGAGCTCCCTCCACTTTCCACACAGAGAGGGAGCTCCCTCCACTTTCTAAATAGAGAGGAAGCTCCCTCCACTTTATACATGGAGAATGAGCTCCCTCCACTTTCGACAGAGTGAGGGAGCTCACTGCACTTTATACATAGAGAGGGAGCTCCCTCCAATTTCTACACTGAGAGGGAGCTCCCTCCACTTTCTACATAGAGAGGGAGCTCCCTCCAGTTTATACATAGAGAGGGAGCTCCTCCACTTTATACATGGAGAGGGAGTTCCCTCCACATTATACATATAGAGGGATCTCCCTCCACTTTATACACAGAGAGGGAGCTCCCTCCACTTCATACAGAGAGAGGGAGCTGCGTCCACATTATACATAAAGAGGGAGCTCCCTCCACTTTATACACAAATATGGAGCTCCCTCCACTTTATACATGGAGAGGGAGGTCCCTCCACTTTGTACACTGAGAGGGAGCTCACTCCACTTTATATATAGAGAGGGAACTCCCTCCAATTTATACACAGACAGGGAGCTCCTTCCACTTTGGACATAGAGATGGAGCTCCCTCCACTTTATATATAGAGAAGGAGCTCCTTCCACTTTGTACAAAGAGACGGAGCTCCCTCCATTTTGTATATGGAGAGGGAGCTCCGTCCACTTTGTACATAAGAGAGGGAGATCCCTCCAAATTATACATAGAGAGGGAGCTCCCTCCACTTTATACATAGAGAGGGAGCTGCCTCCACTTTATACATGGAGAGGGAGCTCCGTCCACTTCATACATAGTGAGGGAGCTCCCTCCACTTCATACATAGAGAGGGAGCTCCATCCACTTTATACATAGAGAGGGAGCACCCTCCAGTTTATACATAGAGAGGGAGCTCCCTCCACTTTATACATGGAAAGCGAGCTCCCTCCACTTTATACAGAGAGAGGGAGCTCCCTCCACTTTATACAGAGAGAGGGAGCTCAATCAACTTTGTACATAGAGAGGGAGCTCCCTCCACTTTGTACATAGAGAGGACGCTCACTCCACTTTATGCATAGAGAGGGGGCTCCCTCCACTGCATGCAGAGAGATGGAACTCCCTCCACTATATACATGGAGAGGGAGCTCCCTCCACTTTATACAGAAGAGGGAGCTCCCTCCACTTTATACATAGATAGGGAGCTCCCTCCACTTTATACATAGAGAGGGAGCTCCCTCCACTTTATATATAGAGAGAGAGCTCACTCCACTTTATACATAGAGAGGGAGCTCCCTCCACTTTGTCCATAGAGAGGGAGCTCACGCCACTTTATACGTAGAGAGGGAGCTCACTCCACTTTCTACATAGAGAGGGAGCTCCCTCCACTTTAAACATAGAGAGGGTTCTCCCTCCACTTTATGCATAGAGAGGGAGCTCCCTCCACTTTATACATAGAGAGGGTGCTCCGTCCGTTTTGTACATGGAGAGGGAGCTCCCTCCACTTCATACATAGAGTGGGAGCTCCATCCACTTTATACATAGAGAGGGAGCTCCCTCCACTTTCTATATAGAGAGGGAGCTCCCTCCACTTTATACAAAGAGAGGGAGCTCACTCCACTTTGTCCATAGAGAGGGAGCTCCCTCCACTTTGTACATAGAGAGAGAGCTCCGTCCACTTTACACATAGAGAGGGAGCTCCCTCCAAATTATTCATCGAGAGGGAGCTCCCTCCCCTTTATCCATAGAGAGGGATCTCCCTCCACTTTATACATATAGAGGGAGCTGCGTCCACTTTAGACAGAGAGAGGGAGCTCCCTCCACTTTATACATAGAGAGGAAGCTCCCTCCACTTTATACATAGAGAGGGAGCTCCCTCCACTTTCCACACAGAGAGGGAGCTCCCTCCACTTTCTACATAGAGAGGAAGCTCCCTCCACTTTATACATGGAGAGGGAGCTTTCTCCATTTTCAACAGAGAGAGAGAGCTCACTCCACATTATACATAGAGAGGGAGCTCCCTCCAATTTCTACATAGAGAGGGAGCTCCCTCCAATTTCTACATGGAGAGGGAGCTCCCTCCACTTTTTACATGGAGAGGGAGCTCCCTCCAATTTATACATAGAGAGGGAGCTCCGTCCACTTTATACATGGAGAGGGAGTTCCCTCCACTTTATACATAGAGATGGAGCGCCCTCCAAATTATACATAGAGAGGGAGCTCCCTCCTGTTTATACATCGAGAGTTATCTCCCTACACTTTATACATAGAGAGGGAGCTCCCTCCACTTTGTACATAGAGAGGGAGCTCCCGCCACTTTATCCAAAGAGAGGGAGCTCACTCCACTTTATACATAGAGAGGGAGCTCCCTCCACTTCATACATAGATAGGGAGCTCCATCCACTTTGTAAATAGAGAGGGAGCTCCCTCCACTTCATACATCGAGACGGAGCTCCCTTCTCTTGAGACATAGAGAGGGAGCTCCATCCATTTTGTACAGAGAGATGGAGCTCCGTCCACTCTATACATGGAGAAGGAGCTCCGTCCACTTTATAAATGGAGAGGGAGCTCCCTCCACTTTATACATAAGGAGCAAGCTCCATCCACTTTGTACATAGAGAGGGAGCTCACTCCACTATATGCACAGAGAGGGAGCTCCCTCCACTTTGTACATAGAGAGGGAGCTCCGTCCACTTTGTACGCAGAGAAGGAGCTCCCTCCACTTTCTACATAGAGAGGGTACTCCCTCCACTGTATACATAGAGAGGGAACTCCCTCCACTTTATACAGAGAGAGGGAGCTCCCTCCACTTTATGCATAGAGAGGGAGCTCCCTCCACTTTATACATAGAGAGGGTGCTCCGTCCGTTTTGTACATGGAGAGGGAGCTCCCTCCACTTCATACATAGAGTGGGAGCTCCATCCACTTTATACATAGAGAGGGAGCTCCCTCCACTTTCTATATAGAGAGGGAGCTCCCTCCACTTTATACAAAGAGAGGGAGCTCACTCCACTTTGTCCATAGAGAGGGAGCTCCCTCCACTTTGTACATAGAGAGAGAGCTCCGTCCACTTTACACATAGAGAGGGAGCTCCCTCCAAATTATTCATCGAGAGGGAGCTCCCTCCCCTTTATCCATAGAGAGGGATCTCCCTCCACTTTATACATATAGAGGGAGCTGCGTCCACTTTAGACAGAGAGAGGGAGCTCCCTCCACTTTATACATAGAGAGGAAGCTCCCTCCACTTTATACATAGAGAGGGAGCTCCCTCCACTTTCCACACAGAGAGGGAGCTCCCTCCACTTTCTACATAGAGAGGAAGCTCCCTCCACTTTATACATGGAGAGGGAGCTTTCTCCATTTTCAACAGAGAGAGAGAGCTCACTCCACATTATACATAGAGAGGGAGCTCCCTCCAATTTCTACATAGAGAGGGAGCTCCCTCCAATTTCTACATGGAGAGGGAGCTCCCTCCACTTTTTACATGGAGAGGGAGCTCCCTCCAATTTATACATAGAGAGGGAGCTCCGTCCACTTTATACATGGAGAGGGAGTTCCCTCCACTTTATACATAGAGATGGAGCGCCCTCCAAATTATACATAGAGAGGGAGCTCCCTCCTGTTTATACATCGAGAGTTATCTCCCTACACTTTATACATCGAGAGGGAGCTCCCTCCACTTTGTACATAGAGAGGGAGCTCCCGCCACTTTATCCAAAGAGAGGGAGCTCACTCCACTTTATACATAGAGAGGGATCTCCCTCCACTTCATACATAGATAGGGAGCTCCATCCACTTTGTAAATAGAGAGGGAGCTCCCTCCACTTCATACATCGAGACGGAGCTCCCTTCTCTTGAGACATAGAGAGGGAGCTCCATCCATTTTGTACAGAGAGATGGAGCTCCGTCCACTCTATACATGGAGAAGGAGCTCCGTCCACTTTATAAATGGAGAGGGAGCTCCCTCCACTTTATACATAAGGAGCAAGCTCCATCCACTTTGTACACAGAGAGGGAGCTCACTCCACTATATGCACAGAGAGGGAGCTCCCTCCACTTTGTACATAGAGAGGGAGCTCCGTCCACTTTGTACGCAGAGAAGGAGCTCCCTCCACTTTCTACATAGAGAGGGTACTCCCTCCACTGTATACATAGAGAGGGAACTCCCTCCACTTTATACAGAGAGAGGGAGCTCCCTCCACTTTATACATGGAGAGGGAGCTCCCTCCACATTATACATAGAGAGGGAGCTCCCTCCACTTTGCACGTAGAGAGGGAGCTCCCTCCATCTTATACACAGAGAGGGAGCTCCCTCCACTTTATACATAGAGAGGGAGCTCCGTCCACTTTATACATATAGAGTGAGCTCCGCCCACTTTATACAGAGAGCGGTATCTCCCTCCACTTTATACATAGAGAGGGAGCTCCGTCCACTTTATAAATAGAGAGTGAGCTCGCTCCACTTTAGACGCAGAGAGGGAGCTCCCTCCACTTGATACAGAGAGAGGGAGCTCCCTCCACGTTATAAATAGAGAGGGAGCTCCCTCCACTTTCCACACAGAGAGGGAGCTCCCTCCACTTTCTACATAGAGAGGAAGCTCCCTCCATTTTATACATGGAGAGGGAGCTCCCTCCACTTTCGACAGAAGGAGGGAGCTCACTCCACTTTATACATAGAGAGGGAGCTCCCTCCAATTTCTACACAGAGAGGGAGCTCCCTCCACTTTCTACATAGAGAGGGAGCTCCCTCCAATTTATACATAGAGAGGGAGCTCCTCCACTTTATACATGGAGAGGGAGTTCCCTCCACATTATACATATAGAGGGATCTCCCTCCACTTTAGACACCGAGAGGGAGCTCCCTCCACTTCATACAGAGAGAGGGAGCTGCGTCCACATTATACATAAAGAGGGAGCTCCCTCCACTTAATACACAGATATGGAGCTCCCTCCACTTTATACATGGAGAGGGAGGTCCCTCCACTTTGTGCACTGAGAGGGAGCTCACTCCACTTTATATATAGAGAGGGAACTCCCTCCAATTTCTACACAGACAGGGAGCTCCTTCCACTTTGGACATAGAGATGGAGATCCCTCCACCTTATATATAGAGAAGGAGCTCCTTCCACTTTGTACATAGAGAGGGAGCTCCCTCCACGTTATACATAGAGTGGGAGCACCACCAATGTATGCATAGAGAGGGAGCTCCCTCCACTTGATACATAGAGAGGGAGCTCCGTCCGTTTTGTACATGGAGAGGGATCTCCCTCCACTTCTTACATAGAGTGGGAGCTCCATCCACTTTATACATAGAGAGGGAGCTCCCTCCACTTTGTACATAGAGAGGGAGCTCCGTCCACTTTGTACGCAGAGAAGGAGCTCCCTCCACTTTATACATAGAGAGGGTACTCCCTCCACTTTGTACGCAGAGAAGGAGCTCCCTCCACTTTATACATGGAGAGGGTACTCCCTCCAATGTATACATAGAGAGGGAACTCCCTCCACTTTATACAGAGAGAGGGAGCTCCCTCCACTTTATACGTAGAGAGGGAGCTCCGTCCACTTTATACATATAGAGTGAGCTCCGCCCACTTTATACAGAGAGCGGTATCTCCCTCCACTTTATACATAGAGAGGGAGCTCCGTCCAATTTATACATAGAGAGTGAGCTCGCTCCACTTTAGACGCAGAGAGGGAGCTCCCTCCACTTTATACATAGAGAGGGAGCTCCCTCCACGTTATAAATAGAGAGGGAGCTCCCTCCACTTCCCACACAGAGAGGGAGCTCCCTCCACTTTCTACATAGAGAGGAAGCTCCCTCCACTTTCGACAGAGGGAGGGAGCTCACTCCACTTTATACATAGAGAGGGAGCTCCCTCCAATTTCTACACAGAGAGGGAGCTCCCTCCACTTTCTACATAGAGAGGGAGCTCCCTCCAATTTATACATAGAGAGGGAGCTCCTCCACTTTATACATGGAGAGGGAGTTCCCTCCACATTATACATATAGAGGGATCTCCCTCCACTTTATACACAGAGAGGGAGCTCCCTCCACTTCATACATAGAGAGGGAGCTGCGTCCACATTATACATAAAGAGGGAGCTCCCTCCACTTTATACACAGATATGGAGCTCCCTCCACTTTATCCATGGAGAGGGAGGTCCCTCCACTTTGTACACTGAGAGGGAGCTCACTCCACTTTATATATAGAGAGGGAACTCCCTCCCATTTAAACACAGACAGGGAGCTCCTTCCACTTTGGACATAGAGATGGAGCTCCCTCCACTTTGTACATAGAGAGGGAGATCCCTCGACTTTATACATAGAGATGGAGCTCCATCCAATTTACACATAGAGAGGGAGCTCCCTCCACGTTATACAGAGAGTGGGAGCACCATCCACTGTATGCATAGAGAGGGAGCTCCCTCCACCTTATACATAGAGAGGGAGCTCCGTCCGTTTTGTACATGGAGAGGGATCTCCCTCCACTTCTTACATAGAGTGGGAGCTCCATCCACTTTATACATAGAGAGGGAGCTCCCTCCACTTTATATATAGAGATGGAGCTACCTCCACTTTATTCAAAGAGAGGGAGCTCACTCCACTTTATACATAGATAGGGAGCTCCCTCCACTTTATACATAGAGAGGGGGCTCCCTCCACTTTATAAATAGAGAGGGAGCTCCGTCCACTTTGTACGTAGAGAGGGAGCTCACTCCACTTTATACACAGAGAGGGAGCTCCCTCCACTTTGTACATAGAGAGGGAGCTCCGTCCAATTTATACATAGAGAGGGAGCTCCCTCCAAATTATACATCGAGAGGGAGCTCCCTCCTCTTTATCCAGAGAGAGGGATCTCCCTCCACTTTATACATACAGAGGGAGCTCCGTCCTCTTTATCCAGAGAGAGGGAGCTCCCTCCACTTCATACATAGAGAGGGAGCACCATCCACTTTATACATAGAGAGGGAGCTCCCTCCACTTTAGACGTAGAGCGGGAGCTCCCTCCACTTTATACATGGAGAGGGAGCTTGCTCCACTTTATACATAGAGAGGGAGCTCCCTCCACTTTCCACACAGAGAGCGAGCTCCCTCCACTTTCTACAGAGAGAGGAAGATCCCTCCACTTTATACATGGAGAGGGAGTTCCCTCCACTTTATACATAGAAGGGGAGCGCCCTCCAAATTATACATAGAGAGGGAGCTCCCTCCTCTTTATACAGAGAGAGTTATCTCCCTACACTTTATACATAGCGAGGGAGCTCCCTCCACTTTGTACAGAGAGAGGGAGCTCCCTCCACTTGATCCATAGAGAGGGAGCTCACCCCACTTTATACATAGAGAGGGAGCTCCCTCCACTTCATGCATGGAGAGGGAGCTCCCTTCTCTTTTTTCTGTCGAGAGGGAGCTCCGTCCACTCTATACATGGAGAAGGAGCTCCGTCCACTTTATACATGGAGAGGGAGCTCCCTCCACTTTCGACAGAGAGAGGGAGCTCAATCCACATTATACATAGAGAGGGAGCTCCCTCCAATTTCTACATGGAGAGGGAGCTCCCTCCAACTTATGCAAAGAGAGGGAGCTCCGTCCACTTTATACATGGAGAGGGAGTTCCCTCCACTTTATACATAGAGACGGAGCGCCCTCCAAATTATACATAGAGAGGGAGCTCCCTCCTCTTTATACATAGAGAGTTATCTCCCTACACTTTATACATAGAGAGGGAGCTCTCTCCACTTTGTACAGAGAGAGGGAGCTCCCGCCACTTTATACATAGAGAGGGAGCTCCCTCCACTTCATACATCGAGAGGGAGCTCCCTTCTCTTTATACATAGAGAGGGAGCTCCATCCACTTTGTACAGAGAGAGGGAGCTCCGTCCACTCTATACATGGAGAAGGAGCTCCGTCCACTTTATACATGGAGAGGGAGCTCCCTCCACTTTATACATAAAGAGGGAGCTCCATCCACTTTGTACATAGAGAGGGAGCTCACTCCACTTTATGCACAGAGAGGGAGCTCCCTCCACTTTGAACATAGAGAGGGAGCTCCCTCCACTTTATACATAGAGAGGGAACTCCCTCCACTGTATACATAGAGAGGGAACTCCCTCCACTTTATACATAGAGAGGGAGCTCCCTCCACTTTATACATAGAGAGGGAGCTCCGTCCACTTTATACATATAGAGGGAGCTCCGCCCACTTTATACAGAGAGAGGGAGCTCCCTCCACTTTATACATAGAGAGGGAGCTCCCTCCACGATGTAAATAGAGAGGGAGCTCCCTCCACTTTCCACACAGAGAGGGAGCTCCCTCCACTTTCTGCATAGAGAGGAAGCTCCCTTCACTTTATACATGGAGAGGGAGCTCCCTCCACTTTCGACAGAGGGAGGGAGCTCACTCCACTTTATACATAGAGAGGGACCTCCCTCCAATTTCTACACAGAGAGGGAGCTTCCTCCACTTTATACATAGAGAGGGAGCTCCCACCAATTTATACATAGAGAGGGAGCTCCTCCACTTTATACATGGAGAGGGAGTTCCCTCCACTTTAGACATAGAGAGGGAGCTCCCTCCACTTTATACACAGAGAGGGAGCTCCCTCCACTTCATACATAGAGATGGAGCTGCGTCCACATTATACATAAAGAGAGAGCTCCCTCCACTTTGGACACAGAGATGGAGCTCCCTCCACTTTATACACGGAGAGGGAGGTCCCTCCACCTTCTACATAGAGAGGAAGCTCCCTTCACTTTATACATGGAGAGGGAGCTCCCTCCACATTCGACAGAGGGAGGGAGCTCACTCCACTTTACACATAGAGAGGGACCTCCCTCCAATTTCTACACAGAGAGGGAGGTCCCTCCACTTTGTACATAGAGAGGGAACTGCCTCCACTTTCTACACAGACAGGGAGCTCCGTCTACTTTGGACATAGAGATGGAGCTCCCTCCACTTTATAGATGGAGAGGGAGCTCCCTCCACTTTTAGATAGAGAGGGAGCTGCCTCCACTTTATACATTGAGAGGGAGCTCCGTCCACTTCATACATAGTGAGGGAGCTCCCTCCACTTTATACATAGAGATTGAGCTCCATCCACTTTACACATAGAGAGGGAGCTCCCTCCAGTTTATACATAGAGAGGGAGCTCCCTCCACTTTATACACAGAGAGGGAGCTCCCTCCACTTTAAACATAGAGAGGGAGCTCCGTCCACTTTGTACATGGAGAGGGAGCTCCCTCCACTTTATACAAAGAGAGGGCGCTCACTCGACTTTATACATAGAGAGGGAGCTCCCTCCACTGCATGCATAGAGAGGGAACTCCCTCCACTTTAGACATAGAGAGGGAGCTCCCTCCAAATTATACATAGAGAGGGAGCTCCCTCCACGTTATACATAGAAAGGGAGCTCCATCCACTTTGTACATAGAGAGGGAGCTCACGCCACTTTATACGTAGAGAGGGAGCTCACTCCACTTTCTACATAGAGAGCGAGCTCCCTCCACTTTATAAATAGAGAGGGAGCTCCGTCCACTTTGGACATCGAGAGGGAGCTCCCTCCACTTAAAACATAGAGAGGGAGCTCCGTCCACTTTGTACATATAGAGGGAGCTCCTTCCACTTTGTACATATAGAGGGAGCTCACTCCACTTTATACATCGAGAGGGAGCTCCCTCCACTTTCGACACAGAGAGGGAGCTCCGTCCACTTTGTACATAGAGAGGGAGCTCCGTCCACTTTGTACATGGAGAGGGAGCTCCCTCCTCTTTATGCATAGAGAGTTATCTCCCTACACTTTATACATAGAGAGGGAGCTCCCTCCACTTCGTACAGAGAGAGGGATCTCCCTCCACTTTCTCCATCGAGAGGGAGCTCACTCCACTTTATACACAGAGAGGGAGCTTCCTCCGCTTTATACATAGAGAGTGAGCTCCTTCCACTTTGTACATAGAGAGGGAGTTCCCTCCACTTTATATTTTGAGAGGGATCTCCCTCCACTTTATACATAGAGAAGGAGCTCCGTCCACTTTGGACAGAGAGAGGGAGCTCCCTCCGCTTTATACATAGAGAGGGAGCTCCGTCCACTTTGTCCATAGAGAGGGAGCTCCGTCCACTTTATGCATAGAGAGGGTGCTCCCTGCAAATTATAGATAGAGAGGGAGCTCCCTCCAAATTATACATAGAGAGGGAGCTCCCTCCACTTTATACATAGAGAGGGAGCTCCCTCCACTTTATACATGGAGAGGGAGCTCCGTCCACTTTATACAGAGAGAGGGAGCTCCCTCCACTTTATTCATCGAGAGGGAGCTCCGTCCGCTTTGACATAGAGAGGGAGCTCTCTCCTCTTTATAGATAGAGAGTGAGCTCCCTCCACTTTATAGATGGAGAGGGAGCTCCTTCCACTTTGGACATAGAGATGGAGCTCTGTCCACTTCATACATAGAGAGGGAGCTCCGTCCACTTTGCACATAGAGAGGGAGCTCCCTCCACTTTATATGTTGAGAGGGCGCTCACTCCACTTTATACACAGAGAGGGAGCTCCCTCCACTGCATGCATAGAGAGAGAACTCCCTCCACTTTATACATAGATAGGGAGCTCCCTCCACCTTCTACATAGAGAGGGAGATCCCTCCAATTTATACATAGAGAGGGAGCTCACTCCACTTTATACATAGAGAGGGAGCTCCCTCCACTTTATACATGGAGGGGTATCTCCGTCAACTTTAAACATGGAGAGGGAGCTCCATCCACTTTGTACATAGAGAGGGAGCTCACGCCACTTAATACGTAGAGAGGGAGCTCACTCCACTTTCGACATAGAGAGGGAGCTCCCTCCACTTTATACATAGAGAGGGTTCTCCCTCCACTTTATACATAGAGATGGAGCTCCCTCCTCTTTATAAATAGAGAGGGAGCTCCGTCCACTTTGTACAAAGAGAGGGAGCTCACTCCACTTTATACATGGAGATTGAGCTCCCTCCACTTTGTACATAGAGAAGGTTCTCCGTCCACTTTGTACATAGAGAGGGAGCTCCCTCCACTTTATACATAGAGAGGTATCTCCCTCCACTTTATTCATAGAGAGGGAGCTCACTCCACTTTATAAATAGAGAGGGAGCTCCGTCCACTTTATCCATCGAGCGAGAGCTCCCTCCACTTTATACATGGAGAGGGAGCTCCGTCCACTTTGCACATAGAGAGGGAGCTCCCTCCACTTTATACGTAGAGACGGCGCTCACCCCACCTTATCCATAGAGAGGGAACTCCCTCCACTGCATGCATAGAGAGGGAACTCCCTCCACTTTATACATAGAGAGGGAGCTCCCTCCATATTTTACATGGAGAGGGAGCTCCCTCTACTTTATACATAGATAGGGAGCTCCCTCCACTTTCTACATAGAGAGGGAGCTCCCTGCACTTTATACATAGAGAGGGAGCTCCCTCCACTTTCTACATAGAGAGGGAACTCCCTCCACTTTATACATAGAGAGGGAGCTCCCTCCATATTTTACATGGAGAGGGAGCTCCCTCTACTTTATACATAGATAGGGAGCTCCCTCCACTTTCTACATAGAGAGGGAGCTCCCTGCACTTTATACATAGAGAGGGAGCTCCCTCCACTTTCTACATAGAGAGGGAACTCCCTCCACTTTATACATAGAGAGGGAGCTCCCTCCATATTTTACATAGAGAGGGAGCTCCCTCCAAATTATACATAGAGAGGGAGCTCCCTCCACGTTATACATAGATAGGGAGCTCCATCCACTTTGTACATAGAGAGGGAGCTCACGCCACTTTATACGTAGAGAGGGAGCTCACTCCACTTTCTACGTAGAGAGCGAGCTCCCTCCACTTTATAAATAGAGAGGGAGCTCCGTCCACTTTGGACATCGAGAGGGAGCTCCCTCCACTTAAAACATAGAGAGGGAGCTCCGTCCACTTTGTACATATAGAGGGAGCTCCGTCCACTTTGTACATATAGAGGGAGCTCACTCCACTTTATACATCGAGAGGGAGCTCCCTCCACTTTCGACACAGAGAGGGAGGTCCGTCCACTTTGTACATAGAGAGGGAGCTCCGTCCACTTTGTACATGGAGAGGGAGCTCCCTCCTCTTTATACATAGAGAGTTATCTCCCTACACTTTATACATAGAGAGGGAGCTCCCTCCACTTCGTACAGAGAGAGGGAGCTCCCTCCACTTTCTCCATCGAGAGGGAGCTCACTCCACTTTATACACAGAGAGGGAGCTTCCTCCGCTTTATACATAGAGAGTGAGCTCCTTCCACTTTGTACATAGAGAGGGAGTTCCCTCCACTTTATATATAGAGAGGGATCTCCCTCCACTTTATACATAGAGAAGGAGCTCCGTCCACTTTGGACAGAGAGAGGGAGCTCCCTCCGCTTTATACATAGAGAGGGAGTTCCGTCCACTTAGTCCATAGAGAGGGAGCTCCGTCCACTTTATACATAGAGAGGGTGCTCCCTGCAAATTATAGATAGAGAGGGAGCTCCCTCCAAATTATACATAGAGAGGGAGCTCCCTCCACTTTATACATAGAGAGGGAGCTCCCTCCACTTTATACATGGAGAGGGAGCTCCGTCCACTTTATACAGAGAGAGGGAGCTCCCTCCACTTTATTCATCGAGAGGGAGCTCCGTCCGCTTTGACATAGAGAGGGAGCTCCCTCCTCTTTATAGATAGAGAGTGAGCTCCCTCCACTTTATAGATGGAGAGGAAGCTCCTTCCACTTTGGACATAGAGATGGAGCTCTGTCCACTTCATACATAGAGAGGGAGCTCCGTCCACTTTGTACAGAGAGTGGGAGCTCCGTCCACTTTATAGATAGAGAGGGAGCTCCGTCCATATTATACATAGAGAGGGAGCTCCCTCCACTTTATACACAGAGAGGGAGCTCCGTCCACTTTGCACATAGAGAGGGAGCTCGCTCCACTTTATATGTAGAGAGGGCGCCCACTCCACTTTGTACACAGAGAGGGAGCTCCCTCCACTGCATGCATAGAGAGAGAACTCCCTCCACTTTATACATAGAGAGGGTGCTCCCTGCAAATTATAGATAGAGAGGGAGCTCCCTCCAAATTATACATAGAGAGGGAGCTCCCTCCACTTTATACATAGAGAGGGAGCTCCCTCCACTTTATACATGGAGAGGGAGCTCCGTCCACTTTATACAGAGAGAGGGAGCTCCCTCCACTTTATTCATCGAGAGGGAGCTCCGTCCGCTTTGACATAGAGAGGGAGCTCCCTCCTCTTTATAGATAGAGAGTGAGCTCCCTCCACTTTATAGATGGAGAGGGAGCTCCTTCCACTTTGGACATAGAGATGGAGCTCTGTCCACTTCATACATGGAGAGGGAGCTCCGTCCACTTTGTACAGAGAGTGGGAGCTCCGTCCACTTTATAGATAGAGAGGGAGCTCCGTCCATATTATACATAGAGAGGGAGCTCCCTCCACTTTATACACAGAGAGGGAGCTCCGTCCACTTTGCACATAGAGAGGGAGCTCCCTCCACTTGATATGTAGAGAGGGAGCTCCGTCCACTTTGTCCATAGAGAGGGAGCTCCGTCCACTTTATGCATAGAGAGGGTGCTCCCTGCAAATTATAGATAGAGAGGGAGCTCCCTCCAAATTATACATAGAGAGGGAGCTCCCTCCACTTTATACATAGAGAGGGAGCTCCCTCCACTTTATACATGGAGAGGGAGCTCCGTCCACTTTATACAGAGAGAGGGAGCTCCCTCCACTTTATTCATCGAGAGGGAGCTCCGTCCGCTTTGACATAGAGAGGGAGCTCTCTCCTCTTTATAGATAGAGAGTGAGCTCCCTCCACTTTATAGATGGAGAGGGAGCTCCTTCCACTTTGGACATAGAGATGGAGCTCTGTCCACTTCATACATAGAGAGGGAGCTCCGTCCACTTTGTACAGAGAGTGGGAGCTCCGTCCACTTTATAGATAGAGAGGGAGCTCCGTCCATATTATACATAGAGAGGGAGCTCCCTCCACTTTGTACATAGAGAGGGAGCTCCGTCCACTTTGCACATAGAGAGGGAGCTCCCTCCACTTTATATGTTGAGAGGGCGCTCACTCCACTTTATACACAGAGAGGGAGCTCCCTCCACTGCATGCATAGAGAGAGAACTCCCTCCACTTTATACATAGATAGGGAGCTCCCTCCACCTTCTACATAGAGAGGGAGATCCCTCCAATTTATACATAGAGAGGGAGCTCACTCCACTTTATACATAGAGAGGGAGCTCCCTCCACTTTATACATGGAGGGGTATCTCCGTCAACTTTAAACATGGAGAGGGAGCTCCATCCACTTTGTACATAGAGAGGGAGCTCACGCCACTTAATACGTAGAGAGGGAGCTCACTCCACTTTCGACATAGAGAGGGAGCTCCCTCCACTTTATACATAGAGAGGGTTCTCCCTCCACTTTATACATAGAGATGGAGCTCCCTCCTCTTTATAAATAGAGAGGGAGCTCCGTCCACTTTGTACAAAGAGAGGGAGCTCACTCCACTTTATACATGGAGATTGAGCTCCCTCCACTTTGTACATAGAGAAGGTTCTCCGTCCACTTTGTACATAGAGAGGGAGCTCCCTCCACTTTATACATAGAGAGGTATCTCCCTCCACTTTATTCATAGAGAGGGAGCTCACTCCACTTTATAAATAGAGAGGGAGCTCCGTCCACTTTATCCATCGAGCGAGAGCTCCCTCCACTTTATACATGGAGAGGGAGCTCCGTCCACATTGCACATAGAGAGGGAGCTCCCTCCACTTTATACGTAGAGACGGCGCTCACCCCACCTTATACATAGAGAGGAAACTCCCTCCACTGCATGCATAGAGAGGGAACTCCCTCCACTTTATACATAGAGAGGGAGCTCCCTCCATATTTTACATGGAGAGGGAGCTCCCTCTACTTTATACATAGATAGGGAGCTCCCTCCACTTTCTACATAGAGAGGGAGCTCCCTGCACTTTATACATAGAGAGGAAGCTCCCTCCACTTTCTACATAGAGAGGGAACTCCCTCCACTTTATACATAGAGAGGGAGCTCCCTCCATATTTTACATAGAGAGGGAGCTCCCTCCAAATTATACATAGAGAGGGAGCTCCCTCCACGTTATACATAGATAGGGAGCTCCATCCACTTTGTACATAGAGAGGGAGCTCACGCCACTTTATACGTAGAGAGGGAGCTCACTCCACTTTCTACGTAGAGAGCGAGCTCCCTCCACTTTATAAATAGAGAGGGAGCTCCGTCCACTTTGGACATCGAGAGGGAGCTCCCTCCACTTAAAACATAGAGAGGGAGCTCCGTCCACTTTGTACATATAGAGGGAGCTCCGTCCACTTTGTACATATAGAGGGAGCTCACTCCACTTTATACATCGAGAGGGAGCTCCCTCCACTTTCGACACAGAGAGGGAGGTCCGTCCACTTTGTACATAGAGAGGGAGCTCCGTCCACTTTGTACATGGAGAGGGAGCTCCCTCCTCTTTATACATAGAGAGTTATCTCCCTACACTTTATACATAGAGAGGGAGCTCCCTCCACTTCGTACAGAGAGAGGGAGCTCCCTCCACTTTCTCCATCGAGAGGGAGCTCACTCCACTTTATACACAGAGAGGGAGCTTCCTCCGCTTTATACATAGAGAGTGAGCTCCTTCCACTTTGTACATAGAGAGGGAGTTCCCTCCACTTTATATATAGAGAGGGATCTCCCTCCACTTTATACATAGAGAAGGAGCTCCGTCCACTTTGGACAGAGAGAGGGAGCTCCCTCCGCTTTATACATAGAGAGGGAGTTCCGTCCACTTAGTCCATAGAGAGGGAGCTCCGTCCACTTTATACATAGAGAGGGTGCTCCCTGCAAATTATAGATAGAGAGGGAGCTCCCTCCAAATTATACATAGAGAGGGAGCTCCCTCCACTTTATACATAGAGAGGGAGCTCCCTCCACTTTATACATGGAGAGGGAGCTCCGTCCACTTTATACAGAGAGAGGGAGCTCCCTCCACTTTATTCATCGAGAGGGAGCTCCGTCCGCTTTGACATAGAGAGGGAGCTCCCTCCTCTTTATAGATAGAGAGTGAGCTCCCTCCACTTTATAGATGGAGAGGGAGCTCCTTCCACTTTGGACATAGAGATGGAGCTCTGTCCACTTCATACATAGAGAGGGAGCTCCGTGCACTTTGTACAGAGAGTGGGAGCTCCGTCCACTTTATAGATAGAGAGGGAGCTCCGTCCATATTATACATAGAGAGGGAGCTCCCTCCACTTTATACACAGAGAGGGAGCTCCGTCCACTTTGCACATAGAGAGGGAGCTCCCTCCACTTTATATGTAGAGAGGGCGCCCACTCCACTTTGTACACAGAGAGGGAGCTCCCTCCACTGCATGCATAGAGAGAGAACTCCCTCCACTTTATACATAGAGAGGGTGCTCCCTGCAAATAATAGATAGAGAGGGAGCTCCCTCCAAATTATACATAGAGAGGGAGCTCCCTCCACTTTATACATAGAGAGGGAGCTCCCTCCACTTTATACATGGAGAGGGAGCTCCGTCCACTTTATACAGAGAGAGGGAGCTCCCTCCACTTTATTCATCGAGAGGGAGCTCCGTCCGCTTTGACATAGAGAGGGAGCTCCCTCCTCTTTATAGATAGAGAGTGAGCTCCCTCGACTTTATAGATGGAGAGGGAGCTCCTTCCACTTTGGACATAGAGATGGAGCTCTGTCCACTTCATACATAGAGAGGGAGCTCCGTCCACTTTGTACAGAGAGTGGGAGCTCCGTCCACTTTATAGATAGAGAGGGAGCTCCGTCCATATTATACATAGAGAGGGAGCTCCCTCCACTTTATACACAGAGAGGGAGCTCCGTCCACTTTGCACATAGAGAGGGAGCTCCCTCCACTTTATATGTAGAGAGGGCGCCCACTCCACTTTATACACAGAGAGGGAGCTCCCTCCACTGCATGCATAGAGAGAGAACTCCCTCCACTTTATACATAGATAGGGAGCTCCCTACACTTTCTACATAGAGAGGGAGCTCCCTCCAATTTATACATAGAGAGGGAGCTCCCTCCACTTTATACATAGAGAGGGAGCTCCCTCCACTTTATACATGGAGGGGTATCTCCGTCAACTTTAAACATGGAGAGGGAGCTCCATCCACTTTGTACATAGAGAGGGAGCTCACGCCACTTAATACGTAGAGAGGGAGCTCACTCCACTTTCGACATAGAGAGGGAGCTCCCTCCACTTTATACATAGAGAGGGTTCTCCCTCCACTTTCTCCATAGAGATGGAGCTCCCTCCTCTTTATAAATAGAGAGGGAGCTCCGTCCACTTTGTACAAAGAGAGGAAGCTCACTCCACTTTATACATGGAGATTGAGCTCCCTCCACTTTGTACATAGAGAAGGTTCTCCGTCCACTTTGTACATAGAGAGGGAGCTCCCTCCACTTTATACATAGAGAGGTATCTCCCTCCACTTTATTCATAGAGAGGGAGCTCACTCCACTTTATAAATAGAGAGGGAGCTCCGTCCACTTTATCCATCGAGCGAGAGCTCCCTCCACTTTATACATAGAGAGGGAGCTCCGTCCACTTTGCACATAGAGAGGGAGCTCCCTCCACTTTATACGTAGAGACGGCGCTCACCCCACTTTATACATAGAGAGGGAACTCCCTCCACTGCATGCATAGAGAGGGAACTCCCTCCACTTTATACATAGAGAGGGAGCTCCCTCCATATTTTACATGGAGAGGGAGCTCCCTCTACTTTATACATAGATAGGGAGCTCCCTCCACTTTCGACATAGAGAGGGAGCTCCCTGCACTTTATACATAGAGAGGGAGCTCACTCCACTTTATACATGGAGAGGTATCTCCGTCAACTTTAAACATAGAGAGGGAGATCCATCCACTTTGTACATAGAGAGGGAGCTCACACCACTTGAGACGTAGAGAGGGAGCTCACTCCACTTTCTACATAGAGAGGGAGCTCCCTCTACTTTATACATAGAGAGGGTTCTCCCTCCACTTTACACATACAGATGGAGCTCCCTCCACTTCATAAATCGAGAGGGAGCTCCGTCCACTTTGTACATAGAGAGGGAGCTCCCTCCACTTTATATATAGAGAGGAAGCTCCGTCCACTTTATACATGGAGAGGGAGCTCCGTCCACTTTGGACATCGAGAGGGAGCGCCGTCCACTTTATACATAGAGAGGGAGCTCCGTCCACTTAGTACATGGAGAGGGAGCTCCGTCCACTTTGTACATAGAGAGGGAGCTCCGTCCACTTTGTACAAAGAGAGGGAGCTCCGTCCACATTATACATAGAGAGGGAGCTCCCTCCAAATTATACATCGAGAGCGAGCTCCCTCTTCTTTATCCATAGAGGGATCTCCCTCCACTTTATGCAGAGAGAGGGCGCTCCGTCCACTTTATACATAGAGCGGGAGCTCCCTCCACTTCATACATAGAGAGGGAGCTCCATCCACTTTATGCATAGAGAGGGAGCTCCCTCCACTTTATTCATAGAGAGGGAGCTCCCTATAGAGAGGCAGCTCCATCCACTTTACACATAGAGAGGGAGCTCCCTCCACTTCATACATGGAGAGGGAGTACCATCCACTTTATGCATAGAGAGGGAGCTCCCGCCACTTTATACTCATAGAGGGAGCTCCCTCCACTTTATACATAGAGAGGGAGCTCCGTCCGTTTTGTACATGGAGAGGGAGCTCCCTCCACTTCATACCTAGAGTGGGAGCTCCATCCACTTTATGCATAGAGAGGGAGCTCCCTCCACTTTATATATAGAGAGGGAGCTCCCTCCACTTTATACAAAGAGAGGGAGCTCACTCGACTATATACATAGATAGGGAGCTCCCTCCACATTATACATAAAGAGGGAGCTCCGTCCACTTTATTCATAGAGAGGGAGCTCCTTCCACTTTAGACATAGAGAGGGAGCTCCTTCCACTTTAGACATAGAGGCGGAGCTCCCTCCACTTTATGCATTGAGATGGAGCTCCCTCCACTTCTTCATGGAGAGTGAGCTCCGTCCACTTTATTCATAGAGAGGGAGCTCCTTCCAATTTAGACATAGAGAGGGAGCTCCGTTCGCTTTGTCATCGAGAGGGAGCTCCCTCCACTTTAGATGTAGAGAGGCAGCTCCCTCCACTTTATAGATAGAGAGGGAGCTCCGTCCACTTTATACATAGACAGGGAGCTCCATCCACTTTGTACAGAGAGAGGGAGCTCCGTCCACTTTGTGCATGGAGAGGGAGCTCCGTCCACTTTGTACATGGAGAGGGAGCTCACTCCACTTTATACATCGAGAGGGAGCTCCCTCCACTTTATACATAGAGAGGGAGCTCCCTCCAAATTATACATCGAGAGGGTGCTCCCTCCTGTTTATACATAGAGAAGGAGCTCCATCCACTTGATACATAGAGAGGGAGTTCCCTCCACTTTATACATATAGAGGGAGCTCCCTCCACTTTCTACACAGAGAGGGATCTTCCACCACTTTGTACAAAGAGAGGGAGCTCCGTCCACTTTCTACATAGAGAGGGAGCTCCCTCCACTTTCTACAGAGAGAGGGAGCTCACTCCACATTATACATAGAGAGGGAGTTCCAGCCACTTTATACATAGAGAGGGAGCTCCCTCCACTTTATTCATAGAGAGGGAGCTCCGTCCACTTTGTCTTTAGAGAGGGAGCTCCGTCCACTTTATACATAGAGAGGGAGCTCCCTGCAAATTAAAGATGGAGAGGGAGCTCCCTCCAAATTATACATAGAGAGGGAGCTCCCTCCACTTTATATAGAGAGAGGGAGCTCCCTCCACTTTTTACAGAGAGAGGGAGCTCCCTCCACTTTATTCATAGAGAGGGAGCTCAGTCCGATTTGACGTAGAGAGGGAGCTCTCTCCACTTTATATATAGAGAGGGAGCTCCCTCCACTTTATACATAGAGAGGGAGCTCCGTCCACTTTATACATAGAGATGGAGCTCCATCCACTTTCTACATAGAGAGGGAGCTCCCACCACTTTGTACATAGAGAGGGAGCTCCGTCCACTTTGTTCATGGAGAGGGAGCTCACTCCACTTTATACATCGAGAGGGAGCTCCCTCCACTTTAAACATAGAGAGGGACCTCCCTCCACTTTGTACATAGAGAGGGAGCTCCCTCCACTTTATACATAGAGAGGGAGCTCCCTCCACGTTGTACATGGATAGGGAGCTCCGTCCACTTTGTACAGAGAGAGGGAGCTCCGTCCACTTTAAACATAGAGAGGGAGCTCCCTCCAAATTATACATAGAGAGGGAGCTCCCTCCTGTTTATTCATAGAGAGGGAACTCCCTCCACTTTATACATAGAGAGGGAGCTCCATCCACTTTATACATCGAGCGCGAGCTCCCTCCACTTTATACATGGAGAGGGAGCTCCATCCTCTTTATTCATAGAGAGGGAACTCCCTCCACTTGATACAAAGAGAGGGGGTTCCCTCCACTTTATACATATAGAGGGAGCTCCCTCCACTTTCTACACAGAGAGGGAGCTTCCTCCACTTTACACATAGAGTGGGAGCTCCCTCCACTTTATTCATAGAGAGGGAGCTCCCTCCTCTTTCTACAGAGAGAGGGAGCTCACTCCACTTTATACATAGTGAGGGAGCTCCCTCCACTTTGTACAGAGAGAGGGAGCTCCCTCCACTTTATACATAGAGAGGGAGCTCACTCCACATTATACATAGAGAGGGAGCTCCCTCCACTTTGTACATAGAGAGGGAGCTCACTCCACTTTTTACATAGAGAGGGAGCTCCCTCCACTTTATGCATAGAGAGGTAGCTCCGTCCACTTTGTACATAGAGAGGGAGCTCCCTCCACTTTATATATAGAGAGGGATCTCCCTCCACTTTATACATAGAGAGGTAGCTCCGTCCACTTTGTACATAGAGAGGGAGCTCCCTCCACTTTATATATAGAGAGGGATCTCCCTCCACTTTCTCCATAGAGAGGGAGCTCCGTCCACTTTGTCCACAGAGAGGGAGCTCCATCCACTTTCTACATGGAGAGGGAACTCCCTGCAAATTACAGATAGAGAGGGAGCTCCCTCCAAATTATACATAGAGCGGGAGCTCCCTCAACTTAATAAATTGAGAGGGTGCTCCCTCCACTTTATACATGGAGAGTGAGCTCCGTCCACTTTAATCATAGAGAGGGAGCTCCCTCCACTTTAGATGTAGAGCGGGAGCTCCCTCCACTTTATCCATTGAGAGGGAGCTCCCTCCACTTTATACATAGAGAGCGAGCTCCGTCCACTTTATTCATAGAGAGGGAGCTCCCTCCACTTTCGACATCGAGAGGGAGCTCCGTTTGCTTTGACATAGAGAAGGGAGCTCCCTCCACTTTAGATGTAGAGAGGCAGCTCCCTCCACTTTATAGATAGAGAGGGAGCTCCGTCCACTTTATACATAGAGAGGGAACTCCATCCACTTTGTGCATAGAGAGGGAGCTCCCTCCTGTTTACTCATCGAGCGGGAGCTCCCTCCACTTTATACATAGAGAGGGAGCTCCATCCACTTTATTCATAGAGAGGGAGCTTCCTCCACTTGATACATAGAGAGGGAGTTCCCTCCAATTTATAAATATAGAGGGAGCTCCCTCCACTTTGTACACAGAGAGGGAGCTTCCTTCACTTTATACATAGAGAGGAATTTCCCTCCACTTTTTACATAGAGAGGGAGCTGCCTCCACTTTATGCTTAGAGAGGGAGCTCCGTCCACTTTGTACATAGAGAGGGAGCTCCCTCCACTTTATATATAGAGAGGGAGCTCCCTCCACTTTATACATAGAGAGGGAGCTCCGTCCACATTGTCCAGAGAGAAGGAGCTCTGCCAACTTTAGACATAGAGAGGGAGCTCCCTCCACTTTATACATAGAGAGGGAGCTCCCTCCACTTTGTACATAGAGAGGGAGCTCCGTCCACTTTGCAAATAGAGAGGGAGCTCACTCCACTTTATACATCGAGAGGGAGCACCCTCTACTTTATACATGGAGAGGGAGCTCCCTCCACTTTGTACATAGAGAGCGAGCTCACTCCACTTTATATATGGAGAGGGTGCTCCATCCACTTTATATATAGAGAGGGAGCTCCCTCCACTTTATAGATAGAGAGGGAGCTCCGTACACTTTGGACAAAGAGAGGGAGCTCCCTCCGCTTGATCCATAGAGAGGGAGCTCCGTCCCCTTTGTCCATAGAGAGGGAGCTCCGTCCACTTTATACATAGAGAGGGAGCCCCCTGCAAATTATAGATAGAGAGGGAGCTCCCTCCAAATTATACATTGAGAAGGAGCTCCCTCCACTTTATACATAGAGAGTGAGCTCCGTCCACTTTATACATAGAGAGGGAGCTCCCTCCACTTTATTCATGGAGAGGGAGCTCCGACTGCTTTGACATAGAGAGAGAGCTCCCTCCACCTTATACATAGAGTGGGAGCTCCATTCACTTTATACATAGAGAGGGAGCTCCATTCACTTTATACATAGAGAGGGAGCACCGTCCACTTTGTACATAGAGAGGGAGATCACTCCACTTTGTACATCGAGAGGGAGCTCCCTCCACTTGATACATAGTGAGGGAGCTCCCTCCACTTTGTACGTAAAGAGGGAGCTCCGCACACTTTACACATAGAGAGGGAGCTCCCTCCAAATTATACATAGAGAGGGAGCTCCCTCCTGTTTATACACAGAGAGGGAGCTCCCTCCACTTTATACATAGAGAGGGAGCTCCGTCCACTTTATACATACAGAGGGAGCACCCTCCACTTTATATATAGAATGGGATCTCCCTCCACTTTATACATAGAGAAGGAGCTCCGTCCACTTTGGACATAGAGAGGGAGCTCCCTCCCTTTATACATAGAGAGGTTGCTCCGTCCACTTTGTCCATAGAGAGGGAGCTCCGTCCACTTTATACATAGAGAGGGAGCTCCCTGCAAATTATGTATAGAGAGGGAGCTCCCTCCAAATTATACATGGAGAGGGAGCTCCGTCCGCTTTGACATGGAGAGGGAGCTCCCTCCTCTTTATATATAGAGAGGGAGCTCCGTCCAATTTGTCCATAGAGAGGGAGCTCCGTCCACTTTATACATAGAGAGGGAGCTCCCTGCAAATTATAGATAGAGAGGGAGGTCCCTCCAGTTATACATAGAGAGGGAGCTCCCTCCACATTATACATAGAGAGGGAGCTCCCTCCACTTTATACATAGAGAGGGAGTTCCGTCCACTTTATACAGAGAGAGGGAGCTCCCTCCACTTTATTCATAGAGAGGGAGCTCAGTCCGCTTTGACATAGAGAGGGAGCTCCCACCTCTTTATATATAGAGGGGGAGCTCCCTCCACTTTATAGATGGAGAGGGAGCTCCGTCCGCTTTGGACATAGAGATGGAGCTCCGTCCACTTTATACATAGAGAGGGACCTCCTTCCACTTTGCACAGAGAGAGGGAGCTCCGTCCACTTTATACATAGAGAGGGAGCTCCGTCCAAATTATACATAGAGAGGGAGCTCCTTCCTGCTTAAACACAGAGAGGGAGCTCCCTCAACCTTATAAATAGAGAGGGAGCTCCGTCCACTTCATCCATCGAGCGAGAGCTCCCACCACTTTATACATAGAGAGGGAACTCCATCCAGTTTATGCATAGAGAGGGAGCTCACTCCACTTGGTACATAGAGAGGGAGTTCACTCCACTTTATACATGGAGAGGGAGCTCCCTCCACTTTCTACACAGAGAGGGAGCTTCCTCCACTTTATACATAGAGAGGGAGCTCCGTCTGCTTTGACATAGAGAGGGAGCTCCCTCAACTTTATATATAGAGAGGGAGCTCCCTCCACTTTGTACATGGAGAGGGAGCTCACTCCACTTTCTACATCGAGAGGGAGCTCCCTCCACTTTATACTTAGAGAGGGAGTTCCCTCCACTTTGTACATAGAGAGGGAGCTCCCTCCACTTTATACATAGAGAGGGAGCTCCCTCCACGTTGTACATGGAGAGGGAGCTCCGTCCACTTTGTTCAGAGAGAGGGAGCTCCGTCCACTTGATACATAGAGAGGGAGCTCCATCCACTTTATTCACAGAGAGGGAGCTCCCTCCACTTGATACATAGAGAGGGAGTTCACTCCACTTTATACTTATAGAGGGAGCTCCCTCCACTTTCTACACAGAGAGGGAGCTTCCTCCACTTTCTACATAGAGAGGGAGCTCCCTCCACTTTATACATAGAGAGGGAACTGCCTCCGCTTTCTGCAGAGAGAGGGAGCTCCCTCCACTTTATTAACAGAGAGGGAGCTCACTCAACTTTATACATCGAGAGGGAGCTCACTCCACTTTATACATAGGGAGGGAGCTCCGTCCACTTTACACAAAGAGAGGGAGCTCCATTCACTTTGTACATAGAGAGGGAGCTCACTCCACTTTATACAAAAAGAGGGAGCTCCCTCCACTTTGTACATAGAGAGGGAGCTCACTCCACTTTGTACATAGAGAGGGAGCTCCCTCCACTTTATGCATAGAGAGGGAGTTCTGTCCACTTTGCACATAGAGAGGGAGCTCCCTGCACTTTATATATAGAGAGGGAGCTGCCTCCACTTTATACAGAGAGAGTGAGCTCCGTCCACTTTATTCATAGAGAGCGAGCTCCTTATAATTTAGACATAGAGAGGGAGCTCCTTTCGGTTTGACATAGAGAGGGAGCTACCTCCATTTTAGATGTAGAGAGGCAGCTCCCTCCACTTTATAGATAGAGAGGGAGCTCCGTCCACTTTATACATAGAGAGGGAGCTCCATCCACTTTATACATAGAGAGGGAGCTCCGTCCACATTGTCCAGAGAGAAGGAGCTCTGCCAACTTTATACATAGAGAGGGAGCTCCCTCCACTTTATACATAGAGAGGGAGCTCCCTCCACTTTGTACATAGAGAGGGAGCTCCGTCCACTTTGCAAATAGAGAGGGAGCTCACTCCACTTTATACATCGAGAGGGAGCACCCTCTACTTTATACATGGAGAGGGAGCTCCCTCCACTTTGTACATAGAAAGCGAGCTCACTCCACTTTATATATGGAGAGGGTGCTCCATCCACTTTATATATAGAGAGGGAGCTCCCTCCACTTTATAGATAGAGAGGGAGCTCCGTACACTTTGGACAAAGAGAGGGAGCTCCCTCCGCTTGATCCATAGAGAGGGAGCTCCGTCCCCTTTGTCCATAGAGAGGGAGCTCCGTCCACTTTATACATAGAGAGGGAGCCCCCTGCAAATTATAGATAGAGAGGGAGCTCCCTCCAAATTATACATTGAGAAGGAGCTCCCTCCACTTTATACATAGAGAGTGAGCTCCGTCCACTTTATACATAGAGAGGGAGCTCCCTCCACTTTATTCATGGAGAGGGAGCTCCGACTGCTTTGACATAGAGAGAGAGCTCCCTCCACCTTATACATATAGTGGGAGCTCCATTCACTTTATACATAGAGAGGGAGCTCCCTCCACTTTATACATAGAGAGGGAGCTCCGTCCTCTTTGTACATAGAGAGGGAGCACCGTCCACTTTGTACATCGAGAGGGAGATCACTCCACTTTGTACATCGAGAGGGAGCTCCCTCCACTTGATACATAGTGAGGGAGCTCCCTCCACTTTGTACGTAAAGAGGGAGCTCCGCACACTTTACACATAGAGAGGGAGCTCCCTCCAAATTATACATAGAGAGAGCGCTCCCTCCTGTTTATACACAGAGAGGGAGCTCCCTCCACTTTATACATAGAGAGGGAGCTCCGTCCACTTTATACATACAGAGGGAGCACCCTCCACTTTATATATAGAATGGGATCTCCCTCCACTTTATACATAGAGAAGGAGCTCCGTCCACTTTGGACATAGAGAGGGAGCTCCCTCCGCTTTATACAGAGAGAGGCTGCTCCGTCCACTTTGTCCATGGAGAGGGAGCTCCGTCCACTTTATACATAGAGAGGGAGCTCCCTGCAAATTATGTATAGAGAGGGAGCTCCCTCCAAATTATACATGGAGAGGGAGCTCCCTCCACTTTATACATAGAGCGGGAGCTCCCTCCACTTTATACATAGAGAGGGAGCTCCGTCCAATTTATACATAGAGAGGGAGCTCAATCCACTTTATTCACAAAGAGGGAGCTCCGTCCGCTTTGACATGGAGAGGGAGCTCCCTCCTCTTTATATATAGAGAGGGAGCTCCGTCCAATTTGTCCATAGAGAGGGAGCTCCGTCCACTTTATACATAGAGAGGGAGCTCCCTGCAAATTATAGATAGAGAGGGAGGTCCCTCCAGTTATACATAGAGAGGGAGCTCCCTCCACATTATACATAGAGAGGGAGCTCCCTCCACTTTATACATAGAGAGGGAGTTCCGTCCACTTTATACAGAGAGAGGGAGCTCCCTCCACTTTATTCATAGAGAGGGAGCTCAGTCCGCTTTGACATAGAGAGGGAGCTCCCACCTCTTTATATATAGAGGGGGAGCTCCCTCCACTTTATAGATGGAGAGGGAGCTCCGTCCGCTTTGGACATAGAGATGGAGCTCCGTCCACTTTATACATAGAGAGGGACCTCCTTCCACTTTGCACAGAGAGAGGGAGCTCCGTCCACTTTATACATAGAGAGGGAGCTCCGTCCAAATTATACATAGAGAGGGAGCTCCTTCCTGTTTCAACACAGAGAGGGAGCTCCCTCAACCTTATAAATAGAGAGGGAGCTCCGTCCACTTCATCCATCGAGCGAGAGCTCCCACCACTTTATACATAGAGTGGGAACTCCATCCAGTTTATACATATAGAGGGAGCTCACTCCACTTGGTACATAGAGAGGGAGTTCACTCCACTTTATACATGGAGAGGGAGCTCCCTCCACTTTCTACACAGAGAGGGAGCTTCCTCCACTTTATACATAGAGAGGGAGCTCCGTCCGCTTTGACATAGAGAGGGAGCTCCCTCAACTTTGTTAATCAAGGAAAGTATTACAGCGGCAGAAAGGACGTTTGAGGACTCGTCTACTGAGGTAGTATGGGCCGAGGTTAGAAACAGGAGAGGAGAGGTCACCCTGTTGGGAGTTTTCTGTAGACCTCCGAATAGTTCCACAGATGTAGAGGAAAGGATAGCGAAGATGATTCTCGACAGGAGCGAGAGTAACAGGGTAGTGGTTATGGGGGACTTTAACTTTCCAAATATTGACTGGAAATACTATAGTTCGAGTACTTTAGATGGGTCTGTTTTTGTCCAGTGTGTGCAGGAGGGTTTTCTGACACAGTATGTGGACAGGCCAACCAGGGGCGATGCCACATTGGATTTGGTACTGGGTAATGAACCCGGCCAGGTGTTCGATTTAGATGTAGGTGAGCACTTTGGCGATAGTGATCACAATTCGGTTAGGTTTACCTTAGCGATGGGCAGGGACAGGTATATACCGCAGGGCAAGAATTATAGCTGGGGGAAAGGAAATTATGACGCGATTAGGCAAGATTTAGGATGTGTAGGATGGGGAAGGAAACTGCAGGGGATGGGCACAAACGAAATGTGGAGCTTTTTCAAGGAGCAGCTAATGCGTGTCCTTGATAAGTATGCACCGGTCAGGCAGGGAGGAAGTTGTCGAGCAAGGGAGCCGTGGTTTACTCAAGAAGTTGAAGCGCTTGTCAAGAGGAAGAGGGCGGCTTATGTTAGGATGAGACGTGAAGGCTCAGTTAGGGCGCTTGAGAGTTACAAGCTAGCCAGGAAGGATCTAAAGGGAGGGCTAAGAAGAGCAAGGAGAGGACACGAGAAGTCATTGGCGGATAGGATCAAAGAAAACCCTAAGGCTTTCTATAGGTATATCAGGAATAAACGAATGATAAGAGTTAGAACAGGGCCAATCAAGGATAGTAGTGGGAAGTTGTGTGCGGAATCAGAGGAGATAGGGGAAGCGTTAAATGAATATTTTTCATCAGTATTTACAGTAGAGAAAGAAAATGTTGCCGAGGAGATTACTGAGATACAGCCTACTAGGCTAGATGGGATTGAGATTCACAAGGAGGAGGTGTTAGCAATTTTGGAAAGAGTGAAAATAGATAAGTCCCCTGGGCCAGATGGGATTTATCCTAGGATTCTCTGGGAAGCCAGGGAGGAGATTGCAGAGCCGTTGTTGTTGATCTTTAAGTCGTCATTGTCGACTGGAGTAGTGCCGGAGGACTGGAGGATAGCAAATGTTGTCCCCTTGTTCAAGAAGGGGAGTAGAGACAGCCCTGGTAATTATAGACCTGTGAGCCTTACTTCGGTTGTGGGTAAAATGTTGGAAAAGGTTATAAGAGACAGGATTTATAATCATCTTGAAAAGAATAAGTTCATTTGCGATAGTCAGCACGGTTTTGTGAAAGGTAGGTCGTGCCTCACAAACCTTATTGAGTTTTTCGAGAAGGTGACCAAACAGGTGGATGAGGGTAAAGCCGTGGATGTGGTGTATATGGATTTCAGTAAGGCGTTTGATAAGGTTCCCCACGGTAGGCTATTGCAGAAAATACGCAAGTATGGGGTTGAAGGTGATTTAGAGCTTTGGATCAGAAATTGGCTAGCTGAAAGAAGACAGAGGGTGGTGGTTGATGGCAAATGTTCATCCTGGAGTTTAGTTACTAGTGGTGTACCGCAAGGTTCTGTTTTGGGGCCACTGCTGTTTGTCATTTTTATAAATGACCTGGATGAGGGTGTAGAAGGGTGGGTTAGTAAATTTGCGGATGACACGAAGGTCGGTGGAGTTGTGGATAGTGTCGAAGGGTGTTGTAGGGTACAGAGGGACATAGATAGGCTGCAGAGCTGGGCTGAGAGATGGCAAATGGAGTTTAATGCGGAGAAGTGTGAGGTGATTCACTTTGGAAGGAGTAACAGCAATGCAGAGTACTGGGCTAATGGGAAGATTCTTGGTAGTGTAGATGAGCAGAGAGATCTTGGTATCCAGGTACATAAATCCCTGAAAGTTGCTACCCAGGTTAATAGGGCTGTTAAGAAGGCATATGGTGTGTTAGCCTTTATTAGTAGGGGGATCGAGTTTCAGAGCCACGGGGTCATGATGCAGCTGTACAAAACTCTGGTGAGGCCGCACCTGGAGTATTGCGTGCAGATCTGGTCACCGCATTATAGGAAGGATGTCGAAGCTTTGGAAAGGGTGCAGAGGAGATTTACTAGGATGTTGCCTGGTATGGAAGGAAGGTCTTACGAGGAAAGGCTGAGGGACTTGGGGTTGTTTTCGTTAGAGAGAAGGAGGAGGAGAGGTGACTTAATAGAGACATACAAGATAATCAGAGGGTTAGATAGGGTGGATAGTGAGAGTCTTTTTCCTCGGATGAGGATGGCAAACACGAGGGGACATAGCTTTAAGTTGAGGGGTGAAAGATATAGGACAGATGTCAGAGGTAGTTTCTTTACGCAGAGAGTAGTAGGGGCGTGGAACGCCCTGCCTGCAACAGTAGTAGACTCGCCAACTTTAAGGGCATTTAAGTGGTCATTGGATAGACATATGGATGTAAATGGAATAGTGTAGGTCAGATGATCGGCGCAACATCGAGGGCCGAAGGGCCTGTACTGCGCTGTAATATTTTAATTCTAAAAAACTTTATATATAGAGAGGGAGCTCCCTCCACTTTATACATAGAGAGGGAGCTCCGTCCACTTTATACATAGAGATGGAGCTCCGTCCACTTTGTACATGGAGAGGGAGCTCACTCCACTTTCTACATCGAGAGGGAGCTCCCTCCACTTTATACTTAGAGAGGGAGTTCCCTCCACTTTGTACATAGAGAGGGAGCTCCCTCCACTTTATACATAGAGAGGGAGCTCCCTCCACGTTGTACATGGAGAGGGAGCTCCGTCCACTTTATACATAGAGAGGGAGCTCCATCCACTTTATACATCGAGCGGGAGCTCCCTCCAATTTATACATAGAGAGGGAGCTCCATCCACTTTATTCACAGAGAGGGAGCTCCCTCCACTTGATACATAGAGAGGGAGTTCACTCCACTTTATACTTATAGAGGGAGCTCCCTCCACTTTCTACACAGAGAGGGAGCTTCCTCCACTTTCTACATAGAGAGGGAGCTCCCTCCACTTTATACATAGAGAGGGAGCTGGCTCCACTTTCTGCAGAGAGAGGGAGCTCCCTCCACTTTATTAACAGAGAGGGAGCTCACTCAATTTTATACATCGAGAGGGAGCTCACTCCACTTTATACATAGGGAGGGAGCTCCGTCCACTTTACACAAAGAGAGGGAGCTCCATTCACTTTGTACATAGAGAGGGAGCTCACTCCACTTTATACAAAAAGAGGGAGCTCCCTTCACTTTGTACATAGAGAGGGAGCTCACTCCACTTTGTACATAGAGAGGGAGCTCCCTCCACTTTATGCATAGAGAGGGAGTTCCGTCCACTTTGCAGATAGAGAGGGAGCTCCCTGCACTTTATATATAGAGAGGGAGCTCCCTCCACTTTATACAGAGAGAGTGAGCTCCGTCCACTTTATTCATAGAGAGCGAGCTCCTTATAATTTAGACATAGAGAGGGAGCTCCTTTCGGTTTGACATAGAGAGGGAGATACCTCCATTTTAGATGTAGAGAGGCAGCTCCCTCCACTTTATAGATAGAGAGGGAGCTCCGTCCACTTTATACATAGAGAGGGAGCTCCATCCACTTTATACATAGAGAGGGAGCTCCCTCCACTTTATACATAGAGCGGGAGCTCCGTCCACTTTGTACATAGAGAGGGAGCTCCGTCCACGTTGGACATGGAGAGGGAGCTCACTCCACTTTGTACATAGAGAGGGAGCTCCGTCCTCTTTATACATAGAGAGGGAGCTCCCTCCAAATTATACATAGAGAGGGAGCTCCCTCCTGTTTATACATAGAGAAGGAGCTCCCTCCACTTGATAAACAGAGAGGGAGCTTCCTCCACTTTATACATAGAGAGAGAGCTCCCTCCACTTTATACATAGAGAGGGAGCTCCCTCCACTTTCTACTGAGAGAGGGAGCTCACTCCACATTAGACATGGAGAGGGAGCTCCATCCACTTTATACATAGAGAGCGAGCTCCTTATAATTTAAACATAGAGAGGGACCTCCCTCCACTTTGTACATAGAGAGGGAGCTCCCTCCACTTTATTAATAGAGAGGGAGCTCACTCCACTTTATACATAGAGAGGGAGCTCCGACCACTTTATACATAGGGAGGGAGCTCCGTCCACTTTATACATAGAGAGGGAGCTCCATCCACTTTGTACAGAGAGAGGGAGCTCACTCCACTTTATACATAAAGAGGGAGCTCCATGCACTTTGTCCATAGAGAGGGAGCTCCCTACACATTATGCATCGAGAGGGAGCTCCGTCCACTTTGTTCATAGAGAGGCAGCTCCCTCCACTTTATACATAGAGAGGGAGCTCCGTCCACTTTATACATAGAGAGGGAGCTCCCTGCAAATTACAGATAGACACGGTGCTCCCTCCAAATTATACATAGAAGCGGAGCTCCCTCCACTTTATACATTGAGAGGGAGCTCCCTCCACTTTATACATGGAGAGTAAGCTCCGTCCACTTTATTCATCGAGAGGGAGCTCCTTCCACTTTAGACATAGAGAGGGAGCTCCGTTCGCTTTGACATGGAGAGGGAGCTCCCTCCACTTTAGATGAGGAGAGGCAGCTCCCTCCACTTGATAGATAGAGAGGGAGCTCCGTCCACTTTATACATAGAGAGGGAGCTCCACCCACTTTATACATAGAGAGGGAGCTCCCTCCACTTTATGCATGGAGAGGGAGCTCCGTCCACTTTGTACATGGAGAGGGAGCTACCTCCACTTTATTAATAGAGAGGGAGCTCACTCCACTTTATACATAGAGAGGGAGCTCCGATCACTTTAAACATAGGGAGGGAGCTCCGTCCACTTTATACATAGAGAGGGAGCTCCATCCACTTTGTACATAGAGAGGGAGCTCACTCCACTTTATACATAAAGAGGGAGCTCCGTGCACTTTGTACATAGAGAGGGAGCTCACTCCACTTTGTACATAGAGAGGGAGCTCGCTCCACATTATGCATAGAGAGGGAGCTCCGTCCACTTTGTTCATAGAGAGGCAGCTCCCTCCACTTTATACATAGAGAGGGAGCTCCGTCCACTTTAAACATAGAGAGGGAGCTCCCTGCAAATTACAGATGGACACGGAGCTCCCTCCAAATTATACATAGTGGCGGAGCTCCTTCCACTTTAGACATAGAGAGGGAGCTCCGTTCGCTTTGAGATGGAGAGGGAGCTCCCTCCACTTTAGATGTAGAGAGGCAGCTCCCTCCCCTTTATAGATAGAGAGGGAGCTCCGTCCACTTTATACATAGAGAGGGAGCTCCACCCACTTTATACATGGAGTGGGAGCTCCGTCCACTTTATACATAGAGAGGGAAATCCACCCACTTTATACATAGAGAGGGAGCTCCCTCCACTTTATGCATAGAGAGGGAGCTCCGTCCACTTTGTCCATAGAGAGGGAGCTCCGTCCACTTTGTACATGGAGAAAAGCTCACTCCACTTTATACATCGAGAGGGAGCTCCCTCCACTTTCTACATAGAGAGGGAGCTCCCTCCACTTTGTACATAGAGAGGGAGCTCCGTCCACTTCATACATAGAGAGGGAGCTCCCTCCAAATTATACATAGAGAGGGAGCTCCCTCCTGTTTATACATAGAGAAGGAGCTCCCTCTACTTTCTACAGAGAGAGGGAGCTCACTCCACTTTATACAAAGAGAGGGAGCTCCGGCCACTTTATACATAGAGAGGGAGCTCCCTCCACTTTATTCATAGAGAGGGAGCTCCGTCCACTTTGTCTATAGAGAGGGAGCTCCGTCCACTTTATACATAGAGAGGGAGCTCCCTGCAAATTAAAGATGGAGAGGGAGCTCCCTCCAAATTATACATAGAGATGGAGCTCCCTCCACTTTATTCATAGAGAGGGAACTCCCTCCACTTTATACATAGAGAGGGAGCTCCATCCACTTTATACATCGAGCGGGAGCTCCCTCCAGTTTATACAAAGAGAGGGAGCTCCCTCCACTTTATACATCGAGAGGGAGCTCCGTCCACTTTGTACATAGAGAGGGAGCTCCGTCCACTTTGTCCATGGAGAGGGAGCTCACTCCACTTTATACATCGAGAGGGAGCTCCCTCCACTTTAAACATAGAGAGGGACCTCCCTCCACTTTGTACATAGAGAGGGAGCTCCCTCCACTTTATACATAGAGACGGAGCTCCCCCCACGTTGTACATGGATCGGGAGCTCCGTCCACTTTGTACAGAGAGAGGGAGCTCCGTCCACTTTAAACATTTAGAGGGAGCTCCATCCACTTTATTCATAGAGAGGGAGCTCCCTCCACTTGATACATAGAGAGGGGGTTCCCTCCACTTTATACCTATAGAGGGAGCTCCATCCACTTTATACATCGAGCGGGAGCTCCCTCCACTTTATACATGGAGAGGGAGCTCCATCCACGTTATTCATAGAGAGGGAGCTCCCTCCACTTGATACATAGAGAGGGGGTTCCCTCCACTTTATACATATAGAGGGAGCTCCCTCCACTTTCTACACAGAGAGGGAGCTTCCTCCACTTTACACATAGAGAGGGAGCAACCTCCACTTTATACATAGAGAGGGAGCTCCCTCCACTTTCTACGGAGAGAGGGAGCTCACTCCACTTTATACATAGAGAGGGAGCTCCCTCCACTTTGTACAGAGAGAGGGAGCTCCCTCCACTTTATACATAGAGAGGGAGCTCACTCCACTTTATACATAGAGAGGGAGCTCCCTCCACTTTATACGTATGGAGGGAGCTCCGTCCACTTTATACATAGAGAGTGAGCTCCGTCCACTTTATTCATCGAGAGGGAGCTCCTTCCACTTTAGACATAGAGAGGGAGCTCCGTTCGCTTTGACATGGAGAGGGAGCTCCCTCCACTTTAGATGCAGAGAGGCAGCTCCCTCCACTTTACAGATAGAGAGGGAGCTCCACCCACTTTATACATAGAGAGGGAGCTCCCTCCACTTTATGCATAGAGAGGGAGCTCCGTCCACTTTGTCCATAGAGAGGGAGCTCCGTCCACTTTGTACATGGAGAAAAGCTCACTCCACTTTATACATCGAGAGGGAGCTCCCTCCACTTTATACATAGAGAGGGAGCTCCCTCCACTTTGTGCATAGAGAGGGAGCTCCGTCCACTTTATACATAGAGAGGGAGCTCCCTCTAAATTGTACATAGAGAGGGAGCTCCCTCCTCTTTATACATAGAGAAGAAGCTCCCTCTACTTTCTACAGAGAGAGGGAGCTCACTCCACTTTATACATAGAGAGGGAGCTCCGGCCACTTTATACATAGAGAGGGAGCTCCCTCCACTTTATTCATAGAGAGGGAGCTCCGTCCACTTTGTCTATAGAGAGGGAGCTCCGTCCACTTTATACATAGAGAGGGAGCTCCCTGCAAATTAAAGATGGAGAGGGAGCTCCCTCCAAATTATCCATAGAGAGGGAGCTCCCTCCACTTTATTCATAGAGAGCGAACTCCCTCCACTTTATACATAGAGATGGAGCTCCATCCACTTTATACATAGAGAGGGAGCTCCCTCCACTTTATACATCGAGAGGGAGCTCCGTCCACTTTGTACATAGAGAGGGAGCTCCGTCCACTTTGTACATGGAGAGGGAGCTCACTCCACTTTAAACATCGAGAGGGAGCTCCCTCCACTTTAAACATAGAGAGGGACGTCCCTCCACTTTGTACATAGAGAGGGAGCTCCCTCCACTTTATACATAGAGAGGAAGCTCCCCCGACGTTGTACATGGATAGGGAGCTCCGTCCACTTTGCACAGAGACAGGGAGCTCCGTCCACTTTAAACATAGAGAGGGAGCTCCATCCACTTTATTCATAGAGAGGGAGCTCCCTCCACTTGATACATAGAGAGGGGGTTCCCTCCACTTTATACATATAGAGGGAGCTCCCTCCACTTTCGACACAGAGAGGGAGCTTCCTCCACTTTACACATAGAGAGGGAGCTCCCTCCACTTTATACAGAGAGAGGGAGCTCCCTCCACTTTCTACAGAGAGAGGGAGCTCACTCCACTTAATACATAGAGAGGGAGCTCCCTCCACTTTGTACAGAGAGAGGGAGCTCCCTCCACTTTATACATAGAGAGGGAGCTCACTCCACTTTATACATAGAGAGGGAGCTCCCTCCACTTTATACGTAGGGAGGAAGCTCCGTCCACTTTATACATAGAGAGTGAGCTCCGTCCACTTTATTCATCGAGAGGGAGCTCCTTCCACTTTAGACATAGAGAGGGAGCTCCGTTCGCTTTGACATGGAGAGGGAGCTCCCTCCACTTTAGATGTAGAGAGGCAGCTCCCTCCACTTTATAGATAGAGAGGGAGCTCCGTCCACTTTATACATAGAGAGGGAGCTCCACCCACTTTATACATAGGGAGGGAGCTCCCTCCACTTTATGCATGGAGAGGGAGCTCCGTCCACTTTGTACATAGAGAGGGAGCTCCGTCCACTTTGTACATGGAGAAAAGCTCACTCCACTTTATACATAGAGAGGGAGCTCCCTCCACTTTATACACAGAGAGGGAGCTCCCTCCACTTTGTACATAGAGAGGGAGCTCCCTGCACTTTGTACATAGAGAGGGAGCTCCCTCCAAATTATACATAGAGAGGGAGCTCCCTCCACTTTATACATAGAGAAGGAGCTCCCTCTACTTTCTACAGAGAGAGGGAGCTCACTCCACTTTATACATAGAGAGGGAGCTCCGGCCACTTTATACATAGAGAGGGAGCTCCCTCCACTTTATTCATAGAGAGGGAGCTCCGTCCACTTTGTTTATAGAGAGGGAGCTCCGTCCACTTTATGCATAGAGAGGGAGCTCCCTGCAAATTAAAGATAGAGAGGGAGCTCCCTCCAAATTATACATAGAGAGGGAGCTCCCTCCACTTTATTCATAGAGAGGGAACTCCCTCCACTTTATACATAGAGAGGGAGCTCCATCCACTTTATACATCGAGCGGGAGCTCCCTCCACTTTCTACATAGAGAGGGAGCTCTTTCCACTTTATACATAGAGATGGAGCTCCATCCACTTTATACATAGAGAGGGAGCTCCCTCCACTTTATACATCGAGAGGGAGCTCCGTCCACTTTGTACATAGAGAGGGAGCTCCGTCCACTTTGTAAATGGAGAGGGAGCTCACTCCACTTTATACATCGAGCGGGAGCTCCCTCCACTTTAAACAGAGAGAGGGACCTCCCTCCACTTTGCACATCGAGAGGGAGCTCCCTCCACTTTATACATAGAGAGGAAGCTTCCCCCACGTTGTACATGGATAGGGAGCTCCGTCCACTTTGCACAGAGAGAGGGAGCTCCGTCCACTTTAAACATTGAGAGGGAGCTCCATCCACTTTATTCATAGAGAGGGAGCTCCCTCCACTTGATACATAGAGAGGGGGTTCCCTCCACTTTATACATATAGAGGGAGCTCCATCCACTTTATGCATCGAGCGGGAGCTCCCTCCACTTTGTACATGGAGAGGGAGCTCCATCCACTTTATTCATAGAGAGGGAGCTCCCTCCACTTGATACATAGAGAGGGGGTTCCCTCCACTTTATACATATAGAGGGAGCTCCCTCCACTTTCTACACAGAGAGGGAGCTTACTCCACTTTACACATAGAGAGGGATCTCCCTCCACTTTATACATAGAGAGGGAGATCCTTCCACTTTCTACAGAGAGAGGGAGCTCACTCCACTTTATACATAGAGAGGGAGCTCCCTCCACTTTGTACAGAGAGAGGGAGCTCCCTCCACTTTATACATAGAGAGGGTGCTCCCTCCACTTTATACATAGAGAGGGAGCTCCCTCCACTTTATACGTAGGGAGGGAGCTCCGTCCACTTTATACATAGAGAGGGAGCTACATCCACTTTGTACATAGAGAGGGATCTCACTCCACTTTATACATATAGAGGGAGCTCCCTCCACTTTATATATAGAGAGGGATCTCCCTCCACTTTATACATGGAGAGGGAGCTCCGTCCACTTTGTCCATAGAGAGGGAGCTCAATCCACTTTTTACATAGAGAGGGAGCTCCCTGCAAATTACAAATAGAGAGGGAGCTCCCTCCAAATTATACATAGAGCGGGAGCTCCCTCAACTTAATACATTGAGAAGGAGCTCCCTCCACTTTATACATCGAAAGTGACCTCCGTCCACTTTAATCATAGAGAGGGAGCTCCCTCCACTTTAGATCTAGAGAGGGAGCTCCGTTCGCTTTGACATAGAGAAGGGAGCTCCCTCCACTTTAGATGTAGAGAGGCAGCTCCCTCCACTTTATAGATAGAGAGGGAGCTCCCACCACTTTATACATAGAGAGGGAACTCCATCCACTTTGTACATAGAGAGGGAGCTCCCTCCTGTTTATTCATCGAGCGGGAGCTCCCTCCACTTTATACATAGAGAGGGAGCTCCATCCACTTTATTCATAGAGAGGGAGCTTCCTCCACTTGATACATAGAGAGGGAGTTCCCTCCACTTTATAAATATAGAGGGAGCTCCCTCCACATTCTACGCAGAGAGGGAGCTTCCTCCACTTTATACATAGAGAGGGATTTCCCTCCACTTTTTACAAAGAGAGGGAGCTCCCTCCACTTTATGCATAGAGAGGGAGCTCCGTCCACTTTGTACACAGAGAGGGAGCTCCCTCCACTTTATATATAGAGCGGGAGCTCCCTCCACTTTATACATAGAGAGGGAGCTGCGTCCACATTGTCCTTAGAGAGGGAGCTCCGTCCACTTTATACATAGAGAGGGAGCTCCCAGCAAATTACAGAGAGAGAGGGAGCTCCCTCCAAATTATACATAGAGCGGGAGCTCCCTCCACTTCATACATTGAGAGGGAGCTCCCTCCACTTTATACATAGAGAGTGAGCTCCGTCCACTTTATTCATAGAGAGGGAGCTCCCTCCACTTTAGATGCAGAGCGGGAGCTCCCTGCACTTTATACATTGAGAGGGAGCTCCCTCCACTTTATACATAGAGAGTGAGCTCCGTCCACTTTAATCATAGAGAGGGAGCTCCCTCCACTTTAGACATAGAGAGGGAGCTCCGTTCGCTTTGACATAGAGAAGAAGCTCCCTCCACTTTAGATGTAGAGAGGCAGCTCCCTCCACTTTAGAGATAGAGAGGGAGCTCCCTCCACTTTATACATAGAGAGGGAGCTCCCTCCACTTTGTACATGGAGAGGGAGCTCCGTCCACTTTGCAAATAGAGAGGGAGCTCACTCCACTTTATACATCGAGAGGGAGCTCCCTCCACTTTATACATGGAGAGGGAGCTCCCTCCACTTTGTACATAGAGAGCGAGCTCACTCCACTTTATGTATGGAGAGGGTGCTCCATCCACTTTATATATAGAGAGGGAGCTCCCTCCACTTTATACATAGAGAGGGAGCCCCGTCCACTTTGGACATAGAGAGGGAGCTCCCTCCGCTTGATCCATGGAGAGGGAGCTCCGTCCCCTTTGTCCATAGAGAGGGAGCTCCGTCCACTTTATACATAGAGAGGGAGCCCCCTGCAAATTATAGATAGAGAGGGAGCTCCCTCCAAATTATACATTGAGAAGGAGCTCCCTCCACTTTATACATAGAGAGTGAGATCCGTCCACTTTATACATAGAGAGGGAGCTCCCTCCACTTTATTCATAGAGAGGGAGCTCCGACTGCTTTGACAAAGAGAGAGAGCTCCCTCCAATTTATATATAGAGAGGGAGCTCCCTCCACTTTATACATGGAGAGGGAGCTCCGTCCACTTTATCAATAGAGAGGGAGCTCCATTCACTTTATACATAGAGAGGGAGCTCCCTCCACTTTATACGTAGAGAGGGAGCTCCGTCCACTTTGCACATAGAGAGGGAGCACCGTCCACTTTGTACATAGAGAGGGAGCTCACTCCACTTTATACATCGAGAGGGAGCTCCCTCCACTTGATACATAGAGAGGGAGCTCCCTCCACTTTGTACGTAAAGATGGAGCTCCCTCCACTTTAGATATAGAGAGGGAGCTCCCTCCACTTTATAAATAGAGGGGGAGCTCCCTGCACTTTGTGCATAGAGAGGGAGCTCCGTCCACTTTGTACAGAGAGAGGGAGCTCCCTCCACTTTATACATAGAGAGGTTGCTCCGTCCACTTTATACATAGAGAGGGAGCACCCTCCACTTTATATATAGAATGGGATCTCCCTGCAAATTATGTATAGAGAGGGAGCTCCCTCCAAATTATACATCGAGAGGGAGCTCCCTCCACTTTATACATAGTGAGGGAGCTCCCTCCACTTTATACATAGAGAGGGAGCTCCGTCCAATTGAGACATAGAGAGGGATCTCAATCCACTTTATTCTTAAAGAGCGAGCTCCGTCCGCTTTGACATGGAGAGGGAGCTCCCTCTTCTTTATATATAGAGAGGGATCTCCGTCCAATTTGTCCATAGAGAGGGAGCTCCGTCCACTTTATACAGAGAGAGGGAGCTCCCTCCACTTTGTACAGAGAGAGGGAGCTCCGTCCACTTTATACATAGAGATGGAGCTCCGTCCAAATTATACATAGAGAGGGAGCTCCTTCCTGTTTATACACAGAGAGGGAGCTCCCTCAACCTTATAAATAGAGAGGGAGCTCCGTCCACTTTATACATAGAGAGGGAGCTCCGTCCAATTGAGACATAGAGAGGGAGCTCACTCCACTTGGTACATAGAGAGGGAGTTCACTCCAATTTATACATGGAGAGGGAGCTCCCTCCACTTTCTACACAGAGAGGGAGTTCACTCCACTTTATACTTATGGAGGGAGCTCCCTCCACTTTCTACACAGAGAGGGAGCTCCATCCACTTTATTCACAGAGAGGGAGCTCCCTCCACTTGATACATAGAGAGGGAGTTCACTCCACTTTATACTTATAGAGGGAGTTCCCTCCACTTTCTACACAGAGAGGGAGCTTCCTCCACTTTATACATAGAGAGGGAGCTCCCTCCACTTTATACATAGAGAGGGAGCTCCCTTCACTTTCTACAGAGAGAGGGAGCTCACTCCACTTGATGCATAGAGAGGGTGCTCCCTCCACTTTGTACATAGAGAGGGAGCTCCCTCCACTTTATTAACAGAGAGGGAGCTCACTCCACTTTATACATAGAGAGGGAGCTCCCTCCACTTTATACATAGGGAGGGAGCTCCCTCCACTTTATACAAAGAGAGGGAGCTCCATTCACTTTGTACGTAGAGAGGGAGCTCACTCCACTTTATACATAAAGAGGGAGCTCCCACCACTTTGTACATAGAGAGGGAGCTCCGTCCACTTGGTACATAGAGAGGGAGTTCACTCCACTTTATACATGGAGAGGGAGCTCCCTCCACTTTCTACACAGAGAGGGAGTTCACTCCACTTTATACTTATGGAGGGAGCTCCCTCCACCTTCCACACAGAGAGGGAGCTCCATCCACTTTATTCATAGAGAGGGAGCTCCCTCCACTTGATACATAGAGAGGGAGTTCACTCCACTTTATACTTATAGAGGGAGCTCCCTCCACTTTCTACACAGAGAGGGAGCTTCCTCCACTTTATACATAGAGAGGGAGCTCCCTCCACTTTATACATAGAGAGGGAGCTCCCTCCACTTTCTACAGAGAGAGGGAGCTCACTCCACTTGATACATAGAGAGGGTGCTCCCTCCACTTTGTACATAGAGAGGGAGCTCCCTCCACTTTATTAACAGAGAGGGAGCTCACTCCACTTTATACATAGAGAGGGAGCTCCCTCCACTTTATACATAGGGAGGGAGCTCCCTCCACTTTATACAAAGAGAGGGAGCTCCATTCACTTTGTACGTAGAGAGGGAGCTCACTCCACTTTATACATAAAGAGGAAGCTCCCACCACTTTGTACATAGAGAGGGAGCTCCGTCCACTTTGTACATAGAGAGGGAGCTCCCTCCACTTTATATATAGAGAGGGAGCTCCCTCCACTTTATACATAGAGAGGGAGCTCCGTCCACTTTGGACATAGAGAGGGAGCTCCCTCCGCTTTATACTTAGAGAGGGAGCTCCGTCCACTTTGTCCATCGAGAGGGAGCTCCGTCCACTTTGGACATGGAGAGGGAGCTCACTCCACTTTATACATAGAGAGGGAGCTCCGTCCAATTTATACAGAGAGAGGGATCTCAATCCACTTTATTCTTAAAGAGGGAGCTCCGTCCGCATTGACATGGAGAGGGAGCTCCCTCTTCTTTATATATAGAGAGGGATCTCCGTCCAATTTGTCCAGAGAGAGGGAGCTCCGTCTACTTTATACAGAGAGAGGGAGCTCCCTCCACTTTGTACAGAGAGAGGGAGCTCCGTCCACTTTATACATAGAGATGGAGCTCCGTCCAAATTATACATAGAGAGGGAGCTCCTTCCTCTTTATACACAGAGAGGGAGCTCCCTCAACCTTATAAATAGAGAGGGAGCTCCGTCCACTTCATCCATCGAGCGAGAGCTCCCACCACTTTATACATAGAGAGGGAGCTCCTTCCAGTTTATGCATAGAGAGGGAGCTCACTCCACTTGGTACATAGAGAGGGAGTTCACTCCACTTTATACATGGAGAGGGAGCTCCCTCCACTTTCTACACAGAGAGGGAGTTCACTCCACTTTATACTTATGGAGGGAGCTCCCTCCACTTTCTACACAGAGAGGGAGCTCCATCCACTTTATTCATAGAGAGGGAGCTCCCTCCACTTGATACATAGAGAGGGAGTTCACTCCACTTTATACTTATAGAGGGAGTTCCCTCCACTTTCTACACAGAGAGGGAGCTTCCTCCACTTTATACATAGAGAGGGAGCTCCCTCCACTTTATACATAGAGAGGGAGCTCCCTCCACTTTCTACAGAGAGAGGGAGCTCACTCCACTTGATACATAGAGAGGGTGCTCCCTCCACTTTGTACATAGAGAGGGAGCTCCCTCCACTTTATTAACAGAGAGGGAGCTCACTCCACTTTATACATAGAGAGGGAGCTCCCTCCACTTTATACATAGGGAGGGAGCTCCCTCCACTTTATACAAAGAGAGGGAGCTCCATTCACTTTGTACGTAGAGAGGGAGCTCACTCCACTTTATACATAAAGAGGGAGCTCCCACCACTTTGTACATAGAGAGGGAGCTCCGTCCACTTGGTACATAGAGAGGGAGTTCACTCCACTTTATACATGGAGAGGGAGCTCCCTCCACTTTCTACACAGAGAGGGAGTTCACTCCACTTTATACTTATGGAGGGAGCTCCCTCCACTTTCTACACAGAGAGGGAGCTCCATCCACTTTATTCATAGAGAGGGAGCTCCCTCCACTTGATACATAGAGAGGGAGTTCACTCCACTTTATACTTATAGAGGGAGCTCCCTCCACTTTCTACACAGAGAGGGAGCTTCCTCCAATTTATACATAGAGAGGGAGCTCCCTCCACTTTATACATAGAGAGGGAGCTCCCTCCACTTTCTGCAGAGAGAGGGAGCTCACTCCACTTGATACATAGAGAGGGTGCTCCCTCCACTTTGTACATAGAGAGGGATCTCCCTCCACTTTATTAACAGAGAGGGAGCTCACTCCACTTTATACATAGAGAGGGAGCTCCCTCCACTTTATACATAGGGAGGGAGCTCCCTCCACTTTATACAAAGAGAGGGAGCTCCATTCACTTTGTACGTAGAGAGGGAGCTCACTCCACTTTATACATAAAGAGGAAGCTCCCACCACTTTGTACATAGAGAGGGAGCTCCGTCCACTTTGTACATAGAGAGGGAGCTCCCTCCACTTTATATATAGAGAGGGAGCTCCCTCCACTTTATACATAGGGAGGGAGCTCCGTCCACTTTGGACATAGAGAGGGAGCTCCCTCCGCTTTATACTTAGAGAGGGAGCTCCGTCCACTTTGTCCATCGAGAGGGAGCACCGTCCACTTTGGACATGGAGAGGGAGCTCACTCCACTTTATACATCGAGAGGGAGCTCCCTCCACTTTATACATAGAGAGGGAGCTCCCTCCACTTTGTACATAGAGAGGGAGCTCCGTCCACTTTATACATAGAGAGGGAGCTCCATCCAAATTATACATAGAGAGGGAGCTCCCTCCTGTTTATACATAGAGAAGGAGCTACCTCCACTTGATACACAGAGAGGGAGCTTCCTCCACTTTATACATAGAGAGAGAGCTCCCTCCACTTTATACATAGAGAGGGAGCTCCCTCCACTTTCTACTGAGAGAGGGAGCTCACTCCACTTTATACATAGAGAGGGAGCTCCCTCCACTTTGGACATAGAGAGGGCGCTCCCTCCACTTTATTAATAGATATGGAGCTCACTCCACTTTCGACAAAGAGAGGGAGCTCCGAACACTTTATACAAAGGGAGGGAGCTCCGTCCACTTTATACATAGAGAGGAAGCTCCATCCACTTTGTACATAGAGAGGGAGCTCACTCCACTTTATACATAGAGAGGGAGCTCCCTCCACATTATGCATAGAGAGGGAGCTCCGTCCACTTTGTTCATAGAGAGGCAGCTCCCTCCACTTTATACATAGAGAGGGAGCTCCGTCCACTTTATACAGAGAGAGGGAGCTCCCTGCAAATTACAGATAGACACGGAGCTCCCTCCAAATTATACATAGAGGCGGAGCTCCCTCCACTTTATACATTGAGAGGGAGCTCCCTCCACTTTATACATAGAGAGTAAGCTCCGTCCACTTTATTCATCGAGAGGGAGCTCCTTCCACTTTAGACATGGAGAGGGAGCTCCGTTCGCTTTGACATGGAGAGGGAGCTCCCTCCACTTTAGATGTAGAGAGGCAGCTCCCTCCACTTTATAGATAGAGAGGGAGCTCCGTCCACTTTATACATCGAGAGGGAGCTCCACCCACTTTATACATAGAGAGCGAGCTCCCTCCACTTTATGCATAGAGAGGGAGCTCCGTCCACTTTGTACATAGAGAGGGAGCTCCCTCCACTTTATTAATAGAGAGGGAGCTCACTCCACTTTATACATAGAGAGGGAGCTCCGACCACTTTATACATAGGGAGGGAGATCCGTCCACTTTATACATAGAGAGGGAGCTCCATCCACTTTGCACATAGAGAGGGAGCTCACTCCACTTTATACATAAAGAGGAAGCTCCCACCACTTTGTACATAGAGAGGGAGCTCCGTCCACTTTGTACATAGAGAGGGAGCTCCCTCCACTTTATATATAGAGAGGGAGCTCCCTCCACTTTATACATAGGGAGGGAGCTCCGTCCACTTTGGACATAGAGAGGGAGCTCCCTCCGCTTTATACTTAGAGAGGGAGCTCCGTCCACTTTGTCCATCGAGAGGGAGCTCCGTCCACTTTGGACATGGAGAGGGAGCTCACTCCACTTTATACATCGAGAGGGAGCTCCCTCCACTTTATACATAGAGAGGGAGCTCCCTCCACTTTGTACATAGAGAGGGAGCTCCGTCCACTTTATACATAGAGAGGGAGCTCCGTCCAAATTATACATAGAGAGGGAGCTCCCTCCTGTTTATACATAGAGAAGGAGCTCCCTCCACTTGATACACAGAGAGGGAGCTTCCTCCACTTTATACATAGAGAGAGAGCTCCCTCCACTTTATACATAGAGAGGGAGCTCCCTCCACTTTCTACTGAGAGAGGGAGCTCACTCCACTTTATACATAGAGAGGGAGCTCCCTCCACTTTGTACATAGAGAGGGCGCTCCCTCCACTTTATTAATAGATATGGAGCTCACTCCACTTTCGACAAAGAGAGGGAGCTCCGAACACTTTATACAAAGGGAGGGAGCTCCGTCCACTTTATACATAGAGAGGAAGCTCCATCCACTTTGTACATGGAGAGGGAGCTCACTCCACTTTATACATAGAGAGGGAGCTCCCTCCACATTATGCATAGAGAGGGAGCTCCGTCCACTTTGTTCATAGAGAGGCAGCTCCCTCCACTTTATACATAGAGAGGGAGCTCCGTCCACTTTATACAGAGAGAGGGAGCTCCCTGCAAATTACAGATAGACACGGAGCTCCCTCCAAATTATACATAGAGGCGGAGCTCCCTCCACTTTATACATTGAGAGGGAGCTCCCTCCACTTTATACATAGAGAGTAAGCTCCGTCCACTTTATTCATCGAGAGGGAGCTCCTTCCATTTTAGACCTGGAGAGGGAGCTCCGTTCGCTTTGACATGGAGAGGGAGCTCCCTCCACTTTAGATGTAGAGAGGCAGCTCCCTCCACTTTATAGATAGAGAGGGAGCTCCGTCCACTTTATACATAGAGAGGGAGCTCCACCCACTTTATACATAGAGAGGGAGCTCCCTCCACTTTATGCATAGAAAGGGAGCTCCGTCCACTTTGTACATAGAGAGGGAGCTCCCTCCACTTTATTAATAGAGAGGGAGCTCACTCCACTTTATACATAGAGAGGGAGCTCCGACCACTTTATACATAGGGAGGGAGATCCGTCCACTTTATACATCGAGAGGGAGCTCCATCCACTTTGTACATAGAGAGGGAGCTCACTCCACTTTATACATAAAGAGGGAGCTCCGTGCACTTTGTACATAGAGAGGGAGCTCACTCCACTTTGTACATAGAGAGGGAACTCCCTCCACATTATGCATAGAGAGGGAGCTCCGTCCACTTAATACATAGAGAGGGAGCTCCCTGCAAATTACAGATAGAGACGGAGCTCCCTCCAAATTATACATAGAGGCGGAGCTCTCTCCACTTTATGCATTGAGAGGGAGCTCCCTCCACTTTATACATAGAGAGGGAGCTCCGTCCACTTAATACATAGAGAGGGAGCTCCCTGCAAATTACAGATAGAGACGGAGCTCCCTCCAAATTATACATAGAGGCGGAGCTCTCTCCACTTTATACATTGAGAGGGAGCTCCCTCCACTTTATACATGGAGAGTGAGCTCCGTCCACTTTATTCATCTGGAGGGAGCTCCTTCCACTTTAGACATGGAGAGGGAGCTCCGTTCGCTTTGACATGGAGAGGGAGCTCCCTCCACTTTAGATGGAGAGAGGCAGCTCCCTCCACTTTATAGATAGAGACGGAGCTCCCTCCAAATTATACATAGAGGCGGAGCTCTCTCCACTTTATACATGGAGAGGGAGCTCCACCCACTTTATACATCGAGAGGGAGCTCCCTCCAATTTATGCAGAGAGGGAGCTCCGTCCACTTTGTACATAGAGAGGGAGCTCCGTCCACTTTGTACATGGAGAAAAGCTCACTCCACTTTATACATCGAGAGGGAGCTCCCTCCACTTTATACATAGAGAAGGAGCTCCCTCCACTTTGTACATAGATAGGGAGCTCCGTCCACTTTATACATAGAGAGGGAGCTCCACCAAATTATACATCGAGATGGAGCTCCCTCCTGTTTATACAGAGAGAAGGAGCTCCCTCTACTTTCTACAGAGAGAGGGAGCTCACTCCACTTTATACATAGAGAGGGAGCTCCGGCCACTTTATACATAGAGAGGGAGCTCCCTCCACTTTATTCAGAGAGAGGGAGCTCCGTCCACTTTGTCTATAGAGAGGGAGCTCCGTCCACTTTCTGCATAGAGAGGTAGCTCCCTGCAAATTAAAGATGGAGTGGGAGCTCCCTCCAAATTATACATAGAGAGGGAGCTCCCTCCACTTTATTCATAGAGAGCGAACTCCCTCCACTTTATACATAGAGAGGGAGCTCCATCCACTTTATACATCGAGCGGGAGCTCCCTCCACTTTATACATAGAGAGGGAGCTCCATCCACTTTATTCATAGAGAGGGAGCTCCCTCCACTTGATACATAGAGAGGGAGTTCCCTCCACCTTATACTTATAGAGGGAGCTCCCTCCACTTTCTACACAGAGAGGGAGCTTCCTCCACTTTATACATAGAGAGGGAGCTCCCTCCACTTTATACCGAGAGAGGGAACTCCCTCCACTTTCCACAGAGAGAGGGAGCTCACTCCACTTTATGCATAGAGAGGGTGCCCCCTCCACTTTGTACATAGAGAGGGAGCTCCCTCCACTTTATTAACAGAGAGGGAGCTCACTCCACTTTATACATAGAGAGGGAGCTCCCTCCACTTTATACATAGGGAGGGAGCTCCGTCCACTTTATACAAAGAGAGGGAGCTCCATCCACTTTGAACATAGAGAGGGAGCTCACTCCACTTTGTACATAGAGAGGGAGCTCCCTCCACTTTATGCATGGAGAGGGAGATCCGTCCACTTTGTACATAGAGAGGGAGCTCCCTCCACTTTATATATAGAGAGGGAGCTCCCTCCACTTTATACATAGAGAGGGAGCTCCGTCCACTTTGTCCATCGAGAGGGAGCTCCGTCCACTTTGTACATAGAGAGGGAGCTCCCTGCAAATTTCAGATGGACAGGGAGCTCCCTCCAAATTATAAATAGAGGGGGAGCTCCCTCCACTTTATACATTGAGAGGGAGCGCCCTCCACTTTATACATAGAGAGTGAGCTCCGTCCACTTTATTCATAGAGAGGGAGCTCCTTATAATTTGGACATAGAGAGGGAGCTCCTTTCGCTTTGACATAGAGAGGGAGCTCCCTCCACTTTAGATGTAGAGAGGCAGCTCCCTCCACTTTATAGATAGAGAGGGAGCTCCGTCCACTTTATACATAGAGAGGGAGCCCCATCCACTTTATACATCGAGAGGGAGCTCCCTCCACTTTCTACATGGAGCGGGAGCTCCGTCCACTTTGGACACAGAGAGGGAGCTCCGTCCACTTTGGACATGGAGAGGGAGCTCACTCCACTTTATAAATCGAGAGGGAGCTCCCTCTACTTTATACATAGAGAGGGAGCTGCCTCCACTTTGTACATAGAGAGGGAGCTCCGTCCACTTTATACATAGAGAGGGAGCTCCCTCCAAATTATACATAGAGAGGGAGCTGCCTCCTGTTTATACATAGAGAAGGAGCTCACTCCACTTGATACACAGAGAGGGAGCTTCCTCCACTTTATACATAGAGAGAGAGCTCCCTCCACATTATACATAGAGAGAGAGCTCCCTCCACTTTCTACTGACAGAGGGAGCTCACTCCACTTTATGCATAGAGAGGGAGCTCCCTCCACTTTGTACATAGAGAGGGAGCTCCCTCCACTTTATTAATAGAGAAGGAGCTCACTCCACTTTATACATAGAGAGGGAGCTCCGACCACTTTATACATAGGGAGGGAGCTCCGTCCACTTTATACATAGAGAGGGAGCTCCATCCACTTTGTACATAGAGAGGGAGCTCACTCCACTTTATACATAAAGAGGGAGCTCCGTGCACTTTGTACATAGAGAGGGAGCTCACTCCACTTTGTACATAGAGAGGGAGCTCCCTCCACATTATGCATAGAGAGGGAGTTCCGTCCACTTTGTTCATAGAGAGGCAGCTCCCTCCACTTTATACATAGAGAGGGAGCTCCGTCCACTTTGTCCATAGAGAGGGAGCTCCGTCCACTTTATACATCGAGAGGGAGCTCCCTCCACTTTAAACATAGAGAGGGACCTCCCTCCACTTTGTACATAGAGAGGGAGCTCCCCCCACTTTATACATAGAGAGGGAGCACCCTCCACGTTGTACATGGATAGGGAGCTCCGTCCAATTTGTACAGAGAGAGGGAGCTCCGTCCACTTCAAACATAGAGAGGGAGCTCCGTCCTAATTATACATAGAGAGGGAGCTACCTCCTGTTTATTCATAGAGAGGGAACTCCCTGCACTTTATACATAGAGAGGGAGCTCCATCCACTTTAGACATCGAGTAGGAGCTCCCTCCACTTTATACATGGAGAGGGAGCTCCATCCACTTTATTCATAGAGAGGGAGCTCCCTCCACTTGATACATAGAGCGGGGGTTCCCTCCACTTTGTACATATTGAGGGAGCTCCCTCCACTTTCTACACAGAGAGGGAGCTTCCTCCACTTTACACATAGAGAGGGAGATCCCTCCAATTTATACATAGAGAGGGAGCTCCCTCCACATTCAACAGAGAGAGGGAGCTCACTCCACTTTGTACATAGAGAGGGAGCTCCCACCACTTTGTACATAGAGAGGGAGCTCCCACCACTTTATACATAGAGAGGGAGCTCACTCCACTTTATACATAGAGAGGGAGCTCCCTCCACTTTATACGTAGGGAGGGAGCTCCGTCCACTTTATACATAGAGAGGAAGCTCCATCCACTTTGTACACAGAGAGGGAGCTCACTCCACTTTATACATAGAGAGGGAGCTCCCTCCATATTATGCATAGAGAGGGAGCTCCGTCCACTTTGTTCATAGAGAGGCAGCTCCCTCCACTTTATACATAGAGAGGGAGCTCCGTCCACTTTATACAGAGAGAGGGAGCTCCCTGCAAATTACAGATAGACACGGAGCTCCCTCCAAATTATACATAGAGGCGGAGCTCCCTCCACTTTATACATTGAGAGGGAGCTCCCTCCACTTTATACATAGAGAGTAAGCTCCGTCCACTTTATTCATCGAGAGGGAGCTCCTTCCACTTTAGACATGGAGAGGGAGCTCCGTTCGCTTTGACATGGAGAGGGAGCTCCCTCCACTTTAGATGTAGAGAGGCAGCTCCCTCCACTTTATAGATAGAGAGGGAGCTCCGTCCACTTTATACATAGAGAGGGAGCTCCACCCACTTTATACATAGAGAGGGAGCTCCCTCCACTTTATGCATAGAGAGGGAGCTCCGTCCACTTTGTACATAGAGAGGGAGCTCCCTCCACTTTATTAATAGAGAGGGAGCTCACTCCACTTTATACATAGAGAGGGAGCTCCGACCACTTTATACATAGGGAGGGAGATCCGTCCACTTTATACATCGAGAGGGAGCTCCATCCACTTTGTACATAGAGAGGGAGCTCACTCCACTTTATACATAAAGAGGGAGCTCCGTGCACTTTGTACATAGAGAGGGAGCTCACTCCACTTTGTACATAGAGAGGGAACTCCCTCCACATTATGCATAGAGAGGGAGCTCCGTCCACTTAATACATAGAGAGGGAGCTCCCTGCAAATTACAGATAGAGACGGAGCTCCCTCCAAATTATACATAGAGGCGGAGCTCTCTCCACTTTATACATTGAGAGGGAGCTCCCTGCACTTTATACATAGAGAGGGAGCTCCGTCCACTTAATACATAGAGAGGGAGCTCCCTGCAAATTACAGATAGAGACGGAGCTCCCTCCAAATTATACATAGAGGCGGAGCTCTCTCCACTTTATACATTGAGAGGGAGCTCCCTCCACTTTATACATGGAGAGTGAGCTCCGTCCACTTTATTCATCTGGAGGGAGCTCCTTCCACTTTAGACATGGAGAGGGAGCTCCGTTCGCTTTGACATGGAGAGGGAGCTCCCTCCACTTTAGATGGAGAGAGGCAGCTCCCTCCACTTTATAGATAGAGACGGAGCTCCCTCCAAATTATACATAGAGGCGGAGCTCTCTCCACTTTATACATGGAGAGGGAGCTCCACCCACTTTATACATCGAGAGGGAGCTCCCTCCAATTTATGCAGAGAGGGAGCTCCGTCCACTTTGTACATAGAGAGGGAGCTCCGTCCACTTTGTACATGGAGAAAAGCTCACTCCACTTTATACATCGAGAGGGAGCTCCCTCCACTTTATACATAGAGAAGGAGCTCCCTCCACTTTGTACATAGATAGGGAGCTCCGTCCACTTTATACATAGAGAGGGAGCTCCACCAAATTATACATCGAGATGGAGCTCCCTCCTGTTTATACAGAGAGAAGGAGCTCCCTCTACTTTCTACAGAGAGAGGGAGCTCACTCCACTTTATACATAGAGAGGGAGCTCCGGCCACTTTATACATAGAGAGGGAGCTCCCTCCACTTTATTCAGAGAGAGGGAGCTCCGTCCACTTTGTCTATAGAGAGGGAGCTCCGTCCACTTTCTGCATAGAGAGGTAGCTCCCTGCAAATTAAAGATGGAGTGGGAGCTCCCTCCAAATTATACATAGAGAGGGAGCTCCCTCCACTTTATTCATAGAGAGCGAACTCCCTCCACTTTATACATAGAGAGGGAGCTCCATCCACTTTATACATAGAGAGGGAGCTCCATCCACTTTATTCATAGAGAGGGAGCTCCCTCCACTTGATACATAGAGAGGGAGTTCCCTCCACCTTATACTTATAGAGGGAGCTCCCTCCACTTTCTACACAGAGAGGGAGCTTCCTCCACTTTATACATAGAGAGGGAGCTCCCTCCACTTTATACCGAGAGAGGGAACTCCCTCCACTTTCCACAGAGAGAGGGAGCTCACTCCACTTTATGCATAGAGAGGGTGCCCCCTCCACTTTGTACATAGAGAGGGAGCTCCCTCCACTTTATTAACAGAGAGGGAGCTCACTCCACTTTATACATAGAGAGGGAGCTCCCTCCACTTTATACATAGGGAGGGAGCTCCGTCCACTTTATACAAAGAGAGGGAGCTCCATCCACTTTGAACATAGAGAGGGAGCTCACTCCACTTTGTACATAGAGAGGGAGCTCCCTCCACTTTATGCATGGAGAGGGAGATCCGTCCACTTTGTACATAGAGAGGGAGCTCCCTCCACTTTATATATAGAGAGGGAGCTCCCTCCACTTTATACATAGAGAGGGAGCTCCGTCCACTTTGTCCATCGAGAGGGAGCTCCGTCCACTTTGTACATAGAGAGGGAGCTCCCTGCAAATTTCAGATGGACAGGGAGCTCCCTCCAAATTATAAATAGAGGGGGAGCTCCCTCCACTTTATACATTGAGAGGGAGCGCCCTCCACTTTATACATAGAGAGTGAGCTCCGTCCACTTTATTCATAGAGAGGGAGCTCCTTATAATTTGGACATAGAGAGGGAGCTCCTTTCGCTTTGACATAGAGAGGGAGCTCCCTCCACTTTAGATGTAGAGAGGCAGCTCCCTCCACTTTATAGATAGAGAGGGAGCTCCGTCCACTTTATACATAGAGAGGGAGCCCCATCCACTTTATACATCGAGAGGGAGCTCCCTCCACTTTCTACATGGAGCGGGAGCTCCGTCCACTTTGGACACAGAGAGGGAGCTCCGTCCACTTTGGACATGGAGAGGGAGCTCACTCCACTTTATAAATCGAGAGGGAGCTCCCTCTACTTTATACATAGAGAGGGAGCTGCCTCCACTTTGTACATAGAGAGGGAGCTCCGTCCACTTTATACATAGAGAGGGAGCTCCCTCCAAATTATACATAGAGAGGGAGCTGCCTCCTGTTTATACATAGAGAAGGAGCTCACTCCACTTGATACACAGAGAGGGAGCTTCCTCCACTTTATACATAGAGAGAGAGCTCCCTCCACATTATACATAGAGAGAGAGCTCCCTCCACTTTCTACTGACAGAGGGAGCTCACTCCACTTTATGCATAGAGAGGGAGCTCCCTCCACTTTGTACATAGAGAGGGAGCTCCCTCCACTTTATTAATAGAGAAGGAGCTCACTCCACTTTATACATAGAGAGGGAGCTCCGACCACTTTATACATAGGGAGGGAGCTCCGTCCACTTTATACATAGAGAGGGAGCTCCATCCACTTTGTACATAGAGAGGGAGCTCACTCCACTTTATACATAAAGAGGGAGCTCCGTGCACTTTGTACATAGAGAGGGAGCTCACTCCACTTTGTACATAGAGAGGGAGCTCCCTCCACATTATGCATAGAGAGGGAGTTCCGTCCACTTTGTTCATAGAGAGGCAGCTCCCTCCACTTTATACATAGAGAGGGAGCTCCGTCCACTTTGTCCATAGAGAGGGAGCTCCGTCCACTTTATACATCGAGAGGGAGCTCCCTCCACTTTAAACATAGAGAGGGACCTCCCTCCACTTTGTACATAGAGAGGGAGCTCCCCCCACTTTATACATAGAGAGGGAGCACCCTCCACGTTGTACATGGATAGGGAGCTCCGTCCAATTTGTACAGAGAGAGGGAGCTCCGTCCACTTCAAACATAGAGAGGGAGCTCCGTCCTAATTATACATAGAGAGGGAGCTACCTCCTGTTTATTCATAGAGAGGGAACTCCCTGCACTTTATACATAGAGAGGGAGCTCCATCCACTTTAGACATCGAGTAGGAGCTCCCTCCACTTTATACATGGAGAGGGAGCTCCATCCACTTTATTCATAGAGAGGGAGCTCCCTCCACTTGATACATAGAGCGGGGGTTCCCTCCACTTTGTACATATTGAGGGAGCTCCCTCCACTTTCTACACAGAGAGGGAGCTTCCTCCACTTTACACATAGAGAGGGAGATCCCTCCAATTTATACATAGAGAGGGAGCTCCCTCCACATTCAACAGAGAGAGGGAGCTCACTCCACTTTGTACATAGAGAGGGAGCTCCCACCACTTTGTACATAGAGAGGGAGCTCCCACCACTTTATACATAGAGAGGGAGCTCACTCCACTTTATACATAGAGAGGGAGCTCCCTCCACTTTATACGTAGGGAGGGAGCTCCGTCCACTTTATACATAGAGAGGAAGCTCCATCCACTTTGTACACAGAGAGGGAGCTCACTCCACTTTATACATAGAGAGGGAGCTCCCTCCATATTATGCATAGAGAGGGAGCTCCGTCCACTTTGTTCATAGAGAGGCAGCTCCCTCCACTTTATACATAGAGAGGGAGCTCCGTCCACTTTATACAGAGAGAGGGAGCTCCCTGCAAATTACAGATAGACACGGAGCTCCCTCCAAATTATACATAGAGGCGGAGCTCCCTCCACTTTATACATTGAGAGGGAGCTCCCTCCACTTTATACATAGAGAGTAAGCTCCGTCCACTTTATTCATCGAGAGGGAGCTCCTTCCACTTTAGACATGGAGAGGGAGCTCCGTTCGCTTTGACATGGAGAGGGAGCTCCCTCCACTTTAGATGTAGAGAGGCAGCTCCCTCCACTTTATAGATAGAGAGGGAGCTCCGTCCACTTTATACATAGAGAGGGAGCTCCACCCACTTTATACATAGAGAGGGAGCTCCCTCCACTTTATGCATAGAGAGGGAGCTCCGTCCACTTTGTACATAGAGAGGGAGCTCCCTCCACTTTATTAATAGAGAGGGAGCTCACTCCACTTTATACATAGAGAGGGAGCTCCGACCACTTTATACATAGGGAGGGAGATCCGTCCACTTTATACATCGAGAGGGTGCTCCATCCACTTTGTACATAGAGAGGGAGCTCACTCCACTTTATACATAAAGAGGGAGCTCCGTGCACTTTGTACATAGAGAGGGAGCTCACTCCACTTTGTACATAGAGAGGGAACTCCCTCCACATTATGCATAGAGAGGGAGCTCCGTCCACTTAATACATAGAGAGGGAGCTCCCTGCAAATTACAGATAGAGACGGAGCTCCCTCCAAATTATACATAGAGGCGGAGCTCTCTCCACTTTATACATTGAGAGGGAGCTCCCTCCACTTTATACATAGAGAGGGAGCTCCGTCCACTTAATACATAGAGAGGGAGCTCCCTGCAAATTACAGATAGAGACGGAGCTCCCTCCAAATTATACATAGAGGCGGAGCTCTCTCCACTTTATACATTGAGAGGGAGCTCCCTCCACTTTATACATGGAGAGTGAGCTCCGTCCACTTTATTCATCTGGAGGGAGCTCCTTCCACTTTAGACATGGAGAGGGAGCTCCGTTCGCTTTGACATGGAGAGGGAGCTCCCTCCACTTTAGATGGAGAGAGGCAGCTCCCTCCACTTTATAGATAGAGACGGAGCTCCCTCCAAATTATACATAGAGGCGGAGCTCTCTCCACTTTATACATGGAGAGGGAGCTCCACCCACTTTATACATCGAGAGGGAGCTCCCTCCAATTTATGCAGAGAGGGAGCTCCGTCCACTTTGTACATAGAGAGGGAGCTCCGTCCACTTTGTACATGGAGAAAAGCTCACTCCACTTTATACATCGAGAGGGAGCTCCCTCCACTTTATACATAGAGAAGGAGCTCCCTCCACTTTGTACATAGATAGGGAGCTCCGTCCACTTTATACATAGAGAGGGAGCTCCACCAAATTATACATCGAGATGGAGCTCCCTCCTGTTTATACAGAGAGAAGGAGCTCCCTCTACTTTCTACAGAGAGAGGGAGCTCACTCCACTTTATACATAGAGAGGGAGCTCCGGCCACTTTATACATAGAGAGGGAGCTCCCTCCACTTTATTCAGAGAGAGGGAGCTCCGTCCACTTTGTCTATAGAGAGGGAGCTCCGTCCACTATCTGCATAGAGAGGTAGCTCCCTGCAAATTAAAGATGGAGTGGGAGCTCCCTCCAAATTATACATAGAGAGGGAGCTCCCTCCACTTTATTCATAGAGAGCGAACTCCCTCCACTTTATACATAGAGAGGGAGCTCCATCCACTTTATACATCGAGCGGGAGCTCCCTCCACTTTATACATAGAGAGGGAGCTCCATCCACTTTATTCATAGAGAGGCAGCTCCCTCCACTTGATACATAGAGAGGGAGTTCCCTCCACCTTATACTTATAGAGGGAGCTCCCTCCACTTTCTACACAGAGAGGGAGCTTCCTCCACTTTATACATAGAGAGGGAGCTCCCTCCACTTTATACCGAGAGAGGGAACTCCCTCCACTTTCCACAGAGAGAGGGAGCTCACTCCACTTTATGCATAGAGAGGGTGCCCCCTCCACTTTGTACATAGAGAGGGAGCTCCCTCCACTTTATTAACAGAGAGGGAGCTCACTCCACTTTATACATAGAGAGGGAGCTCCCTCCACTTTATACATAGGGAGGGAGCTCCGTCCACTTTATACAAAGAGAGGGAGCTCCATCCACTTTGAACATAGAGAGGGAGCTCACTCCACTTTGTACATAGAGAGGGAGCTCCCTCCACTTTATGCATGGAGAGGGAGATCCGTCCACTTTGTACATAGAGAGGGAGCTCCCTCCACTTTATATATAGAGAGGGAGCTCCCTCCACTTTATACATAGAGAGGGAGCTCCGTCCACTTTGTCCATCGAGAGGGAGCTCCGTCCACTTTGTACATAGAGAGGGAGCTCCCTGCAAATTTCAGATGGACAGGGAGCTCCCTCCAAATTATAAATAGAGGGGGAGCTCCCTCCACTTTATACATTGAGAGGGAGCGCCCTCCACTTTATACATAGAGAGTGAGCTCCGTCCACTTTATTCATAGAGAGGGAGCTCCTTATAATTTGGACATAGAGAGGGAGCTCCTTTCGCTTTGACATAGAGAGGGAGCTCCCTCCACTTTAGATGTAGAGAGGCAGCTCCCTCCACTTTATAGATAGAGAGGGAGCTCCGTCCACTTTATACATAGAGAGGGAGCCCCATCCACTTTATACATCGAGAGGGAGCTCCCTCCACTTTCTACATGGAGCGGGAGCTCCGTCCACTTTGGACACAGAGAGGGAGCTCCGTCCACTTTGGACATGGAGAGGGAGCTCACTCCACTTTATAAATCGAGAGGGAGCTCCCTCTACTTTATACATAGAGAGGGAGCTGCCTCCACTTTGTACATAGAGAGGGAGCTCCGTCCACTTTATACATAGAGAGGGAGCTCCCTCCAAATTATACATAGAGAGGGAGCTGCCTCCTGTTTATACATAGAGAAGGAGCTCACTCCACTTGATACACAGAGAGGGAGCTTCCTCCACTTTATACATAGAGAGAGAGCTCCCTCCACATTATACATAGAGAGAGAGCTCCCTCCACTTTCTACTGACAGAGGGAGCTCACTCCACTTTATGCATAGAGAGGGAGCTCCCTCCACTTTGTACATAGAGAGGGAGCTCCCTCCACTTTATTAATAGAGAAGGAGCTCACTCCACTTTATACATAGAGAGGGAGCTCCGACCACTTTATACATAGGGAGGGATCTCCGTCCACTTTATACATAGAGAGGGAGCTCCATCCACTTTGTACATAGAGAGGGAGCTCACTCCACTTTATACATAAAGAGGGAGCTCCGTGCACTTTGTACATAGAGAGGGAGCTCACTCCACTTTGTACATAGAGAGGGAGCTCCCTCCACATTATGCATAGAGAGGGAGTTCCGTCCACTTTGTTCATAGAGAGGCAGCTCCCTCCACTTTATACATAGAGAGGGAGCTCCGTCCACTTTGTCCATAGAGAGGGAGCTCCGTCCACTTTATACATCGAGAGGGAGCTCCCTCCACTTTAAACATAGAGAGGGACCTCCCTCCACTTTGTACATAGAGAGGGAGCTCCCCCCACTTTATACATAGAGAGGGAGCACCCTCCACGTTGTACATGGATAGGGAGCTCCGTCCAATTTGTACAGAGAGAGGGAGCTCCGTCCACTTCAAACATAGAGAGGGAGCTCCGTCCTAATTATACATAGAGAGGGAGCTACCTCCTGTTTATTCATAGAGAGGGAACTCCCTGCACTTTATACATAGAGAGGGAGCTCCATCCACTTTAGACATCGAGTAGGAGCTCCCTCCACTTTATACATGGAGAGGGAGCTCCATCCACTTTATTCATAGAGAGGGAGCTCCCTCCACTTGATACATAGAGAGGGGGTTCCCTCCACTTTGTACATATTGAGGGAGCTCCCTCCACTTTCTACACAGAGAGGGAGCTTCCTCCACTTTACACATAGAGAGGGAGATCCCTCCAATTTATACATAGAGAGGGAGCTCCCTCCACTTTCAACAGAGAGAGGGAGCTCACTCCACTTTGTACATAGAGAGGGAGCTCCCACCACTTTGTACATAGAGAGGGAGCTCCCACCACTTTATACATAGAGAGGGAGCTCACTCCACTTTATACATAGAGAGGGAGCTCCCTCCACTTTATACGTAGGGAGGGAGCTCCGTCCACTTTATACATAGAGAGGGAGCTCCATCCACTTTGTACACAGAGAGGGAGCTCACTCCACTTTATACATAAAGAGGGATCTCCCTCCACTTTGTACATAGAGAGGGAGCTCACTCCACTTTTTACATAGAGTGGGAGCTCCCTCCACTTTATGCATATTGAGGGAGCTCCGTCCACTTTGTACATAGAGAGGGAGCTCCCTCCACTTTATATATAGAGAGGGATCTCCCTCCACTTTGGACATAGAGAGGGTGCTCCCTCGGCTTTATACATAGAGAGGGAGCTCCGTCCACTTTGTCCATAGAGAGGGAGCTCCATCCACTTTATACATAGAGAGGGAGCTCCCTTCAAATTACAGATAGAGAGGGAGCTCCCTCCAAATTAGACATGGAGCGGGAGCTCCCTCAACTTAATACATTGTGAGGGAGCTCCCTCCACTTTATACATAGAGAGAGAGCTCCGTTCGCTTTGACATAGAGAGGGAGCTCCCTCCACTTTCGATGTAGAGAGGCAGCTCCCTCCACTTTCTAGATAGAGAGGGAGATCCGTCCACTTTATACATAGAGAGGGAACTCCATCCACTTTGTACATAGAGAGGGAGCTCCATCCACTTTCTACACAGAGAGGGAGCTTCCTCCACTTTATACATAGAGAGGGATTTCCCTCCACTTTATACATGGAGAGGGAGCTCCATCAACTTTGTACATAGAGAGGGAGCTCACTCCACTTTATATTTAAAGAGGGAGCTCCCTCCACTTTGTACATAGAGAGGGAGCTCACTCCACCTTTTACATAGAGAGGGAGCTCCCTCCACTTTATGCATAGAGAGGGAGATCCGTCCACTTTGTACATAGAGAGGGAGTTCCCTCCACTTTATACATATGGAGGGAGCTCACTCCACTTTCTACACAGAGAGGGATCTTCCTCCACTTTATACATAGAGATGGAGCTCCCTCCACTTTGTACATAGAGAGGGAAAACCCTCCACTTTCTGCAGATAGAGGGAGCTCACTCCACTTTATATATAAAGAGGGAGCTCCCTCCACTTTGTACATAGAGAGGGAGCTCACTCCACCTTTTACATAGAGAGGGAAATCCCTCCACTTTATGCATAGAGAGGGAGCTCCCTCCACTTTATGCATAGAGAGGGAGCTCCATCCACTTTGTACATGGAGAGGGAGCTCACTCCAAATTATACATAGAGAGGGAGCTCCCTCCTGTTTATACATAGAGAAGGAGCTCCCTCCACTTGGTACATAGAGAGGGAGTTCCCTCCACTTTCTACATATAGAGGGAGCTCCCTCCACTTTCTACACAGAGAGGGAGCTCCCTCCACTTTATACATAGAGAGGAAGCTCCCTCCACTTTATACATAGAGAGGGAACTCCGGCCACTTTATACATAGAGAGGGAGCTCCATCCACCTTCTACACAGAGAGGGAGCTTCCTCCACTTTATACATAGAGAGGGATTTCCCTCCACTTTATACATAGAGAGGGAGATCCCTCCACTTTCTACAGAGAGAGGGAGCTCACTCCACTTTATACATGGAGAGGGAGCTCCATCCACTTTGTACATAGAGAGGGAGCTCACTCCACTTTATATATAAAGAGGGAGCTCCCTCCACTTTGTACATAGAGAGGGAGCTCACTCCACCTTTTACTGGAGAGGGAGTTCCCTCCACTTTATGCATAGAGAGGGAGCTCCGTCCACTTTGTACACAGAGAGGGAGTTCCCTCCTCTTTATACATATAGAGGGAGCTCCCTCCACTTTCTACACAGAGAGGGATCTTCCTCCACTTTATACATAGAGAGGGAGCTCCCTCCACTTTATACATGGAGAGGGAAAACCCTCCACTTTCTGCAGATAGAGGGAGCTCACTCCACTTTATATATAAAGAGGGAGCTCCCTCCACTTTGTACATAGAGAGGGAGCTCACTCCACCTTTTACATAGAGAGGGAGCTCCCTCCACTTTATGCATAGAGAGGGAGCTCCATCCACTTTGTACATAGAGAGGGAGCTCCGTCCACTTTGTACATGGAGAGGGAGCTCACTCCAAATTATACAGAGAGAGGGAGCTCCCTCCTGTTTATACATAGAGAAGGAGCTCCCTCCACTTGATACATAGAGAGGGAGTTCCCTCCACTTTATACATATAGAGGGAGCTCCCTCCACTTTCTACACAGAGAGGGATCTTCCTCCACTTTATACATAGAGAGGGAGCTCCCTCCAATTTATACAGAGAGAGGGAAAACCCTCCACTTTCTGCAGAGAGAGGGAGCTCACTCCACTTTATACATAGAGAGGGAACTCCGGCCACTTTATACATAGAGTGGGAGCTGCCTCCACTTTATTCATAGAGAGGGAGCTCCGTCCACTTTGTCTGTAGAGAGGGAGCTCCGTCCACTTTATACATAGAGAGGGAGCTCCATCCACTTTGTACATGGAGAGGGAGCTCACTCCACTTTATGCATAAAGAGGGAGCTCCCTCCACTTTGTACATAGATAGGGAGCTCACTCCACTTTTTACATAGAGTGGGAGCTCCCTCCACTTTATGCATATTGAGGGAGCTCCGTCCACTTTGTACATAGAGAGGGAGCTCCCTCCACTTTATATATAGAGAGGGATCTCCCTCCACTTAATACATAGGGAGGGAGCTCCTTCCACTTTGGACATAGAGAGGGTGCTCCCTTGGCTTTATACATAGAGAGGGAGCTCCGTCCACTTTGTCCATGGAGAGGGAGCTCCATCCACTTTATACATAGAGAGGGAGCTCCCTTCAAATTACAGATAGAGAGGGAGCTCCCTCCAAATTATACATAGAGCGGGAGCTCCCTCAACTTAATACATTGAGAGGGAGCTCCCTCCACTTTATACATAGAGAGTGAGCTCCGTCCACTTTAATCATAGAGACGGAGCACACTCCACTTTAGATGTAGAGCGGGAGCTCCCTCCACTTTATACATTGTGAGGGAGCTCCCTCCACTTTATACATAGAGAGGGAGCTCCGTTCGCTTTGACATAGAGAGGGCGCTCCCTCCACTTTAGATGTAGAGAGGCAGCTCCCTCCACTTTATAGATAGAGAGGGAGATCCGTCCACTTTATACAAAGAGAGGAAACTCCATCCACTTTGTACATAGAGAGGGAGCTCCCACCTGTTTATTCATCGAGCGAGAGCTCCCTCCACCTTATACATAGAGAGGGAGCTCCATGCACTTTATTCATAGAGAGGGAGCTCACTCCACTTTATACATAGAGAGGGAATTCCGGCCACTTTATACATAGAGTGGGAGCTGCCTCCACCTTATTCATAGAGAGGGAGCTCCGTCCACTTTGTCTCTTGAGAGGGAGCTCCGTCCACTTTATACATAGAGAGGGAGCTCCCTGCAAATTAAAGATGGAGAGGGGGCTCCCTCCAAATTATACATAGAGAGGGAGCTCCCTCCACTTAATCCAGAGAGAGGGAGCTCCCTCCACTTTATTCATAGAGAGGGAGCTCCGTCCGCTTTGACAGAGAGAGGGAGCTCCCTCCACTTGAAATATAGAGAGGGAGCTCCCTCCACTTTATCCATAGAGAGGGAGCTCCGTCCACTTTATACATAGAGATGGAGCTCCATCCACTTTATACATAGAGAGGGAGCTCCCTCCACTTTATGCATCGAGAGGGAGCTCCGTCCACTTTGTACATAGAGAGGGACCTCCCTCCACTTTGTACATAGAGAGGGAGCTCCCTCCACTTTATACAGAGAGAGGGAGCTCCCTCCACTTTATTCATAGAGAGGGAGCTCCGTCCCCTTTGGCAGAGAGAGGGAGCTCCCTCCACTTTATATATAGAGAGGGAGCTCCCTCCACTTTATACATAGAGAGGGAGCTCCGTCCACTTTATACATAGAGAGGGAGCTCCATCCACTTTGTACATGGAGAGGGAGCTCACTCCACTTTATACATCGAGAGGGAGCTCCCTCCACTTTAAACATAGAGAGGGACCTCCCTCCACTTTGTACATAGAGAGGGAGCTCCCTCCACTTTATACATGGAGGGGGTGCTCCCTCCACGTTGTACATGGATAGGGAGCTCCGTCCACTTTGTACTGAGAGAGGGAGCTCCTTCCACTTTAAACATAGAGAGGGAGCTCCCTCCAAATTATACATAGAGAGGGAGCTACCTCCTGTTTATTCAAAGAGATGGAACTCCCTGCACTTTATACATAGAGAGGGAGCTCCATCCACTTTATACATCGAGTAGGAGCTGCCTCCACTTTATACATGGAGAGGGAGCTCCATCCACTTTATTCATAGAGAGGGAGCTCCCTCCACTTGATACATAGAGCGGGGGTTCCCTCCAGTTTATACATATAGAGGGAGCTCCCTCCACTTTCTACACAGAGAGGGAGCTTCCTCCACTTTACACATAGAGAGGGAGCTCCCTCCACTTTATACATAGAGAGGGAGCTCCCTCCACTTTCGACAGAGAGGGGGAGCTCACTCCACTTTGTCCATCGAGAGGGAGCTCCCACCACTTTATACATAGAGAGGGAGCTCACTCCACTTTATACATAGAGAGGGAGCTCCCTCCACTTTATACGTAGGGCGGGAGCTCCGTCCACGTTATACATAGAGAGGGAGCTCCATCCACTTTGTACATGGAGAGGGAGCTCCCTCCACTTTATACATAAAGAGGGAGCTCCCTCCACATTGTACATAGAGAGGGAGCTCACTCCACTTTTTACATAGAGTGGGAGCTCCCTCCACTTTATGCATATTGAGGGAGCTCCGTCCACTTTGTACATAGAGAGGGAGCTCCCTCCACTTTATATATAGAGAGGGATCTCCCTCCACTTTATACATAGGGAGGGAGCTCCTTCCACTTTGGACATAGAGAGGGTGCTCCCTTGGCTTGAGACATAGAGAGGGAGCTCCGTCCACTTTGTCCATGGAGAGGGAGCTCCATCCACTTTATACATAGAGAGGGAGCTCCCTTCAAATTACAGATAGAGAGGGAGCTCCCTCCAAATTATACATAGAGCGGGAGCTCCCTCAACTTAATACGTTGAGAGGGAGCTCCCTCCACTTTATACATAGAGAGTGAGCTCCGTCCACTTTAATCATAGAGACGGAGCACACTCCACTTTAGATGTAGAGCGGGAGCTCCCTCCACTTTATACATTGTGAGGGAGCTCCCTCCACTTTATACATAGAGAGGGAGCGCCGTTCACTTTGACATAGAGAGGGCGCTCCCTCCACTTTAGATGTAGAGAGGCAGCTCCCTCCACTTTATAGATAGAGAGGGAGATCCGTCCACTTTATACAAAGAGAGGGAACTCCATCCACTTTGTACATAGAGAGGGAGCTCCCTCCTGTTTATTCATGGAGCGAGAGCTCCCTCCACTTTATACATAGAGAGGGAGCTCCATGCACTTTATTCATAGAGAGGGAGCTCCCTCCACTTGATACATAGAGAGGGAGTTCCCTCCACTTTAAAAATATAGAGGGAGCTCCATCCACTTTCTACACAGAGAGGTAGCTTCCTCCACTTTATACAGAGAGAGGGATTTCCCTCCACTTTATACATAGAGAGGGAGATCCCTCCACTTTCTACAGAGAGAGGGAGCTCACTACACTTTATACATAGAGAGGGAGCTCCATCCACTTTGTCCATAGAGAGGGAGCTCCCTCCACTTTATATATAGGGAGGGAGCTCCCTCCACTTTATGCATAGAGAGGGAGCTCCGTCCACTTTAGACATAGAGAGGGAGCTCCATCCACTGTGTACATGGAGAGGGAGCTCCCTCCACTTTAAACATAGAGAGGGACCTCCCTCCACTTTGTACATAGAGAGGGAGCTCCCTCCACTTTATACATAGAGAGGGAGCTCCCTCCACGTTGTACATGGATAGGGAGCTCCGTCCACTTTGTACAGTGAGAGGGAGCTCCTTCCACTTTAAACATAGAGAGGGAGCTCCCTCCAAATTATACATAGAGAGGCAGCTACCTCCTGTTTATTCAAAGAGAGGGAACTCCCTGCACTTTATACATAGAGAGGGAGCTCCATCCACTTTATCCATCGAGTAGGAGCTCCCTCCACTTTATACATGGAGAGGGAGCTCCATCCACTTTATTCATAGGGAGGGAGCTCCCTCCACTTGATACATAGAGCGGGGGTTCCCTCCACTTTATACATATAGAGGGAGCTCCCTCCACTTTCTACACAGAGAGGGAGCTTCCTCCACTTTACACATAGAGAGGGAGCTCCCTCCACTTAATACATAGAGAGGGAGCTCCCTCCACTTGCGACAGAGAGAGGGAGCTCACTCCACTTTGTACATAGAGAGGGAGCTCCCTCCACTTTGTACATAGAGAGGGAGCTCCCACCACTTTATACATAGAGAGGGAGCTCACTCCACTTTATACATAGAGAGGGAGCTCCCTCCACTTTATACGTAGGGCGGGAGCTCCGTCCACTTTATACATAGAGAGGGAGCTCCATCCACTTTGTACATGGAGAGGGAGCTCACTCCACTTTATACATAAAGAGGGAGCTCCCTCCACTTTGGACATAGAGAGGGAGCTCACTCCACTTTTTACATAGGGAGGGAGCTCCTTCCACTTTGGACATAGAGAGGGTGCTCCCTTGGCTTTATACATAGAGAGGGAGCTCCGTCCACTTTGTCCATGGAGAGGGAGCTCCATCCACTTTATATATAGAGAGGGAGCTCCCTTCAAATTACAGATAGAGAGGGAGCTCCCTCCACTTTATACAGAGAGAGGGAGCTCCGTTCGCTTTGACATAGAGAGGGCGCTCCCTCCACTTTAGATGTAGAGAGGCAGCTCCCTCCACTTTATAGATAGAGAGGGAGATCCGTCCACTTTATACAAAGAGAGGGAGCTCCATCCACTTTGTACATAGAGAGGGATCTCCCTCCTGTTTATTCATCGAGCGAGAGCTCCCTCCACCTTATACATAGAGAGGGAGCTCCATGCACTTTATTCATAGAGAGGGAGCTCCCTCCACTTGATACATAGAGAGGGAGTTCCCTCCACTTTAAAAATATAGAGGGAGCTCCATCCACTTTCTACACAGAGAGGGAGCTTCCTCCACTTTATACATAGAGAGGGATTTCCCTCCACTTTATACATAGAGAGGGAGATCCCTCCACTTTCTACAGAGAGAGGGAGCTCACTCCACTTTATACATAGAGAGGGAGCTCCATCCACTTTGTACAGAGAGAGGGAGCTCACTCCACTTTATATATAAAGAGGGAGCTCCCTCCACTTTATACATACAGAGGGAGCTCACTCCACTTTGTACATAGAGAGGGAGCTCACTCCACTTTTTACATAGAGAGGGAGCTCCCTCCACTTTATGCATCGAGAGGGAGCTCCGTCCACTTTGTACATAGAGAGGGAGCTCCGTCCACTGTGGACATAGAGAGGGAGCTCCCTCCGCTTTATACATAGAGAGGGAGCTCCGTCCACATTGTCCATAGAGAGGGAGCTCCGTCCACTTTATACATGGAGAGGGAGCTCCCTGCAAATTGCAGAGAGAGAGGGAGCTCCCTCCAAATTATACATAGAGCGGGAGCTCCCTCCACTTTATACATTGAGAGGGAGCTCCCTCCACTTTATACATAGAGAGTGAGCTCCGTCCACTTTATTCATAGAGAGGGAGCTCCCTCCACTTTTGATGCTGAGCGGGAGCTCCCTCCACTTTATACATTGAGAGGGAGCTCCCTCCACTTTATACATAGAGAGTGAGCTCCGCCAACTTTATTCATGGAGAGGGAGCTCCGTTCGCTTTGACATAGAGAGGGAGCTCCCTCCACTTTAGATGTAGAGAGGCAGCTCCCTCCACTTTATAGATAGAGAGGGAGCTCCCTCCACTTTATACATAGAGAGGGAGCTCCCTCCACTTTGTACATGGAGAGGGAGCTCCGTCCACTTTGCAAATAGAGAGGGAGCTCACTCCACTTTATACATCGAGAGGGAGCTCCCTCCACTTTATACATGGAGACGGAGCTCCCTCCACTTTGTACATAGAGAGCGAGCTCCCTCCACTTTATATATGGAGAGGGTGCTCCATCCACTTTATATATCGAGAGGGAGCTCCGTCCACTTTATACATAGAGAGGGAGCCCCTTGCAAATTATAGATAGAGAGGGAGCTCCCTCCAAGTTATACATTGAGAAGGAGCTCCCTCCACTTTATACATAGAGAGAGAGCTCCGTCCACTTTACACATAGAGAGGGAGTTCCCTCTACTTTATTCATCGAGAGGGAGCTCCGTCTGCTTTGACATGGAGAGAGAGCTCCCTCCACTTTATATATAGAGAGGGAGCTCCCTCCACTTTATACATAGAGAGGGAGCTCCGTCCACTTTATACATAGAGAGGGAGCTCCATTCACTTTATACAAAGAGAGGGAGCTCCGTCCACTTTGCACATGGAGAGGTAGCACCGTCCACTTTGTACATCGAGAGGGAGCTCACTCCACTTTATACATCGAGATGGAGCTCCCTCCACTTTATACATAGAGAGGGAGCTCCCTCCACTTTGAACGGAGAGAGGGAGTTACCTCCACTTTAGATATAGAGAGGGAGCTCCCTCCACTTTATAAATAGAGGGGGAGCTCCCTGCACTTTGTGCATAGAGAGGGAGCTCCGTCCACTTTGTGCAGAGAGAGGGAGCTCCGTCCACTTTATACATAGAGAGGGAGCTCCCTCCAAATTATACATAGAGAGGGAGCTCCCTCCTGTTTACATAGAGAGGGAGCTCCCTCCTGTTTATACATAGAGAGGGAGCTCCGTCCACTTTATACATCGAGCGGGAGCTCCCTCCACTTTATACATAGAGAGGGAGCTCCATCCACTTTATTCATAGAGAGGGAGATACCTGCACTTGATACATGGAGAGGGATTTCCCTCAACTTTATACATAGAGAGGGAGCTCCCTCCACTTTCTACAGAGAGCGTGAGCTCGCTCCACTTTATACATAGAGAGGGAGCTCCCTCCACTTTGTACGTAGAGAGGGAGTTCCCTCCACTTTAGATATGGAGAGGGAGCTCCCTCCACTTTATAAATAGAGAGGGAGCTCCGTCCACTTTGTACAGAGAGAGGGAGCTCCGTCCACTTTATACATAGAGAGGGAGCTCCATCCATTTTGTACATAGAGAGCGAGCTCCCTCCACTTTATACATAGAGAGGGAGCTCCCTCCTGTTTATACATAGAGATGGAGCTCCCTCCACTTTATACATAGAGAGGGAGCACCCTCCACTTTATGCATAGAGAAGGAGCTCCGTCCACTTTATTCATAGAGAGGGAGCTCCCTGCACTTGATACATAGAGAGGGAGTTCCCTCCACTTCATACATAGAGAGGGAGCTCCCTCCAAATTATACATAGAGAGGGAGCTCCCTCCTGTTTATACATAGGGAGGGAGCTCCCTCCACTTTATACATAAAGAGGGAGCTCTCTCCACTTTGTACATAGAGATGGAGCTCACTCCACTTTGTACATAGAGATGGAGCTCCCTCCACTTTATACATAGAGAGGGAGCTCCGTCCACTTTGTACATGGAGAGGGAGCACCGTCCACTTTGCAAATAGAGAGGGAGCTCACTCCACTTTATACATCGAGAGGGACCTCCCTTCACTTTATACATAGAGAGAGAGATCCCTCCACTTTATATGTGGAGAGGGAGCTCCATCCACTTGATATATAGAGTGGGAGCTCCCTCCACTTTATACATAGAGAGGGAGCTCCCTCAACTTTATACAAAGAGAGGGAGCTCCGTCCACTTTGTCCATAGTGAGGGAGCTCCATCCACTGTGTACATGGAGAGGGAGCTCCCTCCACTTTAAACATAGAGAGGGACCTCCCTCCACTTTGTACATAGAGAGGGAGCTCCCTCCACTTTATACATAGAGAGGGAGCTCCCTGCACGTTGTACATGGATAGGGAGCTCCGTCCACTTTGTACAGTGAGAGGGAGCTCCTTCCACTTTAAACATAGAGAGGGAGCTCCCTCCAAATTATACATAGAGAGGCAGCTACCTCCTGTTTATTCAAAGAGAGGGAACTCCCTGCACTTTATACATAGAGAGGGAGCTCCATCCACTTTATCCATCGAGTAGGAGCTCCCTCCACTTTATACATGGAGAGGGAGCTCCATCCACTTTATTCATAGGGAGGGAGCTCCCTCCACTTGATACATAGAGCGGGGGTTCCCTCCACTTTATACATATAGAGGGAGCTCCCTCCACTTTCTACACAGAGAGGGAGCTTCCTCCACTTTACACATAGAGAGGGAGCTCCCTCCACTTAATACATAGAGAGGGAGCTCCCTCCACTTGCGACAGAGAGAGGGAGCTCACTCCACTTTGTACATAGAGAGGGAGCTCCCTCCACTTTGTACATAGAGAGGGAGCTCCCACCACTTTATACATAGAGAGGGAGCTCACTCCACTTTATACATAGAGAGGGAGCTCCCTCCACTTTATACGTAGGGCGGGAGCTCCGTCCACTTTATACATAGAGAGGGAGCTCCATCCACTTTGTACATGGAGAGGGAGCTCACTCCACTTTATACATAAAGAGGGAGCTCCCTCCACTTTGGACATAGAGAGGGAGCTCACTCCACTTTTTACATAGGGAGGGAGCTCCTTCCACTTTGGACATAGAGAGGGTGCTCCCTTGGCTTTATACATAGAGAGGGAGCTCCGTCCACTTTGTCCATGGAGAGGGAGCTCCATCCACTTTATATATAGAGAGGGAGCTCCCTTCAAATTACAGATAGAGAGGGAGCTCCCTCCAAATTATACAAAGAGCGGGAGCTCGCTCAACTTAATACATTGAGAGGGAGCTCCCTTCACTTTATACATAGAGAGTGAGCTCCGTCCACTTTAATCATAGAGACGGAGCACACTCCACTTTAGATGTAGAGCGGGAGCTCCCTCCACTTTATACATTGTGAGGGAGCTCCCTCCACTTTATACAGAGAGAGGGAGCTCCGTTCGCTTTGACATAGAGAGGGCGCTCCCTCCACTTTAGATGTAGAGAGGCAGCTCCCTCCACTTTATAGATATAGAGGGAGATCCGTCCACTTTATACAAAGAGAGGGAACTCCATCCACTTTGTACATAGAGAGGGATCTCCCTCCTGTTTATTCATCGAGCGAGAGCTCCCTCCACCTTATACATAGAGAGGGAGCTCCATGCACTTTATTCATAGAGAGGGAGCTCCCTCCACTTGATACATAGAGAGGGAGTTCCCTCCACTTTAAAAATATAGAGGGAGCTCCATCCACTTTCTACACAGAGAGGGAGCTTCCTCCACTTTATACATAGAGAGGGATTTCCCTCCACTTTATACATAGAGAGGGAGATCCCTCCACTTTCTACAGAGAGAGGGAGCTCACTCCACTTTATACATAGAGAGGGAGCTCCATCCACTTTGTACAGAGAGAGGGAGCTCACTCCACTTTATATATAAAGAGGGAGCTCCCTCCACTTTATACATACAGAGGGAGCTCACTCCACTTTGTACATAGAGAGGGAGCTCACTCCACTTTTTACATAGAGAGGGAGCTCCCTCCACTTTATGCATCGAGAGGGAGCTCCGTCCACTTTGTACATAGAGAGGGAGCTCCGTCCACTGTGGACATAGAGAGGGAGCTCCCTCCGCTTTATACATAGAGAGGGAGCTCCGTCCACATTGTCCATAGAGAGGGAGCTCCGTCCACTTTATACATGGAGAGGGAGCTCCCTGCAAATTGCAGAGAGAGAGGGAGCTCCCTCCAAATTATACATAGAGCGGGAGCTCCCTCCACTTTATACATTGAGAGGGAGCTCCCTCCACTTTATACATAGAGAGTGAGCTCCGTCCACTTTATTCATAGAGAGGGAGCTCCCTCCACTTTTGATGCTGAGCGGGAGCTCCCTCCACTTTATACATTGAGAGGGAGCTCCCTCCACTTTATACATAGAGAGTGAGCTCCGCCAACTTTATTCATGGAGAGGGAGCTCCGTTCGCTTTGACATAGAGAGGGAGCTCCCTCCACTTTAGATGTAGAGAGGCAGCTCCCTCCACTTTATAGATAGAGAGGGAGCTCCCTCCACTTTATACATAGAGAGGGAGCTCCCTCCACTTTGTACATGGAGAGGGAGCTCCGTCCACTTTGCAAATAGAGAGGGAGCTCACTCCACTTTATACATCGAGAGGGAGCTCCCTCCACTTTATACATGGAGACGGAGCTCCCTCCACTTTGTACATAGAGAGCGAGCTCCCTCCACTTTATATATGGAGAGGGTGCTCCATCCACTTTATATATCGAGAGGGAGCTCCGTCCACTTTATACATAGAGAGGGAGCCCCTTGCAAATTATAGATAGAGAGGGAGCTCCCTCCAAGTTATACATTGAGAAGGAGCTCCCTCCACTTTATACATAGAGAGAGAGCTCCGTCCACTTTACACATAGAGAGGGAGTTCCCTCTACTTTATTCATCGAGAGGGAGCTCCGTCTGCTTTGACATGGAGAGAGAGCTCCCTCCACTTTATATATAGAGAGGGAGCTCCCTCCACTTTATACATAGAGAGGGAGCTCCGTCCACTTTATACATAGAGAGGGAGCTCCATTCACTTTATACAAAGAGAGGGAGCTCCGTCCACTTTGCACATGGAGAGGTAGCACCGTCCACTTTGTACATCGAGAGGGAGCTCACTCCACTTTATACATCGAGATGGAGCTCCCTCCACTTTATACATAGAGAGGGAGCTCCCTCCACTTTGAACGGAGAGAGGGAGTTCCCTCCACTTTAGATATAGAGAGGGAGCTCCCTCCACTTTATAAATAGAGGGGGAGCTCCCTGCACTTTGTGCATAGAGAGGGAGCTCCGTCCACTTTGTGCAGAGAGAGGGAGCTCCGTCCACTTTATACATAGAGAGGGAGCTCCCTCCAAATTATACATAGAGAGGGAGCTCCCTCCTGTTTACATAGAGAGGGAGCTCCCTCCTGTTTATACATAGAGAGGGAGCTCCGTCCACTTTATACATCGAGCGGGAGCTCCCTCCACTTTATACATAGAGAGGGAGCTCCATCCACTTTATTCATAGAGAGGGAGATACCTGCACTTGATACATGGAGAGGGATTTCCCTCAACTTTATACATAGAGAGGGAGCTCCCTCCACTTTCTACAGAGAGCGTGAGCTCGCTCCACTTTATACATAGAGAGGGAGCTCCCTCCACTTTGTACGTAGAGAGGGAGTTCCCTCCACTTTAGATATGGAGAGGGAGCTCCCTCCACTTTATAAATAGAGAGGGAGCTCCGTCCACTTTGTACAGAGAGAGGGAGCTCCGTCCACTTTATACATAGAGAGGGAGCTCCATCCATTTTGTACATAGAGAGCGAGCTCCCTCCACTTTATACATAGAGAGGGAGCTCCCTCCTGTTTATACATAGAGAGGGAGCTCCCTCCACTTTATACATAGAGAGGGAGCACCCTCCACTTTATGCATAGAGAAGGAGCTCCGTCCACTTTATTCATAGAGAGGGAGCTCCCTGCACTTGATACATAGAGAGGGAGTTCCCTCCACTTCATACATAGAGAGGGAGCTCCCTCCAAATTATACATAGAGAGGGAGCTCCCTCCTGTTTATACATAGGGAGGGAGCTCCCTCCACTTTATACATAAAGAGGGAGCTCTCTCCACTTTGTACATAGAGATGGAGCTCACTCCACTTTGTACATAGAGATGGAGCTCCCTCCACTTTATACATAGAGAGGGAGCTCCGTCCACTTTGTACATGGAGAGGGAGCACCGTCCACTTTGCAAATAGAGAGGGAGCTCACTCCACTTTATACATCGAGAGGGACCTCCCTTCACTTTATACATAGAGAGAGAGATCCCTCCACTTTATATGTGGAGAGGGAGCTCCATCCACTTGATATATAGAGTGGGAGCTCCCTCCACTTTATACATAGAGAGGGAGCTCCCTCAACTTTATACAAAGAGAGGGAGCTCCGTCCACTTTGTCCATAGTGAGGGAGCACCGTCCACTTTGTACATCGAGAGGGAGCTCACTCCACTTTATACATCGAGAGGGAGCTCCCTCCACTTTATACATAGAGAGGGAGCTCCCTCCACTTTGTACGTAGAGAGGGAGTTCCCTCCACTTTAGATACAGAGAGGGAGCTCCCTCCACTTTATAAATAGAGGGGGAGCTCCCTGCACTTTGTGCATAGAGAGGGAGCTCCGTCCATTTTGTACAGAGAGAGGGAGCTCCGTCCACTTTATACATAGAGAGGGAGCACCCTCCAAATTATACATAGAGAGGGAGCTCCCTCCTGTTTATACATAGAGAGGGAGCTCCCTCCTGTTTATACATAGAGAGGGAGCTCCCTCCACTTTATACATCGAGAGGGAGCTCCGTCCACTTTATACATCGAGCGGGAGCCCCCTCCACTTTATACACAGAGAGGGAGCTCCATCCACTTTATTCATAGAGAGGGAGATCCCTGCACTTGATACATAGAGAGGGATTTCCCTCCACTTTATACCGAGAGAGGGAGCTCCGCCACTTTCTACAGAGAGAGGGAGATCCCTCCACTTTATACATAGAGAGGGAGCTCCCTCCACTTTGTACATAGAGAGGGAGCTCCCTCCACTTTATACATAGAGACGGAGCTCACTCCACTTTATACTTAGAGAGGGAGCTCCCTCCACTTTTTCATAGGGAGGGAGCGAACTCCACTTTATACATAGAGAGGGAGATCCCTCCGAATTATACATAGAGAGGGAGCTCCCTCCTGTTTATACATATGGAGGGAGCTCCCTCCACTTTATACATAGAGAGGGAGCTCCCTCCACTTTATACATGGAGACGGAGCTCCCTCCACTTTGTACTTAGAGAGCGAGCTCCCTCCACTTTATATATGGAGAGGGTGCTCCATCCACTTTATATATCGAGAGGGAGCTCCGTCCACTTTATACATAGAGAGGGAGCCCCCTGCAAATTATAGATAGAGAGGGAGCTCCCTCCAAGTTATACATTGAGAAGGAGCTCCCTCCACTTTATACATAGAGAGAGAGCTCCGTCCACTTTACACATAGAGAGGGAGTTCCCTCCACTTTATTCATCGAGAGGGAGCTCCGTCTGCTTTGACATGGAGAGAGAGCTCCCTCCACTTTATATATAGAGAGGGAGCTCCCTCCACTTTATACATAGAGAGGGAGCTCCGTCCACTTTATACATAGAGAGGGAGCTCCATTCACTTTATACAAAGAGAGGGAGCTCCGTCCACTTTGCACATGGAGAGGTAGCACCGTCCACTTTGTACATCGAGAGGGAGCTCACTCCACTTTATACATCGAGATGGAGCTCCCTCCACTTTATACATAGAGAGGGAGCTCCCTCCACTTTGAACGGAGAGAGGGAGTTCCCTCCACTTTAGATATAGAGAGGGAGCTCCCTCCACTTTATAAATAGAGGGGGAGCTCCCTGCACTTTGTGCATAGAGAGGGAGCTCCGTCCACTTTGTGCAGAGAGAGGGAGCTCCGTCCACTTTATACATAGAGAGGGAGCTCCCTCCAAATTATACATAGAGAGGGAGCTCCCTCCTGTTTACATAGAGAGGGAGCTCCCTCCTGTTTATACATAGAGAGGGAGCTCCGTCCACTTTATACATCGAGCGGGAGCTCCCTCCACTTTATACATAGAGAGGGAGCTCCATCCACTTTATTCATAGAGAGGGAGATACCTGCACTTGATACATGGAGAGGGATTTCCCTCAACTTTATACATAGAGAGGGAGCTCCCTCCACTTTCTACAGAGAGCGGGAGCTCGCTCCACTTTATACATAGAGAGGGAGCTCCCTCCACTTTGTACGTAGAGAGGGTGTTCCCTCCACTTTAGATATGGAGAGGGAGCTCCCTCCACTTTATAAATAGATAGGGAGCTCCGTCCACTTTGTACAGAGAGAGGGAGCTCCGTCCACTTTATACATAGAGAGGGAGCTCCATCCATTTTGTACATAGAGAGCGAGCTCCCTCCACTTTATACATAGAGAGGGAGCTCCCTCCTGTTTATACATAGAGAGGGAGCTCCCTCCACTTTATATATAGAGAGGGAGCACCCTCCACTTTATGCATAGAGAAGGAGCTCCGTCCACTTTATTCATAGAGAGGGAGCTCCCTGCACTTGATACATAGAGAGGGAGTTCCCTCCACTTCATACATAGAGAGGGAGCTCCCTCCAAATTATACATAGAGAGGGAGCTCCCTCCTGTTTATACATAGGGAGGGAGCTCCCTCCACTTTATACATAAAGAGGGAGCTCTCTCCACTTTGTACATAGAGATGGAGCTCACTCCACTTTGTACATAGAGATGGAGCTCCCTCCACTTTATACATAGAGAGGGAGCTCCGTCCACTTTGTACATGGAGAGGGAGCACCGTCCACTTTGCAAATAGAGAGGGAGCTCACTCCACTTTATACATCGAGAGGGACCTCCCTCCACTTTTTCATAGGGAGGGAGCGAACTCCACTTTATACATAGAGAGGGAGATCCCTCCGAATTATACATAGAGAGGGAGCTCCCTCCTGTTTATACATATGGAGGGAGCTCCCTCCACTTTATACATCGAGAGGGAGCTCCCTCCACTTTATACATGGAGACGGAGCTCCCTCCACTTTGTACTTAGAGAGCGAGCTCCCTCCACTTTATATATGGATAGGGTGCTCCATCCACTTTATATATCGAGATGGAGCTCCGTCCACTTTATACATAGAGAGGGAGCCCCCTGCAAATTATAGATAGAGAGGGAGCTCCCTCCAAGTTATACATTGAGAAGGAGCTCCCTCCACTTTATACATAGAGAGAGAGCTCCGTCCACTTTACACATAGAGAGGGAGTTCCCTCCACTTTATTCATCGAGAGGGAGCTCAGTCTGCTTTGACATGGAGAGAGAGCTCCCTCCACTTTATATATAGAGAGGGAGCTCCCTCCACTTTATACATAGAGAGGGAGCTCCGTCCACTTTATACATAGAGAGGGAGCTCCATTCACTTTATACAAAGAGAGGGAGCTCCGTCCACTTTGCACATGGAGAGGTAGCACCGTCCACTTTGTACATCGAGAGGGAGCTCACTCCACTTTATACATCGAGATGGAGCTCCCTCCACTTTATACATAGAGAGGGAGCTCCCTCCACTTTGAACGGAGAGAGGGAGTTCCCTCCACTTTAGATATAGAGAGGGAGCTCCCTCCACTTTATAAATAGAGGGGGAGCTCCCTGCACTTTGTGCATAGAGAGGGAGCTCCGTCCACTTTGTGCAGAGAGAGGGAGCTCCGTCCACTTTATACAAAGAGAGGGAGCTCCCTCCAAATTATACATAGAGAGGGAGCTCCCTCCTGTTTACATAGAGAGGGAGCTCCCTCCTGTTTATACATAGAGAGGGAGCTCCGTCCACTATATACATCGAGCGGGAGCTCCCTCCACTTTATACATAGAGAGGGAGCTCCATCCACTTTATTCATAGAGAGGGAGATACCTGCACTTGATACATGGAGAGGGATTTCCCTCAACTTTATACATAGAGAGGGAGCTCCCTCCACTTTCTACAGAGAGCGGGAGCTCGCTCCACTTTATACATAGAGAGGGAGCTCCCTCCACTTTGTACGTAGAGAGGGAGTTCCCTCCACTTTAGATATGGAGAGGGAGCTCCCTCCACTTTATAAATAGAGAGGGAGCTCTGTCCACTTTGTACAGAGAGAGGGAGCTCCGTCCACTTTATACATAGAGAGGGAGCTCCCTCCACTTTGTACGTAGAGAGGGAGTTCCCTCCACTTTAGATATGGAGAGGGAGCTCCCTCCACTTTATAAATAGAGAGGGAGCTCCATCCATTTTGTACATAGAGAGCGAGCTCCCTCCACTTTATACATAGAGAGGGAGCTCCCTCCTGTTTATACATAGAGAGGGAGCTCCCTCCACTTTATACATAGAGAGGGAGCACCCTCCACTTTATGCATAGAGAAGGAGCTCCGTCCACTTTATTCATAGAGAGGGAGCTCCCTGCACTTGATACATAGAGAGGGAGTTCCCTCCACTTCATACATAGAGAGGGAGCTCCCTCCAAATTATACATAGAGAGGGAGCTCCCTCCTGTTTATACATGGGGAGGGAGCTCCCTCCACTTTATACATAAAGAGGGAGCTCTCTCCACTTTGTACATAGAGATGGAGCTCACTCCACTTTGTACATAGAGATGGAGCTCCCTCCACTTTATACATAGAGAGGGAGCTCCGTCCACTTTGTACATGGAGAGGGAGCACCGTCCACTTTGCAAATAGAGAGGGAGCTCACTCCACTTTATACATCGAGAGGGAGCTCCCTCCACTTTATACATAAAGAGGGAGCTCTCTCCACTTTGTACATAGAGATGGAGCTCACTCCACTTTGTACATAGAGAGGGAGCTCCGTCCATTTTGTACAGAGAGAGGGAGCTCCGTCCACTTTATACATAGAGAGGGAGCACCCTCCAAATTATACATAGAGAGGGAGCTCCCTCCTGTTTATACATAGAGAGGGAGCTCCCTCCGGTTTACACATAGAGAGGGAGCTCCCTCCACTTTATACATCGAGAGGGAGCTCCGTCCACTTTATACATCGAGCGGGAGCCCCCTCCACTTTATACACAGAGAGGGAGCTCCATCCACTTTATTCATAGAGAGGGAGATCCCTGCACTTGATACATAGAGAGGGATTTCCCTCCACTTTATACCTAGAGAGGGAGCTCCGCCACTTTCTACAGAGAGAGGGAGATCACTCCACTTTATACATAGAGAGGGAGCTCCCTCCACTTTGTACATAGAGAGGGAGCTTCCTCCACTTTATACATAGAGACGGAGCTCACTCCACTTTATACATAGAGAGGGAGCTCCCTCCACTTTTTCATAGGGAGGGAGCGAACTCCACTTTATACATAGAGAGGGAGATCCCTCCGAATTATACATAGAGAGGGAGCTCCCTCCTGTTTATACATATGGAGGGAGCTCCCTCCACTTTATACATAGAGAGGGAGCTCCGTCCACTTTATACATCGAGCGGGAGCTCCCTCCACTTTATGCATAGAAAGGGAGCTCCATCCACTTTATTCATAGAGAGGGAGCTCCCTGCACTTGATACATAGAGAGGGAGTTCCCTGCACTTTATACATAGAGAGGGAGCTACCTCCACTTTCTACAGAGAGAGGGAGCTCACTCCACTTTATACATAGAGAGGGAGCTCCCCCCACTTTGTACATAGTGAGGGAGCTCCCTCCACTTTATACATAGAGAGGGAGCTCACTCCACTTTATACATAGAGAGGGAGATCCCACCACTTTATGCATAGGGAGGGAGCTCCGTCCACTTTATACAGAGAGGGGGAGCTCCATCCATTTTGTACATAGAGAGGGAGCTCATTCCACTTTCTACATAAGGAGGGAGCTCCCTCCACTTTGTATATAGAGAGGGAGCTCCCTCCACTTTATACATAAAGAGGGAGCTCTCTCCACTTTGTACATAGAGATGGAGCTCACTCCACTTTGTGCATAGAGATGGAGCTCCCTCCACTTTATACATAGAGAGGGAGCTCCGTCCACTTTGTACATGGAGAGGGAGCACCGTCCACTTTGCAAATAGAGAGGGAGCTCACTCCACTTTATACATCGAGAGGGACCTCCCTTCACTTTATACATAGAGAGAGAGATCCCTCCACTTTATATGTGGAGAGGGAGCTCCATCCACTTTATATATAGAGTGGGAGCTCCCTCCACTTTATACATAGAGAGTGAGCTCCCTCCACTTGATACAAAGAGAGGGAGCTCCGTCCACTTTGTCCATAGAGAGGGAGCACCGTCCACTTTGTACATCGAGAGGGAGCTCACTCCACTTTATACATCGAGAGGGAGCTCCCTCCACTTTATACATAGAGAGGGAGCTCCCTCCACTTTGTACGTAGAGAGGGAGTTCCCTCCACTTTAGATATAGAGAGGGAGCTCCCTCCACTTTATAAATAGAGGGGGAGCTCCCTGCACTTTGTGCATAGAGAGGGAGCTCCGTCCATTTTGTACAGAGAGAGGGAGCTCCTTCCACTTTATATATAGAGAGGGAGCACCCTCCAAATTATACATAGAGAGGGAGCTCCCTCCTGTTTATACATAGAGAGGGAGCTCCCTCCACTTTTTACATAGAGAGGGAGCTCCGTCCACTTTATACATAGAGAGGGAGCTCCGTCCACTTTATTCATAGAGAGGGAGCTCCCTGCACTTGATACATAGAGAGGGAGTTCCCTCCACTTCATACATAGAGAGGGAGCTCCCTCCAAATTATACATAGAGAGGGAGCTCCCTCCTGTTTATACATAGGGAGGGAGCTCCCTCCACTTTATACATAAAGAGGGAGCTCTCTCCACTTTGTACATAGAGATGGAGCTCACTCCACTTTGTACATAGAGATGGAGCTCCCTCCACTTTATACATAGAGAGGGAGCTCCGTCCACTTTGTACATGGAGAGGGAGCACCGTCCACTTTGCAAATAGAGAGGGAGCTCACTCCACTTTATGCATCGAGAGGGACCTCCCTTCACTTTATACATAGAGAGAGAGATCCCTCCACTTTATATGTGGAGAGGGTGCTCCATCCACTTGATATATAGAGTGGGAGCTCCCTCCACTTTATACATAGAGAGGGAGCTCCCTCCACTTTATACAAAGAGAGGGAGCTCCGTCCACTTTGTCCATAGTGAGGGAGCACCGTCCACTTTGTACATCGAGAGGGAGCTCACTCCACTTTATACATCGAGAGGGAGCTCCCTCCACTTTATACATAGAGAGGGAGCTCCCTCCAATTTGTACGTAGAGAGGGAGTTCCCTCCACTTTAGATATAGAGAGGGAGCTCCCTCCACTTTATAAATAGAGGGGGAGCTCCCTGCACTTTGTGCATAGAGAGGGAGCTCCGTCCATTTTGTACAGAGAGAGGGAGCTCCGTCCACTTTATACATAGAGAGGGAGCACCCTCCAAATTATACATAGAGAGGGAGCTCCCTCCTGTTTATACATAGAGAGGGAGCTCCCTCCTGTTTATACATAGAGAGGGAGCTCCCTCCACTTTATACATCGAGAGGGAGCTCCGTCCACTTTATACATCGAGCGGGAGCCCCCTCCACTTTATACACAGAGAGGGAGCTCCATCCACTTTATTCATAGAGAGGGAGATCCCTGCACTTGATACATAGAGAGGGATTTCCCTCCACTTTATACCTAGAGAGGGAGCTCCGCCACTTTCTACAGAGAGAGGGAGATCACTCCACTTTATACATAGAGAGGGAGCTCCCTCCACTTTGTACATAGAGAGGGAGCTCCCTCCACTTTATACATAGAGACGGAGCTCACTCCACTTTATACATAGAGAGGGAGCTCCCTCCACTTTTTCATAGGGAGTTAGCGAACTCCACTTTATACATAGAGAGGGAGATCCCTCCGAATTATACATAGAGAGGGAGCTCCCTCCTGTTTATACATATGGAGGGAGCTCCCTCCACTTTATACATAGAGACGGAGCTCCGTCCGCTTTATACATCGAGCGGGAGCTCCCTCCACTTTATGCATAGAGAGGGAGCTCCATCCACTTTATTCATAGAGAGGGAGCTCCCTGCACTTGATACATAGAGAGGGAGTTCCCTCCACTTTATACATAGAGAGGGAGCTACCTCCACTTTCTACAGAGAGAGGGAGCTCACTCCACTTTATACATAGAGAGGGAGCTCCCCCCACTTTGTACATAGTGAGGGAGCTCCCTCCACTTTATACATAGAGAGGGAGCTCACTCCACTTTATGCATAGAGAAGGAGCTCCGTCCACTTTATTCATAGAGAGGGAGCTCCCTGCACTTGATACATAGAGAGGGAGTTCCCTCCACTTCATACATAGAGAGGGAGCTCCCTCCAAATTATACATAGAGAGGGAGCTCCCTCCTGTTTATACATAGGGAGGGAGCTCCCTCCACTTTATACATAAAGAGGGAGCTCTCTCCACTTTGTACATAGAGATGGAGCTCACTCCACTTTGTACATAGAGATGGAGCTCCCTCCACTTTATACATAGAGAGGGAGCTCCGTCCACTTTGTACATGGAGAGGGAGCACCGTCCACTTTGCAAATAGAGAGGGAGCTCACTCCACTTTATGCATCGAGAGGGACCTCCCTTCACTTTATACATAGAGAGAGAGATCCCTCCACTTTATATGTGGAGAGGGAGCTCCATCCACTTGATATATAGAGTGGGAGCTCCCTCCACTTTATACATAGAGAGGGAGCTCCCTCCACTTTATACAAAGAGAGGGAGCTCCGTCCACTTTGTCCATAGTGAGGGAGCACCGTCCACTTTGTACATCGAGAGGGAGCTCACTCCACTTTATACATCGAGAGGGAGCTCCCTCCACTTTATACATAGAGAGGGAGCTCCCTCCAATTTGTACGTAGAGAGGGAGTTCCCTCCACTTTAGATATAGAGAGGGAGCTCCCTCCACTTTATAAATAGAGGGGGAGCTCCCTGCACTTTGTGCATAGAGAGGGAGCTCCGTCCATTTTGTACAGAGAGAGGGAGCTCCGTCCACTTTATACATAGAGAGGGAGCACCCTCCAAATTATACATAGAGAGGGAGCTCCCTCCTGTTTATACATAGAGAGGGAGCTCCCTCCTGTTTATACATAGAGAGGGAGCTCCCTCCACTTTATACATCGAGAGGGAGCTCCGTCCACTTTATACATCGAGCGGGAGCCCCCTCCACTTTATACACAGAGAGGGAGCTCCATCCACTTTATTCATAGAGAGGGAGATCCCTGCACTTGATACATAGAGAGGGATTTCCCTCCACTTTATACCTAGAGAGGGAGCTCCGCCACTTTCTACAGAGAGAGGGAGATCACTCCACTTTATACATAGAGAGGGAGCTCCCTCCACTTTGTACATAGAGAGGGAGCTCCCTCCACTTTATACATAGAGACGGAGCTCACTCCACTTTATACATAGAGAGGGAGCTCCCTCCACTTTTTCATAGGGAGTTAGCGAACTCCACTTTATACATAGAGAGGGAGATCCCTCCGAATTATACATAGAGAGGGAGCTCCCTCCTGTTTATACATATGGAGGGAGCTCCCTCCACTTTATACATAGAGACGGAGCTCCGTCCGCTTTATACATCGAGCGGGAGCTCCCTCCACTTTATGCATAGAGAGGGAGCTCCATCCACTTTATTCATAGAGAGGGAGCTCCCTGCACTTGATACATAGAGAGGGAGTTCCCTCCACTTTATACATAGAGAGGGAGCTACCTCCACTTTCTACAGAGAGAGGGAGCTCACTCCACTTTATACATAGAGAGGGAGCTCCCCCCACTTTGTACATAGTGAGGGAGCTCCCTCCACTTTATACATAGAGAGGGAGCTCACTCCACTTTATACATAGAGAGGGAGATCCCACCACTTTATGCATAGGGAGGGAGCTCCGTCCACTTTATACAGAGAGGGGGAGCTCCATCCATTTTGTACATAGAGAGGGAGCTCATTCCACTTTCTACATAAAGAGGGAGCTCCCTCCACTTTGTATATAGAGAGGGAGCTCCCTCCACTTTGTGCATAGAGAGCGAGCTCCCTCCACTTTATATGTGGAGAGGGAGCTCCATCCACTTCATACATAGAGAGGGAGCTCCGTCCACTTTGGACATAGATAGGGAGCTCCCTCCGCTTTATCCATAGTGAGGGAGCTCCGTCCCCGTTGTCCATAGAGAGGGAGCTCCCTCCACTTTATACATAGAGAGGGAGCTCCCTGCAAATTATAGATAGAGAGGGAGCTCCCTCCGAATTATACTTAGAGAAGGAGCTCCCTCCACTTTATCCATAGAGAGTGAGCTCCCTCCACTTTATCCATAGAGAGGGAGCTCCGTCCACCTTAGACATTGAGAGGGAGCTCCATTCACTTTATACAGAGAGAGGGAGCACCGTCCACTTTGTACATAGAGAGGGAGCTCACTCCACTTTATACATCGAGAGGGAGCTCCCTCCAACTTTATCCATAGAGAGGGAGCTCCCTCCAAATTATACATAGAGGGGAGCTCCCTCCACTTTATACATAGAGAGGGAGCTCCGTCCACTTTGAACATAGAGAGGGAGCTCGTCCACTTTGTACATGGAGAGGGAGCTCACTGCACTTTATACATCGAGAGGGAGCTCCCTCCACTTTATACGTAGAGAGGGAGCTCCGTCCACTTTGTACATCGAGCGGGAGCTCCCTCCACTTTATACATAGAGAGGGAGCTCCCTCCACTTGATACATAGAGAGGGAGCTCACTCCAATTTGTACATAGAGATGGAGCTCACTCCACTTTGTACACAGAGATGGAGCTCCCTCCACTTTATACATAGAGAGGGAGCTACGTCCACTTTGTACATAGAGAGGGAGCTCCGTCCACTTTATACAGAGAGAGGGAGCTCCATTCAATTTATACATAGAGAGGGAGCTCACTCCACATTATATATAGAGTGGGTACTCCCTCCACTTTATACATAGAGACGGAGCTCCGTCCACTTTATACATAGAGAGGGAGCTCCATTCAATTTATACTTAGAGAGGGAGCTCCCTCCACTTTATCCATAGAGAGGGAGCTCCGTCCACTTTGTACATAGAGAGGGAGCACCGACCACTTTATACATATAGAGGGAGCTCCCTCCAAATTATACATAGAGAGGGAGCTCCCTCCTGTTTATACATAGAGAGGGAGCTCCCTCCTGTTTATACATAGAGAGGGAGCTCCCTCCACTTTATACATAGAGAGGTAGCTCCATCCACTTTATACATCGAGCGGGAGCTCCCTCCATTTTATACATAGAGAGGGAGCTCCATCCACTTTATTCATAGAGAGGGAGATGCCAGCACTTGATACATAGAGAGGGATTTCCCTCCACTTTATACATAGAGAGGGAGCTCCCTCCACTTTCTACAGAGAGAGGGAGCTCACTCCACTTTATACATAAAGAGGGAGCTCCCTCCACTTTGTACATAGAGAGGGAGCTCCCTCCACTTTATACATAGAGAGGGAGCTCCCTCCACTTTATACATAGAGAGGGAGCTCCCTCCACTTTTTCATAGGGAGGGAGCTCCGTCCACTTTATTCATAGAGAGGGAGCTCCCTCCAAATTATACATAGAGAGGGAGCTCCCTCCTGTTTATACATGGAGAGGGAGCTCCCTCCACTTTATACATAGAGAGGGAGCTCCATCCATTTTGTACATAGAGAGCGAGCTCCCTCCACTTTATACATAGAGAGGGGGCTCCCTCCAAATTATACATAGAGAGGGAGAACCCTCCTGTTTATACATAGAGAGGGAGCTCCCTCCACTTTATACATTGAGAGGGAGCTCCATCCACTTTATACATCGAGCGGGAGCTCCCTCCACTTTGTACATAGAGAGGGAGCTCACTCCACTTTATACATAAAGTGGGAGCTCCCTCCACTTTGCACAGAGAGATGGAGCTCACTCCACTTTGTACATAGAGATGGAGCTCCCTCCACTTTATGCATAGAGAAAACACTCCGTCCACTTTGTACATAGAGAGGGAGCTCCGTCCACTTTGCAAATAGAGAGGGCGCTCACTCCACTTTATACATCGAGAGGGACCTCCCTTCACTTTATATGTGGAGAGGGAGCTCCATCCACTTTATATATAGAGTGGGTGCTCCCTCCACTTTATACATAGAGAAGGAGCTCCATTCACTTTATACATAGAGAGGGAGCTCCTTCCACTTTATACATCGAGAGGGAGCTCCGTACACTTTGTACATAGAGAGGGAGCACCGACCACTTTGTACATAGAGAGGGAGCTCACTCCACTTTATACATCGAGAGGGAGCTCCCTCCAATTTATACATAGAGAGGGAGCTCCCCCCACTTTGTACGTAGAGAGGGAGCTCCCTCCACTTTAGATATCGAGAGGGAGCTCCCTCCACTTTATAAATAGAGGGGGAGCACCCTGCACTTTGTGCATAGAGAGGGAGCTCCGTCCACTTTGTACAGAGAGAGGGAGCTCCGTCCACTTGATACATATAGAGGGAGCTCCCTCCACTTTGTACATGGAGAGGGAGCTCCCTCCACTTTATACATAGAGAGGGAGCTCACTCCACTTTATACATAGAGAGGGAGCTCCGTCCACTTTCTACATCGAGCGGGAGCTCCCTCCACTTTATACATAGAGAGGGAGCTCCCTCCAAATTATACATAGAGAGGGAGCTCCCTCCTGTTTATACATAGAGAGGGAGCTCCCTCCACTTTATACATAGAGAGGGAGCTCCGTCCACTTTATGCATCGAGCGGGAGCTCCCTCCACTTTACACATAGAGAGGGAGCTCCATCCACTTTATTCATAGAGAGGGAGCTCCCTGCACTTGAAACATAGAGAGGGAGTTCCCTCCACTTTATACATAGAGAGGGAGCTACCTCCACATTCGACAGAGAGAGGGAGCTCACTCCACTTTATACATAGAGAGGGGGCTCCCTCCACTTTGTACATAGAGAGGGAGCTCACTCCACTTTATACATAGAGAGGGAGCTCCCGCCACTTTATGCAGAGGGAGGGAGCTCCGTCCACATTATGCATAGAGAGGGAGCTCACTCAACTTTATACATAGAGAGGGAGCTCCCACCACTTTATGCATAGGGAGGGAGCTCCGTCCACTTTGTACATAGAGAGGGAGCTCACTCCACGTCATACATAAAGAGGGAGCTCCCTCCACTTTGTACATAGAGATGGAGCTCACTCCACTTTGTACATAGAGATGGAGCTCCCTCCACTTTATACAAAGAGAGGGAGCTCCGTCCACTTTGTACATAGAGAGGGAGCTCCGTCCACTTTGCAAATAGAGAGGGAGCTCACTCCACTTTATTCATCGAGAGGGACCTCCCTTCACTTTATACATAGAGAGCGAGCTCCCTCCACTTTCTGTGTGGAGAGGGAGCTCCATCCACTTGATATATAGAGAGGGAGCTCCCTCCACTTTATACATAGAGAGGGAGCTACCTCCACTTTACACATAGAGAGGGAGCTCCGTCCACTTTGTACATAGAGAGGGAGCACCGTCCACTTTGTACCTAGAGAGGGAGCTCACTCCACTTTATACATAGAGAGGGAGCTCCCTCCAAATTATACATAGAGAGGGAGCTCCCTCCTGTTTATACAGAGAGAGGGAGCTCCCTCCACTTTATACATAGAGAGGGAGCTCCGTCCACTTTATACATCGAGCGGGAGCTCCCTCCACTTTATACATAGAGAGGGAGCTCCCTCCAAATTATACATAGAGAGGGAGCTCCCTCCTGTTTATACATAGAGAGGGAGCTCCCTCCACTTTATACATAGAGAGGGAGCTCCATCCATTTTGTACATAGAGAGCGAGCTCCTCTCCACTTTATACATAGAGAGGGAGCTCCCTCCAAATTATACATAGAGAGGGAGCTCCCTCCTGTTTGTACATAGAGAGGGAGCTCCCTCCACTTTATACATAGAGAGGGAGCTCCATCCACTTTATTCATAGAGAGGGAGATCCCTGCACTTGATACATAGAGAGGGATTTCCCTCCACTTTATACCTAGAGAGGGAGCTCCTCCACTTTCTACAGAGAGAGGGAGATCACTCCACTTTATACATAGAGAGGGAGCTCCCTCCACTTTGTACATAGAGAGGGAGCTCCCTCCACTTTATACATAGAGACGGAGCTCACTCCACTTTATACATAGAGAGGGAGCTCCCTCCACTTTTTCATAGGGAGGGAGCGAACTCCACTTTATACATAGAGAGGGAGATCCCTCCAAATTATACATAGAGAGGGAGCTCCCTCCTGTTTATACATAGGGAGGGAGCTCCCTCCACTTTATACATAGAGAGGGAGCTCCGTCCACTTTATACATCGAGCGGGAGCTCCCTCCACTTTATGCATAGAGAGGGAGCTCCATCCACTTTATTCATAGAGAGGGAGCTCCCTGCACTTGATACATAGAGAGGGAGTTCCCTCCACTTTATACATAGAGAGGGAGCTACCTCCACTTTCTACAGAGAGAGGGAGCTCACTCCACTTTATACATAGAGAGGGAGCTCCCTCCACTTTGTACATAGTGAGGGAGCTCCCTCCACTTTATACAGAGAGGGGGAGCTCCATCCATTTTGTACATAGAGAGGGAGCTCATTCCACTTTCTACATAAAGTGGGAGCTCCCTCCACTTTGTATATAGAGATGGAGCTCACTCCACTTTGTACATAGAGATGGAGCTCCATCCACTTTATTCATGGAGAGGGAGATCCCTGCACTTGATACATAGAGAGGGATTTCCCTCCACTTTATACATAGAGAGGGAGCTCCCTCCACTTTCTACAGAGAGAGGGAGTTCACTCGACTTTATACATAGAGAGGGAGCTCCCTCCACTTTGTACATAGAGAGGGAGCTCCCTCCACTTTATACATAGAGAGGGAGCACACTCCACTTTATACATGGAGAGGGAGCTCCCTCCACTTTTTCAAAGGGAGGGAGCTCCGTCCACTTTATACATGGAGAGGGAGCTCCATCCATTTTGTACATAGAGAGGGAGCTCACTCCTGTTTATACATAGAGAGGGAGCTCCCTCCACTTTATTCATAGAGAGGGAGCTCCCTGCACTTGATACATAGAGAGGGAGTTCCCTCCACTTTGTACATAGAGATGGAGCTCCCTCCACTTTGTACATAGAGATGGAGCTTCCTCCACTTTATACATGGAGAGGGAGCTCCGTCCACTTTGTACATAGAGAGGGAGCTCCGTCCACTTTGCAAATAGAGAGGGAGCTCACTCCACTTTATTCATCGAGAGGGACCTCCCTTCACTTTATACATAGAGAGCGAGCTCCCTCCACTTTCTATGTGGAGATGGAGCTCCATCCACTTTATATATAGAGTGGAAGCTCCCTCCACTTTATCCATAGAGAGGGAGCTCCGTCCACTTTATACATAGAGAGGGAGCTCCATTCACTTTATACATAGAGAGGGAGCTACCTCCACTTTACACATGGAGAGGGAGCTCCGTCCACTTTGTACATAGAGAGGGAGCACCGTCCACTTTGTACCTAGAGAGGGAGCTCACTCCACTTTATACATCGAGAGGGAGCTCCCTCCAATTTATACATAGAGAGGGAGCTCCCACCTCTTTGTACGTAGAGAGGGAGCTCCCTCCACTTTAGATATAGAGAGGGAGCTCCCTGCACTTTGTGCACAGAGAGGGAGCTCCGTCCACTTTGTGCAGAGAGAGGGAGCTCCGTCCACTTTATACATAGAGAGGGAGCTCCCACCACATTATGCATAGGGAGGGAGCTCCCACCTCTTTGTACATAGAGAGGGAGCTCACTCCACTTTATACATAAAGAGGGAGCTCCCTCCACTTTGTACATCGAGATGCAGCTCCCTCCACTTTATACAAAGAGAGGGAGCTCCGTCCACTTTGTACAGAGAGAGGGAGCTCCGTCCACTTTGCAAATAGAGAGGGAGCTCACTCCACTTTATACATCGAGAGGGACCTCCCTTCACTTTGTACATAGAGAGCGAGCTCCCTCCACTTTATATGTGGAGAGGGAGCTCCATCCACTTCATACATAGAGATGGAGCTCCGTCCACTTTGGACATAGATAGGGAGCTCCCTCCACTTTATCCATAGTGAGGGAGCTCCGTCCCCTTTGTCCATAGAGAGGGAGCTCCCTCCACTTTATACATAGAGAGGGAGCTCCCTGCAAATTATAGATAGAGAGGGAGCTCCCTCCGAATTATACTTAGAGAAGGAGCTCCCTCCACTTTATCCATAGAGAGTGAGCTCCCTCCACTTTATACATAGAGAGGGAGCTCCGTCCACCTTAGACATTGAGAGCGAGCTCCATTCACTTTATACAGAGAGAGGGAGCACCGTCCACTTTGTACATAGAGAGGGAGCTCACTCCACTTTATACATCGAGAGGGAGCTCCCTCCAACTTTATCCATAGAGAGGGAGCTCCCTCCAAATTATACATAGAGGGGAGCTCCCTCCACTTTATACATAGAGAGGGAGCTCCGTCCACTTTGAACATAGAGAGGGAGCTCGTCCACTTTGTACATGGAGAGGGAGCTCACTGCACTTTATACATCGAGAGGGAGCTCCCTCCACTTTATACGTAGAGATGGAGCTCCGTCCACTTTGTACATCGAGCGGGAGCTCCCTCCACTTTATACATAGAGAGGGAGCTCCCTCCACTTGATACATAGAGAGGGAGCTCACTCCAATTTGTACATAGAGATGGAGCTCACTCCACTTTGTACACAGAGATGGAGCTCCCTCCACTTTATACATAGAGAGGGAGCTCCGTCCACTTTGTACATAGAGAGGGAGCTCCGTCCACTTTATACATAGAGAGGGAGCTCCATTCAATTTATACATAGAGAGGGAGCTCACTCCACATTATATATAGAGTGGGTACTCCCTCCACTTTATACATAGAGACGGAGCTCCGTCCACTTTATACATAGAGAGGGAGCTCCATTCAATTTATACATAGAGAGGGAGCTCCCTCCACTTTATCCATAGAGAGGGAGCTCCGTCCACTTTGTACATAGAGAGGGAGCACCGACCACTTTATACATATAGAGGGAGCTCCCTCCAAATTATACATAGAGAGGGAGCTCCCTCCTGTTTATACATAGAGAGGGAGCTCCCTCCTGTTTATACATAGAGAGGGAGCTCCCTCCACTTTATACATAGAGAGGTAGCTCCATCCACTTTATACATCGAGCGGGAGCTCCCTCCATTTTATTCATAGAGAGGGAGCTCCATCCACTTTATTCATAGAGAGGGAGATGCCTGCACTTGATACATAGAGAGGGATTTCCCTCCACTTTATACATAGAGAGGGAGCTCCCTCCACTTTCTACAGAGAGAGGGAGCTCACTCCACTTTATACATAAAGAGGGAGCTCCCTCCACTTTGTACATAGAGAGGGAGCTCCCTCCACTTTATACATAGAGAGGGAGCTCCCTCCACTTTATACATAGAGAGGGAGCTCCCTCCACTTTTTCATAGGGAGGGAGCTCCGTCCACTTTATTCATAGAGAGGGAGCTCCCTCCAAATTATACATAGAGAGGGAGCTCCCTCCTGTTTATACATGGAGAGGGAGCTCCCTCCACTTTATACATAGAGAGGGAGCTCCATCCATTTTGTACATAGAGAGCGAGCTCCCTCCACTTTATACATAGAGAGGGAGCTCCCTCCAAATTATACATAGAGAGGGAGAACCCTCCTGTTTATACATAGAGAGGGAGCTCCCTCCACTTTATACATTGAGAGGGAGCTCCATCCACTTTATACATCGAGCGGGAGCTCCCTCCACTTTGTACATAGAGAGGGAGCTCACTCCACTTTATACATAAAGTGGGAGCTCCCTCCACTTTGCACAGAGAGATGGAGCTCACTCCACTTTGTACATAGAGATGGAGCTCCCTCCACTTTATGCATAGAGAGGGCACTCCGTCCACTTTGTACATAGAGAGGGAGCTCCGTCCACTTTGCAAATAGAGAGGGCGCTCACTCCACTTTATACATCGAGAGGGACCTCCCTTCACTTTATATGTGGAGAGGGAGCTCCATCCACTTTATATATAGAGTGGGTGCTCCCTCCACTTTATACATAGAGAAGGAGCTCCATTCACTTTATACATAGAGAGGGAGCTCCTTCCACTTTATACATCGAGAGGGAGCTCCGTACACTTTGTACATAGAGAGGGAGCACCGACCACTTTGTACATAGAGAGGGAGCTCACTCCACTTTATACATCGAGAGGGAGCTCCCTCCAATTTATACATAGAGAGGGAGCTCCCCCCACTTTGTACGTAGAGAGGGAGCTCCCTCCACTTTAGATATCGAGAGGGAGCTCCCTCCACTTTATAAATAGAGGGGGAGCTCCCTGCACTTTGTGCATAGAGAGGGAGCTCCGTCCACTTTGTACAGAGAGAGGGAGCTCCGTCCACTTGATACATATAGAGGGAGCTCCCTCCACTTTGTACATGGAGAGGGAGCTCCCTCCACTTTATACATAGAGAGGGAGCTCACTCCACTTTATACATAGAGAGGGAGCTCCGCCCACTTTCTACATCGAGCGGGAGCTCCCTCCACTTTATACATAGAGAGGGAGCTCCCTCCAAATTATACATAGAGAGGGAGCTCCCTCCTGTTTATACATAGAGAGGGAGCTCCCTCCACTTTATACATAGAGAGGGAGCTCCGTCCACTTTATACATCGAGCGGGAGCTCCCTCCACTTTACACATAGAGAGGGAGCTCCATCCACTTTATTCATAGAGAGGGAGCTCCCTGCACTTGAAACATAGAGAGGGAGTTCCCTCCACTTTATACATAGAGAGGGAGCTACCTCCACATTCGACAGAGAGAGGGAGCTCACTCCACTTTATACATAGAGAGGGGGCTCCCTCCACTTTGTACATAGAGAGGGAGCTCACTCCACTTTATACATAGAGAGGGAGCTCCCACCACTTTATGCAGAGGGAGGGAGCTCCGTCCACATTATGCATAGAGAGGGAGCTCACTCAACTTTATACATAGAGAGGGAGCTCCCACCACTTTATGCATAGGGAGGGAGCTCCGTCCACTTTGTACATAGAGAGGGAGCTCACTCCACGTCATACATAAAGAGGGAGCTCCCTCCACTTTGTACATAGAGATGGAGCTCACTCCACTTTGTACATAGAGATGGAGCTCCCTCCACTTTATACAAAGAGAGGGAGCTCCGTCCACTTTGTACATAGAGAGGGAGCTCCGTCCACTTTGCAAATAGAGAGGGAGCTCACTCCACTTTATTCATCGAGAGGGACCTCCCTTCACTTTATACATAGAGAGCGAGCTCCCTCCACCTTCTGTGTGGAGAGGGAGCTCCATCCACTTGATATATAGAGTGGGAGCTCCCTCCACTTTATACATAGAGAGGGAGCTCCGTCCACTTTATACTTAGAGAGGGAGCTCCATTCACTTTATACATAGAGAGGGAGCTACCTCCACTTTACACATAGAGAGGGAGCTCCGTCCACTTTGTACATAGAGAGGGAGCACCGTCCACTTTGTACCTAGAGAGGGAGCTCACTCCACTTTATACATAGAGAGGGAGCTCCCTCCAAATTATACATAGAGAGGGAGCTCCCTCCTGTTTATACAGAGAGAGGGAGCTCCCTCCACTTTATACATAGAGAGGGAGCTCCGTCCACTTTATACATCGAGCGGGAGCTCCCTCCACTTTATACATAGAGGGGGAGCTCCCTCCAAATTATACATAGAGAGGGAGCTCCCTCCTGTTTATACATAGAGAGGGAGCTCCCTCCACTTTATACATAGAGAGGGAGCTCCATCCATTTTGTACATAGAGAGCGAGCTCCTCTCCACTTTATACATAGAGAGGGAGCTCCCTCCAAATTATACATAGAGAGGGAGCTCCCTCCTGTTTGTACATAGAGAGGGAGCTCCCTCCACTTTATACATAGAGAGGGAGCTCCGTCCACTTTATACATCGAGCGGGAGCTCCCTCCACTTTACACATAGAGAGGGAGCTCCCTCCACTTTGTACATAGAGAGGGAGCTCACTCCACTTTATACATAAAGAGGGAGCTCCCTCCACTTTGTACAGAGAGATGGAGCTCACTCCACTTTGTACATAGAGATGGAGCTCCCTCCACTTTATACATAGAGAGGGAGCTCCGTCCTCTTTGTACATAGAGAGGGAGCACCGACCACTTTGTACATAGAGAGGGAGCTCACTCCACTTTATAAATCGAGAGGGAGCTCCCTCCACTTTATACATAGAGAGGGAGCTCCCCCCACTTTGTACGTAGAGAGGGAGCTCCCTCCACTTTAGATATAGAGAGGGAGCTCCCTCCACTTTGTACATGGAGAGGGAGCTCCCTCCACTTTATACATAGAGAGGGAGCTCACTCCACTTTATACATAGAGAGGGAGCTCCGTCCACTTTATACATCGAGCGGGAGCTCCCTCCACTTTATACATAGAGAGGGAACTCCCTCCAAATTATACATAGAGAGGGAGCTCCCTCCTGTTTATACGTAGAGAGGGAGCTCCCTCCACTTTATACATAGAGAGGGAGCTCCGTCCACTTTATACATCGAGCGCGAGCTCCCTCCACTTTACACATAGAGAGGGAGCTCCATCCACTTTATTCATAGAGAGGGAGCTCCCTGCACTTGAAACATAGAGAGGGAGTTCCCTCCACTTTATACATAGAGAGGGAGCTACCTCCACATTCTACAGAGAGAGGGAGCTCACTCCACTTTGTACATAGAGAGGGAGCTCCCTCCACTTTGTACATAGAGAGGGAGCTCACTCCACTTTATACATAGAGAGGGAGCTCCCACCACTTTATGCATAGGAAGGGAGCTCCGTCCACATTATGCATAGAGAGGGAGCTCACTCCACATTATACATAGAGAGGGAGCTCCCACCACTTTATGCATAGGGAGGGAGCTCCGTCCACTTTGTACATAGAGAGGGAGCTCACTCCACGTCATACATAAAGAGGGAGCTCCCTCCACTTTGTACATAGAGATGGAGCTCACTCCACTTTGTACATAGAGATGGAGCTCCCTCCACTTTATACAAAGAGAGGGAGCTCCGTCCACTTTGTACAGAGAGAGGGAGCTCCGTCCACTTTGCAAATAGAGAGGGAGCTCACTCCACTTTATACATCGAGAGGGACCTTCCTTCACTTTATATGTGGAGAGGGAGCTCCATCCACTTTATATATAGAGTGGGTGCTCCCTCCACTTTATACATAGAGAGGGAGCTCCATTCACTTTATACATAGAGAGGGAGCTACCTCCACTTTATACATAGAGAGGGAGCTCCGTCCACTTTGCACATAGAGAGGGAGCACCGTCCACTTTGTACCTAGAGAGGGAGCTCACTCCACTTTATACACAGAGAGGGAGCTCCCTCCAAATTATACATAGAGAGGGAGCTCCTTCCACTTTATACATCGAGAGGGAGCTCCGTACACTTTGTACATAGAGAGGGAGCACCGACCACTTTGTACATAGAGAGGGAGCTCACTCCACTTTATACATCGAGAGGGAGCTCCCTCCAATTTATACATAGAGAGGGAGCTCCCCCCACTTTGTACGTAGAGAGGGAGCTCCCTCCACTTTAGATATCGAGAGGGAGCTCCCTCCACTTTATAAATAGAGGGGGAGCTCCCTGCACTTTGTGCATAGAGAGGGAGCTCCGTCCACTTTGTACAGAGAGAGGGAGCTCCGTCCACTTGATACATATAGAGGGAGCTCCCTCCACTTTGTACATGGAGAGGGAGCTCCCTCCACTTTATACATAGAGAGGGAGCTCACTCCACTTTATACATAGAGAGGGAGCTCCGTCCACTTTCTACATCGAGCGGGAGCTCCCTCCACTTTATACATAGAGAGGGAGCTCCCTCCAAATTATACATAGAGAGGGAGCTCCCTCCTGTTTATACATAGAGAGGGAGCTCCCTCCACTTTATACATAGAGAGGGAGCTCCGTCCACTTTATACATCGAGCGGGAGCTCCCTCCACTTTACACATAGAGAGGGAGCTCCATCCACTTTATTCATAGAGAGGGAGCTCCCTGCACTTGAAACATAGAGAGGGAGTTCCCTCCACTTTATACATAGAGAGGGAGCTACCTCCACATTCGACAGAGAGAGGGAGCTCACTCCACTTTATACATAGAGAGGGGGCTCCCTCCACTTTGTACATAGAGAGGGAGCTCACTCCACTTTATACATAGAGAGGGAGCTCCCACCACTTTATGCAGAGGGAGGGAGCTCCGTCCACATTATGCATAGAGAGGAAGCTCACTCAACTTTATACATAGAGAGGGAGCTCCCACCACTTTATGCATAGGGAGGGAGCTCCGTCCACTTTGTACATAGAGAGGGAGCTCACTCCACGTCATACATAAAGAGAGAGCTCCCTCCACTTTGTACATAGAGATGGAGCTCACTCCACTTTGTACATAGAGATGGAGCTCCCTCCACTTTATACAAAGAGAGGGAGCTCCGTCCACTTTGTACATAGAGAGGGAGCTCCGTCCACTTTGCAAATAGAGAGGGAGCTCACTCCACTTTATTCATCGAGAGGGACCTCCCTTCACTTTATACATAGAGAGCGAGCTCCCTCCACTTTCTGTGTGGAGAGGGAGCTGCATCCACTTGATATATAGAGTGGGAGCTCCCTCCACTTTATACATAGAGAGGGAGCTCCGTCCACTTTATACTTAGAGAGGGAGCTCCATTCACTTTATACATAGAGAGGGAGCTACCTCCACTTTACACATAGAGAGGGAGCTCCGTCCACTTTGTACATAGAGAGGGAGCACCGTCCACTTTGTACCTAGAGAGGGAGCTCACTCCACTTTATACATAGAGAGGGAGCTCCCTCCAAATTATACATAGAGAGGGAGCTCCCTCCTGTTTATACAGAGAGAGGGAGCTCCCTCCACTTTATACATAGAGAGGGAGCTCCGTCCACTTTATACATCGAGCGGGAGCTCCCTCCACTTTATACATAGAGAGGGAGCTCCATCCATTTTGTACATAGAGAGCGAGCTCCTCTCCACTTTATACATAGAGAGGGAGCTCCCTCCAAATTATACATAGAGAGGGAGCTCCCTCCTGTTTGTACATAGAGAGGGAGCTCCCTCCACTTTATACATAGAGAGGGAGCTCCGTCCACTTTATACATCGAGCGGGAGCTCCCTCCACTTTACACATAGAGAGGGAGCTCCCTCCAAATTATACATAGAGAGGGAGCTCCCTCCTGTTTATACAGAGAGAGGGAGCTCCCTCCACTTTATACATAGAGAGGGAGCTCCCTCCTGTTTATACATAGAGAGGGAGCTCCCTCCACTTTATACATAGAGAGGGAGCTCCATCCATTTTGTACATAGAGAGCGAGCTCCTCTCCACTTTATACATAGAGAGGGAGCTCCCTCCAAATTATACATAGAGAGGGAGCTCCCTCCTGTTTGTACATAGAGAGGGAGCTCCCTCCACTTTATACATAGAGAGGGAGCTCCGTCCACTTTATACATCGAGCGGGAGCTCCCTCCACTTTACACATAGAGAGGGAGCTCCCTCCACTTTGTACATAGAGAGGGAGCTCACTCCACTTTATACATAAAGAGGGAGCTCCCTCCACTTTGTACAGAGAGATGGAGCTCACTCCACTTTGTACATAGAGATGGAGCTCCCTCCACTTTATACATAGAGAGGGAGCTCCGTCCTCTTTGTACATAGAGAGGGAGCACCGACCACTTTGTACATAGAGAGGGAGCTCACTCCACTTTATAAATCGAGAGGGAGCTCCCTCCACTTTATACATAGAGAGGGAGCTCCCCCCACTTTGTACGTAGAGAGGGAGCTCCCTCCACTTTAGATATAGAGAGGGAGCTCCCTCCACTTTGTACATGGAGAGGGAGCTCCCTCCACTTTATACATAGAGAGGGAGCTCACTCCACTTTATACATAGAGAGGGAGCTCCGTCCACTTTATACATCGAGCGGGAGCTCCCTCCACTTTATACATAGAGAGGGAACTCCCTCCAAATTATACATAGAGAGGGAGCTCCCTCCTGTTTATACGTAGAGAGGGAGCTCCCTCCACTTTATACATAGAGAGGGAGCTCCGTCCACTTTATACATCGAGCGCGAGCTCCCTCCACTTTACACATAGAGAGGGAGCTCCATCCACTTTATTCATAGAGAGGGAGCTCCCTGCACTTGAAACATAGAGAGGGAGTTCCCTCCACTTTATACAGAGAGAGGGAGCTACCTCCACATTCTACACAGAGAGGGAGCTCCGTCCACTTTATACATCGAGCGGGAGCTCCCTCCACTTTACACATAGAGAGGGAGCTCCCTCCACTTTGTACATAGAGAGGGAGCTCACTCCACTTTATACATAAAGAGGGAGCTCCCTCCACTTTGTACAGAGAGATGGAGCTCACTCCACTTTGTACATAGAGATGGAGCTCCCTCCATTTTATACATAGAGAGGGAGCTCCGTCCACTTTGTACATAGAGAGGGAGGTCCGTCCACTTTGCAAATAGAGAGGGAGCTCACTCCGGTTTATACATCGAGAGGGACCTCCCTTCACTTTATATGAGGAGAGGGAGCTCCATCCACTTTATATATAGAGTGGGTGCTCCCTCCACTTTTTACATAGAGAGGGAGCTCCATTCACTTTATACATAGAGAGGGAGCTCCCTCCACTTTATACATAGAGAGGGAGCTCCGTCCACTTTGTACATAGAGAGGGAGCACCGACCACTTTGTACATAGAGAGGGAGCTCACTCCACTTCATACATCGAGAGGGAGCTCCCTCCACTTTATACATAGAGAGGGAGCTCCCCCGACTTTGTACGTAGAGAGGGAGCTCCCTCCACTTTAGATATAGAGAGGGTGCTCCCTCCACTTTATAAATAGAGGGGGAGCTCCCTGCACTTTGTGCATAGAGAGGGAGCTCCGTCCACTTTGCACAGAGAGAGGGAGCTCCGTCCACTTGATACATATAGAGGGAGCTCCCTCCACTTTGTACATGGAGAGGGAGCTCCCTCCACTTTATACATAGAGAGGGAGCTCACTCCACTTTATACATAGAGAGGGAGCTCCGTCCACTTTATACATCGAGCGGGAGCTCCCTCCACTTTATACATAGAGAGGGAGCTCCCTCCAAATTATACATAGAGAGGGAGCTCCCTCCTGTTTATACATAGAGAGGGAGCTCCCTCCACTTGATACATAGAGAGGGAGCTCCGTCCACTTTATACATCGAGCGGGAGCTCCCTCCACTTTACACATAGAGAGGGAGCTCCATCCACTTTATTCATAGAGAGGGAGCTCCCTGCACTTGAAACATAGAGAGGGAGTTCCCTCCACTTTATACATAGAGAGGGAGCTACCTCCACATTCTACAGAGAGAGGGAGCTCGCTCCAGTTTATACATAGAGAGGGAGCTCCCTCCACTTTGTACATAGAGAGGGAGCTCACTCCACTTTATACATAGAGAGGGAGCTCCCACCACTTTATGCATAGGGAGGGAGCTCCGTCCACATTATGCATAGAGAGGGAGCTCACTCCACTTTATACATAGAGAGGGAGCTCCCACCACTTTATGCATAGGGAGGGAGCTCCGTCCACTTTGTACATAGAGAGGGAGCTCACTCCACGTCATACATAAAGAGGGAGCTCCCTCCACTTTGTACATACAGATGGAGCTCACTCCACTTTGTACATAGAGATGGAGCTCCCTCCACTTTATACAAAGAGAGGGAGCTCCGTCCACTTTGTACATAGAGAGGGAGCTCCGTCCACTTTGCAAATAGAGAGGGAGCTCACTCCACTTTATACATCGAGAGGGACCTCCCTTCACTTTATATGTGGAGAGGGAGCTCCATCCACTTTATATATAGAGTGGGTGCTCCCTCCACTTTATACATAGAGACGGAGCTCCGTCCACTTTGTACACAGAGAGGGACTTCCGTCCACTTTGCAAATAGAGAGGGAGCCCACTCCACTTTATTCATCGAGAGGGACCTCCCTTCACTTTATACATAGAGAGGGAGCTCCCTCCACTTTCTATGTGGAGAGGGAGCTCCATCCACTTTATACATAGAGAGGGAGCTCCGTCCACTTTATACATAGAGAGGGAGCTCCATTCACTTTATACATAGAGAGGGAGCTACCTCCACTTTATACATAGAGAGGGAGCTCCGTCCACTTTGCACATAGAGAGGGAGCACCGTCCACTTTGTACCTAGAGAGGGAGCTCACTCCACTTTATACATAGAGAGGGAGCTCCCTCCAAATTATACATAGAGAGGGAGAGCCCTCCTGTTTATACATAGAGAGGGAGCTCCCTCCACTTTATACATGGAGAGGGAGCTCCGTCCACTTTATGCATCGAGCGGGAGCTCCCTCCACTTTATACATAGAGAGGGAGCTCCCTCCAAATTATACATAGAGAGGGAGCTCCCTCCTGTTTATACATAGAGAGGGAGCTCCCTCCACTTTATACATAGAGAGGGAGCTCCGTCCACTTTATACATCGAGCGGGAGCTCCCTCCACTTTACACAGAGAGAGGGAGCTCCATCCACTTTATTCAAAGAGAGGGAGCTCCCTGCACTTGAAACATAGAGAGGGAGTTCACTCCACTTTATCCATAGAGAGGGAGCTACCTCCACATTCTACAGAGAGAGGGAGCTCCCACCACTTTATGCATAGGGAGGGAGCTCCGTCCACATGATGCATAGAGAGGGAGCTCACTCCACTTTATACATAGAGAGGGAGCTCCCACCACTTTATGCATAGGGAGGGAGCTCCGTCCACTTTGTACATAGAGAGGGAGCTCACTCTACTTCATACATAAACAGGGAGCTCCCTCCACTTTGTACATAGAGATGGAGCTCACTCCACTTTGTACATAGAGATGGAGCTCCCTCCACTTTATACAAAGAGAGGGAACTCCGTCCACTTTGTACATAGAGAGGGAGCTCCGTCCACTTTGCAAATAGAGATGGAGCTCACTCCACTTTATACATCGAGAGGGACCTCCATTCACTTTATATGTGGAGAGGGCGCTCCATCCACTTTATATATAGAGTGGGTGCTCCCTCCACTTTATACATAGAGACGGAGCTCCGTCCACTTTGTACATAGAGAGGGAGCTCCGTCCACCTTGCAAATAGAGAGGGAGCTCACTCCACTTTATTCATCGAGAGGGACCTCCCTTCACTTAATACACAGAGAGCGATCTCCCTCCACTTTCTATGTGGAGCGGGAGCTCCATCCACTTTATATATAGAGTGGGAGCTCCCTCCACTTTATACATAGAGAGGGAGCTCCGTCCACTTTATACATAGAGAGGGAGCTCCATTCACTTTATACATAGAGAGGGAGCTACCTCCACTTTATACATAGAGAGGGAGCTCCGTCCACTTTGTACATCGAGAGGGGGCACCGTCCACTTTGTACCTAGAGAGGGAGCTCACTCCACTTTATACATCGAGAGGGAGCTCCCTCCAATTTATACATAGAGAGGGAGCTCCCACCTCTTTATGCAAAGGGAGGGAGCTCCGTCCACTTTGTACATAGAGAGGGAGCTCACTCCTCGTCATACATAAAGAGGGAGCTCCCTCCACTTTGTACATAGAGATGGAGCTCACTCCACTTTGTACAGAGAGATGGAGCTCCCTCCACTTTATACAAAGAGAGGGAGCTCCGTCCACTTTGTACAGAGAGAGGGAGCTCCGTCCACTTTGCAAATCGAGAGGGAGCTCACTCCACTTTATACATCGAGAGGGACCTTCCTTCACTTTATATGTGGAGAGGGAGCTCCATCCACTTTATATAAGAGTGGGTGCTCCCTCCACTTTATAAATAGAGACGGAGCTCCGTCCACTTTGTACATAGAGATTGAGCTCCGTCCACTTTGCAAATAGAGAGGGAGCTCACTCCACTTTATTCATCGAGAGGGACCTCCCTTCACTTTATACATAGAGAGCGAGCTCCCTCCACTTTCTATGTGGAGAGGGAGCTCCATCCACTTTATACATAGAGAGGGAGCTCCATTCACTTTATACATAGAGTGGGAGCTACCTCCACTTTATACATAGAGAGGAAGCTCCGTCCACTTTGCACATAGAGAGGGAGCACCGTCCACTTTGTACCTAGAGAGGGAGCTCACTCCACTTTATACACAGAGAGGGAGCTCCCTCCAAATTATACATAGAGAGGGAGCTCCCTCCACTTTATACATAGAGAGGGAGCTCCGTCCACTTTATACATCGAGCGGGAGCTCCCTCCACTTTATACATAGAGAGCGAGCTCCCTCCACTTTATACATAGAGAGGGAGCTCCCTCCAAATTATACATAGAGAGGGAGCTCCCTCCTGTTTATACATAGAGAGGGAGCTCCCTCCACTTTGTACATAGAGAGGTAGCTCCATCCATTTTGTACATAGAGAGCGAGCTCCCTCCACTTTATACATAGAGAGGGAGCTCCCTCCACTTTATACACAGAGAGGGAGCTCCGTCCACTTTATACATCGAGCGGGAGCTCCCTCCACTTTACACATAGAGAGGGAGCTCCCTCCACTTTGTACATAGAGAGGGAGCTCACTCCACTTTATACATAAAGAGGGAGCTCCCTCCACTTTGTACAGAGAGATGGAGCTCACTCCACTTTGTACATAGAGATGGAGCTCCCTCCATTTTATACATAGAAAGGGAGCTCCGTCCACTTTGTACATAGAGAGGGAGGTCCGTCCACTTTGCAAATAGAGAGGGAGCTCACTCCGGTTTATACATCGAGAGGGACCTCCCTTCACTTTATATGAGGAGAGGGAGCTCCATCCACTTTATATATAGAGTGGGTGCTCCCTCCACTTTTTACATAGAGAGGGAGCTCCATTCACTTTATACATAGAGAGGGAGCTCCCTCCACTTTATACATAGAGAGGGAGCTCCGTCCACTTTGTACATAGAGAGGGAGCACCGACCACTTTGTACATAGAGAGGGAGCTCACTCCACTTTATACATCGAGAGGGAGCTCCCTCCACTTTATACATAGAGAGGGAACTCCCCCCACTTTGTACGTAGAGAGGGAGCTCCCTCCACTTTAGATATAGAGAGGGAGCTCCCTCCACTTTATAAATAGAGGGGGAGCTCCCTGCACTTTGTGCATAGAGAGGGAGCTCCGTCCACTTTGCACAGAGAGAGGGAGCTCCGTCCACTTGATACATATAGAGGGAGCTCCCTCCACTTTGTACATGGAGAGGGAGCTCCCTCCACTTTATACATAGAGAGGGAGCTCACTCCACTTTATACATAGAGAGGGAGCTCCCTCCTGTTTATACATAGAGAGGGAGCTCCCTCCACTTGATACATAGAGAGGGAGCTCCGTCCACTTTATACATCGAGCGGGAGCTCCCTCCACTTTACACATAGAGAGGGAGCTCCATCCACTTTATTCATAGAGAGGGAGCTCCCTGCACTTGAAACATAGAGAGGGAGTTCCCTCCACTTTATACATAGAGAGGGAGCTACCTCCACATTCTACAGAGAGAGGGAGCTCACTCTACTTTATACATAGAGAGGGAGCTCCCTCCACTTTGTACATAGAGAGGGAGCTCACTCCACTTTATACATAGAGAGGGAGCTCCCACCACTTTATGCATAGGGAGGGAGCTCCGTCCACATTATGCATAGAGAGGGAGCTCACGCCACTTTATACATAGAGAGGGAGCTCCCACCACTTTATGCATAGGGAGGGAGCTCCGTCCACTTTGTACATAGAGAGGGTGCTCACTCCACGTCATACATAAAGAGGGAACTCCCTCCACTTTGTACATACAGATGGAGCTCACTCCACTTTGTACACAGAGATGGAGCTCCCTCCACTTTATACAAAGAGAGGGAGCTCCGTCCACTTTGTACATAGAGAGGGAGCTCCGTCCACTTTGCAAATAGAGAGGGAGCTCACTCCACTTTATACATCGAGAGGGACCGCCCTTCACTTTATATGTGGAGAGGGAGCTCCATCCACTTTATATATAGAGTGGGTGCTCCCTCCACTTTATACATAGAGACGGAGCTCCGTCCACTTTGTACATAGAGAGGGAGCTCCGTCCACTTTGCAAATAGAGAGGGAGCTCACTCCACTTTATTCATCGAGAGGGACCTTCCTTCACTTTATACATAGAGAGCGAGCTCCCTCCACTTTCTATGTGGAGAGGGAGCTCCATCCACTTTATACAAAGAGAGGGAGCTCCGTCCACTTTATACAGAGAGAGGGAGCTCCATTCACTTTATACATAGAGAGGGAGCTACCTCCACTTTATACATAGAGAGGGAGCTCCGTCCACTTTGCACATAGAGAGGGAGCACCGTCCACTTTGTACCTAGAGAGGGAGCTCACTCCACTTTATACATAGAGAGGGAGCTCCCTCCAAATTATACATAGAGAGGGAGATCCCTCCTGTTTATACATAGAGAGGGAGCTCCCTCCACTTTATACATGGAGAGGGAGCTCCGTCCACTTTATGCATCGAGCGGGAGCTCCCTCCACTTTATACATAGAGAGGGAGCTCCCTCCAAATTATACATAGAGAGGGAGCTCCCTCCTGTTTATACATAGAGAGGGAGCTCCCTCCACTTTATACATAGAGAGGGAGCTCCGTCCACTTTATACATAGAGAGGGAGCTCCATTCACTTTATACATAGAGAGGGAGCTACCTCCACTTTATACATAGAGAGGAAGCTCCGTCCACTTTGCACATAGAGAGGGAGCACCGTCCACTTTGTACCTAGAGAGGGAGCTCACTCCACTTTATACACAGAGAGGGAGCTCCCTCCAAATTATACATAGAGAGGGAGCTCCCTCCACTTTATACATAGAGAGGGAGCTCCGTCCACTTTATACATCGAGCGGGAGCTCCCTCCACTTTATACATAGAGAGCGAGCTCCCTCCACTTTATACATAAAGAGGGAGCTCCCTCCAAATTATACATAGAGAGGGAGCTCCCTCCTGTTTACACATAGAGAGGGAGCTCCCTCCACTTTGTACATAGAGAGGTAGCTCCATCCATTTTGTACATAGAGAGCGAGCTCCCTCCACTTTATACATAGAGAGGGAGCTCCCTCCACTTTATACACAGAGAGGGAGCTCCGTCCACTTTATACATCGAGCGGGAGCTCCGACCACTTTACACATAGAGAGGGAGCTCCCTCCACTTTGTACATAGAGAGGGAGCTCCCTCCACTTTATACATAAAGAGGGAGCTCCCTCCACTTTGTACAGAGAGATGGAGCTCACTCCACTTTGTACATAGAGATGGAGCTCCCTCCATTTTATACATAGAAAGGGAGCTCCGTCCACTTTGTACATAGAGAGGGAGGTCCGTCCACTTTGCAAATAGAGAGGGAGCTCACTCCGGTTTATACATCGAGAGGGACCTCCCTTCACTTTATATGAGGAGAGGGAGCTCCATCCACTTTATATATAGAGTGGGTGCTCCCTCCACTTTTTACATAGAGAGGGAGCTCCATTCACTTTATACATAGAGAGGGAGCTCCCTCCACTTTATACATAGAGAGGGAGCTCCGTACACTTTGTACATAGAGAGGGAGCACCGACCACTTTGTACATAGAGAGGGAGCTCACTCCACTTTATACATCGAGAGGGAGCTCCCTCCACTTTATACATAGAGAGGGAGCTCCCCCCACTTTGTACGTAGAGAGGGAGCTCCCTCCACTTTAGATATAGAGAGGGAGCTCCCTCCACTTTATAAATAGAGGGGGAGCTCCCTGCACTTTGTGCATAGAGAGGGAGCTCCGTCCACTTTGCACAGAGAGAGGGAGCTCCGTCCACTTGATACATATAGAGGGAGCTCCCTCCACTTTGTACATGGAGAGGGAGCTCCCTCCACTTTATACATAGAGAGGGAGCTCACTCCACTTTATACATAGAGAGGGAGCTCCGTCCACTTTATACATCGAGCGGGAGCTCCCTCCACTTTATACATAGAGAGGGAGCTCCCTCCAAATTATACATAGAGAGGGAGCTCCCTCCTGTTTATACATAGAGAGGGAGCTCCCTCCACTTTATACATAGAGAGGGAGCTCCGTCCACTTTATACATCGAGCGGGAGCTCCCTCCACTTTACACAGAGAGAGGGAGCTCCATCCACTTTATTCATAGAGAGGGAGCTCCCTGCACTTGAAACATAGAGAGGGAGTTCACTCCACTTTATACATAGAGAGGGAGCTACCTCCACATTCGACAGAGAGAGGGAGCTCACTCCACTTTATACATAGAGAGGGGGCTCCCTCCACTTTGTGCATTGAGAGGGAGCTCACTCCACTTTATACATAGAGAGGGAGCTCCCACCACTTTATGCATAGGGAGGGAGCTCCGTCCACATGATGCATAGAGAGGGAGCTCACTCCACTTTATACATAGAGAGGGAGCTCCCACCACTTTATGCATAGGGAGGGAGCTCCGTCCACTTTGTACATAGAGAGGGAGCTCACTCCACTTCATACATAAAGAGGGAGCTCCCTCCACTTTGTACATAGAGATGGAGCTCACTCCACTTTGTACATAGAGATGGAGCTCCCTCCACTTTATACAAAGAGAGGGAGCTCCGTCCACTTTGTACATAGAGAGGGAGCTCCGTCCACTTTGCAAATAGAGAGGGACCTCACTCCACTTTATACATCGAGAGGGACCTCCATTCACTTTATATGTGGAGAGGGCGCTCCATCCACTTTATATATAGAGTGGGTGCTCCCTCCACTTTATACATAGAGACGGAGCTCCGTCCACTTTGTACATAGAGAGGGAGCTCCGTCCACTTTGCAAATAGAGAGGGAGCTCACTCCACTTTATTCATCGAGAGGGACCTCCCTTCACTTAATACACAGAGAGCGATCTCCCTCCACTTTCTATGTGGAGAGGGAGCTCCATCCACTTTATATATAGAGTGGGAGCTCCCTCCACTTTATACATAGAGAGGGAGCTCCGTCCACTTTATACATAGAGAGGGAGCTCCATTCACTTTATACATAGAGAGGGAGCTACCTCCACTTTATACATAGAGAGGGAGCTCCGTCCACTTTGTACATCGAGAGGGGGCACCGTCCACTTTGTCCCTAGAGAGGGAGCTCACTCCACTTTATACATCGAGAGGGAGCTCCCTCCACTTTAGATATAGAGAGGGAGCTCCCTGCACTTTGTGCACAGAGAGGGAGCTCCGTCCACTTTGTGCAGAGAGAGGGAGCTCCGTCCACTTTATACATAGAGAGGGAGCTCCCACCACATTATGCATAGGGAGGGAGCTCCGTCCACTTTAAACATAGAGAAGGAGCTCCATCCATTTTGTACATAGAGAGGGAGCTCACTCCACTTTACACATAAAGAGGGAGCTCCCTCCACTTTGTACATAGAGATGGAGCTCCCTCCACTTTATACAAAGAGAGGGAGCTCCGTCCACTTTGCAAATAGAGAGGGAGCTCACTCCACTTTATACATCGAGAGGGACCTCCCTTCACTTTATACATAGAGAGCGAGCTCCCTCCACTTTATATGTGGAGAGGGAGCTCCATCCACTTCATACATAGAGAGGGAGCTCCGTCCACTTTGGACATAGATAGGGAGCTCCGTCCGCTTTATCCATAGAGAGGGAGCTCCGTCCCCTTTGTCCATCGAGAGGGAGCTCCCTCCACTTGAAACATAGAGAGGGAGCTCCCTGCAAATTATAGATAGAGAGGGAGCTCTCTCCGAATTATACATAGAGACGGAGCTCCCTCCACTTTATCCATGGAGAGTGAGCTCCCTCCACTTTATTCATCGAGAGGGAGCTCCGTCTGCTTTGACATAGAGAGAGAGCTCCGTCCACTTTATATACCGAGAGGGAGCTCCCTCCACTTTATACATAGAGAGGGAGCTCCGTCCACCTTATACATTGAGAGGGAGCGCCATTCACTTTATACATAGAGAGGGAGCTCCCTCCACTTTATACATAGAGAGGGAGCTCCGTCCACTTTGTGCATAGAGAGGGAGCACCGTCCACTTTGTACATAGAGAGGGAGCTCACTCCACTTTATACATCGAGAGGGAGCTCCCTCCACTTTATACATAGAGAGGGAGCTCCCTCCACTTTGTACGTAGAGAGGGAGCTCCCTCCACTTTAGATATAGAGAGGTAGCTCCCTCCAAATTATACAGAGAGAGGCAGCTCCCTCCACTTTATACATAGAGAGGGAGCTCTGTCCACTTTGAACATAGAGAGGGAGCCCACTCCACTTTATTCATCGAGAGGGAGCTCCCTCCACTTTATACGTAGAGAGGGAGCTCCGTCCACTTTGTACATCGAGCGGGAGCTCCCTCCACTTTATACATAGAGCGGGAGCTCCATCCACCTTATTCATAGAGAGGGAGCTCCCTCCACTTGATACATAGAGAGGGAGTTCACTCCACTTTGTACATAGAGATGGAGCTCACTCCACTTTGAACACAGAGATGGAGCTCCCTCCACTTTATGCATAGAGGGGGAGCTCCGTCCACTTTGTACATAGAGAGGGAGCTCCGTCCACTTTGCAAATAGAGAGGGAGCTCACTCCACATTAAATATAGAGTGGGTGCTACCTCCACTTTATACAGAGAGACCGATCTCCGTCCACTTTATACATGGAGAGGGAGCTCCATTCACTTTATACATAGAGAGGGAGCTCCCTCCACTTTATACATAGAGAGGGAGCTCCGTCCACTTTGCACATAGAGAGGGAGCACCGACCACTTTGTACATAGAGAGGGAGCTCACTCCACTTTATACATCGAGAGGGAGCTCCCTCCACTTTATACATAGAGAGGGAGCTCCCCCAACTTTGTACGTAGAGAGGGAGCTCCCTCCACTTTAGATATAGAGAGGGAGCTCCCTCCACTTTATAAAAAGAGGGGGAGCTCCCTGCACTTTGTGCATAGAGAGGGAGCTCCGTCCACTTTGTACAGAGAGAGGGAGCTCCGTCCACTTTATACATATAGAGGGAGCTCCCTCCAAATTATACATAGAGAGGGAGCTCCCTCCTGTTTATACATAGAGAGGGAGCTCCCTCCTGTTTATACATAGAGAGGGAGCTCCCTCCACTTTATACATAGAGAGGTAGCTCCGTCCACTTTATCCATCGAGCGGGAGCTCCCTCCATTTTATACATAGAGAGGGAGCTCCATCCACTTTATTCATAGAGAGGGAGATGCCTGCACTAGATACATAGAGAGGGATTTCCCTCCACTTTATACATAGAGAGGGAGCTCCCTCCACTTTCTACAGAGAGAGGGAGCTCACTCCACTTTATACATAAAGAGGGAGCTCCCATCACTTTGTACATAGAGAGGGAGCTCCCTCCACTTTATACATAGAGAGGGAGCTCCCTCCACTTTTTCATAGGGATGGAGCTCCCTCCAAATTATACATAGAGAGGGAGCTCCGTCCACTTTATACATCGAGCGGGAGCTCCCTCCACTTTACACATAGAGAGGGAGCTCCCTCCACTTTGTACATAGAGAGGGAGCTCACTCCACTTTATACATAAAGAGGGAGCTCCCTCCACTTTGTACAGAGAGATGGAGCTCACTCCACTTTGTACATAGAGATGGAGCTCCCTGCACTTTATACATAGAGAGGGAGCTCCGTCCACTTTGTACATGGAGAGGGAGCTCCGTCCACTTTGCAAATAGAGAGGGAGCTCACTCCACTTTATACATCGAGAGGGACCTCCCTTCACTTTATATGTGGAGAGGGAGCTCCATCCACTTTATATATAGAGTGGGTGCTCCCTCCACTTTATCCATAGAGAGGGAGCTCCATTCACTTTATACATAGAGAGGGAGCTCCCTCCACTTTATACATAGAGAGGGAGCTCCGTCCACTTTGGACATAGAGAGGGAGCACCGACCACTTTGTACATAGAGAGGGAGCTCACTCCACTTTATACATCGAGAGGGAGCTCCCTCCACTTTATACATAGAGAGGGAGCTCCCCCCACTTTGTACGTAGAGAGGGAGCTCCCTCCACTTTAGATACAGAGAGGGAGATCCCTCCACTTTATAAATAGAGGGGGAGCTCCCTGCACTTTGTGCATAGAGAGGGACCTCCGTCCACTTTGCACAGAGAGAGGGAGCTCCGTCCACTTGATACCTATAGAGGGAGCTCCCTCCACTTTGTACATAGAGAGGGAGCTCCCTCCACTTTATACATAGAGAGGGAGCTCACTCCAGTTTATACATAGAGAGGGAGATCCCTCCAAATTATACATAGAGAGGGAGCTCCATCCTGTTTATACATAGAGAGGGAGCTCCCTCCACTTTATACATAGAGAGGGAGCTCCGTCCACTTTGTACAGAGAGAGGGAGCTCCGTCCACTTTATACATATAGAGGGAGCTCCCTCCAAATTATACATAGAGAGGGAGCTCCCTCCTGTTTATACATAGAGAGGGTGCTCCCTCCTGTTTATACAGAGAGAGGGTGCTCCCTCCACTTTATACATAGAGAGGTAGCTCCGTCCACTTTATCCATCGAGCGGGATCTCCCTCCATTTTATAGATAGAGAGGGAGCTCCATCCACTTTATTCATAGAGAGGGAGATGCCTGCACTTGATACATAGAGAGGGATTTCCCTCCACTTTATACATAGAGAGGGAGCTCCCTCCACTTTCTACAGAGAGAGGGAGCTCACTCCACTTTATACATAAAGAGGGAGCTCCCTCCACTTTGTACATCGAGAGGGAGCTCCCTCCACTTTATACATAGAGAGGGAGCTCCCTCCACTTTATACATAGAGAGGGAGATCCCTCCACTTTTTCATAGGGAGGGATCTCCGTCCACTTTATTCATAGAGAGGGATCTCCCTCCACTTTATACATAGAGAGGGAGCTCCATCCATTTTGTACATGGAGAGCGAGCTCCCTCCACTTTATACATAGAGAGGGAGCTCCCTCCAAATTATACATAGAGAGGGAGCTCCCTCCTGTTTATACATAGAGAGGGAGCTCCCTCCACTTTATACATAGAGAGGGAGCTCCGTCCACTTTATACATCGAGCGGGAGCTCCCTCCACTTTACACATAGAGAGGGAGCTCCCTCCACTTTGTACATAGAGAGGGAGCTCACTCCACTTTATACATAAAGAGGGAGCTCCCTCCACTTTGTACAGAGAGATGGAGCTCACTCCACTTTGTACATAGAGATGGAGCTACCTCCACTTTATACATAGAGAGGGAGCTCCGTCCACTTTGTTCATAGAGAGGGAGCTCCGTCCACTTAGCAAATAGAGAGGGAGCTCACTCCACTTTATACATCGAGAGGGACCTCCCTTCACTTTATATGTGGAGAGGGAGCTCCATCCACTTTATATATTGAGTGGGTGCTCCCTCCACTTTATCCATAGAGAGGGAGCTCCATTCACTTTATACATAGAGAGGGAGCTCCCTCCACTTTATACATAGAGAGGGAGCTCCGTCCACTTTGTACATAGAGAGGGAGCACCGACCACTTTGTACACAGAGAGGGAGCTCACTCCACTTTATACATCGAGAGGGAGCTCCCTCCACTTTATACATAGAGAGGGAGCTCCCCCCACTTTGTACGTTGAGAGGGAGCTCCCTCCACTTTAGATACAGAGAGGGAGCTCCCTCCACTTTATAAATAGACGGGGAGCTCCCTGCACTTTGTGCACAGAGAGGGAGCTCCGTCCACTTTGCACAGAGAGAGGGAGCTCCGTCCACTTGATACATATAGAGGGAGCTCCCTCCACTTTGTACATAGAGAGGGAGCTCCCTCCACTTTATACATAGAGAGGGAGCTCACTCCACTTTATACATAGAGAGGGAGCTCCCTCCAAATTATACAAAGAGAGGGAGCTCCCTCCTGTTTACACATAGAGAGGGAGCTCCCTCCACTTTATACATAGAGAGGGAGCTCCGTCCACTTTATACATCGAGCGGGAGCTCCCTCCACTTTATACATCGAGAGGGTGCTCCCTCCAAATTATACATAGAGAGGGAGCTCCCTCCTGTTTATACATAGAGAGGGAGCTCCCTCCACTTTATACATAGAGAGGGAGCTCCGTCCACTTTATACATCGAGCGGGAGCTCCCTCCACTTGACACATAGAGAGGGAGCTCCATCCACTTTATTCATAGAGAGGGAGCTCCCTGCACTTGATACATAGAGAGGGAGTTCCCTCCACTTTATACATAGAGAGGGAGCTACCTCCACATTCTACAGAGAGAGGGAGCTCACTCCACTTTATACATAGAGAGGGGGCTCCCTCCACTTTGTCCATAGAGAGGGAGCTCACTCCACTTTATACATAGAGAGGGAGCTCCCACCACTTTATGCATAGGGAGGGAGCTCCGTCCACATTATGCATAGAGAGGGAGCTCACTCCACTTTATACATAGAGAGGGAGCTCCGATCACTTTATGCATAGGGAGGGAGCTCCGTCCACTTTGTATATAGAGAGGGAGCTCACTCCACTTCATACATAAAGAGGGAGCTCCCTCCACTTTATACATATAGAGGGAGCTCCCTCCAAATTATACATAGAGAGGGAGCTCCCTCCTGTTTATACATAGAGAGGGAGCTCCCTCCTGTTTATACATAGAGAGGGAGCTCCCTCCACTTTATACATAGAGAGGTAGCTCCGTCCACTTTATACATCGAGCGGGAGCTCCCTCCATTTAATCCATAGAGAGGGAGCTCCATCCACCTTATTCATAGAGAGGGAGATGCCTGCACTTGATACATAGAGAGGGATTTCCCTCCACTTTATACATAGAGAGGGAGCTCCCTCCAAATTATACATAGAGAGGGAGCTCCCTCCTGTTTGTACATAGAGAGGGAGCTCCCTCCACTTTATACATAGAGAGGGAGCTCCCTCCAAATTATACATAGAGAGTGAGCTCCCTCCTGTTTATACATAGAGAGGGAGCTCCCTCCACTTTATACATAGAGAGGGAGCTCCTTCCACTATATACATCGAGCGGGAGCTCCCTCCACTTTACACATAGAGAGGGAGCTCCCTCCACTTTGTACATGGAGAGGGAGCTCACTCCACTTTATACATAAAGAGGGAGCTCCCTCCACTTTGTACAGAGAGATGGAGCTCACTCCACTTTGTAGATAGAGATGGAGCTCCCTCCACTTTATACATAGAGAGGGAGCTCCGTCCACTTTGTACATAGAGAGGGAGCTCCGTCCACTTTGCAAATAGAGAGGGAGCTCACTCCACTTTATACATCGAGAGGGACCTCCTTTCACTTTATATGTGGAGAGGGAGCTCCATCCACTTTATATATAGAGTGGGTGCTCCCTCCACTTTATACATAGAGAGGGAGCTCCATTCACTTTATACATAGAGAGGGAGCTCCCTCCACTTTATACATAGAGAGGGAGCTCCGTCCACTTTGTACATAGAGAGGGAGCACCGACCACTTTGTACATAGAGAGGGAGCTCACTCCACTTTATACATCGAGAGGGAGCTCCCTCCACTTTATACATAGAGAGGGAGCTCCCCCCACTTTGTACGTAGAGAGGGAGCTCCCTCCACTTTAGATACAGAGAGGGAGCTCCATTCACTTTATACATAGAGAGGGAGCTCCCTCCACTTTATACATAGAGAGGGAGCTCCGTCCACTTTGTACAGAGAGAGGGAGCTCCGTCCACTTGATACAGAGAGGGAGCTCCCTCCACTTTGTACATAGAGAGGGAGCTCCCTCCACTTTATACATAGAGAGGGAGCTCACTCCACTTTATGCATAGAGAGGGAGCTCCCTCCAAATTATACATAGAGAGGGTGCTCCCTCCTGTTTAGACATACATAGTGAGGGAGCTCCCTCCACTTTATACATAGAGAGGGAGCTCCGTCCACTTTATACATCGAGCGGGAGCTCCCTCCACTTTATACATAGAGAGGGAGCTCCCTCCAAATTATACATAGAGTGGGAGCTCCCTCCTGTTTATACATAGAGAGGGAGCTCCGTCCACTTTATACATCGAGCGGGAGCTCCCTCCACTTTGCACATAGAGAGGGAGCTCCTTCCACTTTATTCATAGAGAGGGAGCTCCCTGCACTTGATACATAGCGAGGGAGTTCCCTCCACTTTATACATAGAGAGGGAGCTACCTCCACATTCTACAGAGAGAGGGAGCTCACTCCACTTTACACATAGAGAGGGGGCTCCCTCCACTTTGTACATAGAGAGGGAGCTCACTCCACTTTATACATAGAGAGGGAGCTCCCACCACTTTTTGCATCGGGAGGGAGCTCCGTCCACATTATGCATAGAGAGGGAACTCACTCCACTTTATACATGGAGAGGGAGCTCCGACCACTTTATGCATAGGGAGGGAGCTCCGTCCACTTTGTACATAGAGAGGGAGCTCACTCCACTTCATACATAAAGAGGGAGCTCCCTCCACTTTGTACATAGAGATGGAGCTCACTCCACTTTGTACATCGAGATGGAGCTCCCTCCACTTTATACAAAGAGAGGGAGCTCCGTCCACTTTGTACATAGAGAGGGAGCTCCGTCCACTTTGCAAATAGAGAGGGAGCTCACTCCACTTTATACATCGAGAGGGACCTCCCTTCACTTTATATGTGGAGAGGGAGCTCCATGCACTTTATATATAGAGTGGGTGCTCCCTCCACTTTATACATCGAGACGGAGCTCCGTCCACTTTGTACACAGAGAGGGAGCTCCATTCACTTTACACATAGAGAGGGAGCTCCCTCCACTTTATACATAGAGAGGGAGCTCCGTCCACTTTGTACATAGAGAGGGAGCACCGACCACTTTGTACATAGAGTGGGAGCTCACTCCACTTTATACATCGAGAGGGAGCTCCCTCCACTTTATGCATAGAGAGGGAGCTCCCCCCACTTTGTACGTAGATAGGGAGCTCCCTCCACTTTAGATATAGAGAGGGAGCTCCCTCCATTTTATAAATAGAGGGGGAGCTCCCTGAACTTTGTGCATAGAGAGGGAGCTCCGTCCACTTTCTCCGTCGAGCGGGAGCTCCCTGCACTTGATACATAGAAAGGGAGTTCCCTCCACTTTATACAGAGAGAGGGAGCTACCTCCACTTTATACATAGAGAGGGGGCTCCCTCCACTTTGTACATAGAGAGGCAGCTCCCTCCACTTTATCCATAGAGAGGGAGCTCACTCCACTTTATACATAGAGAGGGAGCTCCCACCACTTTATGCATAGGGAGGGAGCTCCGTCTACTTTATACATAGAGAGGGAGCTCCATCCATTTTGTACATAGAGAGGGAGCTCACTCCACTTTATACATAAAGAGGGAGCTCCCTCCACTTTGTACATAGAGATGGAGCTCACTCCACTTTGTACATAGAGATGGAGCTCCCTCCACTTTATACAAAGAGAGGGAGCTCCGTCCACTTTGTACATAGAGAGGGAGCTCCGTCCACTTTGCAATGAGAGAGGGAGCTCACTCCACTTTATACATAGAGAGGGACCTCCCTTCACTTTATACATAGAGAGCGAGCTCCCTCCACTTGATATGTGGAGAGGGAGCTCCATCCACTTTATATACAGAGTGGGAGCTCCCTCCACTTTATACATCGAGAGGGAGCTCCGTCCACTTTGGACATAGATAGGGAGCTCCCTCCGCTTTATCCATAGAGAGGGAGCTCCGTCCCCTTTGTCCATAGAGAGGGAGCTCCCTCCACTTTATACATAGAGAGGGAGCTCCCTGCAAATTATAGATAGAGAGGGAGCTCCCTCCAAATTATACATAGAGAAGGAGCTCCCTCCACTTTATCCATAGAGAGTGAACTCCGTCCACTTTATACATAGAGAGGGAGCTCCCTCCACTTTATTCATAGAGAGGGAGCTCAGTCTGCTTTGACATAGAGAGAGAGCTCCCTCCACTTTATATATAGAGAGGGAGCTCCCTCCACTTTATACATAGAGAGGGAGCTCCGTCCACCTTATCCATAGAGAGGGAGTTCCATTCACTTTATACATAGAGAGGGAGCTCCCTCCTCTTTAGACATAGAGAGGGAGCTCCGTCCACTTTGTGCATAGAGAGGGAGCACCGTCCACTTTGTACATAGAGAGGGTGATCACTCCACTTTATACATCGAGAGGGAGCTCCCTCCAATTTATACAGAGAGAGGGAGCTCCGTCCACTTTGAACATGGAGAGGGAGCTCCGTCCACTTTGTACATGGAGAGGGAGCTCACTCCACTTTACACATCGAGAGGGAGCTCCCTCCACGTTATGCATAGAGAGGGAGCTCCGTCCACTTTATACATCGAGCGGGAGCTCCCTCCACTTTGTACATCGAGAGGGAGCTCCATCCACCTGATTCATGGAGAGGGAGCTCCCTCCACTTGATACATAGAGAGGGAGTTCCCTCCACTTTATACATAGAGAGGGAGCTCCCTCCCCTTTCTACAGAGAGAGGGAGCTCACTCCACTTTATACAGAGAGAAGGAGCTCCCTCCACTTTGTACATAGAGAGGGAGCTCCCTCCACTTTATACATAGAGAGGGAGCTCACTCCACTTTATACATAGAGAGGGAGCTCCCTCCACTTTATTCATAGAGAGGGAGCTCCGTTCGCTTTGACATAGACAGGGAGCTCCCTCCACTTTAAATGTAGAGAGGCAGCTCCCTCCACTTTATACATAGAGAGGGAGCTCCGTCCACTTTATACATAGAGAGGGAGCTCCATCCACTTTATCCATAGAGAGGGAGCTCCCTCCACTTTATACATAGAGAGGCAGCTCCCTCCCCTTTGTACATAGAGCGGGAGCTCCGTCCACTTTGTACATAGAGAGCGAGCTCCCTCCACTTTATATATGGAGAGGGAGCTCCCTCCCCTTTATATATAGAGAGGGAGCTCCCTCCACTTAATACATAGAGAGGGAGCTCCCTCCACTTAATACATAGAGAGGGAGCTCCGTCCACTTTGGACATAGAGAGGGAGCTTCCTCCGCTTCATACATAGAGAGGGAGCTCCGTCCAGTTTGTCCATAGAGAGGGAGCTCCGTCCACTTTATACATAATGAGGGAGCTCCCTGCAAATTATAGTTAGAGAGGGAGCTCCGTCCACTTGCTACAAAGAGAGGGAGCTCCCTCCACTTTATTCATAGAGAGGGAGCTCCGTCCGCTTTGACATAGAGAGTGAGCTGCCTCCACTTTCTATGTAGATAGGCAGCTCCCTCTACTTTATGCATAGAGAGGGAGCTCCTTCCACTTTACACATAGAGAGGGAGCTCCCTGCACTTTGGGCTCAGAGAGGGAGCTCCGTCCACTTTGTACATAGTGAGGGAGCTCCCTCCACTTTATGCATCGAGAGGGAGCTCCGTCCACTTTATACATAGAGCGGGAGCTCCCTCCAAATTATACATAGAGAGGGAGCTCCCTCCACTTTATACATAGAGAGGGAGCTCCATCCACTTTGTACATAGAGAGGGAGCTCACTCCACTTTATACATAAAGAGGGAGCTCCCTACACTTTGTACATTGAGAGGGAGCTCACTCCACTTTGTACATAGTGAGGGAGCTCCCTCCACTTTATGCATCGAGAGGGAGCTCCGTCCACTTTATACATCGAGAGGGAGCTCCCTCCACTTTGGACACAGAGAGGGAGCTCCGTTCGCTTTGACATAGAGAGGGAGCTCCCTCCACTTTATCTGTAGAGAGGCAGCTCCCTCCACTTTATACATAGAGAGGGAGCTCCCTTCACGTTGTACATGGAGAGGGAGCTCCGTCCACTTTGTAAATAGAGAGGGAGCTCCCTCCCCTTTGTACATAGAGAGGGAGCTCCGTCCACTTTGAAAATAAAGAGGGAGCTGCCTCCACTTTATACATAGAGGGGGAGCTCCCTTCACTTTGCACACAGAGAGGGAGCTCCGTCCACTTTGTACATGGAGAGGGAGCTCACTCCACTTTATACATCGAGAGGGAGCTCCCTCCACTTTATACATAGAGAGGGAGCTCCCTCCAAATTATACAGAGAGAGGGAGCTCCCTCCTGTTTATACATAGAGAGGGAGCTCACTCCACTATATACATAGTGAGGTAGCTCCGTCCACTTTATACATAGAGAGGGAGCTCCAACCACTTTATCCATCGAGAGGGAGCTCCCTCCAGTTTATACATAGAGAGGGAGCTCCGTGCACTTTGTAAATAGAGAGGGAGCTCACTCCACTTTATACATAGAGAGCGAGCTCCCTCCACTTTCTATATGGAGAGGGAGCTCCCTCCACTTTATATATAGAGAGGGAGCTCCCTCCACTTAATACATAGAGAGGGAGCTCCGTCCACTTTGGACATAGAGAGGGAGCTTCCTCCGCTTCAAACATAGAGAGGGAGCTCCGTCCAGTTTGTCCATAGAGAGGGAGCTCCGTCCACTTTATACATAATGAGTGAGCTCCCTGCAAATTATAGATAGAGAGGGAGCTCCGTCCACTTGCTACATAGAGAGGGAGCTCCCTCCACTTTATTCATAGAGAGGGAGATCCGTCCGCTTTGACATAGAGAGGGAGCTCCCTCCACTTTATATGTAGAGAGGGAGCTCCCTGCACTTTGTGCACAGAGAGGGAGCTCCGTCCACTTTGTACAGAGAGAGGGAGCTCCGTCCACTTTATACATAGAGAGGGAGCTCCATCCACTTTGTACATAGAGAGGAAGCTCACTCCACTTTATACATAAAGAGGGAGCTCCCGACACTTTGTACATGGAGAGGGAGCTCACTCCACTTTGTACATAGTGAGGGAGCTCCCTCCACTTTATGCATAGAGAGGGAGCTCCGTCCACTTGATACACAGAGAGGGAGCTCCCTCCACTTTGGACACAGAGAGGGAGCTCCGTTCGCTTTGACATCGAGAGGGAGCTCCCTCCACTTTATACATAGAGAGGGAGCTCCCTCCACGTTGTACATGGAGAGGGAGCTCCGTCCACTTTGTAAATAGAGAGGGAGCTCCCTCCCCTTTGTCCATAGAGAGGGAGCTCCGTCCACTTTGTAAATAGAGAGGGAGCTGCCTCCACTTTATACATAGAGGGGGAGCTCCCTGCAGTTTGTGCATAGAGAGGGAGCTCCGTCCACTTTGTACATGGAGAGGTAACTCACTCCACTTTATACATCGAGAGGGATCTCCCTCCACTTTATACATAGAGAGGGAGCTCCGTCCACTTTATACATCGAGCGGGAGCTCCCTCCACTTTCTACATAGAGAGGGAGCTCCGTCCACTTTGGACATAGATAGGGAGCTCCATCCACTTTATCAATAGAGAGGGAGCTCCCTCCACTTTATACATAGAGAGGGAGCTCCTTCCCCTTTGTACATAGAGAGGGAGCTCCGTCCACTTTGTAAATAAAGAGGGAGCTCCCTCCACTTTAGACATCGAGAGGGAGCTCCCTCCACTTTATACATGGAGAGGGAGCTCCCACCACTTTGTACATAGAGTGCGAGCTCCCTCCACTTTATATATGGAGAGGGAGCTCCCTCCACTTTATACATAGAGAGGGAGCTCACTCCACTTTATACATGGAGAGGGAGCTCCCTCCACTTTTTCATAGGGAGGGAGCTCCGTTCACTTTATACATAGAGAGGGAGCTCCATCCATTTTGTACATAGAGAGCGAACTCCGCCAATTTGTACAGAGAGAGGGAGCTCCGTCACTTTATACATAGAGAGGGAGCTCCCTCTTAATTATACATAGAGAGGGAGCTCCCTCCACTTTATACATAGAGAGGGAGCTCCGTCCACTTTATACATCGAGCGGGAGCTCCCTCCACTTTATACATAGAGAGGGAGCTCCACCCACTTTATGCATAGAGAGGGAGCTCCGTCCACTTTACACATAGAGAGGGAGCTCCCTGCACTTTGTACACAGAGAGGGAGCTCCGTCCACTTTGTCCAGAGAGAGGGAGCTCCGTCCACTTTATACATGGAGCGGGAGCTCCCTCCAAATTATACATAGAGAGGGAGCTCCTTCCACTTTATACATAGAGAGGGAGCTCCATCGACTTTGTACATAGAGAGGGAGCTCACTCCACTTTATACATAAAGAGGGAGCTCCCTACACTTTGTACATAGAGAGGGAGCTCACTCCACCTTGTACATAGTGAGGGAGCTCCCTCCACTTTATGCATAGAGAGGGAGCTCCGTCCACTTTATACATAGAGAGGAGCTCCCTCCACTTTGGACACAGAGAGGGAGCTCCGTTCGCTTTGACATAGAGAGGGAGCTCCCTCCACTTTATCTGTAGAGAGGCAGCTCCCTCCACTTTATACAAAGAGTGGGAGCTCCCTCCACGTTGTACATGGAGAGGGAGCTCCGTCCACTTTGTAAATAGAGAGGGAGCTCCCTCCCCTTTGTACATGGAGAGGGAGCTCCGTCCACTTTGTAAATAGAGAGGGAGCTGCCTCCACTTTATCCATAGAGGGGGAGCTCCCTGCACTTTGTACATAGAGAGGGAGCTCCGTCCACTTTGTACATGGAGAGGGAGCTCACTCCACTTTATACATCGAGAGGGAGCTCCCTCCACTTTATACATAGAGAGGGAGCTCCCCCCACTTTGTACGGAGAGAGGGAGCTCCCTCCACTATATGCATAGTGAGGGAGCTCCGTTCACTTTAGACATCGAGCATGACCTCCCTCCACTTTATACAGAGAGAGGGAACTCCTTCCACTTTGGACATAGATAGGGAGCTCCATCCACTTTATCCATAGAGAGGGAGCTCCCTCCACTTTATACATAGAGAGGGAGCTCCCTCCCCTTTGCACATAGAGAGGGAGCTCCGTCCACTTTGTAAATAAAGAGGGAGCTCACTCCACTTTATACATCGAGAGGGAGCTCCCTCCACTTTATACATGGAGAGGGAGCTCCCACCACTTTGTACATAGAGAGCGAGATCCCTCCACTTTATATATGGAGAGGGAGCTCCCTCCACTTTATACATAGAGAGGGAGCTCACTCCCCTTTGTACATAGAGAGGGAGCTCCGTCCACTTTGTAAATAGAGAGGGAGCTTACTCCACTTTATACATCGAGAGGGAGCTCCCTTCACTTTATACATGGAGAGGGAGCTCCCACCACTTTGTACATAGAGAGCGAGCTTCCTCCACTTTATATATGGAGAGGGAGCTCCCTCCACTTAATACATAGAGAGGGAGCTCCGTCCACTTTGGACAGAGAGAGGGAGCTTCCTCCGCTTCATACATAGAGAGGGAGCTCCGTCCAGTTTGTCCATAGAGAGGGAGCTCCGTCCACTTTATACATAATGAGGGAGCTCCCTGCAAATTATAGATAGAGAGGGAGCTCCGTCCACTTGCTACATAGAGAGGGAGCTCCCTCCACTTTATTCATAGAGAGGGAGCTCCGTCCGCTTTGACATAGAGAGGGAGCTCCCTCCACTTCATATGTAGAGAGGCAGCTCCCTCCACTTTATGCATGGAGAGGGAGCTCCGTCCACTTTACACATAGAGAGGGAGCTCACACCACTTTATACATGGAGAGGGAGCTCCCACCACTTTGTACAGAGAGCGGGAGCTCCCTCCAAATTATACATAGAGAGGGAGCTCCCTCCACTTTATACATAGAGAGGGAGCTCCATCCACTTTGTACATAGAGAGGGAGCTCACTCTACTTTAGACATAAAGAGGGAGCTCCCTACACTTTGTACATAGAGAGGGAGCTCACTCCACTTTGTACATAGTGAGGGAGCTCCCTCCACTTTATGCATAGAGAGGGAGCTCCGTCCACTTTATTCATAGAGAGGGAGCTCCCTCCACTTTGGACACAGAAAGGGAGCTCCGTTCTCTTTGACATAGAGAGGGTGCTCCCTCCACTTTATATGTAGAGAGGCAGCTCCCTCCACTTTATACATAGAGAGGGAGCTCCGTCCACTTTGTAAATAGAGAGGGAGCTGCCTCCACTTTATACATAGAGGGGGAGCTCCCTGCACTTTGTACATAGAGAGAGAGCTCCGTCCACTTTGTACATGGAGAGGGAGCTCACTCCACTTTCTACATCGAGAGGGAGCTCCCTCCACTTTATACATAGAGAGGGAGCTCCCTCCAAATTATACAGAGAGAGGGAGTTCCCTCCTGTTTGTACATAGAGATGGAGCTCCCTCCACGACATAAATAGTGAGGGAGCTCCGTCCACTTTATACATCGAGCGGGAGCACCCTCCACTTTATACATAGAGAGGGAGCTCCATCCACTTTATTCATAGAGAGTGAGCTCCCTCCACTTGATACATAGAGAGGGAGTTCCCTCCACTTTATACATAGAGAGGGAGCTCACTCCACTTTCTTCAGAGAGAGGGAGCTCTTTCCACTTTGTACACAGAGAGGGAGCTCCCTCAACTTTATACATAAAGAGGGAGCTCACTCCACTTTATACATAGAGAGGGAACTCCCTCCACTTTAAACATAGAGAGGGAGCTCCATCCATTTTGTACATAGAGAGGGAGCTAACTCCACATTATACATAAAGAGGGAGCTCCCTCCACTTTGTACATAGAGATGGAGCTCACTCCACTTTGTACATAGAGAGGGAGCTCCCTCCACTTCATATATAGAGAGGGAGCGCACTCCACTTTATATATGGAGAGGGAGCTCCCTCCACTCAATACATAGAGAGGGTGCTCCGTCCACTTTGGACATAGAGAGGGAGCCCCCTCCACTTTATACATGGAGAGGGAGCTCCGTCCACTTTGGACATAGAGAGGGAGCTCCCTCCACTTTATACATAGAGAGAAAGCTCCGTCCACTTTGTCCATAGAGAGGGAGCTCCGTCCACTTTATACTTCGAGAGGGAGCTCCCTGCAAATTATGGATAGAGAGGGAACTCCGTCCACTTGATACATAGAGAGGGAGCTCCCTTCACTTTAGACACAGAGAGGGAGCTCTTTTCGCTTTGACATAGAGAGGGAGCTCCCTCCACTTTATATGCAGAGAGGCAGCTCCCTCCACTTTATACATAGAGAGAGAGCTCCCTCCACGTTGTACATGGAGAGGGAGCTCCCTCCACTTTGTCAATAGAGAGGGAGCTCCCTCCCCTTTGTGCATAGAGAGGGAGCTCCGTCCACTTTGTAAATAGAGTGGGAGCTCCCTCCACTTTATACATGGAGGGGGAGCTCCCTGCAATTTGTACATAGAGAGGGAGCTCCGTCCACTTTGTACATGGAGAGGGAGCTCACTCCACTTTATACATCGAGAGGGAGCTCCCTCCACTTTATACATAGAGAGGGAGCTCCCTCCAAATTATACATAGAGAGGGAGCTCCCTCCTGTTTATACATAGAGAGGAAACTCCCTCCACTTTATACATAAAGAGGGAGCTCCGTCCAATTTATACATCGAGCGGGAGCTCCCTCCACTTTATACATAGAGAGGGAGCTCCGTCCACTTTGTCCATAGAGAGGGAGCTCCGTCCACTTTATACATAGAGAGGGAGCTCCCTCCACTTTCTACATAGAGAGGGAGCTCACTCCACTTTATACATCGAGAGGGAGCTCCCTCCGCTTTATACATAGAGGGGGAGCTCCCTGCACTTTGTACATAGAAAGGCAGCTCCGTCCACTTTGTACAGAGAGAGGGAGCTCCGTCCACTTTATACATAGAGAGGGAGCTCCCTCCAAATTATACATAGAGAGGGAGCTCCCTCCACTTCATACATAGAGAGGGAGCTCCGTCCACTTTGTACATAGAGGGGGAGCTCCGTCCACTTTGTACATGGAGAGGGAGCTCACTCCACTTTATCCATCGAGAGGGAGCTCCCTCCACTTGATACATGGAGAGGGAGCGCCATCCACTTTATTCAAAGAGAGGGAGCTCCCTCCACATGATACATAGAGAGGGAGTTGCCTCCACTTTATACATGGAGAGGGAGCTCCCTCCACTTTCTACTGAGATAGGGAGCTCACTCCACTTTATACATAGAGAAGTAGCTCCATCCACTTTGTACATAGAGAGGGAGCTCCCTCCACTTTATACATAGAGAGGGAGCTCACTCCACTGTATACATAGAGAGGGAGCTCCCTCCACTTTATACATAGGGAGGGAGCTCCGTCCACTTGATACATAGAGAGGGAGCTCCCTCCACTTTATACATAGGGAGGGAGCTCCGTCCACTTCATACATAGAGAGGGAGCTCCATCCATTTTGTACATAGGCAGGGAGCTCACTCCACTTTATACATAAAGAGGGGGCTCCCTCCACTTTGTACATAGAGATGGAGCTCACTCCACTTTGTACATAGAGAGGGAGCTCCCTCCACTTTATACATAGAGAGGGAACTCCGTCCAATTTGGACACAGAGAGGGAGCTCTCTCCACTTTATACATAGAGAGGGAGCTCCGTCCACTTTGTCCATGGAGAGGGAGCTCCGTCCACTTTATACATCGAGAGGGAGCTTCCTGCAAATTATAGATAGTGAGGGAGCTCCGTCCACTTTATACATAGAGAGGAAGCTCCCTTCACTTTAGACACAGAGAGGGAGCTCCGTTCGCTTTGACATAGAGAGGGAGCTCCCTCCACTTTATATGTGGAGAGGCAGCTCCCTCCACTTTATACATAGAGAGAGAGCTCCCTCCACGTTGTACATGGAGAGGGAGCTCCGTCCAATTTGTAAATAGAGAGGGACTTCCCTCCCATTTGTGCATGGAGAGGGAGCTCCCTGCACTTTGTACAGGGAGAGGGAGCTGCGTCCACTTTGTACATGGAGAGGGAGCTCACTCCACTTTATACATCGAGAGGGATCTCCCTCCACTTTATACATAGAGAGCGAGCTCCCTCCAAATTATACATGGAGAGGGAGCTCCCTCCTGTTTATACATAGAGAGGGAACTCCCTCCACTTTATACATGGAGAGGGAGCTCCGTCCAGTTTATACATCGAGCGGGAGCTCCCTCCACTTTATACATAGAGAGGGAGCTCCATCCACTTTATTCATAGAGAGGGAGCTCCCTCCACTTGACACATAGAGAGGGAGCTCCCTCCACTTTCAACAGAGAGATGGATATCTCTCTCCACTTGATACATAGAGAGGGAGCTCCCTCGACTTTGTACATGGAGAGGGAGCTCCCTCCACTTTAGACATAGGGAGGGAGCTCCGTCCTCTTTATACATAGAGAGGGAGCTCCATCCATTTTGTACATAGAGAGGGAGCTCACACCACTTCAGACATAAAGAGGGAGCTCCCTCCACTTTGTACATAGAGATGGAGCTCACTCCACTTTGTACATAGAGAGGGAGCTCCGTCCACTTTGTACATAGAGAGGGAGCTCCCTCCAATTCACATGTAGAGAGCGAGCTCACTCCACTTTATACATAGAGAGGGAGCTCCGTCCTCTTTGGACATAGAGAGGGAACTCCCTCCACTTTATACACAGAGAGGGAGCTCCGTCCACTTTGTCCATAGAGAGGGAGCTCCTTCCACTTTATACATAGAGAGGGAGCTCCCTGCAAATTCTTGAGAGAGAGGGAGCTCCCTCCAAATTATACATAGAGCGGGAGCTCCCTCCACTTTATACATTGAGAGGGAGCTCCCTTGACATTATACATAGATAGTGAGCTCCGTCCACTTTATAAATAGATAGGGAGCTCCCTCCACTTTATATGTTGAGAGGGAGCTCCCTCGTCTTTATACATTGAGAGGAAGCTCCATCCACTTTATCCATAGAGATGGAGCTCCATCCACTTTATACATAGAGAGGGAGCCCCCTCCACTTTATCCATAGAGAGGGAGCTCCCTCCCCTTTGTACATTGAGAGGGAGCTCCGTCCACTTTGTAAATAGAGAGGGAGCTCACTCCACTTTATACATCGAGAGGGAGCTCCCTCCACTTTGTACATAGAGATGGAGCTCACTCCACTTTGTACATAGAGAGGGAGCTCCGTCCACTTTGTAAATAGAGAGGGAGCTCACTCCACTTTATACATCGAGAGGGAGCTCCCTCCACTTTATACATGGAGAGGGAGCTACCACCACTTTGTACATAGAGAACGAGCTCCCTCCACTTTATATATGGAGAGGGAGCTCCCTCCACTTTATATATAGAGAGGGAGCTCCCTCCACTCAATACATAGAGAGGGTGCTCCGTCCACTTTGGACAAAGAGAGGGAGCTCCCTCCGCTTTATACATAGAGAGGGAGCTCCGCCCACTTTGTCAATTGAGAGGGAGCTCCGTCCACTTTATACATCGAGAGGGAGCTCCCTCCACTTTATACATAGAGAGGGAGCTCCCTCCACTTTCTACAGAGAGAGGGACCTCACTCCACATTATACATAGAGAGGGAGCTCCCTCCACTTTATACATGGAGAGGGAGCTCCGTCCACTTTGTACATCGAGAGGGAGCACCGTCCACTTTGTACAGAGAGAGGGAGCTCACTCCACTTTATGCATCGAGAGGGAGCTCCCTCCACTTTATACATAGAGAGGGAGCTCCCTTGACATTATACATAGATAGTGAGCTCCGTCCACTTTATAAATAGAGAGGGAGCTCCCTCCACTTTATATGTAGAGAGGGAACTCCCTCCACTTTATACATTGAGAGGAAGCTCCATCCACTTGATACATAGAGAGGGAGCTCCATCCACTTTATACATAGAGAGGGAGCTCCCTCCACTTTATACATAGAGAGGGAGCTCCCTCCCTTTTGTACATTGAAAGGGAGCTCCGTTCACTTTCTAAATAGAGAGGGAGCTCACTCCACTTTACACATCGAGAGGGAGCTCCCTCCACTTTATTCATGGAGAGGGAGCTCCCTCAACTTTCTACAGAGAGAGGGACCACACTCCACATTATACATAGAGAGGGAGCTCCTTCCACTTTATACATGGAGAGGGAGCTCCGTCCACTTTGTACATAGAGAGGGAGCACCGTCCACTTTGTACATAGAGGCGGAGCTCACTCCACTTTATACATCGAGAGGGAGCTCCCTCCGCTTTATACATAGAGGGGGAGCTCCCTGCACTTTGTACATAGAAAGGGAGCTCCGTCCACTTTGTACAGAGAGAGGGAGCTCCGTCCACTTTATACATAGAGAGGGAGCTCCCTCCAAATTATACATAGAGAGGGAGCTCCCTCCAATTTATACATAGAGAGGGAGCTCCGTCCACTTTGTACATAGAGGGGGAGCTCCGTCCACTTTGTACATGGAGAGGGAGCTCACTCCACTTTATACATCGAGAGGGAGCTCCCTCCACTTGATACATAGAGAGGGAGCGCCATCCACTTTATTCATAGAGAGGGAGCTCCCTCCACATGATACATAGAGAGGGAGTTCCCTCCACTTTATACATAGAGAGGGAGCTCCCTCCACTTTCTACTGAGATAGGGAGCTCACTCCACTTTATACATAGAGAAGTAGCTCCATCCACTTTGTACATAGAGTGGGAGCTCCCTCCACTTTATACATAGAGAGGGAGCTCCCTCCCATTTGAGCATAGAGAGGGAGCTCCGTCCACTTTGTAAATAGAGAGGGAGCTCCCTCCACTTTATACATGGAGGGGGAGCTCCCTGCACTTTGTACATGGAGAGGGAGCTCCGTCCTCTTTGTACATGGAGAGGGAGCTCACTCCACTTTATACATCGAGAGGGATCTCCCTCCACTTTATACATAGAGAGGGAGCTCCCTCCAAATTATACATGGAGTGGGAGCTCCCTCCTGTTTATACATAGAGAGGGAACTCCCTCCACTTTATACATGGAGAGGGAGCTCCGTCCAGTTTATACATCGAGCGGGAGCTCCCTCCACTTTATACATAGAGAGGGAGCTCCATCCACTTTATTCATAGAGAGGGAGCTCCCTCCACTTGACACATAGAGAGGGAGCTCCCTCCACTTTCAACAGAGAGATGGATATCTCTCTCCGCTTGATACATCGAGAGGGAGCTCCCTCGACTTTGTACATGGAGAGGGAGCTCCCTCCACTTTAGACATAGGGAGGGAGCTCCGTCCTCTTTATACATAGAGAGGGAGCTCCATTCATTTTGTACATAGAGAGGGAGCTCACACCACTTTATACATAAAGAGGGAGCTCCCTCCACTTTGTACATGGAGATGGAGCTCACTCCACTTTGTACATAGAGAGGGAGCTCCGTCCACTTTGTACATAGAGAGGGAGCTCCCTCCAATTCATATGTAGAGAGCGAGCTCACTCCACTTTATACATAGAGAGGGAGCTCCGTCCTCTTTGGACATAGAGAGGGAACTCCCTCCACTTTATACATAGAGAGGGAGCTCCGTCCACTTTGTCCATAGAGAGGGAGCTCCTTCCACTTTATACATAGAGAGGGAGCTCCCTGCAAATTCTTGAGAGAGAGGGAGCTCCCTCCAAATTATACATGGAGCAGGAGCTCCCTCCACTTTATGCATTGAGAGGGAGCTCCCTTGACATTATACATAGATAGTGAGCTCCCTCCACTTTATATGTAGAGAGGGAGCTCCCTCCACTTTATACATTGAGAGGAAGCTCCATCCACTTTATCCAAAGAGATGGAGCTCCATCCACTTTATACATAGAGAGGGAGCTCCCTCCACTTTATCCATAGAGAGGGAGCTCCCTCCCCTTTGTACATTGAGAGGGAGCTCCGTCCACTTTGTAAATAGAGAGGGAGCTCACTCCACTTTATACATCGAGAGGGAGCTCCCTCCACTTTATACATGGAGAGGGAGCTCCCACCACTTTGTGCATAGAGAACGAGCTCCCTCCACTTTATATATGGAGAGGGAGCTCCCTCCACTTTATATATAGAGGGGGAGCTCCCTCCACTCAATACATAGAGAGGGTGCACCGTCCACTTTGGACAAAGAGAGGGAGCTCCCTCCGCTTTATACATAGAGAGGGAGCTCCGCCCACTTTGTCAATAGAGAGGGAGCTCCGTCCACTTTATACATAGAGAGGGAGCTCCCTCCACTTTATACATAGAGAGGGAGCTCCCTCCACTTTCGACAGAGAGAGGGACCTCACTCCACATTATACATAGAGAGGGAGCTCCCTCCACTTTATACATGGAGAGGGAGCTCCGTCCACTTTGTACATCGAGAGGGAGCACCGTCCACTTTGTACATAGAGAGGGAGCTCACTCCACTTTATGCATCGAGAGGGAGCTCCCTACACTTTATACATAGAGAGGGAGCTCCCTCCACTTGGTACGTAGAGAGGGAGCTCCCTCCACTTTATACATTGAGAGGGAGCTCCCTTGACATTATACATAGATAGTGAGCTCCGTCCACTTTATAAATAGAGAGGGAGCTCCCTCCACTTTATATGTAGAGAGGGAGCTCCCTCCACTTTATACATTGAGAGGAAGATCCATCCACTTGATACATAGAGAGGGAGCTCCATCCACTTTATACATAGAGAGGGAGCTCCCTCCACTTTATGCATCGAGAGGGTGCTCCCTCCCCTTTGTACATTGAGAGGGAGCTCCGTCCACTTTCTAAATAGAGAGGGAGCTCACTCCACTTTATACATCGAGAGGGAGCTCCCTCCACTTTGTACATAGAGAGGGAGCACCGTCCACTTTGCACATAGAGGCGGAGCTCACTCCACTTTATACATCGAGAGGGAGCTCCCTCCGCTTTATACATAGAGGGGGAGCTCCCTGCACTTTGTACATAGAAAGGGAGCTCCGTCCACTTTGTACAGAGAGAGGGAGCTCCGTCCACTTTATACATAGAGAGGGAGCTCCCTCCAAATTATACATAGAGAGGGAGCTCCCTCCAATTTATACATAGAGAGGGAGCTCCGTCCACTTTGTACATAGAGGGGGAGCTCCGTCCACTTTGTACATGGAGAGGGAGCTCACTCCACTTTATACATCGAGAGGGAGCTCCCTCCACTTGATACATAGAGAGGGAGCGCCATCCACTTTATTCATAGAGAGGGAGCTCCCTCCACATGATACATAGAGAGGGAGTTCCCTCCACTTTATACATAGAGAGGGAGCTCCCTCCACTTTCTACTGAGATAGGGAGCTCACTCCACTTTATACATAGAGAGGGAGCTCCCTCCACTTTCTACTGAGATAGGGAGCTCACTCCACTTTATACATAGAGAAGTAGCTCCATCCACTTTGTACATAGAGTGGGAGCTCCCTCCACTTTATACATAGAGAGGGAGCTCCCTCCCATTTGAGCATAGAGAGGGAGCTCCGTCCACTTTGTAAATAGAGAGGGAGCTCCCTCCACTTTATACATGGAGGGGGAGCTCCCTGCACTTTGTACATGGAGAGGGAGGTCCGTCCTCATTGTACATGGAGAGGGAGCTCACTCCACTTTATACATCGAGAGGGATCTCCCTCCACTTTATACATAGAGAGGGAGCTCCCTCCAAATTATACATGGAGTGGGAGCTCCCTCCTGTTTATACATAGAGAGGGAACTCCCTCCACTTTATACATGGAGAGGGAGCTCCGTCCAGTTTATACATCGAGCGGGAGCTCCCTCCACTTTATACATAGAGAGGGAGCTCCATCCACTTTATTCATAGAGAGGGAGCTCCCTCCACTTGACACATAGAGAGGGAGCTCCCTCCACTTTCAACAGAGAGATGGATATCTCTCTCCGCTTGATACATCGAGAGGGAGCTCCCTCGACTTTGTACATGGAGAGGGAGCTCCCTCCACTTTAGACATAGGGAGGGAGCTCCGTCCTCTTTATACATAGAGAGGGAGCTCCATTCATTTTGTACATAGAGAGGGAGCTCACACCACTTTATACATAAAGAGGGAGCTCCCTCCACTTTGTACATGGAGATGGAGCTCACTCCACTTTGTACATAGAGAGGGAGCTCCGTCCACTTTGTACATAGAGAGGGAGCTCCCTCCAATTCATATGTAGAGAGCGAGCTCACTCCACTTTATACATAGAGAGGGAGCTCCGTCCTCTTTGGACATAGAGAGGGAACTCCCTCCACTTTATACATAGAGAGGGAGCTCCGTCCACTTTGTCCATAGAGAGGGAGCTCCTTCCACTTTATACATAGAGAGGGAGCTCCCTGCAAATTCTTGAGAGAGAGGGAGCTCCCTCCAAATTATACATAGAGCAGGAGCTCCCTCCACTTTATACATTGAGAGGGAGCTCCCTTGACATTATACATAGATAGTGAGCTCCCTCCACTTTATATGTAGAGAGGGAGCTCCCTCCACTTTATACATTGAGAGGAAGCTCCATCCACTTTATCCAAAGAGATGGAGCTCCATCCACTTTATACATAGAGAGGGAGCTCCCTCCACTTTATCCATAGAGAGGGAGCTCCCTCCCCTTTGTACATTGAGAGGGAGCTCCGTCCACTTTGTAAAGAGAGAGGGAGCTCCCTCCACTTTATACATCGAGAGGGAGCTCCCTCCACTTTATACTTGGAGAGGGAGCTCCCACCACTTTGTGCATAGAGAACGAGCTCCCTCCACTTTATATATGGAGAGGGAGCTCCCTCCACTTTATATATAGAGAGGGAGCTCCCTCCACTCAATACATAGAGAGGGTGCACCGTCCACTTTGGACAAAGAGAGGGAGCTCCCTCCGCTTTATACATAGAGAGGGAGCTCCGCCCACTTTGTCAACAGAGAGGGAGCTCCGTCCACTTTATACATAGAGAGGGAGCTCCCTCCACTTTATACATAGAGAGGGAGCTCCCTCCACTTTCGACAGAGAGAGGGACCTCACTCCACATTATACATAGAGAGGGAGCTCCCTCCACTTTATACATGGAGAGGGAGCTCCGTCCACTTTGTACATAGAGAGGGAGCTCACTCCACTTTATGCATCGAGAGGGAGCTCCCTCCACTTTATACATAGAGAGGGAGCTCCCTCCACTTTGTACGTAGAGAGGGAGCTCCCTCCACTTTATACATTGAGAGGGAGCTCCCTTGACATTATACATAGATAGTGAGCTCCGTCCACTTTATAAATAGAGAGGGAGCTCCCTCCACTTTATATGTAGAGAGGGAGCTCCCTCCACTTTATACATTGAGAGGAAGATCCATCCACTTGATACATAGAGAGGGAGCTCCATCCACTTTATACATAGAGAGGGAGCTCCCTCCACTTTATACATCGAGAGGGAGCTCCCTCCCCTTTGTACATTGAGAGGGAGCTCCGTCCACTTTCTAAATCGAGAGGGAGCTCACTCCACTTTATACATCGAGAGGGAGCTCCCTCCACTTTATACATGGAGAGGGAGCTCCCTCCACTTTCTACAGAGAGAGGGACCTCACTCCACATTATACATAGAGAGGGAGCTCCTTCCACTTTATACATGGAGAGGGAGCTCCGTCCACTTTGTACATAGAGAGGGAGCACCGGCCACTTTGTACATAGAGAGGGAGCTCACTCCACTTTATGCATCGAGAGGGAGCTCCCTCCACTTTATACATAGAGAGGGAGCTCCCTCCACTTTGTACGTAGAGAGGGAGCTCCCTCCACTTTAGATATAGAGAGGGAGCTCCGTCCACTTTAGACATAGAGGGGGAGCTCCCTGCACTTTGTACATAGAGAGGGAGCTCCGTCCACTTTGTACAGAGAGAGGGAGCTCCGTCCAATTTGTACATGGAGAGGGAGCTCCGTCCACTTTGTACATGGAGTGGGAGCTCACTCCACTTTATACATCGAGAGGGAGCTCCCTCCACTTTATACATAGAGAGGGAGCTCCCTCCAAATTATACATAGAGAGGGAGCTCCATCCTGTTTTTACATAGAGAGGGAGCTCCCTCCACTTTATACATAGAGATGGAGCTCCGTCCACTTTATACAAAAAGAGGGAGCTCCATCCACATTATTCATAGAGAGGGAGCTCCCTCAACTTGATACATAGAGAGGGAGTTCCCTCCACTTTGTACATAGAGAGGGAGCTCACTCCACTTTGTACATAGAGAGGGAGCTCCCTCCACTTTATACATGGAGAGGGAGTTCCGTCCACTTTGTACATCGAGAGGGAGCTCCCTCGACTTTGCACATAGAGAGGGAGCTCCCTCCACTTTATACATCGAGAGGGAGCTCACTCCACTTTATACATAGAGAGGGAGCTCACTCCACTTTATACAGAGAGAGGGAGCTCCCTGCAAATTATAGATAGAGAGGGAGCTCCCTCCAAATTATACACAGAGCGGGAGCTCCCTCCACTTTATACATTGAGAGGGAGCTCCCTCCACATTATACATAGAGAGTGAGCTCCGTCCACTTTATACATAGAGAGGGAGCTCCCTCCACTTTAGACACAGAGAGGGAGCTCCGTTCGCTTTCACATAGAGAGGGAGCTCCCTCCACTTTATATGTAGAGAGGCAGCTCCCTCCACTTGATACATAGAGAGGGAGCTCTATCCACTTTATACATAGAGAGGGAGCTCCCTCCACTTTATACATAGAGAGGGTGCTCCCTCCCCTTTGTACATAGAGAGGGAGCTCCGTCCACTTTGTAAATAGAGAGGGAGCTCACTCCACTTTATACATCAAGAGGGAGCTCCCTCCACTTTATACTTGGAGAGGGAGCTCCCACCACTTTGTACATAGAGAGCGAGCTCCCTCCACTTTATATATTGAGAGGGAGCTCCCTCCACTTTATATATAAAGAGGGAGCTCCCTCCACTTAATACATAGAGAGGGTGCTCCGTCCACTTTGTCCAGAGAGAGGGATCTCCGTCCACTTTATACAAGGAGAGGGAGCTCCCTCCACTTTTTTTTTTAGAACTTTGCAGCGCAGTACAGGCCCGTCGGCCCTCGATGTTGCGCCGATCATCTGACCTACACTATTCCACTTTCATCCATATGTCTATCCAATGACCACTTAAATGCCCTTAATGTTGGCGAGTCTACTACTGTTGCAGGCGGGGCGTTCCACGCCCCTACTACTCTCTGCGTAAAGAAACTACTTCTGACATCTGTCCTATATCTTTCACCCCTCAACTTAAAGCTATGTCCCCTCGTGTTTGCCATCATCATCCGAGGAAAAAGACTCTCACTATCCACCCTATCTAACCCTCTGATTATCTTGTATGTCTCTATTAAGTCACCTCTCCTCCTCCTTCTCTCTAACGAAAACAACCCCAAGTCCCTCAGCCTTTCCTCGTAAGACCTTCCTTCCATACCAGGCAACATCCTAGTAAATCTCCTCTGCACCCTTTCCAAAGCTTCCACATCCTTCCTATAATGCGGTGACCAGAACTGCACGCAATACTCAAGGTGCGGCCTCACCAGAGTTTTGTACAGCTGCATCATGACCTCGTGGCTCTGAAACTCGATCCCCCTACTAATAAAAGCTAACACACCACATGCCTTCTTAACAGCCCAATTAACCTGGGTAGCAACTTTCAGGGATTTATGTACCTGGACACCAAGATCTCGCTGCTCATCTACACTACCAAGAATCTTCCCATTAGCCCAGTACTCTGCATTGCTGTTACTCCTTCCAAAGTGAATCACCTCACACTTCTCCGCATTAAACTCCATTTGCCATCTCTCAGCCCAGCTCTGCAGCCTATCTATGTCCCTCTGTACCCTACAACGCCCTTCGACACTATCCACAACTCCACCGACCTTCGTGTCATCCGCAAATTTACTAACCCACCCTTCTGCACCCTCATCCAGGTCGTTTATAAAAATGTCAAACAGCAGTGGCCCCAAAACAGAACCTTGCGGTACACCACTAGTAACTAAACTCCAGGATGAACATTTGCCATCAACCACCACCCTCTGTCTTCTTTCAGCTAGCCAATTTCTGATCCAAAGCTCTAAATCACCTTCAACCCCATACTTCCGTATTTTCTGCAATAGCCTACCATGGGGAACCTTATCAAACGCCTTACTGAAATCCATGTACACCACATCCACGGCTTTACCCTCATCCACCTGTTTGGTCACCTTCTCGAAAAACTCAATAAGGTTTGTGAGGCACGACCTACCTTTCACAAAACCGTGCTGACTATCGCAAATGATCTTATTCTTTTCAAGATGATTATAAATCCTGTTTCTTATAACCTTTTCCAACATTTTACCCACAACCGAAGTCAGGCTCACAGGTCTATAATTACCAGGGCTGTCTCTGCTCCCCTTCTTGAACAAGGGGACAACATTTGCTATCCTCCAGTCCTCCGGCACTACTCCTGTCGACACTGACGACATAAAGATCAACAACAACGGCTCTGCAATCTCCTCCCTGGCTTCCCAGAGAATCCTAGGATAAATCCCATCTGGCCCAGGGGACTTATCTATTTTCACTCTTTCCAAAATTGCTAACACCTCCTCCTTGTGAATCTCAATCCCATCGAGCCTAGTCGGCTGTTACTCAGTAATCTCCTCGGCAACATTTTCTTTTTCTACTGTAAATACTGACGAAAAATATTCATTTAACGCTTCCCCTATCTCCTCTGATTCTGCACACAACTTCCCACCACTATCCTTGATTGGCCCTGTTCTAACTCTTATCATTCTTTTATTCCTCATATACCTATAGAAAGCCTTAGGGTTTTCTTTGATCCAGTCCGCCAATGACTTCTCGTGTCCTCTCCTTGCTCTTCTTAGCACTCCCTTTAGATTCTTCCTGGCTAGCTTGTAACTCTCAAGAGCCCTAACTGAGCCTTCACGTCTCATCCTAACATAAGCCGCCCTCTTCCTCTTGACAAGCGCTTCAACTTCTTGAGTAAACCACGGCTCCCTCGCTCGACAACGTCCTCCCTGCCTGACAGGTACATACTTATCAAGGACACGCATTAGCTGCTCCTTGAATAAGCTCCACATTTCGTTTGTGCCCATCCCCTGCAGTTTCCTTCCCCATCCTACACATCCTAAATGTTGCCTAATCGCGTCATAATTTCCTTTCCCCCAGCTATAATTCTTGCCCTGCGGTATATACCTGTCCCTGCCCATCGCTAAGGTAAACCTAACCGAATTGTGATCACTATCGCCAAAGTGCTCACGAAACTCCCTCCACTTTGTACATAGAGAGGGAGCTCCCCATAGAGAGGGAGCTCCGTCCACTTTGTACATAGAGAGGGAGCTCCCTCCACTTTCGACAGAGAGAGGGAGCTCACTCCAATTTATACATAGAGAGGGAGCTCCGGCCACTTTATACATAGAGAGGGAGCTCCCTCCACTTTATTCACAGAGAGGGAGCTCCGTCCACTTTATACATAGAGAGGGAGCTCACTGCAAATTAAAGATGGAGAGGGAGCTCCCTCCAAATTATACATAGAGAGGGAGCTCCCTCCACTTTATACATAGAGAGGGAGCTCCCTCCACTTTATTCATAGAGAGGGAGCTCCATCCACTTTATACATAGAGAGGGAGCTCCCTCCACTTCATACATAGAGAGGGAGCTCCGTCCACTTTGTACATGGAGAGGGAGCTCACTCCACTTAATACATCGAGAGGGAGCTCCCTCCACTTTATACATAGCGAGGGAACTCCCTCCACTTTGTACATAGAGAGGGAGCTTCCTCCACTTTATACTCAGAGAGGGAGCTCCGTCCACTTTATACATAGAGAGGGAGCTCCCTCCAAATTATACATAGAGAGGGAGCTCCCTCCTGTTTATTCATAGAGAGGGAACTCCCTCCACTTTATACATAGAGAGGGAGCTCCATCCACTTTATACATCGAGCGGGAGCTCCCTCCACTTTATACATGGAGATGCAGCTCCATCCACTTTATTCATAGAGAGGGAGCTCCCTCCACTTGATAAATGGAGAGGCTGTTCCCTCCACTTTATACATAGAGTGGGAGCTCCCTGCACTTTCTGCAGAGAGAGGGAGCTCACTCCACTTTATACATAGAGAGGGAGCTCCCTCCACTTTATCCGTAGGGAGGGAGCTCCGTCCACAATATACATAGAGAGGGAGCTCCATCCACTTTATATTTAGAGAGGGAGCTCCCTCCACTTTATACATAGAGAGGGAGCTCCGTCCACTTTGGACATAGAGAGGGAGCTCCCTCCGCTTTATACATAGAGAGGGAGCTCCGTCCACGTTGTCCATAGAGAGGGAGCTGCGTGCACTTTGTACATAGAGAGGGAGCTCCCTGCAAATTACAGATAGAGAGGGAGCTCCCTCCAAATTATACATAGAGAGTGAGCTCCGTCCACTTTATTCACAGAGAGGGAGCTCCCTCCACTTTAGATGTAGAGCGGGCGCTCCCTCCAATTTATACATTGAGAGGGAGCTCCCTCCACTTTATACAAAGAGAGTGAGCTCCGTCCACTTTATTCATAGAGAGGGAACTCCCTCCACTTTAGACATAGAGAGGGAGCTCCGTTCGCTTTGACATAGAGAGGGAGCTCCCTCCACTTTAGATGTAGAGAGGCAGCTCCCTCCACTTTATAGATAGAGAGGGAGCTCCGTCCACTTTATACAGAGAGAGGGATCTCCATCCACTTTATACATAGAGAGGGAGCTCCCTCCACTTTATACATAGGGAGGGAGCTCCCTCCACTTTGTACATAGAGAGGGAGCTCCGTCCACTTTGCAAATAGAGAGGGAGCTCACTCCACTTTACACATCGAGACGGAGCTCCCTCCACTTTATACATGGAGAGGGAGCTCCCTCCACTTTGTACATAGAGAGCGAGCTCCCTCCACTTTATATATGGAGAGGGAGCTCCCTCCACTTTATATATGGAGAGGGAGCTCCCTCCACTTTATATATACAGAGGGAGCTCCCTCCACTTAATACATAGAGACGGAGCTCCGTCCACTTTGTACATAGAGAGGGAGCTCCCTCCGCTTTATACATAGAGAGGGAGATCCGTTCACTTTGTCCATAGAGAGGGAGCTCCGTCCACTTTATACATAGAGAGGGAGCTCCCTGCAAATTATAGATAGAGAGGGAGCTCCGTCCACTTGATACATAGAGAGGGAGCTCCCTCCACTTTATTCATAGAGAGGGAGCTCCGTCCGCTTTGACATAGAGTGGGAGCTCCCTCCACTTTATATGTAGAGAGGCAGCTCCCTCCACTTTATACATAGAGAGGGAGCTCTGTCCACTTTATACATAGAGAGGGAGCTCCCTCCACTTTATACATAGAGAGGGAGCTCCATCCACTTTGTACATAGAGAGGGAGCTCCCTCCACTTTATATATAGAGAGGGAGCTCCCTCCACTTTTTTCATAGAGAGGGAGCTCCGTCCACTTTGGACATGGAGAGGTAGCTCCCTCCACTTTATACATCGTGAGGGAGCTCCGTCCACTTTGTCCATAGAGAGGGAGCTCCGTCCACTTTATACATAGAGAGGAAGCTCCCTGCAAATTTTTGATAGAAAGGGAGCTCCCTCCAAATTATACATAGAGCGGGAGCTCCCTCCACTTTATACATTGAGAGGGAGCTCCCTCCACTTTATACATAGAGAGTGAGCTCCGTCCACTTTATACATAGAGAGGGAGCTCCGTCCACTTTATCCATAGAGAGGGAGCTCCATCCACTTTGTACATAGAGAGGGAGCTCACTCCACTTTATTCATCGAGAGGGAGGTCCCTCCACTTTATACATGGAGAGGGAGCTCCCACCACTTTGTCCATAGAGAGCGAGTTCCCTCCACTTTATATGCGGAGAGGGAGCTGCCTCCACTTTATATATGGAGAGGGAGCTCCCTCCACTTAATACATAGAGAGGGAGCTCCGTCCACTTTGGACATAGAGAGGGAGCTCCCTCCGCTTTATACATAGAGAGGGAGCTCCGTCCACTTTGTCCATAGAGAGGGAGCTCCGTCCACTTTCGACATAGAGAGGGAGCTCCGTCCACTTTATACATAGAGAGGAAGCTCCCTGCAAATTATTGATAGAAAGGGAGCTCCCTCCAAATTATACATAGAGCGGGAGCTCCCTCCACTTTCTTCATTGAGAGGCAGCTCCCTCCACTTTATACATAGAGAGTGAGCTCCGCCAACTTTATACATAGAGAGGGAGCTCCCACCACTTTAGACACAGAGAGGGAGCTCCGTTCGCATTGACATAGGGAGGCAGCTCCCTCCACTTTATATGTAGAGAGGCAGCTCCCTCCACTTTATACATAGAGAGGGAGCTCCGTCCACTTTATACATAGAGAGGGAGCTCCATCCACTTTATACATAGAGAGGGAGCTCCCTCCACTTTAGACATAGAGAGGGAGCTCCCTCCCCTTTGTACATGGAGACAGAGCTCCGTCCACTTTGTAAATAGAGAGGGAGCTCACTCCACTTTATATATCGAGAGGGAGGTCCCTCCACTTTATACATGGAGAGGGAGCTCCCACGACTTTGTTCATAGAGAGGGAGCTCGCTCAACTTTGTACTTAGAGAGGGGGCTCCCTCCACTTAATGCATAGAGAGGGAGCTCCGTCCACTTTATACATAGAGGGGGAGCTCCCTGCACTTTGTACATAGAGAGGGTGCTCCGTCCACTTTGTACATAGAGGGGGAGCTCCCTGCACTTTGTACATAGAGAGGGTGCTCCGTCCACTTTGTACATGGAGAGGGAGCTGACTCCACTTTATACATCGAGCGGGAGCTCCCTCCACTTTATACATAGAGAGGGAGCTCCCGCCACTTGATACATAGAGAGGGAGTTCCCTCCACTTTATCCATAGAGAGTGAGCTCCCTCCACTTTCTACAGAGAGAGGGAGCTCACTCCACTTTATACATAGAGAGGGAGCTCCCTCCACTTTATACATAGAGAGGGAGCTCCCTCCACTTTATATTTAGAGAGGCAGCTCCCTCCACTTTATACATAGAGAGGGAGCTCCGTCCACTTTATACATAGAGAGGGAGCTCCATCCAGTTTACACATAGAGAGGGAGCTACCTCCCCTTTGTGCATAGAGAGGGATCTCCTTCCACTTTGTAAATAGAGAGGGAGCTCCCTCCACTTTATACATGGAGAGGGAGCTCCCTCCACTTTGTACATAGAGTGCGAGCTCCCTCCACTTTATATTTGGAGAGGGAGCTCCCTCCACTTTATATATAGAGAGGGGGCTCACCCCACTTTATACATAGAGAGGGAGCTCCCTCCACTTTGTGCATAGAGAAGGAGCTCCCTCCACTTTATACATAGAGAAGGAGCTCACTCCACTTTATACATAGAGAGGGAGCTCCCTCCACTTTGTACATAGAGAGGGAGTTCCGTCCACTTTATACATAGAGAGGAAGCTCCATCCACTTTGTTCATAGAGAGGGAGCTCACTCCACTTTATACATATATAGGGAGCTCCCTCCATTTTATACATCGAGAGGGAGCTGCGTCTACTTTATACATAGAGAGGAAGCTCCCTCCACTTTATCCAGAGAGAGGGAGCTCCATCCACTTTGTACATAGAGAGGGAGCTCCGTCCACTTTGCACAAAGAGAGGGAGCTCACTTCACTTTATACATGGAGAATGAGCTCCGTCCACTTTGTACATAGAGAGGGAGCTCCCTCCACTTTATACATCGAGAGGGAGCTCCGTCCACTTTGGACATAGAGAGGGAGCTCCCTCCACTTTATACATCGAGAGGGAGCTCCGTCCACTTTGTACATAGAGAGGGAGCTCCCTCCACTTCATACATAGAGAGGGAGCTCCGTCCACTTTATGCATAGAGGGGGAGCTCCCTCCACTTTATACATAGAGAGGGAGCTCCGTCCACTTTATACAGAGAGTGGGAGCTCCCTCCACTTTATACACAGAGAGGGAGCTCCATCCACTTTGCACATAGAGAGGGAGCTCCCACCACTTTATAAATACAGAGGGAGCTCCGTCCACTTTGTACGTAGAGAGGGAGCTCACTCCACTTTGTTCATGGAGAGGGAGCTCCATCCACTTTGTACATAGAGAGGGAGCTCCGTTCACTTTATAGATGGAGAGGGAGCTCCGTCCACTTTGGACAAAGAGATGGAGCTCCGTCCACTTTATACATGGAGATGGTGCTCCCTCCACTTTCTACACAGAGAGGGAGCTTCCTCCACTTTATATATAGAGAGGGAGCTCCCTCCACTTTATACATAGAGAGGGAGCTCCCTCCACTTTATTCATAGAGAGGGAGCTCCCTCCACTTTATAAATAGAGAGGGAGCTCCGTCCACTTTGTACGTAGAGAGGGAGCTCACTCCACTTTATCCATAGAGAGGGAGCTCCATCCACTTTGTACATAGAGAGGGAGCTCCGTTCACTTTGTACAGAGAGAGAGCTCCTTCCACTTTATATATAGAGAGGGAGCTCCCTTCACTTTATAGATGGAGGGGGAGCTCCGTCCACTTTGGACATGGAGATGGAGCTCCGTCCACTTTATACATGCAGAGGGAGCTCCGTCCACTTTGTACTGAGAGAGGGAGCTCCGTCCACTTTATACATAGAGACCGAGCTCCCTCCAAATTTTACATAGAGAGTTAGCTCCCTCCTGTTTGTTCATGGAGAGGGAGCTCCCTCCACTTTAAACATAGAGAGGGAGTTCCGTCCTCTTTCTACATCGGGCGGGAGCTCCCTCCACTTTATACACAGAGAGGGAGCTCCATCCACTTTATACATAGAGAGGGAGCCCCCTCCACTTCATACATAGAGAGGGAGCTCCCTCCACTTCATACATGGAGAGGGAGATCCCTCCACTTTCTACACAGAGAGGGAGCATCCTCCACTTTATACATAGAGAGGGAGCTCCCTCCACTTTAGACATGGAGAGGGAGCTCCCTCCACTTTCTGCAGAGAGAGGGAGCTCACTCCACTTTATACATAGAGAGGGAGCTCCGTCCACTTTATGCATAGAGAGGGAGCTCCCTCCACTTTATACATAGAGAGGGAGCTCCGTCCACTTTATACAGAGAGTGGGAGCTCCCTCCACTTTATACACAGAGAGGGAGCTCCATCCACTTTGCACATAGAGAGGGAGCTCCCACCACTTTATAAATACAGAGGGAGCTCCGTCCACTTTGTACGTAGAGAGGGAGCTCACTCCACTTTGTTCATGGAGAGGGAGCTCCATCCACTTTGTACATAGAGAGGGAGCTCCGTTCGCTTTATAGATGGAGAGGGAGCTCCGTCCACTTTGGACATAGAGATGGAGCTCCGTCCACTTTATACATGGAGATGGTGCTCCCTCCACTTTCTACACAGAGAGGGAGCTTCCTCCACTTTATACATAGAGAGGGAGCTCCCTCCACTTTATTCATAGAGAGGGAGCTCCCTCCACTTTATAAATAGAGAGGGAGCTCCGTCCACTTTGTACAGAGAGAGAGCTCCTTCCACTTTATATATAGAGAGGTAGCTCCCTTCACTTTATAGATGGAGGGGGAGCTCCGTCCACTTTGAACATGGAGATGGAGCTCCGTCCACTTTATACATGCAGAGGGAGCTCCGTCCACTTGAAACATAGAGACCGAGCTCCCTCCAAATTTTACATGGAGAGTTTGCTCCCTCCTGTTTGTTCATAGAGAGGGAGCTCCCTCCACTTTATACATAGAGAGGGAGTTCCGTCCTCTTTATGCATAGAGCGGGAGCTCCCTCCACTTTATACACAGAGAGGGAGCTCCATCCACTTTATACATAGAGTGGGAGCCCCCTCCACTTCATACATAGAGAGGGAGCTCCCTCCACTTCATACATGGAGAGGGAGATCCCTCCACTTTCTGCACAGAGAGGGAGCATCCTCCACTTTATACATAGAGAGGGAGCTCCCTCCACTTTATACATGGAGAGGGAGCTCCCTCCACTTTCTGCAGAGAGAGGGAGATCACTCCACATTATACATAGAGAGGGAGCTCCCTCCACTTTGTACATAGAGATGGAGCTCCCTGCACTTTATACATTGAGAGGGAGCTCACTCCACTTCATACAGAGAGAGGGAGCTCCCTCCACTTTATACATAGGGAGGGAGTTCCGTCCACTTTATACATAGAGAGGAAGCTCCATCCACTTTGTTCATAGAGAGGGAGCTCCCTCCACTTGATACATAGAGAGGGAGCTCCCTCCACTTTATACATAGAGAGGGAGCTCCCTCCACTTTGGACATCGAGAGGGAGCACCATCCACTTTGTACATAGAGAGGGAGCTCCCTCCACTTTGTACATAGAGAGGGAGCTCCCTCCACTTCATGTATAGAGAGGGAGCTTCCTCCACTTTATACATAGAGAGGGAGCTCCCTCCACGTTGTACATGGAGAGGGAGCTCCGTCCACTTTGTACAGAGAGAGGGAGCTCCGTCCACTTTATACAAAGAGAGGGAGCTCCCTCCAAATTATACATAGAGAGGGAGCTCTCTCCTATTTAGACATAGTGAAGGAGCTCCCTCCACTGTATACATAGAGAGGGAGCTCCCTCCACTTTCCACAGAGAGAGAGAGCTCACTCCACTTTATACATAGAGAGGGAGCTCCCTCCACTTTGTACATAGAGAGGGAGCTCCGTTGGCTTTGACACAGAGAGGGAGCTCCCTCCACCTTATATGTAGAGAGTCAGCTCCCTCCACTTTATACATAGAGAGGGAGCTCAGTCCACTTTATACATAGAGAGGGTGCTCCATCCACTTTATGCATAGAGAGGGAGATCCCTCCACTTTATACATAGAGAGGGAGCTCCCTCCACTTTGTACATAGAGAGGGAGATCCGACCACTTTGTAAATAGAGAGGGAGCTCACTCCACTTTATACATCGAGAGGGAGCTCCCTCCACTTTATACATGAAGAGGGAGCTCCCTCCACTTTGTACATGGAGAGCGAGCTCCCTCCACTTTATACATGGAGAGGGAGCTCGCTCCACTTTTTTATAGAGAGGGAGCTCGCTCCACTTTATACAGAGAGAGGGAGCTCCGTCCACATTATACATAGAGAGGGAGCTCCATCCACTTTGTACATAGAGAGGGAGCTCCGTCAACTTTATACATAGAAAGGGAGTTCCCTCCAAATTATTCATAGAGAGGGAGGTCCCTCCTGTTTATACATAGAGAGGGAGCTCCCTCCACTTTATACATAGAGAGGGAGCTCCGTCCACGTTATACATGGAGCGGGTGCTCCCTCCACTTTATACATAGAGAGGGAGCTCCATCCACTTTATTCATAGAGAGGGAGCTCCCTCCACTTGATACATAGATAGGCAGTTCCCTCCACTTTATAGATATAGAGGGAGCTCCCTCCACTTTCTGCACAGAGAGGGAGCTTCCTCCACTTTCTACAGAGAGAGGGAGCTCACTCCACTTTATACATAGAGAGGGAGCTCCCTCCACTTTGTACATGGAGAGTGAGCTGCCTCCACTTTATACATAGGGAGGGAGGTCCGTCCACTTTATACATAGAGAGGGAGCTCCATCCACTTTGTACATAGAGAGGGAGCTCACTCCACTTTATACATCAAGAGGGAGCTCCCTCCACTTTGTACATAGAGAGGGAGCTCCGTCCACTTTGTCCATGGAGAGGGAGCTCCCTCCACCTTATATATAGAGTGGGAGCTCTCTCCACTTTATACATAGAGAGGGAGCTCCGTCCAATTTGGACATAGAGAGGGAGCTCGCACCGCTTTATACATAGAGAGGGAGCTCCGTCCACTTTGTCCACAGAGAGGGAGCTCCGTCCACTTTATACAAAGAGAGGGAGCTCCCTGCAAATTATAGATAGAGATAGAGCTCCCTCCAAATTATACATAGAGCGGGAGCTCCCTCCACTTTATACATTGAGAGGGAGCTCCCTCCACTTTATACATAGAGAGTGAGCTCCGTCCACTTTATGCATAGAGAGGGAGCACCCTCCACTTTATACATAGAGAGGGAGCTCAGTCCACTTTATACTTAGAGAGGGAGCTCCATCCACTTTATACATAGAGAGGGAGCTCCCTCCGCTTTATACATAGAGAGGGAGCTCCCTCCACTTTGCACATAGAGAGGGATCTCCGTCCACTTTGTAAATAGAGAGGGAGCTCACTCCACTTTATAGATCGAGAGGGAGCTCACTCCACTTTATACATAGAGAGGGAGCTCACTCCTCTTTGGACATTGAGAGCGAGCTCCCTCCACTTTCTATATAGAGAGGGAGCTCCCTCCACTTTATACATGGAGAGGGAGCTCCCTCCACTTTGGACATCGAGAGGGAGCTCCGTCCACTTTATGCATCGAGAGGGAGCTTCCTCCAAATTATGCATAGAGATGGAGCTCCCTCCACTTTATACATAGAGAGGGAGCTCCATCCACTTTATTCATAGACAGGGAGCTCACTCCACCTTATACATAGAGAGGGAGCTCCGTCCACTTTGTAAGTAGAGAGGGAGCTCCCTCACTTTATATATAGAGAGGGAGCTCCCTCCACTTTACACATAGAGAGGGAGCTCCGAACACTTTGGACATAGAGAGGGAGCTCCCTCCGCTTTATACATAGAGAGGGAGCTCTGTCCTCATTGTCCATAGAGAGGGAGCTCCGTCCACTTTATAAATAGAGAGGGAGCTCCCTGCAAATTATAGATAGAGAGGGAGCTCCCTCCAAATTATACATAGAGCGAGAGCTCCCTCCACTTTTTACACAGAGAGGGAGCTCCCTCCACTTTATACATAGAGAGTGAGCTAGGTCCTCTTTATACATAGGGAGGTAGCTCCGTCCACTTTATACATAGAGAGGGAGCTCCGTCCGCTTTGACATAGAGAGGGAGCTCCCTGCACTTTATACATTGAGAGGGAGCTCACTCCACTTCATACAGAGAGAGGGAGCTCCCTCCACTTTATACATAGGGAGGGAGTTCCGTCCACTTTATACATAGAGAGGAAGCTCCATCCACTTTGTTCATAGAGAGGGAGCTCCCTCCACTTGATACATAGAGAGGGAGCTCCCTCCACTTTATACATAGAGGGGGAGCTCCCTCCACTTTGGACATCGAGAGGGAGCACCATCCACTTTGTACATAGAGAGGGAGCTCCCTCCACTTTGTACATAGAGAGGGAGCTCCCTCCACTTCATGTATATAGAGGGAGCTTCCTCCACTTTATACATAGAGAGGGAGCTCCCTCCACGTTGTACATGGAGAGGGAGCTCCGTCCACTTTGTACAGAGAGAGGGAGCTCCGTCCACTTTATACAAAGAGAGGGAGCTCCCTCCAAATTATACATAGAGAGGGAGCTCTCTCCTATTTAAACATAGTGAAGGAGCTCCCTCCACTGTATACATAGAGAGGGAGCTCCCTCCACTTTCCACAGAGAGAGAGAGCTCACTCCACTTTATACATAGAGAGGGAGCTCCCTCCACTTTGTACATAGAGAGGGAGCTCCGTTGGCTTTGACACAGAGAGGGAGCTCCCTCCACCTTATATGTAGAGAGTCAGCTCCCTCCACTTTATACATAGAGAGGGAGCTCAGTCCACTTTATACATAGAGAGGGTGCTCCATCCACTTTATGCATAGAGAGGGAGATCCCTCCACTTTATACATAGAGAGGGAGCTCCCTCCACTTTGTACATAGAGAGGGAGATCCGACCACTTTGTAAATAGAGAGGGAGCTCACTCCACTTTATACATCGAGAGGGAGCTCCCTCCACTTTATACATGAAGAGGGAGCTCCCTCCACTTTGTACATGGAGAGCGAGCTCCCTCCACTTTATACATGGAGAGGGAGCTCGCTCCACTTTTTTATAGAGAGGGAGCTCGCTCCACTTTATACAGAGAGAGGGAGCTCCGTCCACATTATACATAGAGAGGGAGCTCCATCCACTTTGTACATAGAGAGGGAGCTCCGTCAACTTTATACATAGAAAGGGAGTTCCCTCCAAATTATTCATAGAGAGGGAGGTCCCTCCTGTTTATACATAGAGAGGGAGCTCCCTCCACTTTATACATAGAGAGGGAGCTCCGTCCACGTTATACATGGAGCGGGTGCTCCCTCCACTTTATACATAGAGAGGGAGCTCCATCCACTTTATTCATAGAGAGGGAGCTCCCTCCACTTGATACATAGATAGGCAGTTCCCTCCACTTTATAGATATAGAGGGAGCTCCCTCCACTTTCTGCACAGAGAGGGAGCTTCCTCCACTTTCTACAGAGAGAGGGAGCTCACTCCACTTTATACATAGAGAGGGAGCTCCCTCCACTTTGTACATGGAGAGGGAGCTGCCTCCACTTTATACATAGGGAGGGAGGTCCGTCCACTTTATACATAGAGAGGGAGCTCCATCCACTTTGTACATAGAGAGGGAGCTCACTCCACTTTATACATCAAGAGGGAGCTCCCTCCACTTTGTACATAGAGAGGGAGCTCCGTCCACTTTGTCCATGGAGAGGGAGCTCCCTCCACCTTATATATAGAGTGGGAGCTCTCTCCACTTTATACATAGAGAGGGAGCTCCGTCCAATTTGGACATAGAGAGGGAGCTCGCACCGCTTTATACATAGAGAGGGAGCTCCGTCCACTTTGTCCACAGAGAGGGAGCTCCGTCCACTTTATACAAAGAGAGGGAGCTCCCTGCAAATTATAGATAGAGATAGAGCTCCCTCCAAATTATACATAGAGCGGGAGCTCCCTCCACTTTATACATTGAGAGGGAGCTCCCTCCACTTTATACATAGAGAGTGAGCTCCGTCCACTTTATGCATAGAGAGGGAGCACCCTCCACTTTATACATAGAGAGGGAGCTCAGTCCACTTTATACTTAGAGAGGGAGCTCCATCCACTTTATACATAGAGAGGGAGCTCCCTCCGCTTTATACATAGAGAGGGAGCTCCCTCCACTTTGCACATAGAGAGGGATCTCCGTCCACTTTGTAAATAGAGAGGGAGCTCACTCCACTTTATAGATCGAGAGGGAGCTCACTCCACTTTATACATAGAGAGGGAGCTCACTCCTCTTTGGACATTGAGAGCGAGCTCCCTCCACTTTCTATATAGAGAGGGAGCTCCCTCCACTTTATACATGGAGAGGGAGCTCCCTCCACTTTGGACATCGAGAGGGAGCTCCGTCCACTTTATGCATCGAGAGGGAGCTTCCTCCAAATTATGCATAGAGATGGAGCTCCCTCCACTTTATACATAGAGAGGGAGCTCCATCCACTTTATTCATAGACAGGGAGCTCACTCCACCTTATACATAGAGAGGGAGCTCCGTCCACTTTGTAAGTAGAGAGGGAGCTCCCTCACTTTATATATAGAGAGGGAGCTCCCTCCACTTTACACATAGAGAGGGAGCTCCGAACACTTTGGACATAGAGAGGGAGCTCCCTCCGCTTTATACATAGAGAGGGAGCTCTGTCCTCATTGTCCATAGAGAGGGAGCTCCGTCCACTTTATAAATAGAGAGGGAGCTCCCTGCAAATTATAGATAGAGAGGGAGCTCCCTCCAAATTATACATAGAGCGAGAGCTCCCTCCACTTTTTACACAGAGAGGGAGCTCCCTCCACTTTATACATAGAGAGTGAGCTAGGTCCTCTTTATACATAGGGAGGTAGCTCCGTCCACTTTATACATAGAGAGGGAGCTCCGTCCGCTTTGACATAGAGAGGGAGCTCCCTCCACTTTATATATAGAGAGGGAGCTCCGTCCACTTTATACATCGAGAGGGAGCTCCGTCCACTTTATACATAGAGAGGAAGCTCCCTCCACTTTATTCATAGACGGGGAGCTCACTCCACTTTATATCTCGAGAGGGAGCTCCCTCCACTTTCCACAGAGAGAGGTAGCTCACTCCACTTTATACATAGAGAGGGAGTTCCGTCCACTTTGGAAATAGAGACGGAGCGCACTCCACCTTACACATAGAGAGGGAGCTCCCTCCACTTTGTACATAGAAAGGGAGCTCCGTCCACTTTGTACATAGAGAGGGTGCTCCGTCCACTTCGTACATAGAGAGGGAGCTCCCTCCAAATGACACATAGAGAGGTAGCTCCATCCACTTTATACATAGAGAGGGAGCTCCCTCCACTTTATACATTGAGAGGGAGCTCCCTCCACTTTATACATAGAGAGTGAGCTCCGTCCACTTTATGCATAGAGAGGGAGCACCCTCCACTTTATACATAGAGAGGGAGCTCCATCCACTTTGTACATAGAGAGGGAGCTCCGTCAACTTTATACATAGAAAGGGAGTTCCCTCCAAATTATTCATAGAGAGGGAGGTCCCTCCTGTTTATACATAGAGAGGGAGCTCCCTCCACTTTATACATAGAGAGGGAGCTCCGTCCACGTTATACATGGAGCGGGTGCTCCCTCCACTTTATACATAGAGAGGGAGCTCCATCCACTTTATTCATAGAGAGGGAGCTCCCTCCACTTGATACATAGATAGGCAGTTCCCTCCACTTTATAGATATAGAGGGAGCTCCCTCCACTTTCTGCACAGAGAGGGAGCTTCCTCCACTTTCTACAGAGAGAGGGAGCTCACTCCACTTTATACATAGAGAGGGAGCTCCCTCCACTTTGTACATGGAGAGTGAGCTGCCTCCACTTTATACATAGGGAGGGAGGTCCGTCCACTTTATACATAGAGAGGGAGCTCCATCCACTTTGTACATAGAGAGGGAGCTCACTCCACTTTATACATCAAGAGGGAGCTCCCTCCACTTTGTACATAGAGAGGGAGCTCCGTCCACTTTGTCCATGGAGAGGGAGCTCCCTCCACCTTATATATAGAGTGGGAGCTCTCTCCACTTTATACATAGAGAGGGAGCTCCGTCCAATTTGGACATAGAGAGGGAGCTCGCACCGCTTTATACATAGAGAGGGAGCTCCGTCCACTTTGTCCACAGAGAGGGAGCTCCGTCCACTTTATACAAAGAGAGGGAGCTCCCTGCAAATTATAGATAGAGATAGAGCTCCCTCCAAATTATACATAGAGCGGGAGCTCCCTCCACTTTATACATTGAGAGGGAGCTCCCTCCACTTTATACATAGAGAGTGAGCTCCGTCCACTTTATGCATAGAGAGGGAGCACCCTCCACTTTATACATAGAGAGGGAGCTCAGTCCACTTTATACTTAGAGAGGGAGCTCCATCCACTTTATACATAGAGAGGGAGCTCCCTCCGCTTTATACATAGAGAGGGAGCTCCCTCCACTTTGCACATAGAGAGGGATCTCCGTCCACTTTGTAAATAGAGAGGGAGCTCACTCCACTTTATAGATCGAGAGGGAGCTCACTCCACTTTATACATAGAGAGGGAGCTCACTCCTCTTTGGACATTGAGAGCGAGCTCCCTCCACTTTCTATATAGAGAGGGAGCTCCCTCCACTTTATACATGGAGAGGGAGCTCCCTCCACTTTGGACATCGAGAGGGAGCTCCGTCCACTTTATGCATCGAGAGGGAGCTTCCTCCAAATTATGCATAGAGATGGAGCTCCCTCCACTTTATACATAGAGAGGGAGCTCCATCCACTTTATTCATAGACAGGGAGCTCACTCCACCTTATACATAGAGAGGGAGCTCCGTCCACTTTGTAAGTAGAGAGGGAGCTCCCTCACTTTATATATAGAGAGGGAACTCCCTCCACTTTACACATAGAGAGGGAGCTCCGAACACTTTGGACATAGAGAGGGAGCTCCCTCCGCTTTATACATAGAGAGGGAGCTCTGTCCTCATTGTCCATAGAGAGGGAGCTCCGTCCACTTTATAAATAGAGAGGGAGCTCCCTGCAAATTATAGATAGAGAGGGAGCTCCCTCCAAATTATACATAGAGCGAGAGCTCCCTCCACTTTTTACACAGAGAGGGAGCTCCCTCCACTTTATACATAGAGAGTGAGCTAGGTCCTCTTTATACATAGGGAGGTAGCTCCGTCCACTTTATACATAGAGAGGGAGCTCCGTCCGCTTTGACATAGAGAGGGAGCTCCCTGCACTTTATACATTGAGAGGGAGCTCACTCCACTTCATACAGAGAGAGGGAGCTCCCTCCACTTTATACATAGGGAGGGAGTTCCGTCCACTTTATACATAGAGAGGAAGCTCCATCCACTTTGTTCATAGAGAGGGAGCTCCCTCCACTTGATACATAGAGAGGGAGCTCCCTCCACTTTATACATAGAGGGGGAGCTCCCTCCACTTTGGACATCGAGAGGGAGCACCATCCACTTTGTACATAGAGAGGGAGCTCCCTCCACTTTGTACATAGAGAGGGAGCTCCCTCCACTTCATGTATATAGAGGGAGCTTCCTCCACTTTATACATAGAGAGGGAGCTCCCTCCACGTTGTACATGGAGAGGGAGCTCCGTCCACTTTGTACAGAGAGAGGGAGCTCCGTCCACTTTATACAAAGAGAGGGAGCTCCCTCCAAATTATACATAGAGAGGGAGCTCTCTCCTATTTAAACATAGTGAAGGAGCTCCCTCCACTGTATACATAGAGAGGGAGCTCCCTCCACTTTCCACAGAGAGAGAGAGCTCACTCCACTTTATACATAGAGAGGGAGCTCCCTCCACTTTGTACATAGAGAGGGAGCTCCGTTGGCTTTGACACAGAGAGGGAGCTCCCTCCAACTTATATGTAGAGAGTCAGCTCCCTCCACTTTATACATAGAGAGGGAGCTCAGTCCACTTTATACATAGAGAGGGTGCTCCATCCACTTTATGCATAGAGAGGGAGATCCCTCCACTTTATACATAGAGAGGGAGCTCCCTCCACTTTGTACATAGAGAGGGAGATCCGACCACTTTGTAAATAGAGAGGGAGCTCACTCCACTTTATACATCGAGAGGGAGCTCCCTCCACTTTATACATGAAGAGGGAGCTCCCTCCACTTTGTACATGGAGAGCGAGCTCCCTCCACTTTATACATGGAGAGGGAGCTCGCTCCACTTTTTTATAGAGAGGGAGCTCGCTCCACTTTATACAGAGAGAGGGAGCTCCGTCCACATTATACATAGAGAGGGAGCTCCATCCACTTTGTACATAGAGAGGGAGCTCCGTCAACTTTATACATAGAAAGGGAGTTCCCTCCAAATTATTCATAGAGAGGGAGGTCCCTCCTGTTTATACATAGAGAGGGAGCTCCCTCCACTTTATACATAGAGAGGGAGCTCCGTCCACGTTATACATGGAGCGGGTGCTCCCTCCACTTTATACATAGAGAGGGAGCTCCATCCACTTTATTCATAGAGAGGGAGCTCCCTCCACTTGATACATAGATAGGCAGTTCCCTCCACTTTATAGATATAGAGGGAGCTCCCTCCACTTTCTGCACAGAGAGGGAGCTTCCTCCACTTTCTACAGAGAGAGGGAGCTCACTCCACTTTATACATAGAGAGGGAGCTCCCTCCACTTTGTACATGGAGAGGGAGCTGCCTCCACTTTATACATAGGGAGGGAGGTCCGTCCACTTTATACATAGAGAGGGAGCTCCATCCACTTTGTACATAGAGAGGGTGCTCACTCCACTTTATACATCAAGAGGGAGCTCCCTCCACTTTGTACATAGAGAGGGAGCTCCGTCCACTTTGTCCATGGAGAGGGAGCTCCCTCCACCTTATATATAGAGTGGGAGCTCTCTCCACTTTATACATAGAGAGGGAGCTCCGTCCAATTTGGACATAGAGAGGGAGCTCGCACCGCTTTATACATAGAGAGGGAGCTCCGTCCACTTTGTCCACAGAGAGGGAGCTCCGTCCACTTTATACAAAGAGAGGGAGCTCCCTGCAAATTATAGATAGAGATAGAGCTCCCTCCAAATTATACATAGAGCGGGAGCTCCCTCCACTTTATACATTGAGAGGGAGCTCCCTCCACTTTATACATAGAGAGTGAGCTCCGTCCACTTTATGCATAGAGAGGGAGCACCCTCCACTTTATACATAGAGAGGGAGCTCAGTCCACTTTATACTTAGAGAGGGAGCTCCATCCACTTTATACATAGAGAGGGAGCTCCCTCCGCTTTATACATAGAGAGGGAGCTCCCTCCACTTTGCACATAGAGAGGGATCTCCGTCCACTTTGTAAATAGAGAGGGAGCTCACTCCACTTTATAGATCGAGAGGGAGCTCACTCCACTTTATACATAGAGAGGGAGCTCACTCCTCTTTGGACATTGAGAGCGAGCTCCCTCCACTTTCTATATAGAGAGGGAGCTCCCTCCACTTTGGACATCGAGAGGGAGCTCCGTCCACTTTATGCATCGAGAGGGAGCTTCCTCCAAATTATGCATAGAGATGGAGCTCCCTCCACTTTATACATAGAGAGGGAGCTCCATCCACTTTATTCATAGACAGGGAGCTCACTCCACCTTATACATAGAGAGGGAGCTCCGTCCACTTTGTAAGTAGAGAGGGAGCTCCCTCACTTTATATATAGAGAGGGAGCTCCCTCCACTTTACACATAGAGAGGGAGCTCCGAACACTTTGGACATAGAGAGGGAGCTCCCTCCGCTTTATACATAGAGAGGGAGCTCTGTCCTCATTGTCCATAGAGAGGGAGCTCCGTCCACTTTATAAATAGAGAGGGAGCTCCCTGCAAATTATAGATAGAGAGGGAGCTCCCTCCAAATTATACATAGAGCGAGAGCTCCCTCCACTTTTTACACAGAGAGGGAGCTCCCTCCACTTTATACATAGAGAGTGAGCTAGGTCCTCTTTATACATAGGGAGGTAGCTCCGTCCACTTTATACATAGAGAGGGAGCTCCGTCCGCTTTGACATAGAGAGGGAGCTCCCTCCACTTTATATATAGAGAGGGAGCTCCGTCCACTTTATACATCGAGAGGGAGCTCCGTCCACTTTATACATAGAGAGGAAGCTCCCTCCACTTTATTCATAGACGGGGAGCTCACTCCACTTTATATCTCGAGAGGGAGCTCCCTCCACTTTCCACAGAGAGAGGTAGCTCACTCCACTTTATACATAGAGAGGGAGTTCCGTCCACTTTGGAAATAGAGACGGAGCGCACTCCACCTTACACATAGAGAGGGAGCTCCCTCCACTTTGTACATAGAAAGGGAGCTCCGTCCACTTTGTACATAGAGAGGGTGCTCCGTCCACTTCGTACATAGAGAGGGAGCTCCCTCCAAATGACACATAGAGAGGTAGCTCCATCCACTTTATACATAGAGAGGGAGCTCCCTCCACTTTATACATTGAGAGGGAGCTCCCTCCACTTTATACATAGAGAGTGAGCTCCGTCCACTTTATGCATAGAGAGGGAGCACCCTCCACTTTATACATAGAGAGGGAGCTCAGTCCACTTTATACTTAGAGAGGGAGCTCCATCCACTTTATACATAGAGAGGGAGCTCCCTCCGCTTTATACATAGAGAGGGAGCTCCCTCCACTTTGCACATAGAGAGGGATCTCCGTCCACTTTGTAAATAGAGAGGGAGCTCACTCCACTTTATTGATCGAGAGGGAGCTCACTCCACTTTATACATAGAGAGGGAGCTCACTCCTCTTTGGACATTGAGAGCGAGCTCCCTCCACTTTCTATATAGAGAGGGAGCTCCCTCCACTTGAGACATAGAGAGGGAGCTCCCTCCACTTTGTACATCGAGAGGGAGCTCCGTCCACTTTATGCATCGAGAGGGAGCTTCCTCCAAATTATGCATAGAGATGGAGCTCCCTCCACTTTATACATAGAGAGGGAGCTCCATCCACTTTATTCATAGACAGGGAGCTCACTCCACCTTACACATAGAGAGGGAGCTCCGTCCACTTTGTAAGTAGAGAGGGAGCTCCCTCACTTTATATATAGAGAGGGAGCTCCCTCCACTTTACACATAGAGAGGGAGCTCCGAACACTTTGGACATAGAGAGGGAGCTCCCTCCGCTTTATACATAGAGAGGGAGCTCCGTCCTCATTGTCCATAGAGAGGGAGCTCCGTCCACTTTATACATAGAGAGGGAGCTCCCTGCAAATTATAGATAGAGAGGGAGCTCCCTCCAAATTATACATAGAGCGAGAGCTCCCTCCACTTTTTACACAGAGAGGGAGCTCCCTCCACTTTATACATAGAGAGTGAGCTAGGTCCTCTTTATACATAGGGAGGTAGCTCCGTCCACTTTATACATAGAGAGGGAGCTCCGTCCGCTTTGACATAGAGAGGGAGCTCCCTCCACTTTATATATAGAGAGGGAGCTCCGTCCACTTTATACATCGAGAGGGAGCTCCGTCCACTTTATACATAGAGAGGAAGCTCCCTCCACTTTATTCATAGACGGGGAGCTCACTCCACTTTATATCTCGAGAGGGAGCTCCCTCCACTTTTCACAGAGAGAGATAGCTCACTCCACTTTATACATAGAGAGGGAGCTCCGTCCACTTTGGAAATAGAGACGGAGCGCACTCCACCTTACACATAGAGAGGGAGCTCCCTCCACTTTGTACATAGAAAGGGAGCTCCGTTCACTTTGTACATAGAGAGGGTGCTCCGTCCACTTCGTACATAGAGAGGGAGCTCCCTCCAAATGACACATAGAGAGGTAGCTCCATCCACTTTATACATAGAGAGGGAGCTCCCTCCACTTTATGCATAGAGTGGGATCTCCCTCCACTTTATACATCGACAGGGAGCTCCATCCACTTTACACTTGGAGAGGGAGCTCCCTCCACTTTATACATAGAGAGGGAGCACAATTCACTTTATACATAGAGAGGGAGCTCCCTCCTCTTTATACACAGAGAGGGAGCTCCCTCCACTTTATACATAGAGAGGGAGCTCCGTCCACTTTGTTCATGGAGAGGGAGCTGCCTCCACTTTATTCATAGAGAGGGCGCTCACTCCACATTGTACATACAGAGGGAGCTCCGTTCACGTTGTGCAGAGAGAGAGCTCCCTCCACTTTATATATAGAGAGGGAGCTCCCTCCACTTCGTACATAGAGTGGGAGTTGCATCCACTTTATACAAAGAGAGGGAGCTCACTCCACTTTATACATAGTGAGAGGGAGCTCCCTCCACCTTATACATAGAGAGGGAGCTTACTCCACTTCATACATTGAGAGGGAGCTCCCTCCACTTTATAAATAGAGAGGGTTCTCCGCCCACTTTATACATAGAGAGGGAGCTCCGTCCACTTTGTACATAGAGAGGGAGCTCACTCCACTTTATGCACAGAGAGGGAGCTCCCTCCAATTTATACATAGAGAGGGAGCTCCCTCCACTTTATACATAGAGAGGGAGCTCCATCCACTTTATACATCGAGAGGGAGCTCCGTTCACTTTGTACATAGAGAGGGAGCTCCGTCCACTTTCGACATAGAGAGGGAGCTCCGTCCACTTTGTACATAGAGATGGAGCTCCGTCCACTTTATACATAGAGAGGGTGCTCCCTCCAAATGACACATAGAGAGGGAGCTCCCTCCTCTTTGTACATAAAGAGGGAGTTCCCTCCTCTTCATACATAGAGAGGGAGCTCCGTCCACTTTATACATAGAGAGGGAGCTCCATCCACTGTACACATAGAGAGGGAGCTGCCTCCACTTTAGACATCGAGAGGAAGCACCATCCACTTTATACATACAGAGGGAGCTCCCTCCCCTTGATACATGGAGTGGGTGCTCACTCCAATTTATACATTGAGAGGGAGCTCCCTCCACCTTCTACATAGAGAGGGATCTCTGTCCACTTTATACATAGAGAGGGAGCTCCGCCCACTTTGTACATGGATAGGGAGCTCCCTCCACTTTATACGTAGAGAAGGCGCTCACTCCACTTTGAACATATAGAGGGAACTTCCTCCACTATACACATAGAGTGGGAGTTCCATCCACCTTATACATAGAGAGGGAGCTCCCTCCACTTGATACATTGAGTGGGTGCTCACTCCACTTTATGCATTGAGAGGGAGCTCCCTCCACCTTCTACATAGAGAGAGATCTCTGTCCACTTTATACATAGAGAGGGAGCTCCATCCACTTTGTGCATAGAGAGGGAGCTCACTCCACTTTATACATAGAGAGGGAACTCCCTCCACTTTATACACAGAGAGGGAGCTCCTTCCACTTTATACATAGAGAGGGAGCTCCGTCCACTTTGTACATGGAGAGGGAGCTCCCTCCACTTTATACGTAGAGAGGGCGCTCACTCCACTTTGTACATATAGAGGGAACTCCCTCCACTATATACATAGAGTGGGAGTTCCATCCACTATATACAAAAAGTGGGAGCTCCCTCCACTTGATACATGGAGTGGGTGCTCACTCCACTTTATACATTGAGAGGGAGCTCCCTCCACCTTCTACATAGAGAGGGATCTCTGTCCACTTTATACATAGAGAGGGAGCTCCGTCCACTTTGTACATGGAGAGGGAGCTCCCTCCACTTTATACGTAGAGAGGGAGCTCACTCCACTTTGTACATATAGAGGGAAATCCCTCCACTACATACATAGAGTGGGAGTTCCATCCTCTTTTTACATAGAGAGGGAGCTCCCTCCACTTGATACATAGAGTGGGTGCTCACTCCACTTTATACATTGAGAGGGAGCTCCCTCCACCTTCGACATAGAGAGGGATCTCTGTCCACTTTATACATAGAGAGGGAGCTCCATCCACTTTGTGCATAGAGAGGGAGCTCACTCCACTTTGTACATAGAGATTGAGCTCCCTGCACTTTGTACGGAGAGAGGGAGCTCACTCCACTTTATCCATAGAGAGGGAGTTCCATCCACTTTGTACACAGAGAGGGAGCTCCGTTCACTTTGCACAGAGAGAGAGCTCCTTCCACTTTATGTATAGAGTGGGAGCTCCATTCACTTTATAGATGGACAGGGAGCTCCGTCCACTTTGGACATGCAGAGGGAGCTCCGTCCACTTTATACTGAGAGAGGGAGCTCCGTCCACTTTATACATAGAGAGCGAGCTCCCTCCAAATTTTACATAGAGAGTTAGCTCCCTCCTGCTTATTCATAGAGAGGGAGCTCCCTCAACTTTATACATAGAGAGGGAACTCCGTTCTCTTGAGACATAGAGAGGGAGCTTCCACCACTTTATACATAGAGAGGGAGCTCCCTCCACTTCAGACATGGAGAGGGAGATCCCTCCAATTTCTACACAGAGAGGGAGCATCCTCCACTTTATACATAGAGAGGGAGCTCCCTCCACTTTATACATGGGGAGGGAGCTCCCTCCACTTTCTACAGAGAGAGGGAGCTCACTCCACATTATACATAGAGAGGGAGCTCCCTCCACTTTGTACATAGAGATGGAGCTCCCTCCACTTTATACATAGAGAGGGAGCTCACTCCACTTTATGCATTGAGAGGGAGCTCCCTCCACTTTATACATAGAGTGGGAGTTCCGTCCACTTTATTCATAGAGAGGGAGCTCCCTCCACTTTGTACATAGAGATGGAGCTCGCTGCACTTTATACATAGAGAGGGAGCTCACTCCACTTTACACATAGAGAGGGAGCTCCCTCCACTTTATACATAGAGAGGGAGCTCCCTCCACTTTGTACATAGAGAGGGAGCTCCGTCCACTTTGCACATAGAGAGGGAGCTCACTTCACTTTATACATAGAGAGCGAGCTCCCTCCAAATTTTACATAGAGAGTTAGCTCCCTCCTGCTTATTCATAGAGAGGGAGCTCCCTCAAGTTTATACATAGAGAGGGAACTCCGTCCTCTTTATACATAGAGAGGGAGCTTCCTCCACTTTATACATAGAGAGGGAGCTCCCTCCACTTCAGACATGGAGAGGGAGATCCCTCCAATTTCTACACAGAGAGGGAGCATCCTCCACTTTATACATAGAGAGGGAGCTCCCTCCACTTTATACATGGTGAGGGAGCTCCCTCCACTTTCTACAGAGAGAGGGAGCTCACTCCACATTATACATAGAGAGGGAGCTCCCTCCACTTTGTACATAGAGATGGAGCTCCCTCCACTTTATACATAGAGAGGGAGCTCACTCCACTTTATGCATTGAGAGGGAGCTCCCTCCACTTTATACATAGAGTGGGAGTTCCGTCCACTTTATTCATAGAGAGGGAGCTCACTCCACTTTACACATAGAGAGGGAGCTCCCTCCACTTTATACATAGAGAGGGAGCTCCCTCCACTTTGTACATAGAGAGGGAGCTCCGTCCACTTTGCACATAGAGAGGGAGCTCACTTCACTTTATACATAGAGAGGGAGCTCCGTCCACTTTGTACATAGAGAGGGAGCTCCGTCCACTTTGGACATCGAGAGGGAGCTCCCGCCACTTTATACATGGAGAGGGAGCTCCGTCCACATTGTACATAGAGAGGGAGCTCCCTCCACTTTATCTATATAGAGGGTGCTCCCTCCACTTTATACATAGAGAGGGAGCTCCCTCCACTTTATACATAGAGAGGGAGCTACCTCCACTTTATACATAGAGAGGGAGCTCCCTCCACTTTCTACATAGAGAGGGAGCTCCCTCCACTTTATACACAGAGAGGGAGCTCCATCCACTTTGTACATAGAGAGTGAGCTCCGTTCACTTTGTGCAGAGAGAGAGCTCCGTCCACTTTATACATAGAGCGGGAGCTCCCTCCACTTTATACACAGAGAGGGAGCTCAATCCACCTTCTACATAGAGAGGGATCTCTGTCCACTTTATACATGGAGAGGGAGCTCCGCCCACTTTGTACATGGATAGGGAGCTCCCTCCACTTTATACGTAGAGAAGGCGCTCACTCCACTTTGAACATATAGAGGTAACTCCCTCCACTATATACATAGAGTGGGAGTTCCATCCACCTTATACATAGAGAGGGAGCTCCCTCCACTTGATACATTGAGTGGGTGCTCACTCCACTTTATACATTGAGAGGGAGCTCCCTCCACCTTCTACATAGAGAGAGATCTCTGTCCACTTTATACATAGAGAGGGAGCTCCATCCACTTTGTGCATAGAGAGGGAGCTCACTCCACTTTATACATAGAGAGGGAACTCCCTCCACTTTATACACAGAGAGGGAGCTCCTTCCACTTTATACATAGAGAGGGAGCTCCGTCCACTTTGTACATGGAGAGGGAGCTCCCTGCACTTTATACGTAGAGAGGGCGCTCACTCCACTTTGTACATATAGAGGGAACTCCCTCCACTATATACATAGAGTGGGAGTTCCATCCACTATATACAAAAAGTGGGAGCTCCCTCCACTTGATACATGGAGTGGGTGCTCACTCCACTTTATACATTGAGAGGGAGCTCCCTCCACCTTCTACATAGAGAGGGATCTCTGTCCACTTTATACATAGAGAGGGAGCTCCGTCCACTTTGTACATGGAGAGGGAGCTCCCTCCACTTTATACGTAGAGAGGGAGCTCACTCCACTTTGTACATATAGAGGGAAATCCCTCCACTACATACATAGAGTGGGAGTTCCATCCTCTTTTTACATAGAGAGGGAGCTCCCTCCACTTGATACATAGAGTGGGTGTTCACTCCACTTTATACATTGAGAGGGAGCTCCCTCCACCTTCGACATAGAGAGGGATCTCTGCCCACTTTATCCATAGAGAGGGAGCTCCATCCACTTTGTGCATAGAGAGGGAGCTCACTCCACTTTGTACATAGAGATTGAGCTCCCTCCACTTTGTACGGAGAGAGGGAGCTCACTCCACTTTATCCATAGAGAGGGAGCTCCATCCACTTTGTACACAGAGAGGGAGCTCCGTTCACTTTGCACAGAGAGAGAGCTCCTTCCACTTTATATATAGAGTGGGAGCTCCATTCACTTTATAGATGGACAGGGAGCTCCGTCCACTTTGGACATGCAGAGGGAGCTCCGTCCACTTTATGCTGAGAGAGGGAGCTCCGTCCACTTTATACATAGAGAGCGAGCTCCCTCCAAATTTTACATAGAGAGTTAGCTCCCTCCTGCTTATTCATAGAGAGGGAGCTCCCTCAACTTTATACATAGAGAGGGAACTCCGTCCTCTTTATACATAGAGAGGGAGCTTCCTCCACTTTATACATAGAGAGGGAGCTCCCTCCACTTCAGACATGGAGAGGGAGATCCCTCCAATTTCTACACAGAGAGGGAGCATCCTCCACTTTATACATAGAGAGGGAGCTCCCTCCACTTTATACATGGTGAGGGAGCTCCCTCCACTTTCTACAGAGAGAGGGAGCTCACTCCACATTATACATAGAGAGGGAGCTCCCTCCACTTTGTACATAGAGATGGAGCTCCCTCCACTTTATACATAGAGAGGGAGCTCACTCCACTTTATGCATTGAGAGGGAGCTCCCTCCACTTTCTACATAGAGTGGGAGTTCCGTCCACTTTATTCATAGAGAGGGAGCTCCCTCCACTTTGTACATAGAGATGGAGCTCGCTGCACTTTATACATAGAGAGGGAGCTCACTCCACTTTACACATAGAGAGGGAGCTCCCTCCACTTTATACATAGAGAGGGAGCTCCCTCCACTTTGTACAGAGAGAGGGAGCTCCGTCCACTTTGCACATAGAGAGGGAGCTCACTTCACTTTATACATAGAGAGGGAGCTCCGTCCACTTTGTACATAGAGAGGGAGCTCCCTCCACTTTGTACATAGAGAGGGAGCTCCCTCCACTTTATATATATAGAGGGAGCTCCCTCCACTTTATACATAGAGAGGGAGCTCCGTCCACTTTGGACATCGAGAGGGAGCTCCCGGCACTTTATACATGGAGCGGGAGCTCCGTCCACATTGTACATAGAGAGGGAGCTCCCTCCACTTTATCTATATAGAGGGAGCTCCCTCCACTTTCTACATAGAGAGGGAGCTCCCTCCACTTTATACATAGAGAGGGAGCTACCTCCACTTTATACATAGAGAGGGAGCTCCCTCCACTTTCTACATAGAGAGGGAGCTCCCTCCACTTTATACACAGAGAGGGAGCTCCATCCACTTTGTACATAGAGAGTGAGCTCCGTTCACTTTGTGCAGAGAGAGAGCTCCGTCCACTTTATACATAGAGCGGGAGCTCCCTCCACTTTATACACAGAGAGGGAGCTCAATCCACTTTGTACATAGAGAGGGAGCTCCGTTCACTTTGTCCAGAGAGAGATCTCCTTCCACTTTATATATAGAGAGGGAGCTCCCTCCACTTTATCCATCGAGAGGGAGCTCCATCCACTTTGTACATAGAGAGGGAGCTCCGTTCACTTTGTGCAGAGAGAGAGCTCCTTCCACTTTATATATAGAGAGGGAGCTCCCTCCACTTTATAGATGGAGAGGGAGCTCCGTCCACTTTATACATGGAGAGGGAGCTCCGTCCACTTTATACATGGAGAGGGAGCTCCGTCCACTTTGTACAGAGAGAGGGAGCTCCGTCCACTTTATACATGGAGATGGTGCTCCCTCCACTTTCCACACAGAGAGGGAGCTTCCTCCACTTTATACCTAGAGAGGGAGCTCCCTCCACTTCATACATGGAGAGGGAGATCCCTCCACTTTCTACACAGAGAGGGAGCTTCCTCCACTTTATACATAGAGAGGGAGCTGCCTCCACTTTTTACATGGAGAGGGAGCTCCCTCCACTTTCTACAGAGAGAGGGTGCTCACCCCACTTTATACAAAGAGAGGGAGCTCCCTCCACTTTGTACATAGAGAAGGAGCTCCCTCCACTTTCGACATAGAGAAGGAGCTCACTCCACTTTATACATAGAGAGGGAGCTCCCTCCACTTTATACATAGAGAGGGAGTTCCGTCCACTTTATACATAGAGAGGAAGCTCCATCCACTTTGTTCATAGAGAGGGAGCTCACTCCACTTTATACATATATAGGGAGCTCCCTCCATTTTATACATCGAGAGGGAGCTGCGTCTACTTTATACATAGAGAGGGAGCTCCCTCCACTTTATCCATAGAGAGGGAGCTCCATCCACTTTGTACATAGAGAGGGAGCTCCGTCCACTTTGCACAAAGAGAGGGAGCTCACTTCACTTTATAAATGAAGAGGGAGCTCCGTCCAATTTGGACATAGAGATGGAGCTCCGTCCACTTTATACATGGAGATGGTGCTCCCTCCACTTTCTACACAGAGAGAGGGGGCTCAATCCACATTATGCATAGAGAGGGAGCTCCCTCCACTTTGTACATAGAGATGGAGCTCCCTCCACTTTATACATGGAGAGGGAGCTCCCTCCACTTTCTACAGAGAGAGGGAGCTCACTGCACATTATACATAGAGAGGGAGCTCCCTCCACTTTGTACATAGAGATGGAGCTCCGTCCACTTTGGACATAGAGATGGAGCTCCCTCCACTTTACACATGGAGAGAGAGCTCCCTCCACTTTGTACATAGAGATGGAGCTCCCTCCACTTTATACATAGAGAGGGAGCTCACTCCACTTCATACATAGAGAGGGAGCTCCCTCCACTTTATACGTAGGGAGGGAGTTCCGTCCACTTTATACATAGAGAGGAAGCTCCATCCACTTTGTTCATAGAGAGGGAGCTCCCTCCACTTGATACATAGAGAGAGAGCTCCCTCCACTTTATACATAGAGAGGGAGCTCCCTCCACTTTGGACATCGAGAGGTAGCACCATCCACTTTGTACATAGAAAGGGAGCTCCGTCCACTTTGTACATAGAGAGGGTGCTCCGTCCACTTCGTACATCGAGAGGCAGCTCCCTCCAAATGACACATAGAGAGGTAGCTCCATCCACTTTATACATAGAGAGGGAGCTCCCTCCACTTTATGCATAGAGAGGGATCTCCCTCAACTTTATACATAGACAGGGAGCTCCATCCACTTTCCACATAGAGAGGGAGCTCCCTCCACTTTATACATAGAGAGGGAGCACAATTCGCTTTATACATAGAGAGGGAGCTCCCTCCACTTTATACACAGAGAGGGAGCTCCCTCCACTTTATACATAGAGAGGGAGCTCCGTCCACTTTGTTCATGGAGAGGGAGCTGCCTCCACTTTATACATAGAGAGGGCGCTCACTCCACTTTGTACATATAGAGGGAGCTCCGTTCACGTTGGACAGAGAGAGAGCTCCCTCCACTTTATATACAGAGAGGGAGCTCCCTCCACTTCATACATAGAGTGGGAGTTGCATCCACTTTATACATAGAGAGGGAGCTCACTCGACTTTATCCATAGAGAAAGAGAGCTCCCTCCACCTTATACATAGAGAGGGAGCTTACTCCACTTTATACATTGAGAGGGAGCTCCCTCCACTTTATAAATAGAGAGGGATCTCCGCCCACTTTATACATAGAGAGGGAGCTCCGTCCACTTTGTACATAGAGAGGGAGCTCACTCCACTTTATACATAGAGAGGGAGCTCCATCCACGTTATACACAGAGAGGGAGCTCCGTCCACTTTCTACATAGAGAGGGAGCTCCGTCCACTTTGTAGGTAGAGAGGGAGGTCCGTCCACTTTATACATAGAGAGGGAGCTCCCTCCAAATGACACATAGAGAGGGAGCTCCCTCCTCTTTGTACATAAAGAGGGAGTTCCCTCCTCTTTATACATAGAGAGGGAGCTCCGTCCACTTTATACATGGAGCGGGAGCTCCATCCACTTTACACATAGAGAGGGAGCTACCTCCACTTTATACATAGAGAGGAAGCACCATCCACGTTATACATACAGAGGGAGCTCCCTCCACTTGATACATGGAGTGGGTGCTCACTCCACTTTATACATTTATAGGGATCTCCCTCCACCTTCTACATAGAGAGGGATCTCTGTCCACTTTATACATAGAGAGGGAGCTCCGTCCACTTTGTACATGGAGAGGGAGCTCCCTCCACTTTATACGTAGAGAGGGCGCTCACTCCACTTTGTACATAAAGAGGGAACTCCCTCCGCTATATTCATAGAGTGGGAGTTCCATCCACTTTATACATAGAGAGGGAGCTCCCTCCACTTGATACATTGAGTGGGTGCTCACTCCACTTTATACATTGAGAGGGAGCTCCCTCCACCTTCTACACAGAGAGGGACCTCTGTCCACTTTATAAACAGAGAGGGAGCTCCATCCACTTTGTGCATAGAGAGGGAGCTCACTCCACTTTATAGATAGAGATCGATCTCTCTCCACTTTATACATAGAGAGGGAGCTCCCTCTACTTTATAAATAGAGAGGGAGCTCCCTCCACTTTATACATAGAGAGGGAGCTCCCTCCACTTTATACACAGAGAGGGAGCTCCCTCCACTTTATACATAGAGAGGGAGCTCCGTCCACTTTGTACATGGAGAGGGAGCTCCCTCCACTTTATACGTAGAGTGGGTGCTCACTCCACTTTATACATTGAGAGGGAGCTCTTTCCACCTTCTACATAGAGAGGGTTCTCTGTCCACTTTATACATAGAGAGGGAGCTCCGTCCACTTTGTACATGGAGAGGGAGCTCCCTCCACTTTATACGTAGTAAGGGTGCTCACTCCACTTTGCACATATAGAGGGAACTCCCTCCACTACATACATAGAGTGGGAGTTCCATCCTCTTTATACATAGAGAGGGAGCTCCCTCCACTTGATACATCGAGTGGGTGCTCACTCCACTTTATATATTGAGAGGGAGCTCCCTCTACCTTCTACATAGAGAGGGATCTCTTTCCACTTTATACATAGAGAGGTAGCTCCATCCACTTTGTGCATAGAGAGGGAGCTCACTCCACTTTATACATAGAGATTGAGCTCCCTCCACTTTATACATAGAGAGGGAGCTCCCTCCACTTTATTCATAGAGAGGGAGCTCCCTCCAGTTTATAAATAGAGAGGGAGCTCCGTCCACTTTGTACGTAGAGAGGGAGCTCACTCCACTTTATCCATAGAGAGGGAGCTCCATCCACTTTGTACATAGAGAGGGAGCTCCGTTCACTTTGTACAGAGAGAGAGCTCCTTCCACTTTATATATAGAGAGGGAGCTCCCTTCACTTTATAGATGGAGAGGGAGCTCCGTCCACTTTGGACATGGAGATGGAGCTCCGTCCACTTTATACATGCAGAGGGAGCTCCGTCCACTTTGTACTGAGAGAGGGAGCTCCGTCCACTTTATACATAGAGACCGAGCTCCCTCCAAATTTTACATAGAGATTTAGCTCCCTCCTGTTTGTTCATAGAGAGGGAGCTCCCTCCACTTTATACATAGAGAGGGAGCTCCGTCCTCTTTATACATAGAGCGGGAGCTCCCTCCACTTTATACACAGAGAGGGAGCTCCGTCCACTTTATACATAGAGAGGGAGCCCCCTCCTCTTCATACATAGAGAGGGAGCTCCCTCCACTTCATACATGGAGAGGGAGATCCCTCCACCTTCTACACAGAGAGGGAGCATCCTCCACATTTATACATGGAGAGGGAGCTCCCTCCACTTTATACATAGAGAGGGAGCTCACTCCACTTCATACATAGAGAGGGAGCTCCCTCCACTTTATACATAGGGAGGGAGTTCCGTCCACTTTATACATAGAGAGGAAGCTCCATCCACTTTGTTCATAGAGAGGGACCTCACTCCACTTTATGCATAGAGAGGGAGCTCCCTCCACTTTATACATAGAGAGGGAGCTCCCTCCACTTTGGACATCGAGAGGGAGCACCGTCCACTTTGTACATAGAAAGGGAGCTCCGTCCACTTTGTACATAGAGAGGGTGCTCCGTCCACTTCGTACATCGAGAGGCAGCTCCCTCCAAATGACACATAGAGAGGTAGCTCCATCCACTTTATACATAGAGAGGGAGCTCCCTCCACTTTATGCATAGACAGGGAGCTCCCTCCACTTTATACATAGACAGGGAGCACAATTCGCTTTATACATAGAGAGGGAGCTCCCTCCACTTTATACACAGAGAGGGAGCTCCCTCCACTTTATACATAGAGAGGGAGCTCCGTCCACTTTGTTCATGGAGAGGGAGCTGCCTCCACTTTATACATAGAGAGGGCGCTCACTCCACTTTGCACATATAGAGGGAGCTCCGTTCACGTTGTGCAGAGAGAGAGCTCCCTCCACTTTATATCTCGAGAGGGAGCTCCCTCCACTTCATACATAGAGTGGGAGTTGCATCCACTTTATACATAGAGAGGGAGCTCACTCGACTTTATCCATAGAGAAAGAGAGCTCCCTCCACCTTATACATAGAGAGGGAGCTTACTCCACTTTATACATTGAGAGAGAGCTCCCTCCACTTTATAAATAGAGAGGGATCTCCGCCCAATTTATACATAGAGAGGGAGCTCCGTCCACTTTGTACAAAGAGAGGGAGCTCACTCCACTTTATACAGAGAGAGGGAGCTCCCTCCAATTTATACATGGAGAGGGAGCTCCCTCCACTTTATACATAGAGAGGGAGCTCCATCCACTTTATACATAGAGAGGGAGCTCCGTTCACTTTGTACAAAGAGAGGGAGTTCCGTCCACTTTATACAGAGAGAGGAAGCTCCATCCACTTTGTTCATACAAAGGGAGCTCCCTCCACTTGATACATAGAGAGAGAGCTCCCTCCACTTTATACATAGAGAGGGAGCTCCCTCCACTTTGGACATCGAGAGGTAGCACCATCCACTTTGTACATAGAAAGGGAGCTCCGTCCACTTTGTACATAGAGAGGGTGCTCCATCCACTTCGTACATAGAGAGGGAGCTCCCTCCACTTTATGCATAGAGAGGGATCTCCCTCAACTTTATACATAGACAGGGAGCTCCATCCACTTTCCACATAGAGAGGGAGCTCCCTCCACTTTATACATAGAGAGGGAGCACAATTCGCTTTATACATAGAGAGGGAGCTCCCTCCACTTTATACACAGAGAGGGAGCTCCCTCCACTTTATACATAGAGAGGGAGCTCCGTCCACTTTGTTCATGGAGAGGGAGCTGCCTCCACTTTATACATAGAGAGGGCGCTCACTCCACTTTGTACATATAGAGGGAGCTCCGTTCACGTTGGACAGAGAGAGAGCTCCCTCCACTTTATATACAGAGAGGGAGCTCCCTCCACTTCATACATAGAGTGGGAGTTGCATCCACTTTATACATAGAGAGGGAGCTCACTCGACTTTATCCATAGAGAAAGAGAGCTCCCTCCACCTTATACATAGAGAGGGAGCTTACTCCACTTTATACATTGAGAGGGAGCTCCCTCCACTTTATAAATAGAGAGGGATCTCCGCCCACTTTATACATAGAGAGGGAGCTCCGTCCACTTTGCACATAGAGAGGGAGCTCACTCCACTTTATACATAGAGAGGGAGCTCCATCCACGTTATACACAGAGAGGGAGCTCCATCCACTTTCTACATAGAGAGGGAGCTCCGTCCACTTTGTAGATAGAGAGGGAGGTCCGTCCACTTTATACATAGAGAGGGAGCTCCCTCCAAATGACACATAGAGAGGGAGCTCCCTCCTCTTTGTACATAAAGAGGGAGTTCCCTCCTCTTTATACATAGAGAGGGAGCTCCGTCCACTTTATACATGGAGCGGGAGCTCCATCCACTTTACACATAGAGAGGGAGCTACCTCCACTTTATACATAGAGAGGAAGCACCATCCACTTTATACATACAGAGGGAGCTCCCTCCACTTGATACATGGAGTGGGTGCTCACTCCACTTTATACATTTATAGGGATCTCCCTCCACCTTCTACATAGAGAGGGATCTCTGTCCACTTTATACATAGAGAGGGAGCTCCGTCCACTTTGTACATGGAGAGGGAGCTCCCTCCACTTTATACGTAGAGAGGGCGCTCACTCCACTTTGTACATAAAGAGGGAACTCCCTCCGCTAGATGCATAGAGTGGGAGTTCCATCCACTTTATACATAGAGAGGGAGCTCCCTCCACTTGATACATTGAGTGGGTGCTCACTCCACTTTATACATTGAGAGGGAGCTCCCTCCACCTTCTACACAGAGAGGGACCTCTGTCCACTTTATAAACAGAGAGGGAGCTCCATCCACTTTGTGCATAGAGAGGGAGCTCACTCCACTTTATAGATAGAGATCGATCTCTCTCCACTTTATACATAGAGAGGGAGCTCCCTCTACTTTATAAATAGAGAGGGAGCTCCCTCCACTTTATACATAGAGAGGGAGCTCCCTCCACTTTATACACAGAGAGGGAGCTCCCTCCACTTTATACATAGAGAGGGAGCTCCGTCCACTTTGTACATGGAGAGGGAGCTCCCTCCACTTTATACGTAGAGTGGGTGCTCACTCCACTTTATACATTGAGAGGGAGCTCTTTCCACCTTCTACATAGAGAGGGTTCTCTGTCCACTTTATACATAGAGAGGGAGCTCCGTCCACTTTGTACATGGAGAGGGAGCTCCCTCCACTTTATACGTAGTAAGGGTGCTCACTCCACTTTGTACATATAGAGGGAACTCCCTCCACTACATACATAGAGTGGGAGTTCCATCCTCTTTATACATAGAGAGGGAGCTCCCTCCACTTGATACATCGAGTGGGTGCTCACTCCACTTTATATATTGAGAGGGAGCTCCCTCTACCTTCTACATAGAGAGGGATCTCTTTCCACTTTATACATAGAGAGGTAGCTCCATCCACTTTGTGCCTAGAGAGGGAGCTCACTCCACTTTATACATAAAGATTGAGCTCCCTCCACTTTATACATAGAGAGGGAGCTCCCTCCACTTTATACATAGAGATGGAGCTCCCTCCACTTTATTCATAGAGAGGGAGCTCCCTCCAGTTTATAAATAGAGAGGGAGCTCCGTCCACTTTGTACGTAGAGAGGGAGCTCACTCCACTTTATCCATAGAGAGGGAGCTCCATCCACTTTGTACATAGAGAGGGAGCTCCGTTCACTTTGTACAGAGAGAGAGCTCCTTCCACTTTATATATAGAGAGGGAGCTCCCTTCACTTTATAGATGGAGAGGGAGCTCCGTCCACTTTGGACATGGAGATGGAGCTCCGTCCACTTTATACATGCAGAGGGAGCTCCGTCCACTTTGTACTGAGAGAGGGAGCTCCGTCCACTTTATACATAGTGACCGAGCTCCCTCCAAATTTTACATAGAGAGTTAGCTCCCTCCTGTTTGTTCAAAGAGAGGGAGCTCCCTCCACTTTATACATAGAGAGGGAGCTCCGTCCTCTTTATACATAGAGCGGGAGCTCCCTCCACTTTATACACAGAGAGGGAGCTCCGTCCACTTTATACATAGAGAGGGAGCCCCCTCCTCTTCATACATAGAGAGGGAGCTCCCTCCACTTCATACATGGAGAGGGAGATCCCTCCACCTTCTACACAGAGAGGGAGCATCCTCCACATTTATACATGGAGAGGGAGCTCCCTCCACTTTATACATAGAGAGGGAGCTCACTCCACTTCATACATAGAGAGGGAGCTCCCTCCACTTTATACATAGGGAGGGAGTTCCGTCCACTTTATACATAGAGAGGAAGCTCCATCCACTTTGTTCATAGAGAGGGACCTCACTCCACTTTATACATAGAGAGGGAGCTCCCTCCACTTTATACATAGAGAGGGAGCTCCCTCCACTTTGGACATCGAGAGGGAGCACCATCCACTTTGTACATAGAAAGGGAGCTCCGTCCACTTTGTACATAGAGAGGGTGCTCCGTCCACTTCGTACATCGAGAGGCAGCTCCCTCCAAATGACACATAGAGAGGTAGCTCCATCCACTTTATACATAGAGAGGGAGCTCCCTCCACTTTATGCATAGACAGGGAGCTCCATCCACTTTACACATAGAGAGGGAGCTCCCTCCACTTTATACATAGACAGGGAGCACAATTCGCTTTATACATAGAGAGGGAGCTCCCTCCACTTTATACACAGAGAGGGAGCTCCCTCCACTTTATACATAGAGAGGGAGCTCCGTCCACTTTGTTCATGGAGAGGGAGCTGCCTCCACTTTATACATAGAGAGGGCGCTCACTCCACTTTGCACATATAGAGGGAGCTCCGTTCACGTTGTGCAGAGAGAGAGCTCCCTCCACTTTATACATAGAGAGGGAGCCCCCTCCTCTTCATACATAGAGAGGGAGCTCCCTCCACTTCATACATGGAGAGGGGGATCCCTCCACCTTCTACACAGAGAGGGAGCATCCTCCACATTTATACATGGAGAGGGAGCTCCCTCCACTTTATACATAGAGAGGGAGCTCACTCCACTTCATACATAGAGAGGGAGCTCCCTCCACTTTATACATAGGGAGGGAGTTCCGTCCACTTTATACATAGAGAGGAAGCTCCATCCACTTTGTTCATAGAGAGGGACCTCACTCCACTTTATACATAGAGAGGGAGCTCCCTCCACTTTATACATAGAGAGGGAGCTCCCTCCACTTTGGACATCGAGAGGGAGCACCATCCACTTTGTACATAGAAAGGGAGCTCCGTCCACTTTGTACATAGAGAGGGTGCTCCGTCCACTTCGTACATCGAGAGGCAGCTCCCTCCAAATGACACATAGAGAGGTAGCTCCATCCACTTTATACATAGAGAGGGAGCTCCCTCCACTTTATGCATAGACAGGGAGCTCCATCCACTTTACACATAGAGAGGGAGCTCCCTCCACTTTATACATAGACAGGGAGCACAATTCGCTTTATACATAGAGAGGGAGCTCCCTCCACTTTATACACAGAGAGGGAGCTCCCTCCACTTTATACATAGAGAGGGAGCTCCGTCCACTTTGTTCATGGAGAGGGAGCTGCCTCCACTTTATACATAGAGAGGGCGCTCACTCCACTTTGCACATATAGAGGGAGCTCCGTTCACGTTGTGCAGAGAGAGAGCTCCCTCCACTTTATATATAGAGAGGGAGCTCCCTCCACTTCATACATAGAGTGGGAGTTGCATCCACTTTATACATAGAGAGGGAGCTCACTCGACTTTATCCATAGAGAAAGAGAGCTCCCTCCACCTTATACATAGAGAGGGAGCTTACTCCACTTTATACATTGAGAGAGAGCTCCCTCCACTTTATAAATAGAGAGGGATCTCCGCCCAATTTATACATAGAGAGGGAGCTCCGTCCACTTTGTACAAAGAGAGGGAGCTCACTCCACTTTATACAGAGAGAGGGAGCTCCCTCCAATTTATACATAGAGAGGGAGCTCCCTCCACTTTATACATAGAGAGGGAGCTCCATCCACTTTATACATAGAGAGGGAGCTCCGTTCACTTTGTACAAAGAGAGGGAGCTCCGTCCACTTTCTACATAGAGAGGGAGCTCCGTCCACTTTGTACATAGAGAGGGAGGTCCGTCCACTTTATACATAGAGAGGGAGCTCCCTCTAAATGACACATAGAGAGGGAGCTCCCTCCACCTTCTACATAGAGAGGGATCTCTGTCCACTTTATACATAGAGAGGGAGCTCCGTCCACTTTGTACATGGAGAGGGAGCTCCCTCCACTTTATACGTAGAGAGGGCGCTCATTCCACTTTGTCCATAAAGAGGGAACTCCCTCCGCTATATACATAGAGTGGGAGTTCCATCCACTTTATACATAGAGAGGGAGCTCCCTCCACTTGATACATTGAGTGGGTGCTCACTCCACTTTATACATAGAGAGGGACCTCTGTCCACTTTATAAACAGAGAGGGAGCTCCATCCACTTTGTGCATAGAGACGGAGCTCACTCCACTTTATAGATAGAGATCGATCTCTCTCCACTTTATACATAGAGAGGGAGCTCCCTCCACTTTATAAATAGAGAGGGAGCTCCCTCCACTTTATAAATAGAGAGGGAGCTCCGTCCACTTTGTACGCAGAGAGGGAGCTCACTCCACTTTATCCAGCGAGAGGGAGCTCCATCCACTTTGTGCATAGAGAGGGAGCTCCGTCCTGTTTATACATAGAGAGGGAGCTCCATCCTCTTTATACAGAGAGAGCGAGCTCCCTCCACTTTTTACATGGAGAGGTAGCTCCGTCCAGTTTATACATAGAGAGGGAGCTCCGTCCACTTTATACATAGATAGGGAGCTCCGTCCACTTTATACATAGAGAGTGAGCTCCCTCCACTTTGTACATCCAGAGTGAGCTCCGTCCACTTTGTACATAGAGAGGGAGCTCCCTCCACTTAATACATAGAGAGGGAGCTCCCTCCTCTTTATACATAGAGAGGGCGCTCCCTCCACTTTATGCATAGAGATGAAGCTCCCTCCACTTTATACATAGAGAGGGAGCTCCATCCACTTTCTACAGAGAGAGGGAGCTCCCTCCTCTTTATACATAGAGAGGGTGCTCCGTCCACTTTAAACATAGAGTGGGAGCTCCCTCCACTTTATACATAAAGAGGGAGCTCCCTCCACTTTATACGTTGAGGCGGAGATTCCTCTACTTTATCCACAGAAACGGAACTCCCTCTGTTTTATATAGCTGACGTGGTGGGATTTGAACCCCTGTCCCCAGTCCATCAGGTTGGGCCTCTGGATTCGGTGACCAGTGATATTATCACTACTCTGTTGCCTCCCAAAAGGATGCGTCCAGTGTCTGTCCCGTAATATCACACACAGTAGTTTCTGGGCTGTTACCCTGAACATGGTCCCGAATCAGAGAATCAAAGTTCACATTTTAACTGGGAAAAGGCAGGAACAGAGTGAAACGGGATTACTTTTGTCCCTGGATTCAGTGTCCACTGCAGACAGATCAGTTACATTTACAATAGAAATGCCAGGATTGAACAAGATCAATGCAATAATATGGAAAATGTAAATGACGCCTCTCATAATTGCCATCCATCCAGTATGAGGACAGATTTCAGGTTTATTCCCGAGAGAGGTCTTACTCAGAAAATGCCATTGAAATTGAATTGATTGTGTTTTATCCACCACATTCCTTGCATGAGAGTCAAAGCTGCTGATGTAATGTGTTTGTCCAGGTGACTGTAACGAATAGCAATGATCAGAGGTATAACCGTGTCAGTGGAGACTTATCCCCTGTATAAATCAGGACCCATTAGAAGGGATCAGCTCAAAGTGCCTGGTGGAGCAGTGGATTCCAGGCTACTAGAAGTCTCTGCTTCTCACAGAAATGGGATATCCAGTAATCTATCAGGTATAAGACATTTATTATCCTGTACTTGCAGCAATTGGAGTTCCTGGTGAGCCAGTATCTCAGCTGTTAATGGTGTAATTCGATGTTACCTGAGCTGCTGTACTTGGTATATTTTCCCTCTGTGTGTGTTACACAGCCGCCTGTTCTTTTCCAGCAATGTACTGATGGAATCTCCTCATTGTCTACAATTTCATTCTTGCAAGAACTGAATTATGTATTTAATGGTATTGTTTTAAGTAACTGTGGCTTTGTTACTGGATTATTCTTTGTATTGAATGTATTGGAATGAGATGTTTCAGTGAGGATCAATAATCAGACCATGAGGAGTTTTTAACAGTTTCATGATGTGGATCTAACCGGGCCTGGAATATTTTTATGATTTTGTTTTCAGTGATTGATAATGAGACATTTCACAGTCTCATTGTTGCAAGGGGAGAGAACAATATCCTCCCTCCCCGATAACATGGCTCAGTTGAACTGGAATTTCAATGTGTTTATTGATTATCACAGTTATCAAATATTATTTCATTCTGTGTGTGTCTGACGCTGCTTCAGAAGTCTGGCTACTGAACTGAGTTTCCTGCTGATACTTTCACATCTCCTTCTCTGCTTCACTGTGGACCTTCACTGTCACTGGACTACATTGTAAAATAGAAAGTATTGATGTGATGTTTTACTGGTTTTCACTCTATCAGTTGGAATCAAGAGTCTTTCCATTTATCTGTCGATTATCAGCTGCAGCGCTGATGTTGGTGTTTTATTAATTAAACAATCCCACATTCTAACAGGTTACTTTATAATTCCAGGAGAAGGAATTTCAATGATTGTGAGGTTTGTCTGGAAGTAGCTTTCGATCCTGTTTATTCCATGTATTGTAGATGAAGTGAAGAGTGTAGGTGAATAGGTGGAGACTTGAGTGTTGTGTCGATACATTAAATTATTCACAGAGGTTTCACCATTGAACAAACTGACTCTGAGAATAGAATCATTGAACCTGGGGCTGGTGAACAGAACACAGGTGCAGAATGTTAGTAATAAATCATTTGTGAAAAGTAGCAATAAGTAACAGTTTGCAGGTGTGAGTACTCCAGAGAGATAGGGAAGGAGAAAAGGAGCAGGGAGAACGAAACCGAGGGAAAGAGATAAGCAGAAGTAAAGAGAAAGAGAAAGAAGCAGCACTGTAAATAATTCACTGTCAAAAAGTGCTGGAATGTCCTGAACAATTAGTGAGAGAAACTGTGAGTTGAATTTGTCTGTTGTGAGATTGTGTTCATTTTCCTGTTGGACTTGATCCTCTGTGTTGATTTCTGTCAGGTCCTCATTTTGTTTTGTAGAAAGTTCCTATTCCTTACTTCGTGACTGAAAAAACAGAATAGAATCAGTTCATCACTGATGGTAATTCATTATTTAAATACTGCACTTTAAAATCTCTGTGACTGCTGAATTCAATAAAGAGCGAGGCTGATATCAGAAATATATTTACATTTATATTTAATAGCCTGTACAAGCTACAGATATTGACTATATTGTAGAAACAATGAACTGTTCTCCAACACCAGTAACCACAGGAACTATTGTCTGAATGTATGAATTGAGTTGTATGACTGGGATCTATAGATTAGATTTCCTCTAACACTCTGCTGCAGTCTCTCCCTGTGAATCTCAGCCTCTCCTCTCATTGTATTGAATCCTTAGTCTCCTCATCAATTGCTTCAGTTTATCCACTTTCCCAAACCATCTGCTCCAGTCTCCTCTCCTGCTCCGACATGTCCTTTCCCTGGAATTTAGAAGGTTATGGGGTGATTTGATGAATGTATTCAAGACAGGAAGGGAAACTGAAAGGGTGGACAGAGAGTAACAATTCCCACTGGCTGCGGAGTCAGGAACTTGGGGGCATAGTCTAAAAATCTAAACGCAGTCTAAAAACCTTTCAGGAGTTAAATGAAGAAACGCTTCAACACACCAGGTGTGGTATCAGTTTGGAACTCACTTCCACAAACAGCAATTGATGCTGAGACTTTTGCTGTTTTTAAATCTGAATTTGATAGATTTTGTTAACCAAAGGTATTAATGGGCAATGATAGGTACGTGGAGTTAGATCACACATCAGCCATGAGCTCATTGAATGACAGAAGAGGTTTGAGGGGCCAAATGGCCTCCTCCTCTTCCTCTGTCCAATGACAAATATCTTGCTATCACTCTCTGTGTCTTGTTCTGTGTCTCTCTCTTTGTCTCTCTTTCTGTCTGTCTGTCTCTCTCTCTCTCCTCTCTCACACATCTGTGGAAATCCACAAACATTAGTCAGCCATTTTCGGCTGGTTCTTGGTGGCCATTTTATGTAACAACAACACTGGGCCATTTATTCCAGAGGCCGACTCCTCACCATTGTATGGGTCGTGCTTCAAATGTGACAGAGACAGAGACACAGATTCACTGAGACACACTGTACGAGAAAAGAATTAATCGTTCTCTTGTGCCTAATTATTTTCCCTCCACTGTGATTAGTCTGGGTGGCCTGTAATTACTCAGTCTATTTCTTTCCCCCTTGTTGAACAACAGTACAACATACGCAGTCCTCCAGTCCTCTGGCAGCACGATTATAACCAGAGATGATTGGAAGATGATGGTCGGAGCCTCTGCTATTTCCTCCCTTGCACCTGTTAACAGTCTGAGCCTGATGAATTATCAGCTTTCAAAGGTGCTAAATCCCTTAATATTTCCTCTCTCACTGTTTATCCCATTCAATATTTCAAACCCCTCCTCATTGACTACAATGTCGATGTCATCCCCTCTTTTGTGAAGACAGTCGGTATTTATTCATTAAGAACCCTGCCCGCATCTTCTGCCTCCATGGTTCGGAAATAGGAGGAGAGACAATATAAAGTAAAGGATAGAATTCTAAAGGTGGTGCAGGAACAGACACATCTGGGGGGTACTTGTGCACCAATCACTGAAGGTGGCAGGGCAGGTACAGAAAGTGGTTAAACGGCATAAGGGTTCCTGAGATTATAAATAGAGACAATGAATACAAAATCAAGAAAACTCTGACCTTTGTAAAACGCTGGTTTGCCTTCAACTGGAGCATTGTCCAATTCTGGACACCGTACTTTAGGAAGCATGTGGGGGCATTAGAGAGGGTGCAGAAAAAATTCACAAGAATGGTTCCAGGGATGAGGGACTTCAGTGACTTGGATAGATTGGAGAAGCTGTGGTTGTTCTCTGTGTCTCTCTCTGTCTTCCTCTCTCTGTCTCTCCCTCCTGCTATCTTTGACACTAAGAGGGAGACGGAGGGAGAGAGGCTTAGATATGCAGGCAGTGAGAGTGTTGTGGAGAGGGACAATATCGGAGACAGAGAAACTGCTGGGGTGGATTGAAAGGAAGAATGGAAGATATATTCATTTGATGTCATCTTTCACTGCTGTGTTCGCAAACAGAGAAACATAGGTATGTCGAGTGAAATATTAGTAGAGTGGGAGAAATGTGGATGAAGTTGGGGCCCAGGCAGCCAGTTCTGATGATCAGGAATGAAAACGCTCCATTGTAAACATCCAGCAAGGTATTCCACCATGGAACACTCATGATATTGGTGTGGAAATCTGGAAATCTCTGCCCCTGTTGATTGCCCCCTCTGTTAAGGGAAATGGGTCCTTCCTATCCACTCTATCTCGACTCATCATCATTTTATACACCTCAATTAAATCTTCCCTTCAACCTTCTGTGTTCCAAATAAAACTATTCCAGCCTATCCTATCTCCACTCATCGTTAAAATTCTCCATTCCTGACAACATCCTCTGCAAATCTCCTCTGTACCCTCTCTCGTGTGATCACATCCTTCCTGTAATGTGGTCACCAGAACTGTACACATTACTCTAGCTGTGGTCTAACTAGTGTTTTATACAGTTCTGGCATAACCTCCCTGCTCTTATATTCTCTACATCGGCCAATAAAGGGAAGTATTCCGTAAGCCTTCTTAACCACCTTATCCACCTGTCCTGTTACCCTCAGGAATCAGTGGACATTTACTCCAAGTTCACAGTCTGAGAGATTGTTCAGTTAGATTGAAGGGACAAATGTAAAACATAATAATTTGATGTAATCCTTCACTGCAGTATAAACAGACAAACGAGCGAGACGCATGGAGTGTGAAACATCGGGTTCGAAGGAGAAAACTAGTTAGAGATGGGAACAAATTGGAAAGGAGTGATCGGGACTGAGAGAGAGGGAATCTCTGGTAAACTCTCTTGCTGCCAATCTCTCTCCATCTCGATTTCTCTCTTCCCAAATCTTCTACTCTCTGAAACCCTATTTCTTCCCTCTGTTACTCACTTTCCAAGTCTATCTCTTTACTTTTCTCCCTCTATCTCCATCTCCCTCTGCGCGCTATCTCAATCTCTCCCTCTTGCTCTCAGGATGGGAAAAGGGTGAAAGAGAGGCTGAGAAAAGGTGTTGCAGGCAGTGAGAGGCGAGGAGAAAGAGATAGAGGAACATTGAGTCTGGCATTGGCAGATGGATCTTTACTCTGTGTCTAACCCCGTGTTGTACCTGTCCTGTGAGTATTCGATGGGGACAGTCACGGACGGGGGGGACTGTCTAAAAATCAAACATTAGTCGAAAGCCCTTTCAAAGATGAAATTTAGAAACACTTCTATATACAAAGGGTGGTAGATGTTTGGAACTGACTTCCACATAACGTCCCTCCATATCTCTGCAATCTCCTCCAGCTCCACAATCCACCAATCTCTGCGATCCTCTAATTCCGGCCTCTTGAGCATCCCCAATTTGAATCGTTCCACCATTGGTGGCCGTGCCTTCATGCTGCCAAGACCCGAATTCTGGAATTCCTTTCCTAAACCTCTCCGTCTCACTAACTCACTTTCCTCTTTGAAAACGCTCCCTCAAATCAACCTCTTTGACCAAGTTTTTGTTCGTCCAGTGTAATATCTCCTGAAGTGACTTGATGACAACTTTTTATTTGCCTTATTTATTTGTTGGATGTGTGTATTACTGGCCAGGCCAGCATTTATTGCCCATTCCTAATTGCCCTTGAGAAGGTGGTTTTGAGCCTCCTTCTTGAATCGCTGCAGTCCATGTGGGGTAGGTGGACCCACAGTGCTGTTAGGAAGGGAGTTCCAGGATTTTGACCCCGTAACAGTGACGGAATGGCGATATAGTTTCAAGTTAAGGTGGTGTGTGACTTTAGTTGTTGTGTGTGGACAGTATTTTCAGTGCGCAGTCCATTTATATTTTTAATTATTTATTTTTTTCACGTGGTTCGATGTAAAGTTTCTCCTGCAATCTGCCTTCCTCCCCGTATCTCCTCATTCTTTCTGCCCGTCTCCACCTCCTTCTCTAAAACCAATGCTTTACTCTGTATCTAAACTCACACTGTACCTGCCCTGGGAGGTCTCATTATGTTGCTTAAGCAATGGGTTGTACACTTCCAGCATAACCTCCCTGCTCTTATATACTTTAACAGCCTTGTTGGGAATGGCACTGCAGTTTGAAAATATGAAACACTGATCCAACATTCACCCCTAAAACACTCCCACTAAACTCCAAAAACAGGACTGGGCAGATAATGAGGATTGTTAATGATTGTTACAACTTGTCTCATCCTCTCTCTGTCTCTCCCTCTCATGTCAGTTTCTTCCCATCTTTCTCTCTCTCTCCCTCTCCCTCGTCCTCTCCATCTTTCTCTGCCTCTTTCCATGACTCTGTCTCTAACACCATCTCTCTCTCCTTGGACAGAAATGTTTTTATCCATTTCTTGCTTAATTTTGAATCTTTAAAACCTGCTCTTGCCGGGAACGTCACTGCAGTTTGAAAATATCAAACACTGTTCAACACTCGTCCCCGAAACTCTCACACTAAATCCCCAATACAGGACTGTGCAGATAATGGAAATTGTTACTCAGATTCAATTAAGGTCTCATTTCGCTTTCTCTTCTGTTTCTCACTGTCTTCCACTTTGTCCCTATCTCGCCATTTCCCCATTTGTTTTCGTTTCCCTCTCTCCGCACTCCTTCATCGCCCCAACTTTATAAATAAAGAGGGAGCTCCCTCCACTTTATACACAGAGAGGGAGCTCCCTCGACTTTATACATTGAGAGGGCGCTCCCTCCACTTCATACATAGAGAGGGAGCTCCCTCCACTTTATACATAGAGAGGGAGCTCCGTCCACTTTGTCCATAGAGAGGGAGCTCCCTCCACTTTATATATATCGAGGGAGCTCCCTCCACTTTATACATAGAGAGGGAGCTCCCTCCACTCTATACATAGAGAGGGAGCTCCCTCCACTTTATACATGGAGAGGGAGCTCCGTCCACTTTATGCATAGAGTGGGAGCTACCTCCACTTTATACACAGAGAGGGAGCTCCCTCCACTTTCTACATAGAGATGGAGCTCCCTCCACTTTATACATAGAGAGGGAGGATTGTTAATGATTGTTACAACTTGTCTCATCCTCTCTCTCCCTCTCATGTCTGTTTCTTCCCATCTTTCTCTCTCTCTCTCTCTCTCTCTCCCCCTCACCCTCTCCCTCTTTCTCTGCCTCTTTCCATGACTCTGTCTCTAACACCATCTCTCTCTCCTTGGACAGAAATGTGTTTATTCATTTCTTTGTTAATTTTGAAACTGTAAATCTTGCCCTTGCTTAGAACGTCACTGCAGTTTGAAAATATCAAACACTGTTCAACACTCGCCCTCTAAACTCTCACAGTAAACCCCCAATACAGGACTGTGCAGATAATGGGGATTGTTACTGAGATTCTGTCAAGGTCCCCTCACACACTGTTTCCCATTTCCCCTGCTTCTAAAGTTTGTCAGTGTTTAATACTATTTTTTTTCAATAATATTAAATGTCAGTTCAATTTGAAAATATCAATCACTGATCCAACAATTGCCCCCAAAACACTCACACTAAACCCCTGATCATTCCTTTCAAAATTAGTTCTTATACACAGACAGTTTTACTTTTTAATTCTATCTTTTTTCAACATTATTAGATGTAAATTTATTCCGATAATCTCGCACTCCCTCTCTCTCTGTCTGTCTCTCCTTCTGTCTCTGTTTCTCCCTCTGTTTGTCTCCCTCCCTCTCCCTCTCCCTGTCCCTTTCTCCCTCTGCATCAGTCTCTCTCCCTCTGTATCTGTCTCGCTCGCTTTCTCCCTGTCTCTCTCCCTTTGCATCTGCCTGCCTCCCTTTCTGTCTGTCTCATTCTGCATTTGCCTGCCTCCCTTTCTGTCTCTCTCCCTCTGTCTCTGTTTCTCCTTTTTTTCTCTATCATGCTAGCTCTGTCTCTCTCTCTCTCCCTCTTTCTCTGTCCCACTCTTTCTGTGTCTCTGTCCGTCTGTGATTCACTCCCTCCATCTCTCTGTCCCTCTGTACATGGACAGCAATGCTTTGAGCCATTTGTTTGGTTAATTTTGAATCTTTAACTCTTGCTTTTGTTGGGAATGTCAATGCAGTTTGAAAATATCAAACACTCATCTAACACTCATCCCTAAAACCCTTACATTAAACCCCAAATACCCGACTGGGCAGACAATGGGGATTGTTGCTAGGGTTCCGTCAAGATCTCATTTCGCTATCTCTTCTGTCTCTCACTGTCTTCCACGTTGTCCCTCTCTCTCCATTTCCCCATTTGTTTCCGCTTCCCTCTCTTTTCTTTCCTTCATCGCCCCCAACTATATAAATGGAGAGGGTGATCCCTCCACTTTATAAATCAAGATGGAACTCCCACTACTTTATACACAGAGAGGGAGCTCCCTCCACTTTATAAATAAAGATGGAGCTCCCTCCAGTTCATACATAGAGGCGGAGCTCCCTCCAGTTTATACATAGAAAGGGAGCTCTCTCTGTTTTACATAGCTGACGTGGTGGGATTTGAACCCCTGTATCCAGGCCATCAGGTTCGGCCTCTGGATTACATGACCAGTGATATTATCACTACCCAACTGCCTCCCAAATGGATGCGTACAGTGTCTGTCCCGTAATAGCACTCACATTAGTTTCTGGGCTGTAACCCTGAACATGGTCCCGAATCCGAGACTGAGTTCACATTTTAACTGGGAAAAGTCAGGAACAGAGTGAAACGGGATTGCTTTTGTCCCTGGATTCTGTGTCCACTGCAGACAGATCAGTTACATTTACAATAGAAATGCCAGGAGTGAACAAGGTCAATACAATCATATGGAAAATGTAAATGACAACTCTCATAATTGCCATCCATCCAGTATGAGTACAGATTTCAGGTTTATTCCAGAGAGAGGTCTTACTCAGAAAATATCATTGACATTGAAATGATTGTGTTTTATCCACCACATTATTTACATCAGAGTCAAAGCTGCTGATGTAATGTGTTTGTTCAGGAGAGTGTATCTAATAGCAATGATCAGGGATATAACCGTGTCAGTGGAGACTTATCCACTGCATAAATCAGGACCCATTGGAATGGATCAGCTCAGAGTGCCTGGTGGAGCTGTGGATTCCAGGCGAACAGAAGTCTCTGCTTCTCACAGAAATGGGATATCCAGTAATGTATCAGACGGAAGACATTTACTACTCAGTACTTGCAGCAATTTTATTTGCTGGGAAGCCAGTATCGCAGCTGTTCATGGTGTAAATCGATGTTAACTGTATTGCTGTTCTCGATATTATTTCCCTCTCTGTGTGTTACACAGTCGCCTGTTCTTTTCCAGCAATTTACTGATGGAATCTCCTCACTGTCTACTCTGTCATTCTTGCAGGAATTGCATTATGTATTTAATGGTATTGTTTTAAGTAACTGTGGCATTATTGCTGGATTATTCTGTTTATTGACTGTACTGGAATGAGCTGTCTCGGCTACGATCAAGAATCAGACCATCAGGAGCTTTTTTTAACATTTTCATGATGTGGATTTAACCAGTCCTGGAATATTTTTATGATTTGTTTTCAGTGATTGATAATGAGACATCTCACAGTCTCAGTGTTACAAGGGGACAGAACAATGTCCTCCCTCCGCAATAACATGGCTCAGTTTAACTGGGATTTCAATGTGTTTATTGATTATCACAGTTATCAAATATTATTGCATTCTGTGTGTGTCTGACGCTGCTTCAGAAGTCTGGTTACTGAACTGAGTTTGCTGCTGACACTTTCACATCTCCTTCTCTGCTTCACTGTGGACCTTCACTGTCACTGGACGACATTGTAAAATAGAAAGTATTGATGTGATGTTTTACTGGTTTTCACTCTATCAGTTGGTATCAAGAGTCTTTCCATTCATCTGTAGATTATCAGCTGCAGCGCTGATGTTGGTGTTTTATTAATTAAACAATCCCACATTCTCACAGATGACTTTATAATTCCAGGAGAAGGAATTTCAATGATTGTGAGGTTTGTCTGGAAGTAGCTTTCCATCCTGTTTATTCCATGTCTTGTCGATGAAGTGAAGAGTGTACTTGAACAGGTGTTCTGTAGATACATTGAATTATTCACAGAGGTTTCACCATTGAACAAACTGACTCTGAGAGTAGAATTATTGAACATGGAGCTGGTGAACAGAACACAGACGCAGAATGTGAGGAATAAATCATATGTGAAAAGCAGCATTAAGTAACAATTTACAGCGTGTGAGTACTCCAGAGAAATAGGGAAGGAGAAAGGGAGCTGGGAGAACGAAACCGACGGGAGAGGAAAAGCAGAAGTAAAGAGAAAGAGAAAGAAGCAGAAGTGTGAATAATTCACTATCATAAAGTGCTGGAATTTGCAGAACAATTAGCGAGAGAAACTGTGAGTTGAAGATGTCTGTTGTCAGATTGTGTTCATTTTCCTTTTGGACTTGATCCTCTGTGTTGATTTCTGTCAGGTCCTCATTTTGTTTTGTAGAAAGTTCCTATTCCTTACTTAGTGACTGAATAAACAGAATAGAATCAGTTCATCGCTGATGGTAATTCATTATTTAAATACTGCACTTTAAAATATCTGTGAATGCTGAATTCAATAAAGAGCGAGGCTGATATCAGAAATATATTTAAATTTTAATTTAATAGCCTGTACAAACGAAATATATTGACTATATTGTACAAACAATGAACTGTTCTCCAACACCAATAACCACAGGGATTATTGTTTGAATTTATTAATTGAGTTGTATGACTGGGATCTATAGATTAGATTTCCTCTGACACTCTGCTGCAGTCTCTCCCTGTGAATCTCAGCCTCTCCTCTCACTGTATTGAATCCTCAGTCTACTCATCCATTGCTTCAGTTTATACACATTCCCAAACCATCTGCTCCAGTCTCCCCTCCTGCTCCAACATGTCCTTTCCCTTGAATTTAGAAGGTTATGGGGTGATTTGATGAATGTATTCAAGATAATAAGGGAAACTGAACGGGTGGACAGAGAGTCACAATTCCCACTGGCTGCGGAGTCAGGTACTTGGGGGCATAGTCTAAAAATCTAAACGCAGTCTAAAAACCTTTCAGGGGTGAAATGAAGAAACACTTCAAAACACCAGGTGTGGTATCAGTTTGGAACTCTCTTCCACAAACGGCAATTGATGCTGAGACACTTGTTAGTTTTTAAATCTGAGTTTGATCGATTTTTGTCAACCAAAGGTATTAAGGGGCAAAGATAGGTACATGGAGTTAGATCACACATCTGCCATGAGCTCATTGAATGACAGAAGAGGGTTGAGGGGCCAAATGGCCTCCTCCTCTTCCTCTGTCCAATGACAAATATCTTGCTGTCACTCTCTGTGTCTTGGTCTCTGTCTCTCTCTTTGTCTCTCTTTCTGTCTGTCTGTCTCTCTCTCTGTCTCCTCTCTCAAATATCTGTGGAAATCCACAAACATTAGTCAGCCATTTTAGGCTGGTTCTCGGTGGCCATTTTACGTTACCACAACATTGGGACATTTATTCCAGAGACGGACTCCTCACCAATGTAAGGGCCGTGCTCAAATTGTGACAGAGACACAGACATGGAGACACTGAGAGACACAGTACTAGAAAGTAATTAATCATTCCCTTGTGCCCAATAAATTGCCCTCCACAGTGATTAGGCTGGGTGGCCTGTAATTACTCAGTCTATTACTTTCTCCCTTGTTAAACAACAGTGCAACATAAGCAGTCCTCCAGTCCTCTGGCAGCACAACTAAAACCAGAGACGATTGGAAATTGATGGTCAGACCCTCCCTTGCGCCTCATAACAGCCTGAGCCTGGTGAATTATCAGCTTTCAAAGATGCTAAACCCCTTAATATTTCCTCTCTCACTGTTTATCCCGTTCAATATTTCAAACCCCTCCGCATTGACTACAATGTCTGTGTCGTCCCCTCTTTTGTGAAGACAGTGGCTATGTATTCATTAAGAACCATGCCCGCATCTTCCGCCTCCACGTTTCGGAAAAAGGAGGAGAGACGAAATAAAGTAAAGGATAGAAATCAAACGGAGGTGCAGGAACAGACACATCTGGGGGGTGTCTGCGCACCAATCACTGAATGTGGCTGGGCAGGTTCAGAAAGTGGTTAAACGGCAGAAGGCGTCCTGAGATTATAAATAGAGACATTGAATACAAAAGCATGGAAATTATGACCTTTGTAAAACGCTGGTTTGCCTTCAACTGGAGCATTGTCCAATTCTGGACACCGTCCTTTAGGGGCATTCGAGAGGGTTCAGAAAAGATTCAGAAGAATGGTTCCAGGGTTGAGGGACTTCAGTTACGTGGATAGATTGGAGAAGCTGCGGTTGTTCTCTGTCTCTCTCTCTCTGTCTTCCTCTCTCTGTCTCTCCCTCCTGCTATCTCGAACACTAACAGTGAGACAGAGGGAGAGAGGCTCAGATATGCAGATGGAGAGAGGGCTGTTGAGAGGGACAAGGTTGGAGAGAGAGAGATTGTTGGGGTGGATTGAAAGGAAGAATGTAAGATATATTCATTTATGGTAATCCTTGTCTTTTGTGTACGCAAACAGAGAAAGATAATTATGCAGAGTGAAATATTGGTCGAGTAGGAGAAATGTGGATGAAGTTGGGGCCCAGGCAGAAAATGATCAGGAAGGAAAACGCTCCATTGTAAACATCCAGCCAGTTATTCCACCATGGAAGCCATCACACCCACATGATATTGGTGTGGAAATCTTGTAATGTATGCCCATGGTGATTGTCCCCTCTGTTAAGGGAAATGGGTCCTTCCTATCCACTCTATCTCGGCCCATCATCATTTTATACACCTCAATTAAATCTTCCCTTCAACCTTCTGTGTTCCAAAGAAAACAATTCCAGCCGATGTAATCTCTACTCATAGTTAAAATTCTCCATTCCTGACAACATCATCTGCAAATCTCCTATGTACCCTCTCTGGTGTGATCACATCCTGCCTGTAATGTGGTCACCAGAACTGTACACAGTACTCTAGCTGTGGTCTAACTAGTGTTTTATACAGTTCCGGCATAGCCTCCCTGCTCTTATATTCTCTACATCGGCCAATAAAGGAAAGTATTCCGTAATCCTTCTTAACCACCTTATCCACCTGTGCTGTTACCCTCAGGAATCATTGGACATTCACTCCAAGTTCACAGTCTGAGAGATTGTTCAGTTAGATTGAAAGGACAAATGTAAAACATAATAATTTGATGTAATCCTTCACTGAAGTGTGCACAGACATACGAGCGAGAAGCATGGAGTGTGAAACATCGGGTTCGAAGGAGAAAACTAGTTGGAGATGGTATCAAATTGGAAACTAGTGATAGGGACTGAGAGAGAGGTAATCTCTGGTAAACTCTCTTGCTGGTAATCTCTCTCCATCTCTATCTCTCTCTCCCCCTCTCTTCTGCTCTCTGAAACCCTATTACTTCTCTCTGTTACTCACTTTCCAAGTCTATCTCTCTACTTTTCTCCCTCTATCTCGATCTCCCTTGCACACTATCTCAATGTTTCTCTCTTGCTCTCAGGATGGGAAGAGGGAGAAAGAAAGGCAGAGAAAGGGTGTTGCAGGCAGTGAGAGATGAGGAGAAAGAGACAGAGGAACAGTGAGTCTGGCATTGGTAGATGGATCTTTACTCTGTGTCTAACCCCGTGCGTAACTGCCCTGTGAGTATTCGATGGGGGCAGTCTCGGACGGGGAGGAATGTCTAAAAATCAGAAATTAGTCGAAAGCCCTTTCAAAGATGAAATTTAAAAACACTTCTACATACAAAGGGTGGTAGAAGTTTGGAACTGTCTTCCACAAATGACCCCTCCCTATCTCTGCAATCTCCTCCAGCTCCACAATCCACCAATATCTGCGATCCTCTAATTCCGGCCTCTTGAACATCCCCAATTTGAATTGTTCCACCATTGGTGGCCGTGCCTTCAAGCTGCCAAGGCCCTAACTCTGGAATTCCTTTCCTAAACCTCACCGTCTCACTAACTCTCTTTCCTCTTTGAAGACACTCCCTCAAACCAAACTCTTTGACAAAGTTTATGTTCTTCTAGTGTAATATCTCCTTAAGTGACTCGGTGTCAACGTTTTATTTGCCTTATTTATTTGTTGGATGTGTGCGTTACAGGCCAGTCCAACATTTATTGCCCATTCCTAATTACCCTTGAGAAGGTGGTTTTGAGCCTCCTTCTTGAACCGCTGCAGTCCATGTGGGGTACGTACACCCACAGTGCTGTTCGGAAGGGAGTTCCAGGATTTTGACCAAGTAACAGTGAAGGAATGGTGATTTAGTTTCAAGTCAGAATGGTGTGTGACTTCAGTTGTTGTGTGTGGACAGTATTTTCAGTGCGCAGACCATTTATATTTTTAATTATTTATTTTTTTCACGTGGTTAGATGTAAAGTTTCTCCGACAATGTGCCTGCCTCCCCGTATCTCCTCACTCTTTCTGCCCATCTCTCCCTCCTTCTCCAAATCCACTGCTTTACTCTGTATCGAAACTCACACTGCACCTGCCCTGGGAGGTCTCATTATGGTGCTTAAGCAATGAGTTATTCACTTCCAGCATAACATCCCTGCTCTTATATAATTTACAGCCTTGTTGGGAATGGCACTGCAGTTTGAAAATATGAAACACTGATCCAACATGCACCCCTAAAACATTCACACAAACCTCCAAAAACAGGACTGGGCAGATAATGAGGATTGTTAATGATTGTTACAACTTGTCTCATCCTCTCTCTCCCTCTCATGTCTGTTTCTTCCCATCTTTCTCTCTCTCTCTCTCTCTCCCCCCCTCACCCTCTCCCTCTTTCTCTGCCTCTTTCCATGACTCTGTCTCTAACACCATCTCTCTCTCCTTGGATAGAAATGTTTTTATCCATTTCTTGCTTAATTTTGAATCTTTAAAACCTGCTCTTGCCGGGAACGTCACTGCAGTTTGAAAATATCAAACACTGTTCAACGCTCGTCCCCGAAACTCTCACACTAAATCCCCAATACAGGACTGTGCAGATCATGGGAATTGTTACTCAGATTCAATTAAGGTCTCATTTCGCTTTCTCTTCTGTTTCTCACTGTCTTCCACTTTGTCCCTATCTCTCCATTTCCCCATTTGTTTTCGTTTCCCTCTCTCCGCGTTCCTTCATCGCCCCAACTTTAGAAATAAAGAGGGAGCTCCCTCCACTTTATACACAGAGAGGGAGCTCCCTCGACTTTATACATTGAGAGGGCGCTCCCTCCACTTCATACATAGAGAGGGAGCTCCCTCCACTTTATACATAGAGAGGGCGCTTCCTCCACTTTATAAATAGAGATGGAGCTCCCTCCACTTTATACATAGAGAGGGCGCTTCCTCCACTTTATAAATGGAGAGGGCATTCCCTCTACTTTATACAGAGAGAGGGCGCTCCCTCCACTTCAGACATAGAGAGGGAGCTCCCTCCACTTTATACATAGAGAGGGCGCTTCCTCCACTTTATAAATAGAGATGGAGCTCCCTCCACTTTATACATCGAGAGGGCGCTTCCTCCACTTTATAAATGGAGAGGGCACTCCCTCTACTTTATACAGAGAGAGGGCGCTCCCTCCACTTTATAAATAGAGAGGGAGCTCCCTCCACTTTATAAATAGAGAGGGAGCTCCCTCCACTTTATACATAGAGAGGGAGCTTCCTCCACTTTCTAAATAGAGAGGGCACTCCCTCTACTTTTTGCATAGAGAGGGCGCTTCCTCCACTTTATAAATAGAGAGGGAGCTCCTTCCACTTTATAGCAGGAGAGCGAGCTCCCTCCACTTTATACAAAGAAAGGGAGCTCCCTATGGTTCATATAGTTGCCGTGGTGGGATTTGAACCCCTGTCCCCAGGCCATCAGGTTGGGCATCTGGATTGCGTGACCAGTGATGTTATCACTGCCCAACTGCCGCCCAATTGGAGCGCACAGTGTCTGCAATATCACTCACAGTAGTTTCTGGGCTGTAACCCTGAACATGGTCCCGAATCAGAGAATCAAAGTTCACATTTTAACTGGGAAAAGGCAGGAACAGAGTGAAACGGGATTGCTTTTGTCCCTGGATTCAGTGTCCACTGCAGACAGATCAGTTACATTTAGAATATAAATGCCAGGAATGAACAAGGTCAATACAATAACATGGAAAATGTAAATGACGCCTCTCATAATTGCCATCCATCCAGTATGAGTACAGATTTCAGGTTTATTCCGAGAGAGGTCTTACTCAGAAAATGTCATTGACATTGAAATTATTGTTTTATCCACCACATTATTTACATCAGAGTCAAAGCTGCTGATGTAATGTGTTTGTTCAGGAGAGTGTAATTAACAGCAATGATCAGGGGCATAACAGTGTCAGTGGAGACTTTTCCCCTCTTTAAATCAGGACCCATTGGAATGGATCAGCTCAGAGTGCCTGGCAGAGCTGTGGATTCCAGGCTAACAGAAGACTCTGCCTCTCACAGGAATAGGATATCCAGTAATGCATCAGATAGAAGACATTTATTATCCTGTACTTGCAGCAATTGGAGTTGCTGGTAAGCAGTATCTCAGCTGTTAATGGTGTAAATCAATGTTAACTGTGCTGCTGCACTGGGTATTATTTCCCTCTCTGTCTGTTACACAGCCGCCTGTTCATTTCCAGCAATTTACTGATGGAATCTCCTCATTGTCTAATGTTTCATTCTTGCAGGAGCTGTATTATGATTTTAATTGTCTTGTTTTAAGTAACTGTGGCATTGTTACTGGATTATTCTGTGTATTGAATGTATAGGAATGAGATGTTTCAGTGAGGATCAATAATCAGACCATTAGGAGTTTTTAACATTTTCATGATGTGGATCTAACCGGTCCTGGAATATTTTTATGATTTTTTTTAAGTGATTGATAATGAGAGATCTCACGGAATCAGTGTTGCAAGGGGACAGAACAATGTCCTGCCTCGCCAATAACATGGCTCAGTTTAACTGGGATTTCAATGTGTTTATTGATTATCACTGTTACCAAATATTATTTCATTCTGTGTGTGTCTGACGCTGCTTCAGAAGTCTGGCTACTGAACTGAGTTTGCTGCTGACACTTTCACAGCTCCTTCTCTGCTTCACTGTGGACCTTCACTGTCACTGGACTACACTGTAAAATAGAAAGTATTGAGGTGATGTTTTACTGGTTTTCACTCTATCAGTTGGAATCTAGAGTCTTTCCATTTATCTGTAGATTATCAGCTGCAGCGCTGATGTTGGTGTTTTATTAATTAAACAATCCCACATTCTAACAGGTTACTTTATAATTCCAGGAGAAGGAATTTCAATGATTGTGAGGTTTGTCTGGAAATAGCTTTCGATCCTGTTTATTCCATGCATTGTAGATGAAGTGAAGAGTGTAGGTGAATAGGTGGAGACTTGAGTGCTCTGTAGATGCATTAAATTATTCACAGAGGTTTCACCATTGAACAAACTGACTCACACACGCAGAATGTTAGGAATAAAACATATGTGAAAAGCAGCATTAAGTAACAGTTTACAGGGTGTGAGTACTCCGGAGAGATAGGGAAGGAGAGAAGGAGCAGGGAGAACGAAGTCGACGGGAAAGGAAAAGCAGAAGTAAAGAGAAAGAGAAAGAAGCAGCAGTGTAAATAATTCACTATCATAAAGTGCTGGAATGTCCAGAACAATTAGTGAGAGAAACTGTGAGTTGAAGTTGTCTGTTGTCAGATTGTGTTCATTTTCCTGTTGGACTTGATCCTCAGTGTTGATTTCTGTCAGGTTCTCATTTTGTTTTGTGGAAAGTTCCTATTCCTTACTTAGTGACTGAACAAACAGAATAGAATCAGTTCATCACTGTTGGTAATTCATTATTTAAATACTGCACTTTAAAATCTCTGTGACTGCTGAATTCAATAAAGAGCGAGGCTGATATCAGAAATATATTTAAATTTATATTTATTAGTCTGTGCAAACTAAATATATTGACTATATTGTCGAAACAATGAACTGTTCTCCAACACCAATAATCACAGGGATTATTGTTTGAATGTATTAATTGAGTTGTGTTACTGGGATCTATAGATTAGATTTCTTCTCACACTCTGCTGCAGTCTCTCCCTGTGAATCTCAGCCTCTCCTCTCACTGTATTGAATCCTCAGTCTCCTCATCCATTGCTTCAGTTTATCCACTTTCCCAAAACATCTGCTCCAGTTTCCCCTCCTGCTCCAACATGTCCTTTTCCTTCTCTCCCTCCCAATCTCACTCACTGTCTCCACCTCCAGCTGCCACGTCCAACCTGATAGGAATACAGTAACATGGGAGCAGGAGGAAGCCATTCAGACCTTCGAGCCTGCCTTGCCATTCTAGATCTTTGCTGATACTCCAACACAGCGCTGCAGTTTTCCCATTTGATAACAGTCTCTGTCGGTGCCCTGAACACAGAGCAACAAACCAGCTACACATCCCGCTCTCCCCAAACCTTCCCAACCAACAATCTGGAGACACATTCCCAATTAACACATTGGATTGCATCTCTGCAAAACAGCTTTTCATTCCCCCACTGACACTGCATCCTCACTCAGTACTCCCAGTAGATCCGGTGCTGACTTTATTCACTTTCAGAATCAATCTCCCAATTCATTATTAGTAACTGTGTTTACAAACATTTCACTGTGACAAAGCACTGCCCGGGTCAATGAATCAGTTTTCACTGCTCGATGCAGCAACAAAGCTGGAAATTTCAGCCCAGATCCTGTCAAACTGCTGCTTTGTCTCCAGGTCTGATCAGTAATTTCTCTGCTTCCTTTTCTCTCTCTCTTCCAGTTAACTTGGTGGCGATTGTGATCCTGTCCCGAGGAAAGTGCTGTCTCTCCAAATGTATCAGTGTCTACCTGGTGGGAATGGCGGTGTCTGATCTCCTGGTCGTTATCACTGAACCCATATTGTACATGATTGTTTTAATTTATTTCCCATATTCATTCCTGAGAATTACTCCTGTGTGTTCTCTCATTGGCGTTCTGCTGTCTGCATCCACAGTTGTTTCTGTCTGGCTCACAGTCCCTTTCACCTTTGATCGATTTGTGACCATTTGTTGTGAGAAGCTGAAAACAAAATATTGCAGCGAGAAAAAGGCGGCTGTGGTTGTGGGAACAGTGAGTGTGATTGGCTGTTTAGAGTCTCTCCCCTGGTACTTTACACTGGAACAAGATTACATTATTGATGATGTTCCCATGGGTTGTGTTTATAAACTGAGCTTCTTTAATTCCCCCATATGGGGGGCATTTGAATTGTTTGACCTCATTTTAACCCCTTGTGTCCCGGTCTTTCTGTTGTTGCTGCTCAATGTTCTGACTGTCAGACGGATTTTATTCTCCAATAAAGTTCGCAGGGGATTCCGATGCCACAGCAATGCAGAGAATCACAAGGACCCAGAGATGGAGAATCGCAGGAAATCAATTATTTTACTCTTCAGTTTTATCCTGTTATGGGTGACCCGGGTTGTGTTTATCATTTGTAGGAGAATTAAATATTATTATTATTCCTCCCCCACTGACCCTCTCTATCACAAATCACACATCGAAGATGCTGCAGATTCTCAGTTCCTGCACCAACACATGTATTTACATTGTGACCCAGACTAAATTCAGACAGGAGCTGAAGAAGGGGGTGAAATACCCTCTCAATCTCATTGTTAAATTAATGAAATCATAGAAAGAGCTGAAGGGTTTCAAACACTGGAACTAAATCCCATTCCCCCTCCTCCCCCCCAGACCCCCAGCTCCACCTCCCACCCTCCACCCGCCTCTGTGATTATTTGACCGGCGCCATCTTTAGTCCTGGCAGCTGCCTGAGCGTGGGCAGACCCTGACGTTCAACTGGAATCGTGTACGTTTGCGCAGGTGCCAGTACAGCGCCACTTTGTGGTTGCTTTGTCAACAACCGCAGCCAGTGGACAAAGCTGCGAAGGATTGTGAGCTGGTGAGTGGGACAGTAACAGCAGTGAGGCAGGAACACCAGCAGATGGAGATGGTGAGCGGGGGCAGCAACTGCAGTGAGACAGGGACACCAGCAGATGGAGATGGTGAGAGGAGGACAGCAGCTGCAGTAAGACAGGGACACCAACAGATGGAGATGGTGAGTGTGGGTCAGTAACTGCAGTGAGGCTGGGGTACCAGCAGATGGAGATGGTGAGAGAGGGACATTAACTGCAGTGAGGCAGGGACACCAGCAGATGGAGATGCTGAGCCATTACTGATGGGAGATTCCCTTGCTGAGTTTGAAAGTTTCCACAAGTCTGAAGAATTTACTTTATTGTAAACTTGAGTTGCTGAATAAAATACTTTCAATGCAACTTTTGTAAAATGGCTATTTTTCTACTGTGTGAACACCTGTAACATGAAACTCGTTCCTGTTTGGAAAGTTATATTGAGTGATTAAAGGTAATGTATAAATAAAACAACAGGATCAAATAAAACTGAATCAGTTATTTAGAAATAAAAACTCTCAATATAAGTTGTGTTGAGTTCTTGATCACCTACGTTATGACATCTCTCTCTCTCACACTTCTCTTTCTATGCTGGTATCTTCTCTACTATAACTAAGAGTAGTTGAAATTTTGATCCCATTGACCTTTGAAAGTTAATATTGAATCTGCTTTCAGAAACCTGTCAGACAGTGAATTCCAGGCCATATTAACTCCCTGCCTATTTGTTTCACCCCTCTACTAGTGTAAACAGTCTCTCCTCATATCTCCAAAATGAGGGAAAGAATTTGAATGCAATGCAATTAATTTCTCCAGGACAGCAACTGCAGAGGACCAGGAACCTCCTGAATGTGGACAAAAAATGAACAAAAATCCCTCTGAATCCCTCAGGAGAACAGAGGATCGAAACAGTCTGGAAGCAAATGGAAACAAGTGACACTTTATTACAGCAGTAAAAACTCTTTGTCAGAATGTAGAGGTCTTTATTGCTGAACTTTATATAAACTGGAGGTGAAAAGTGGAAGATCTTTAATACCATTTGTGATAAATGGCCATTTCCCAGCTTTGTGAACCCTTGTAACATTAAACTGGTGAATGTTAAGAAGGTTTTATTGATTGATTACAGCTAATACATAAATACAGCAGCATCAAATACAGGGCAAAGAGTCATTGACGAATACAACTGTAAATATGGGTAAGAATTGTTGTGTGAACTGTCACTGGTTATAAAAGTTCTCTTCGCTGCCTCATTAACCTGGCTCCAGTTTCAGTCTTTGTCACACAGTGGAAATGAAAAACCGAATAAAAACCGCATGTTTGTACTGCATTCAAACAGGTCTCTCCAGCAATAAGACTTTGTCAGAATTTCAAGGTAATTGCAATGAGTCATTTTCTGAACTTTCTGTTAACTGGAGGTGAATAGTGAAAGACATTTAATACAATGAGTGTTAAATGGCCATTATCCAAACCGGCCCCTCCAGGTTTTAAATTACAGCAGTTTTTCTGTTCTGTTAATGAGGTTTTTGGTGGAGGGAGAGAGAGACAGACAGACAGACAGGTTTCTGTGTGGAATGGTCGATTTGGGATATGTCTGGAATATCCCTCTCTCCCCCATTCCCTGTTTATACAGAGACTCACCTTGGACTGTCCCATACCTGGGAGGCAGTGTCCAGATGAAGGAAGCTGAGAGCTGGTTGGATGAGCTGCATTTTGGGTGGACTGTCTGTTTTGAGTGACAGGTTCTGGGATATATTAGGACAACATCAGCCTCCATTCTTTCTTTCCATGTGGCTGGTTTGTTCAGGTGAGTTTCTGTATCTCAGTCTCTGTGCCCAGGTGAATTGCAAGCTGATTACAGTGTGTGTGTGTGAGAGAGAGAGTCCAATCTGAATCCCCCGCACTCTCTGTCCCAGTCCTGACCCTTGTCTCCAATTCCCACCCCAATCTCCCTCTCCAGGATCTTTTCCCCATGGATGAGCTGATGGAGGCAAGGTGTTAGAGTCCAATGATGGAGCGCAGACCGTGTGGGATGGTGAGTATCAGATCTTTATCGTCTCTCTCTGCCTTTCTCTCTCCTTTTGACTCAATCTCTCTCATTCAATCTCTTTTTCAATCTCTCTCTGTCTATTTCTCTCTGTTTATCTCTCTCTGTTCCTCAATCTCTCTCTCTCCCTCTGTTTCTCTGTCTGTGTGTTTCTCTTCTCTCTCAATCTCTCTGTGTGTTTCTCTCTCTCTCTGTTCCTCAATCTCTCTCTCTCTCTCTGTGTGTTTCTCTCTCTGTTCCTCAATCTCTCTCTCTCTCTCTGTTTCTCTCTCTGTGTTTCTCTCTCTCTCTGTTTCTCTCTCTCTCTGTGTTTCTCTCTCTGTGTGTTTCTCTCTCTCTCTGTTTTTTTTCTCTCTCTCTGTGTTACTCCCTCTCTCCCTCTCTCTCTCTCACTTTGTGTTTGTCTTTCTCGATGAATGATTGTGTGTCTTTCTGTCTCAATGGAATTCTTTGTCCTTCTCTCTCTCAACCTCTCTGCGATTCTCTGTGTGCCTTTCTCACTGGCTTTCTGTCTGTCTCTTTGCTGCCTGCAATTTCTTTGTGTCTCAGTTCTTTCCCTGCACTTTTTTCCCTCTTTTTCTGTGTCTCTTTCGGCCTTTTCTCTGTTCCTGACTTTGTCTTTCGACTGTATTTCTGACTTTGTCTTTTCTCTATTTCTCTGAGTTTCTTTTCTGTATTTCTGAATTTCTGTCTTTTCTGCATTTCTGACTTTCTGTCTTTTTCTGACTTTGTCTTTTCTCTATTTCTGACTTTGTCTTTTCTGTATTTCTGTCTTTGTCTTTTCTCTATTTCTGACTTTGTCTTTTCTGTATTTCTGACTGTCTTTTCTCTATTTCTGACCTTGTCTTTTCTCTATTTCTGACTTTGTCTTTTCTCTATTTCTCTGAGTTTGTCTTTTCTGTATTTCTGACTTTCTGTCTATTTCTGACTGTGTCTTTTCTCTGTTTCTGACTTTGTCTTTTCTCTATTTCTCTGAGTTTCTTTTCTCTATTTCTTACTTTGTCTTGTCTCTATTTCTCTGAGTTTCTTTTCTCTATTTCTGACTTTGTCTTTTCTGTATTTCTGCCTTCTGGCCCCCCCGCAATTTATTTCCCCCCCCCGCAATTCACCCCCCCCCCCGCAATTTATCTCCCCCCCCCCCCGCAATTTCACCCCCACCGCCCGCCTGCAAAATTTCCTCCAACCGCAATTTCTATCCACGGTGTAAATTTTATCCCCTGCAATATTTCCCCCCCTCACCCCGGATAACATTCCCCTTTTGTACAGACCCCCACCCAATCTAAATAATCCTCATCTACAGACCCCTATCTGATATCTCAAGTTAACTGACCCCCATCTAATACCCTCACTATCAACAGACCCAGGAACAGAACCCATCTAATTATCCCCATCCCCCTGTTACAAGACAATCCATCTAGATACCCCACCCCACCCCCCAGGACCGAGTCCCATCTAGATACCCCCCAGGACCGAGTCTCATCTAGATACCCCCCAGGAACAGACTCCCATCTAGATACCCCACCAGGACCGAGTCCCATCTAGATGCCCCCCCCCAGGATCAGTCTCCCATCTAGATACCCCCCAGGACCGAGTCCCATCTAGATACCTCCCCAGGACCGAGTCCCATTTCGATAACCCCCCACAGGAACAGACTCCCATCAAAATATCCCCCCCAGGAACAGACTCCCATCTAAATATCCCCCCCAGGAACAGACTCCACCCCCCAGGAACGGAACCCCATCTAATTATCCCCTTCCCCCTGTTACAAGACAACCTATCGAGATAACCCCCCAGGACCGAGTCCCATATAGATACACCCCCAGGAGCAGACTCCCATCTAGATACCTCCCCAGGAACAGACTCCCATCTAGATAGCCCCCAGGACCGATTCCCATCTAAATACCCCCCCCAGGAACAGACTCCCATCTAAATACCCCGCCAATAACAGACTCCCAACTAACTACCCCCCGTGGTCAGACCCCCATCTAATTATACCCTTATAATACCCCTGTTACAAATACATCCCCGGTGACAGACCCTCATCTAAATACATCCATGGGGACCGACTGCCATCTAAATACATCCCCGGGGACAGAGCCCCATCTAAGTAAATCCCCGGAGACAGACCACCATCTAAATACATCCCCGGGGACAGACCTCCATCTAAATACATCCCCGGGGACAGACCCCTATTTAAATAGCCCACCCGGGGACAGACCCCCATCCAATTATACCCATATAATACCTCTGTTACAAATACATCCCCGGGGACAGACCCCCATCTAAATACATCCCCGGGTCAGACCGCCATCTAAATACATCCCCGGGGACAGAGCCCGATCTAAATACATCCCCGGGGACAGACCCCCATCCAGAAACCCCGCCCAGGAACAGGCCCCCATCTAATTATACCCTTATAATACCCCTGTTACAAATACCTGACGGGAACAGACCCCCATCTCAATACTAACCCCGGGGACAGATCCCCATCTAAATACATCCCCGGGGACAGACCCCTATTTAGAATAATCCCCGGGGACAGAGCCCCATCTGAATACATCCCCGGGGACAGATCCCTATTTAGATAAATCCCCGGGGACAGACCCCTATTTGGATAACCCACCCGGGGACAGACCCCCATCTAGATAAATCCCCGGGGACAGACTCCTATTTAGATACCCCACCCGGGGACAGACCCCCATCTAATTATACACTTATAATACCCCTGTTACAAATACCTGACGGGAACAGAACCCCATCTAAATACTAACCCCGGGGACAGACCACCATCTAAATACCCTCCCCAGGGACAGACCCCCATCTAAATACTAACCCCGGGGACAGACCCCCATCGAAATACCCCCCGGGGACAGACCACCATCGAAATACCCCCCCGGGGACAGACCCCCATCGAAATACAGACCCCCATCTAAATAAATCCCCGGGGACAGACCCCCATTTAGATAGCCCACCCGGGGACAGACCCAAATCTAACTACCACCCCCCCCCACCCCGGGGACAGACCCCCATCTAATTATACCCTTATAATACCCCTGTTACAAATACCGCCCGGGAACAGAACCCCCATCTAACTACCACACCCCCCGGGACAGAGCCCCATCTATCTACCCACCCCGTCGGGGACAGAACCCCATCTAAATACCATCTAAATATGCAGAGACAGAAAGAAGTGGAGGGGCAGAGATACAAAGTAAGATGTGTTCACAGAACAGAGAGGGGTGTCCCGGGACAGGTCGGAGGGAAATGCAGAGATAATCTTGCAGGAAAGGAGGAGAAGAGATGGAAAGATTCAGGGATTTGGAAGTGAGTGAGAGAAGAAATGGACTGAGAGAGAGAGACAGATAAAGATACAGAGAGTCGCAGAAAGAGAGTGACAATGGAAACTTGTGAGACTCCAGAGAGAGGCAAAGATAGAAAGGATGTTGAGAGATACAGAGACAGGGATTTAAAGATGTGAAGAAACAGAGTTAGGAACAAAGAGGAAGGTGCAGGGAACAAGTTGCAGAAAGAGATGGAGAGAGGGAAATCTACGGGAATACATTGACTGTACTGGAGCAGCGATTCCCAAACTATTCCCTTTGGAGCACCATCCAGCCCCCTCCCTTGTGGTAAAAAAAATCCACAGACCCCCGAAAACACAAAATCAAAATACTGCGAATGCTGGAAATCTGAAATAAAAACTGTGCTGGAAATACTGAGCATTTCCAGCACTTTGCTTTTCTATCAGCCCCGAAATCACACAGTCTTCTTTTCTGGATCTAGAAATTAATTTGACAATGACAAATATATTTTTATTATTACTTTCCCTCTCCGGTTAAAGCTCTTGTCGGAGAATTCCACGTGGCCAAAAGATTCTCCCTCTGTATCATCACAGCTGCAGCTTCCGAAAAGATTCTCCTTGGGAATAAGAGAAATAAAATTGATTCAAACAAAGCAAAGCATTTTTGCACAGAACTAAAACACAGCGAGAGCCCAGGACACTCTCTCAAACTCACTGACATAAAACAATCTCTCAGTTACTTTCAAACACATCCCCTGACACAGAGCCAGAGACTGGGAAGTGTAGATGTCTTTAACCTGTCATTTCCTGCTCTCTCTCTCTCCCTCTCTCTCTCTATTTCTCTGTGTGTCTCTCTACATCTGTTTCTGCCTCACTGTAAAAGCACACAAACACTGGTGACCCCCATCCCCTCTCCTGTAGAAGGATAGAGAGAGAAATCCACATTCCCATCCCTGAAAATCTGAATTGAAATGGTCTAGTGTTTCATTTCACTGTCAAATTCAGCCCACAGCCGAAAACACCAGCAATATTCAGGAATAAGAACAAGCCTTTACAAACCTTCACATTTCACCCATTTCATTGCTGATTCACAGAAGTATTTGACACTCAATGAATCCATTTTTAAAGTGGTCGTCACTGTTGCAACGTTGGAAATGCTGTCGGCCATTGATGCACAGCAAGATCCCACAATTAGCAGTGTGCTTACAGCCGGCTACCCCTCTCTCCCCCTCTGATTCCCTTACTCTCCTGCATCTCTCTCCCTCCTGTTACTCTCATTCAGAGAGACAGATGGAGAGAGAGAGAGAAATTCACGTCACTGCCTAAAACATCAGCATTATTCGGGAATTATACCGGCTTCAAGCTCCGGCCTTAAATTCCAGGCCTTCAGGAGAGCTTTGCACACAATCAATTCACTTCTAAAATGCAGTCACTGTCACGATGCAGGGAATTCTGCAGGCAAGCTGTGCACAGCAAGATCCCAGCAATGGTGACACTTCAAAATACAGTTTCCCAAGATTTTGAGTGTGGATTTCTCTCCCTGTCTTTCTCCATCTTTCTCTGCCTTCCCTCCCTCATCCACACTCCGCCTGTCTCTCCCACTCTCTCTCTGATTTACCTGCCACCTCCAGCTGTTTCTCTCTCTCCCTCTTTTTCTCTCCATCTGTTTCTGCCTCAGTGTTGTAATGTAAGAATTGATGCAGGGAATGTATGTACAGCAGGATCCCACAATGTGATCATAGCCAGATATCCTATCACAGTCCTCTGAAAATGCTAAACTCCATCTTTAAACTTTTCACAAGCCTTTATACAGCTTCACGTTCAGCTCTTGTAATTATTGGCCCATAGGAGCAGTTGAGAATCAATGAACTAATTTTTAAAGTGGTCCTCACTGTTGCAATGCAGGAAACCTGTAGGCAATCTGTGCACAGCAAGATCCCAAAGGCAACAATATGCTAATATGCAGATAATCTGTTTTCAGTGACGTAAGTTTCGAGAACCCAGAGGGAGGGACATTCCTGCAGTTTGAAAATCTCAAACACCCCTCTCCCTGTCTTTCTCCTGCTCCCTCCCCCCTGCACCCCATCCACATCTGTTTCTTTCTCTCTCGATCTGGGATTTAATCGAGATTGAAACGTCTGCTAAAATGTTTCTGTCACCGTTTAAAATAACCACACATCATATTCGATTCATAGAGCGATACAGCACTAAAACAGGCCCTTCGGCCCTTCGCTGACCATCAGCCATCCATTTATGCTAATCCTACATTCATGCCATTTTCCCCCTCTCACATCCCCACCTTCCCTCAATTCTCCGACCACCTACCGACATGAGGGGCAATTTTTATAATGGCCAATTTACCTATCAACCCGCAAGTCTTTGGCATGTGGCAGGAAACCAGAGCACCCGGAGGAAACCCACATGGAGAACTTGCAAACTCCGCACAGGCAGTACCCAGAACCCAACCTGGGTTGCTGGAGCTGTGAGGCTGCGGTACTAACCACTCAGCCGCTGCAGGAAAGTCCCTCCCTCTGCAATCCCGAAACTTACATCACTGAAAACACATTATCTGCATATTATCATATTGCTGCTTGTGGGATCATGCTGTGCACACATTGTGGCACCTATTGATTAATGGTTAAAATAGAGAAAGTGCGGGGGAGAGAAAAGCAGAGGAAGATGGAGAGAAAATACAGAGAAATCCACAATCTGACCCACAGGAAGCTGAATTTTAAAGTGTCCTCATTGCTGTGCAGGAAATGCTGATGGGCACTAGATGCACAGCAAGATCCCACGAGCAGCAATGTGATAATAGCTAGATTTCAGTCCTCAGAAAGGGCGAAATTCCCTCTTTAAACTGGGAACAAGCTGCTGATTTTGTCTCTCCATTTCAAATAACGACAAAACACATTGCTGTGTGTGGCATGTTTTTTATTTATTAAAGGTTTAATTGGAGAAGGAGAGTGTGAAACCGAGACAGAGAAGAGAAAGCATGGGGGGAGATAGAGACACAGGGAAAGAATGTGGAGACAGAGAGAAAGCTAACCTCAGAACTACAGTAAAATGAATTAAAATGGGCACAGTGCATCTTATTTCACTGTTAGCTTCCTAGCATTGCCCAAAACACCAGCAAACCTCACAGACAGGGCTGGAAGGAGCAAGTGGCAAATGGGACTCCCTCCTGGGGCTGCTCCTTTAACCCCAGGCTTTCAATCTGTATAAAACACCAGGAGCCCCAATCCAACATGAAATGTTTAACCCAGGGCCCCAGAGAGGAAATTAAACCTCAGGCTAATAAACAGACACAACTCACGTGGGCCCTTTGGGTGCAGTCTGTGGACAAGGCCTCAGTCCATCCTCTCTGGAGGAAGCTCCGGTCCAAGGATTCCTCGTCCCAGACTTTCCCTCTTTTCACCTTCACGTTGTAGTTTTCAGAAAGAGATTTCCTAAGGCAAGAGGGAGGGAGAGAAAATTGATGTAAAGGCATTGTTAAACAAAATAGCACAGCAAGAGCCCAGGAATTGCCCTCGGTTACACAGGCACTCTCTGAGCAACACCCAAATAGAAACAAATCACAGTTAATAAACCAGAGGATAAAAAGATTGTGACAGCAACCTCCACCTCTGTGAGTGTGTGTGTGTGTGCGTGTCTGTCTGTCTCTGAATCTCTCTCTCCCCGTCTCTGTATCTCGCTCTGTTCCTGTCACATTCGTCCCCTCTCTTTCTCTTTGTCCATATCTGTTTTTGTCCCTCTATCTCATATGTAATGTTGACTGAAAATAGCTGTGAAATATTTGTGTCTCACCATTTAAAACAACAACAAATCACACAGCTGTGTGTGTTTTTAACTATTAAAGGTTGAAAGAGAGAGACAGAGAGAGAAATCGAAACTCAGAACTTCAGTCAAATGAACTGAAATGAATCGGGAACATTTGACACTCAGTGAATTGATTGTTAAAGTGCTCGTCACTATTGCAATGTTGGAAACACTGCATGCCATTTGTGCACAGCAAGATCCCACAATTTCATTTCACCCTCAAATTCACGGCACTGCCCAAAACACCAACATTACTCGGGAATTATACCAGCTTCAAGCTCAGGACTTTAATTCCAAGCCTTCAGATAATGCAAATATGCAGCTAATCTGTTTTTAGTGCACAGCAAAATCCCAGCAATGTTGACACTTCAATATTCAGTGTACCAAGCTTTTGAGTGTGGATTTCTCTCTCTCTCTCTGTCTTTCTCGATCTTTCTCTGCATTCGCTCCCTCACACACACTCCGCCTGTTTCTCCCTCTCTCTCTCTCTGTTTAAGCTGCCACCTCCAGCTGTTACTCACTCTCCCTCTTTTTCTCTCCATCTGTTTCTGCCTCAGTGTTGGATGTAGGAATTGATGCAGAGAATGTATGCACAGCAGGATCCCACAATGTGATCATAGCCAGATATCCTATCACAGTCCTCAGAAAATGCTAAACTCCAGCTTGAAACTTGGAACAAGTCTTTATCCAGCTTCACGTTCAGCTCTTGTAATTATTATAGAGTTCTTGTAAAAACACAGAGAAAAGCACATTCAGGCCCTCAGGAAGCTGAATTTTAAACTGTTGTCATGGACAAAATGTTGGAGGGCACTAGATGCACAGCAAGATCCCACAAGCAGCAATGTGATAATACCCAGATTTCAGTCCCCAGAAAGAGCGAATCCCTCTTTAAACTGGGAACAAGCTGCTGATTCTGTCTCACCATTTCAAATAACGACAAATCACATTGCTGTGTGTGTGGCATGTTTTTTATTTATTAAAGGTTTAAATGGAGAAGGCAAGTGTGAAACAGAGACTGAGAAGAGAAAGCATGGGAAGAGATAGAGACACAGGGAAAGAATGTGGAGACAGAGAGAAAGCTAACCTCAGAACGACAGTAAAATGAATTAAAATGGGCACCGTGCATCTTATTTCACTGTCAGCTTCCGAGCATTGCCCAAAACACCAGCAAACTTCACAGACAGGGCTGGAAGGAGCAAGTGGCAAATGGGACTCCCTCCTGGTGATGCTCCTTGAACCCCACGCTTTCAATCTGTATAAAACACCAGGAGCCCCAATCCAACAGGAAATGGTTAACCCAGGGCCCCAGAGAGGAAATTAAACATCAGGCTAATAAACAGACACAACTCACGTGGGTCATTTGGGTGCAGCCTGTGGACAAGGCCTCAGTCCGTCCCCTCTGGAGAAAGCTCCTGTCCAAGGATTCCTCGTCCCAAACTTTCCCTCTTTTCACCTTCACCGTGCAGTTGTCAGAATGAAAATTCCTCAGGGGAAAGAAGGAGAAAAAAATTGGATTAAAATACAAAGCGAGGACATTTTTAAACAAAATTGCATCGCAAGAGCCCAGGGTTTCCTCTCTCAGTTGCACAGACAATCAGCAATATTCAAATACAATCAAATCACAGTTATAAACCAGATTGAGACAGAGAGAGCACACACACAGATACACAGACACACACACTGAATCTGACTGGGGAATGTGTCCACTCTCTCTGGAGAGAGAGTGAAAGGTGGGTTTTGTGATTGGAACTGAGATCTTCAAACCCAGTTTATATCCTGAGTGAGCTGTTTGCAAACTCCACCCTATGAGCCTCTGACATGTTGGGCTGTCTCTCAATCTCCTGCCTCGGGGGCGGGGGAGGGGGCCTGTCCATTGATCTGTTAATCCCAGCACAGCAATGCTTTCAGCCATCTCTTAGTTCATTTTAAACCTTTAATTCTTTGCCTGCAGTTTCAAAATATCAAACACTGATCCAACCATCCCCCCTCAAACCCTCACACTAAACCCACAAAAAAGACAGAGGCGCAAGGGAAGAGCCAACTGTGTAACAGCCCCGACAATCAAATTTCTCTGCAGCACCTGTGGAAGAGCTTGTCACTCTAGAATTGGCCTTTATAGCCACTAAATGCGCTGCTCCACAAACCGCTGACAACCTCCAGGCACTTACCCATTGTCTCTCGAGATAAGGAGGCCAAAGAAGAAACCTACAATACAGGACTGGGCAGATAATGGGGATTGTTACTGAGGTTGTGTTTGGGGATTTTTACTGACATCAGTGTGGATTTTAAAGTGTGCCTCCCCTTCCCTCACATCTAAGTCTCTCAGTGTTGTTGTTGTGTGTTGACAGCTTTTCCAGTGTCCAGTCGATTTCAACTTTTAATAAAATCTGTGGAACACAAATAAATGTAAAGTTTCTCCAAGCTGTTTTGTCCTCCCTCTTTCACTGTCTTTCTCTGTCACTGCCCTATCTCTCTCTCTCTGTCTCTCTGCAGGACTGGACAGACACTGGGGATTGTTACTGAGGTTCTGTTGGTCATTTTTACTGACATCAGTGTGGATTGTAAAATCTGTCTGTGTGTGTGTGTGTGTGTGTCTGGATGTTTGTGTGAGTGAGAGAGAGAATATCTGGGTCACCTCCTTCTATCTCTGTCCCTACATCTGTCTTTCCCTCTCTGTCTCTCCATCTCTCTCCTTCTCTCTCTCTCTTTCCTCCATCTGTCTTCACCCCCTCACTCCCTCTCTCTCCTTCTATCTCTGTCTCTCTCTCTCTCTACCTATCCCTCCATCTGTCCTTCCATCTGTCTTTCCCTCTCTGTCTCTCCATCTCTCTCGTTCTATCTCTTTCTCTGCCTCTCTCTGTCCCTCCATCTGTCTTTCCCTCTCTGTCTCTCCCTCTCTCTCCTTATATCTCTCTCTCTCCATCTATCTTTCTCTCCCTCTCTCTCACTCTCCCTCCCTCTCCCTCCCTCTCGCTCCCTCTTTCTCACGCTCTCTCCCTCTCCCTATCTGTCTCCCTCTCTGTCTCCCTCTCTATCTCCCTCTCTGTCTCCCTCTCTGTCTCTCTCTCTGTCACTCCATCTGTCTTTCCCTGTCTGTCATTCCCTCTCTCCCTCTCTCTCCTTCTCTCTCTGTCCCTCCATCTGTCTTTCCTCCCTGTCACACGCTCTCTCTCCTTCTATCTTGTCTCTCCATCTGTCTTTCTCTCCCTTTCTCTCCCTCTCTCTCCCTCTCACTCCCTCTCCCTCCCTCTCCCTCTCTCTCCCTCTCTCTCCCTCTCTCCCTCTATCTCACGCTCTCTCCCTCTCCCTCTCTGTCTCCCTCTCTGGCTCCCTCGCTGTCTCCCTCTCTGCCTCTCTCTCTGTCTCCCTCTCTGTCTCCCTCTCTGTCCCGACATCTGTCTTTCCCTCCCTGTCACTCCATCTCTCTCCTTGTCTGTCTGTCTCTCACTCTCTCTCCTTCTCTCACTGTCTCTCTCTCTCTCTGTCTCGCCATTTACACCTGATTGAGGTGTACAAAATCATGAGATGTATAGACAGGGTGGATAGCAAGAGGCTTTTTCCCAGAGTGGGGGATTCAATTACTAGAGGACACGAGTTCAAATTGAATGGGGAAAAGTTTAGGGGGGATATGCGTGGAAAGTTCTTCATGCAGAGGGTGGTGGGTGCCTGGAATGCGTTCCCAGCGGAGGTGGTAGATGCGGGCACGATGGCGTCTTTTAAGATGTATCCAGACAGATACATGAATGGGCAGGAAGAAAAGAGATACAGAACCTTAGAAAATAGGCGACATGTTTAGATAGAGGATCTGGATCGGCGCAGGCTTGGAGGACCGAAGAGCCTGTTACTGTGCTGTAATTATCGTTGCTCTTTGATCTTTTTTAACGTCCCCAGCCCTGTCACTCCCTCTCTCTCCTTCTATCTCTGTCCCTACATCTGTCTTTCCCTCTCTGTCTCTCCATTTCTATCCTTATCTCTCTCTCTGTCCTCCATCTGTCTTCCCCCCCACTCCCTCTCTCTCCTTCTATCTCTGTCTCTCACTCTCTATCCCTCCATCTGTCCTTCCATCTGTCTTTCCCTCTCTGTGTCTACATCTTTCTCGTTCTATCTCTTTCTCTGCCTCTATCTCTCTCTCCCTTCACCCTCTCTCTCCCTCGCACCTTCTCTCTCCCTCGCCCCCTCTCTCTCACCCTCTCCCCCTCTCTCTCTCCCTCGCCCCCTCTCTCTCTCTCCCTCTCCCCCTTTCTCTCCCTAGCCCCCTTTCTCTCCCTCGCCCCCTCTCCTTCCCTCGCCCCCTCTACTTCCCTCGCCCCCTTTCTCTCCCTCGCCCCCTCTCCTTCCCATGCCCCCTCTCCTTCCCTCGCCCCCTCTCTCTCCCACGCCCCCTCTCTCTCTCCCTCGCCCCCTCTCTCTCTCCCTCGCCCCGTTTCTCGCTCCCTTGCCCCCTCTCTCTCTCCGTTTCCCTCTCTATCTCCCTCTCCCCCTCTATCTCCCTCTCTCCCTCTATCTCCCCCCTCCTCTTTCTCCCTCCCCTCCTCTATCTCCCTCCCCTCCTCTATCTCCCTCTCCCCCTCTATCTCCCTCCCCATATTTCTCCCTCCCCATATCTCCTTCCCCCCTATATTTCCCTCACCCCTATATCTCCATCCCCCCTCTATCTCCCTCCCCCCTCTATCTGCATCCCCCGCTCTATCTCCATCCCCCCTCTATCTCTCTCACCCCTCTATCTCTCTCCCCCTCTATTTCTCTCACCCCCCCTCTGTCTCTCTCACCCCCCTCTGTCTCTCTCACCCCCTCTATCTTTCTGTCTTCTCCATCTCTCTCTCTTGCTGTGTTTCGCTATCACTGACTCTGTCTCTGTCTCTCTCTCTCCCTCGCCCTCTCTCTCTCTCTCCCTCGCCCTCTCTCTCTCTGCCTCGCCCTTTCTCTCCCTCGCCCCCTCTCCTTCCCATGCCCCCACTCCTTCCCTCGCCCCCTCTCTCTCCCACGCCCCCTCTCTCTCTCCCTCGCCCCCTCTCTCTCTCCCTCGCCTCCTCTCTCTCTCCCTCACCCCCTCTCTCTCTCCCTTGCCCCCTCTCTCTCTCCCTCTCCCTCTCTATCTCCCTCTCCCCCTCTATCTCCCTCTCCCCCTCTATCTCCCTCTCTCCCTCTATCTCCCTCCCCTCCTCTTTCTCCCTCCCCTCCTCTATCTCCCTCCCCTCCTCTATCTCCCTCTCCCCCTCGATCTCCCTCCCCCTATTTCTCCCTCTCCCTTATATCTCCCTCCCCCTATATTTCCCTCACCCCTATATCTCCTCCCCCCTCTATCTGCATCCCCCCTCTATCTCCATCCCCCTCTATCTCTCTCACCCCTCTATCTCTCTCCCCCTCTATCTCTTTCCCCCTCTCTATCTCTCTCACCCCATCTATCTCTCTCACCCCATCTGTCTCTCGCACCCCCCTCTGTCTCTCTCACCCCCCTCTATCTTTCTCTCTCCTCCATCTCTCTCTCTTGCTGTGTTTCGCTATCACTGTCTCTGTCTCTGTCTCTCTCTCTCTCTCGCCCCCTCTCTCTCCCGCGCCACCCTCTCTCTCCCTCCCCCTCTCTCTCGCTCCGCCCCCTTTCTCTCCCTCGCCTACTCTCTATCTCCCTGTGCCGCTCTATCTCCCTGTCCCCCTCTATCTCCCTGTCCCCCTCTATCTCCCTGTCCCGCTCTATCTCCCTCTCCCCTATCTCCCTCTCCCCCTCTATCTCCCTCTACCCCTCTATCTCCTTCCCCCTCAATCTCTCTCCCCCTCTATCTCTCTCCCCCTCCATCTCCCTCCCCCCTCTATCTCCCTCCCCCTCTATCTCCCTCCCATCCTTTATCTCCCTCCCATCCTCTATCTCCCTCCCCCTCTATCTCCCTCCCCACTCTATCTCCTTCACCCCTCTATCTTCCTCACTCCCTCTATCTCCCCAACTCCCTCTATCGCTCTCACTCCCTCTATCTCTCTCACCCCACTCTATCTCTCTCACCCCCCCTCTATCTCTCTCTCTCTCCTCCATCTCTCTCTCTCATTGTGTTTCGCTATCACTGTCACTGTCTCTCTCTCTCTCTCTCTCACTGCCGCTCCCTCTCTCTCTATTTCCCTCTCTGGGTCTCTATCTCTCTCTTTCTGTCTCTCTCTCTCTCCCTCTCTTTCGCTCTCTGTTACTCTCTCTCTCTCTCTCTGTGCCTCTGTCCATGAATCTATTTGTGTCTCTCTCACCATCGTTGCCTATCTCTCTCTCCGTATCTCTCTCGTTCACTGTCTCTGTATCTTTCTCTCTGTCTCTCTCACTGTCCCTCCATCTGTCTTTCCCTCCCCGTCACTCCCTCTCTCCTTCTCTCTGTCTCGCCCTCTCTCTTCTTCTATCTGTCTCTCCCTCTCTCCCTCTCTTTCTCTGCCTCTGTCCATAACTCTGCCTGTGTCTCTATGGCACCATTTCTCCCTTTCTCTTTCCCCCTCTCTCTTTCTTTTCATCTCTCCATTCCTCCCTCGCTCCCAGGAAAGCAATGGTTTCAACCATTTTTCCTTCTTTCTGTATCCCACCCTCTCTGTCCCACTCTCTCCTTCTATCTCTGTCTCTGCCTCTGTCTCTGTCTACCTCTGTCCGTCCATCTGTCTTTCCATCTCTGTCACTCCCTCTCTCTCCTGCTCTCTCTGTCTCTCCCTCTCTCCATCTATCTGTATTTCCCTCTATCTCACTCCCAATCTCTCCTTATTTCTCTGTATCTGCCACTTTCTCTGTCTCTCTCTGTCTCTCCAACTGCCTTTCCCTCTCTGTCTCTCCCTCTCCCCTTCTCTCTGTCTTGCACTCTCTCTCCTTCTATCTCTGTCCCTTCATCTGTCTTTCCCTCCCTGTCGCTCCCTCTCTCTCCTTCTCTCTCTCTGACCCTCCATCTGTCTTTCCCTCCCTGTCACTCCCTCTCTCTCCTTCTATCTCTGTCTCTGCCACCCTCTCTGTCTCTCTCTCTGTCTCTCCAACTGCCTTACCCTCTCTGTCGCTGCCAATTTCTCCTTCGCTCTCTGTCTCTCTCTCTCTATCCCTCAATCTGTCCTTCCCTGCCTGTCACTCCATCTCTCTCCTTCTATCTCTGTCTCTCTCTCTGTCCATCCATCTGTGTTTCCGTCTCTGTCTCTCCCTCTCTCTCCTTCTATCTCTGTCTCTGCCACTCTCTCTGTCTCTCTCTCTGTCTCTCCAACAGCCTTTCCCTCTCTTTAATTTATCGAACTCAGCCTTGAATATATTCAATGATCCAGCCTCCACTGCTCTCTGGAGAAGAGAATTCCACAGACCGACCCCCCCTCTGAGAGGAACACACTTCTCCTCAGCTCAGTTTTAAATGGAACGTCCCTAATTTTTAAATGGTGTCCCCTAGTTCTATTCTCCCCAACAAGGGGAAACATCCTCTCAGCATCCACCCTGTCCAGTCCCCTCGGGACCTGAGATGTTTCACTCAGATCACCTCTCATTCCTCTAAACTCCAGTGAGTATAGACCCAACCTGTTCAACCTTTCCTCATAAGATAATCCCTTCATCCCAGGAATCAGCCCAGTGAACCTTCTCTGAACTACTTCGAATGCAATTATATAATTTCTTCAGCAAGGAGACCATCGGTGTCCACAATCCTGCATACGTCGTCTGACTTATGCCCTGTAGAGCTGTAACAACACTTCCCTACTTTGATATTCTATTCACCTTGCAATAAACAACAACATTCCATTTGCCTTCCTAATCACTCGCTGTAGCTACACGGTAACATTTTGTGATTCATGTACCAGGACACCCAGATCCCTCTGTACCGTACAGTTCTGCAGTCTCTCTCCATTTCAATAATATACTGATTTTTATTCTTCCTGCTAAAGTGGACAAGCTAACATTTTCCCACATTGTACTCCATCTCCCAATTTTTTGCTCACTTACTTTACCAATGGAAATCTCTTTGTGGACACTTTTTGGCCTCTTGACAGCTGAATATCCAACCTATCATTGGACAGACACAGGGCAGGTTAACTTCAATGCTGAGAAATGTGAAGTGATGCATTTTGGAAGGAGGACTGAGTGATATAAACTAAATGATACAACGTTAGACTGGGTGACAGGACAGAGAGATCTGGGATTTCATCAATGTTCCCTGTTCTACCCAAAAGTTCCATTTTGCGCTTGGAATATGTGAGTTGAATTTAGCTTCATCCTGAAAAGTGTTAGCAAACGTGTTGGGAAATGTGTCAAAAGCTTTTTCCATTCAGACATTCCTGCATTGTGGAAGTGCGAGCTGTCTTTGCAGAGACAGGAAATAAAGTTGTTTGAATGGACCTGCAGGTTTTGGTTGAAGCAATAAGGTGAGAATTTGAATTGTGTCCCTTCCAGATACACAGAATTGAAGGTATTTGCAGAACACCACATGAAGTAGTTTACCAATGTCTGACAAACTTCAAAGACTTCAAAAACATGGAAGAAGAGGAGAAGGGAACAATATACAAAACCTGAGACTGTCAGACAACAGCAGTAGGAAAATGAATCTCCTTTTATTGGTTTTAATTTGAAGGCCTGAGCTGATGATTGAAAAAGCCGGAGTTCAAATCCCACTCTGGGCTGTTGTGAATTTGAATTTTGTTTTTTATAAAAATAAACATAAATCTGGAATTGAAAAACTTCTAGGATGGAATGATTCACTCCTGTCTACTAGTGCAAAGCCTGTGTGCGTCTCAGTTTTGCTGTATTTATTCACGATTTAAGATGATGTGGTAGAATGCAACATCCCCAAGTTTACCAATGACACAAAAATAGGCAGCACTGTAAGCAATGTAGCTGGAAGCAGAACATTGCAAAGAGATATCTGAAGTGAATGGTTAAAACTGTGGTAGATAGATTTCAATGTCAGTTTAAAAGACTGGAACAGAGTACTTTATAAATGGTGAAAAGATAGAAACACTGGAGGTCCAAAGAGACTTGAGGGTTCCATGTCCATTTGAGTGCAGTGTAGATTTACCAGAATGAAAACTGGACTCCAAGGGTTAAATTACGAGGTGATATTACACAAACTGGGAATAATTCCCTGGAATTTAGGAGGATCAAGGTGATTTGATCAAAGTTCTTGAGATATTAAGGGGAACTGATGGGGTCGTTTGCGAGAAACTATTTCGGCTGCTTTGGAATATATGAACAGGAGTAGGCCATTCAGCCCATCTTGCCTGCTCCGCCATTCAAGACGATCATGGCTGATCATCCACTTCAATGTGTTTTTCCCAGTCTATCCTCATATCCCTTTATGTCATTGGTATTTATTAATCTGTCAATCTCTGCTTTAAACATACTCAATGACTGAGCTTCCACAGGCCTCTGGGATAGGGAATTCCTAAGATTCACAACCCACTGAGTAATGACATTTCTCCTCATCTCTGTCCCAAGTGGCTTCCCCCTTATTTTGAAATTGTGTCCCCTGGTTCTCGACTCCTCAACCAGGAGGAACATCTTACCTATATCTACCCTGTCTATCTATAATGTTCCCCCAGGGTCTCCACACAGCCTGTCTTCCCGTCCCAATGCTTCTAAAGTTTCTCCGGGTCTCCTGGCAATTTCTATCTCCCTGCTTCTGTCTCTATCCCTCACTATCTCTCTGTTCTCTCTCCATTTCTATCTCTCCCTATATCTCTGTTACTCTACCTCTGTTCATCTCTCTCTGTCCATCACTCTCTCCCACCATGTTGGATTTCATTGGGGGTCGAGTAAAATCACAGACAAAATAAACACTTCACCTGTCTGCCCCGGAATAAATAGCAAACCTTGTGGATATTTTATGTCTGTATTCAGACAATACAGACAGGATTGTATATTATATGATGAGATGCTGCAAATCGATTTACACTAGTACTGTTGGAAAAACAACTTAAAAAGATTTATTCACAAGTGCAGTCCAACTTAACGACAGATTTGACCCGATAAGGTAATATGTGCCAAAAGTCTGGAGTTTTTTGGCGTACGTTAAGCTTTACTCTGTCTGGCTTTCAGAAATTAAACATTACACATGCACTGCAAGATTAAAGATTATATATAGGTTAGGTTACATAGAATTTTGGAAGGACTAAAAAGGCTAGGGAATATCCAATGAATGGTAGGACCATAGGAAGTACCGAGTGTCAGAGGGATCTTGGTGTACTTGTCCATAGACCTCTAAAGGCTGCAGCGCAGGTAGACAAGGTGGTTAGGAAGGTAGATGGGATACTTGCCTTTATTAGATGAGGCATAGAATATAAGAGCAGGGAGGTTATGATGGAGCTATATAAAACACTGGTTAGGCCACAGCTGGAGTACAGTGTACAGTTCTGGGCACCACACTACAGGAAGGATGTGATTGCACTGGAGAGGATGCAGAGGAGATTCACCAGGATGTTGCCTGGGCTGGAGCATTTCAGCTATGAAGAGAGACTGAAAAGGCTGGAGTTGTTTTCCTTAGAGCAGAGAAGGCTGAGGGGGGACCTGATTGAGGTGTTCAAAATTATGAGGGGCATTGATAGGTTAGATAGGGATTTGAGGAAAAGATTTTTCTCCTGGAAGGTTATTGGATGATTTGATGAAGGTTTACAAAATAATAAGGGAAATTGATAGGGTGGACTGAGAGTAACTATTTCCACTGGCTGCGGAGTCAGGAACTTGGGGCATAATCTAAAAATATAAAGAGTGGCCACTTTGACTTCATCCCATCGTGTCGTATGTACATTCTCACAGATAGCAGGTATAGCAGCACATATATAACAGGATAGCAGGTATAACTGTAGTCATAGTATTCAGCTGAAAATTGATCAGTTACATTGTTATTTCAGTCCATATTTACAGTACACACGGTACCTTACTGTTGTAATCAAGTCATATAGTGTCTATTCATCCCACTGGGGCAAAATGTCACTGGCTCAACATTCTCACCAAATACGAAAGCATTCCACAATGCAAGACTCACAAATTCAACACAAGTTTCCTTTTCTGAGTCTCCCTGGTCTGTTCTGATTCTCTGAGGGATTACTGGTGCTGATCCTCCACATGAGCAGTCGTCCTAATCCCGTGTGCCTATCCTGCTCCCGAACCCGGAATCCGCTTACATTAAGGCAAGTGATACAGGAGCGTCTCAGTGACTGAGGCAGGTGAGTCATGAGGCTGAGCCGGGGGCAGTGAGTGACCCGCGTTAATCCGACGCTCGATGGCACAGTTTAAACTGAAGGGTACTCTGTATCTAACCTGTGCTGTACCTTCTCTGAGATTGTTTGATGGGGCAGTGCAGACGAGGAGAGTTATTCCTTACCCATTTTAAATATAGAGAAGTGAATATCCAAGAGATTGTTTAAAGTGTGATGAGGGTTTCTGCCTCGACCATCCTTTAGAGTCATCGAGAGATACAGCACTTATACAGGCCCTTCGGCCCGCCCAGTCTGTGCCGGCCATCAACCACCCATTTTATACTAATCCTTTCAGGCAGTGAGTTCCAAACACCCACCAGCCACTGGGTGAAGAAACTATTGATGTGTTTCATTCAGTTCAGTTTGATGTCAATGTTTCCCCAAATTGTTGACGCTGGGGGATTCAGCGATGGGACAATGCTTTGAATGCCAAGGGGAGGTGGTTGGATTCTCTCTTGTTGCAGATGGTCATTGCCTGGCACTTGTGTGACGTGAATGTTACTTGCCACTGGTCGGCCCAAGCCTGAATGTTGTCTGGGTCATGGTGCATGTGGCGATAGATTGCTTCATTATCTGAAGCAAAATACTGTGGATGCTGGAAATCTGGAAAGTATCGAGCTGAATCACAACCTCTGTTTCTCTCTCCACAGATGCTGCTTGACCTGCTCAGTATTTCCAGCATTCTCTCCTCGGACACGACCCTGAAGAACTCCTGCAGTGATGTCCTGGGACTGAGATGATTGACCTCCAACAACCACAACCATCTTCCTTTGTGCTCGGTCTGAGTCCAACCAGCGGATTCCAACTGACTTCAGTTTTACTCCGGCTCCTCAATGTCACACATGGTCAAACGCTGCCTTGATGTTTCGGTCAGTCTCTCTTCCCAGTAGCAGACAGGAGTGAATCGTTCCCTTTGACCCGTTGTACACTGAATAAGCTGTGTTTCTTCACAGCATGATACCGGACTGCACACGGCCGATTAATGTAGCCCATCAAACACTCCCAGAGCAGGTTCAGCACAGCTTCGGAACAGAGTATAGTTCCTTCAACATTCTCTCTCTGTCTTACTCTCTCTGTCTCTCCCTCCTGCTATCTCTGACACGAGGAGAGAGACAGAGGGAGAGAGAATTAGATATGCAGAAAGAGGGAGTGCTGTGGAGAGGGACAAGGTTGGAGGGAGAGAGATTGTGGGGTCGATTGAAAGGGAAAATGGAAGAAAAATTAATTTGATGTAATCCTTCACTGCTGTGTGCACAACATTTTAGAGATAGGTATGGAGACAGAAACATCGGGAGAGATCTCTGTCTCGCTCTCTGTCTCTCCATTTGTCTTTCCCTCTCTGTCTCTCCCACTCTTTCCATCTCTCTCTGTCTCTCTCTCTATCTCTCCATCTGTCTTTCCCTCTCTGTCTCGCCAACTCTCTCCTTCTCTCTCTGTCTCTCTCTCTCTGTCTCTCCATCTGTGTTTCCCTCTCTGTCTCTCCCTCGCTCTCCTCCTCTTTCTGTCTCTGCCTCTCTCTCTTTCTCTTTCTCTGTCCCTCCATCTGTCTTTCCCTGTCTGTAACTCCCACTCTGTCCTTCTATCTCTGTCTCTATCTCTGTTCGTCCATCTGTCTTTCCCTCGCTGTCTCACCCTCTCTCTCCTTCTATCTCTGTCTCTCAATCTCTATATCTCCATCCGTCTTTCCCTCCCTGTCACTCCATCTCTCTCCTTCTCGCTCTGTCTCTCTCTCGCTCTCTCCCTCTATCTCTGTCTCTCTCTCTCTATCTCTCCATCTGTCTTTCCCTCCCAGTCACTCCCTCTCTCTCTTTCTATTTCTGTCTATCTCTCTCTATCCCTCCATCTGTCCTTCCCTCCCTGTCACTCCATCTCCCTCCTTCCAACGCTGTCTTTCTCTCTGTCTCACCGTCTGTCTTCCCATCCCCCATCACTCCATCTCTCTCCTTCTATCTCTGCCATTCTCTCTCTCTGTCTCTCCATCTGTCTTTCCCTCTATGTCTCTCCCTCTCTCTCCTTCTATCTCTGTCTCTCTCTTTCTATCCCTCCATCTGTCCTTCCCTCCCTGTCACTCCATCTCTCTCCTTCCATCTCTGCCCCTATCTCTCTGTCTCTCCATCTGTCTTTCCCACTCTGTCACTCCCTCTCTGTCCTTCTATCTCTGTCTCTCTCTTTCTGTCTCTCCATCTGTCCTTCCCTCACTGTCACTCCATCTCTCTCCTCTCTCTGTCTCTCACTCTGTCCCTCCATCTGTCTTTCCCTCTCTGTCAATCCCTCCCTCACGTTTTATCTCTGTCTCTGTCTCTCTCTCTGTCTCCCTCTGTCCCTCCATCTGTCTTTCCCTCTCTCTCCTTCTCTCTCTGTCTCTGCCTCTCTCTCTGTCTCTCTCTCTCTGTCACTCCATCTGACAGATGGAAAGACAGAGAGAGGCAGAGACAGAGATAGAAGGAGAGAGAGGGAGAGACGGAAAGGGAATAACAGATGGAGGGACAGAGAGAGAGAGAGGCAGAGATGGAAGGAGAGAGAGGGAGTGACAGAGAGGGAAAGACAGATAGAGGGACAGAGGGAGACAGAGAGAGAGGCAGAGACAGAGATAGAAGGAGAGAGTGGGACAGAGAGGGAGGGATTTTGAAAGAAGGAAAAATGGTTGAAACCATTGCTGTCCTGGGAGCGAGGGAGGAATGGAGAGATGTAAAGAAAGAGAGAGGGGGAAAGGGAAAGGGAGAAATGGTGTCTTAGACACAGACAGAGTTATGGACAGAGGCAGAGAGAGAAAGGGAGATACAGATAGAAGGAGAGAGAGGGAGTGACAGGGAGGGAAATACAGATGGAGGAACAGAGAGAGAGAAGGGGAGGGAGTGCAAGACAGAGAGAAGGGGAGAGGGAGTGACAGAGAGGGAAAGACAGATGGTGGGACAGTGAGATAGAAGGAGAGAGAGGGCGAGAAAGAGAGAAGGAGAGCGGTAGTGACAGGGAGGGAAAGGCAGATGGAGGGACAGTGAGAGAGACAGAGAGGAAGAGGCAGAAATGGAGAGGGAGACAGAGATACAGAGAGGAAGATACAGAGACAGTGAGAGAGAGAGATGCAGAGAGAGAGAAAGGCAACGATGGAGCGAGAGACACAAATAGAGTCATGGACAGCGGCACAGAGAGAAAGAGAGGGAGAGAGAGAGAGACAGAAAGAGAGAGATAGAGACAGCGAGGGAAATAGAGAGAGAGGGTGGTGAGAGAGAGAGAGACAGAGACAGTGATAGCGAAACACAATGTGAGAGAGATGGAGGAGAGAGAGGGAAACAGAGGGGTGAGGTGAGAGAGATAGAGTGGGGTGAGAGAGATAGAGTGGGGGGAGAGAGATAGAGGGGGGCGGGAGATAGAGAGGACAGTCTCACACGGTGGGGGACTGTCTAAAAATCAAAAATCAGTTGAAAGCCCTTTCAAAGATGAAATTTAAAAACACTTCGACATACAAAGGGTGGGAGAAGTTTGGAACTGTCTTCCACAAATGACCCCTCCCGATCTCTGCAATCTCCGCCAGCTCCACAATCCACCAATATCTGCGATCCTCGAATTCTGGCCTCTTGAGCATCCTCAATTTGAATCGTCCCACCATTGGTGGCCATGCCTTCAAGCTGCCAAGGCCCTTGTCATTTTTCTCTCTCTCTCTCTCTCCCCCTCGCCCTCTCCCTCTTTCTCTGCCTCTTCCCATGACTCTGTCACTAACACCACCTCTCTCTCCTAGGACAGAAATGCTTTTATCCATTTCTTGGTTAATTTTGAACCTGTAAATCGTGCCCTTGCTGGGAACGTCACTGCAGTTTGAAAATATCAAACACTGTTCAACACTCGCCCCCTAAACTCTCACACTAAACCCCCAATACAGGACTGTGCAGATAATGGGGATTATTGCTGAAGTTCTGTCAAAGTCCCCTCACACACTGCATCCCATGTCCCCTGCTTCGAAAGTTTGTCAGAGTTTAATAACATTTTTTGGAATTATTTTAAGTATCACTTCAGTTTGAAACTATCAATCACTGATCCAACACTTGCCCCCAAAACACTCACACTAAACCCCTGATCTTTCCTTTCAAAATTAGTTCCTGCACACAGCCAGTTTTACTTTTTAATTCTATCTTTTTTCAACATTATTAGATGTCAAGTTTTTCCAATAATATCACCCTCCTTCTCTCCCTCTCTGTCTGTCTCTCCTTCTGTCTCTGTTTCTCCCTCTGTTTGTCTCTCTCCATCTCTCTCTCTGTCCCTTTCTCCCTCTGCACTTGTCTCTCTCCCTCTGCATCTGCCTGCCTCTCGTTCTATTTCTTTCACTCTGCATTTGCCTGCCTACCTTTCTGTCTCTCTTCCTCTGTCTCTGTTTCTCCTTTTTTCTCTCTCCCTCTGTCGCTGTCCCACTCTTTCTGTGTCTCTCCCCCTCTGTGTCTCACTCCCTCCATCTCTCCGTCCCGCTGTACATGGACAGCAATGCTTTGAGCCATTTGTTTGGTTAAAGTTGAATCTATAACTCTTGCTTTTGTTGGGAATATCAATGTAGGTTGAAAATATCAAACACTCATCTGACACTAATCCCTAAAACACTCACATGAAACCCCAAATACTGGACTGGTCGGACAATGGGGATTGTTACTGGGGTTCCGTCAACGTCTCATTTCGCTATCTCTTCTGTCTCTCACTGACTTCCACTTTGTCTCTCTCTCTCCATTTCCCCATTTTTTCGTTTCCCTCTCTCCTCTTTCCTTCATCGCCCCCAACTTTATAAATAGAGAGGGTGCTACTTCCACTTTATAAATAAAGAGGGTGCTCCCTCCACTTTATACACAGAGAGGGAGCTCCCTCAACTTTATACATAGAGAGGGAGCTCCCTCCACTTTATACGAGGAGGCGGAGCTCCCTCTACCTTATACACAGAAAGGGAGCTCCCTCTGTTTTATATAGCTGCCATGGTGGGATTTGCACCCCTGTCCCCAGGCCATCAGGTTGGGCCTCTGGATTGCGTGACCAGTGATATTATCACGACACAACTGCCTCCAAAATGGATCCATACAGTGTCTGTCCCGTAATGTCACCCACAGTAGTTTCTGGGCTGCAATCCTGAACATGGTCCCGAATCAGAGACTCAAATTTCACATTTTAACTGAGAAAAGGCAGGAACAGAGTGAAACGGGATTGCTTTTGTCCCTGGATTCAGTGTCCACTGCAGACAGATCAGTTACATTTACAATAGAAATGCCACGTGTGAACAAGGTCAATACAATAATATGGAAAATGTAAATGATGCCTCTCATAATTGAAGCATCCGTCCAGTATGAGTACAGAATTCAGGTTTCTTCCCGGGAAAGGTCTTACTCAGAAAATGTCATTGATATTGAATTGATTGTGTTTTATCCACCACATTATTTACATCAGAGTCAATTTTCTGATGTAATGTGTATTGTTCAGGTGAATGTAACTAATAACAATGATCAGGGGTATAACCGTGTCAGTGGAGACTTATCCCCTGATTCAATCAGGACCCATTGGAATGGATCAGCTCAGAATGCCTGCTGCAGCTGTGGATTCCAGGCTAATAGAAGTCTCTGCTTCTGACAGAAATGGGATATCCAGTATTCATTCAGTTCATATTCATTTACTATCCTGTACTTGCAGCAATTGGAGTTGCTGGTAAGTCAGTATCTCAGTTAATGGTGTAAATCGATGTTAACTGTGCTGCTGCACTCGGTATTATTTCTCACTGTGTGTGTTACACAGCCGCCTGTTCTTTCCCAGCAATTTACTGATGGAATCTCCTCATTGTCTACTCTTTCATTCTTGCAGGAACTGTATTATGTATTTAATGGTATTGTTTTAAGTAACTGTGGCATTATTACTGGATTATTCTGTGTATTGAATGTATTGGAATGAGATGTTTCGGTTAGGATCAATAATCGCACCATGAGGAGTTATTAGCATTTTCATGAGGTGGATCTAACCGGTCCTGGAGTATTTTTATGATTTTTATTCAGTGATTGATAATGAGACGTCTCATCGTCTCAGTGTTACAAGGGGACAGCAGAATGCCCTCCCTCCACAATAACGTGGCTCAATTTAACTGGGATTTCAATGTATTTATTGATTATCACTTTCTTCAAATATTATTTCACTATGTGTGTGTCTGACGCTGCTTCAGAAGTCTGGCTATTGAACTGAGTTTGCTGCTGACAATTTCACTTCTCCTTCTCTGCTTCACTGTCGACCTTCACTGTCACTGGACGACATTGTAAAATAGAAAGTATTGATGTGATGTTTTAATGGTTTACACTCTATCAGTTGGAATCAAGAGTCTTTCCATTTATCTGTAGATTACCAGCTGCAGCGCTGATGTTGGTGTTTTATTTCTCTTTCTCTTGACTTCTGCTTTTCCTTTCCCGTCGGTTTCGTTCTCCCTGCTCCTTTTCTCCTTCCCTATCTCTCTGGAGTACTCACACCCTGGAAATTGTTACTTCATGCAGCTTTTCACATATGATTTATTCCCAGCAATCCCACATTCGAACAGATTACTTTATAATTCCAGGAGAATGAATTTCAATGATTGTGAGGTTTGTATGGAAGTAGCTTTCGATCCTGTTTATTCCATGTATTGTAGATGAAGTGAAAAGTGTAGGTGAACAGGTGGAGACTTGAGAGTTCTGTGGATACATTAAATTATTCACAGAGGTTTCACTATTGAACAAACTGACTCTGAGAATAGAATCATTGAACCTGGGGCAGGTGAAAAGAGCACAGATGCAGAATGTTAGGAATAAATCATATGTGAAAAGCTGCATGAAGTAACAATTTACAGGGTGTCAGTACTCCGGAGTGATAGAGAAGGAGAAAAGGAGCAGGGAGAACGAAACCGATGGGAAAGGAAAAGCAGAAGTAAAGAGAAAGAGAAAGAAGCAGCAGTGCAAATAATTCGCTATCATAAAGTGCTGGAATGTCCAGAACAATTAGTGAGAGAAACTGTGAATTGAGGTTGTCTGTTGTCAGATTGTGTTCATTTTCCTGTTGGACTTGATCCTCTGTGTTGATTTCTGTCAGTTCCTCATTTTGTTTTGTAGAAAGTTCCTATTCCTTACTTAGTGACTGAATAAACAGAATACAATCAGTTCATCACTGTTGGTAATTCATTATTTAAATATTGCACTTTAAAATCTCTGTGACTGCTGAATTCAATAAAGAGCGAGGCTGATATCAGAAATATATTTAAATTTATATTTAATAGCCTGTAAAAACGAAATGTATTGACTATATTGTATAAACAATGAACTGTTCTCCAACACCAATAACCACAGGGATTATTGTTAGAATGTATTAATTGAGTTGTATTCCTGGGATCTATAGATTAGATTTCCTCTAACACTCTGCTGCAGTCTCTCCCTGTGAATCTCAGCCTCTCCTCTCACTGTATTGAATCCTCAGTCTCCTCATCCATTGCTTCATTTTATCCACGTTCCCAAACCATCTGCTCCAGTCTCCCCTCCTGCTCCAACATGTCTTTTCCCTGGAATTTAGAATGTTATGGGGTGATTTGATGAATGTTTACAAGAAAATAAGGGAAACTGAAAGGGTGGGTGAGAGTAACAATTCCCACTGGGAGCGGAGTCAGGAACTTGGAGGCATAGTCTAAAAAACTAAACGCAGTCGAAAAAACCTTCAGGGGTGAAATGAAGAAACACATCAACACACCAGGTGTGGGATCAGTTTGGAACTCTCTTCCACAAACGGCAATTGATGCTGAGACACTTGTTCGTTTTTAAATCTGAGTTTGATAGAGTTTTGTCAACCAAAGGTATTAAGGGGCAAAGATAGGTACATGGAGTTAGATCACACATCAGCCATGAGCTCATTGAATGACAGAAGAGGGTTGAGGGGCCAAATGGCCTCCTCCTCTTCCTCTGTCCAATGACAAATATCTTACTATCACTCTCTGTGTCTTGGTCTGTGTCCCTCTCTTTGTCTCTCCTTCTGTCTGTCTCTCTCTCTCTCTCTCCTCTCTCAAACATCTGTGGAAATCCACAAACATTAGTCAGCCATTTTAGGCTGGTTCTCGGTGGCCATTTTATGTTCCCACAATACTGGGGCATTTATTTCAGAGACCGACTCCTCACCAATGTAAGGGTAGTGCTTAAATTGTGACAGAGACACAGACATGGAGACACTGAGACACACAGTACTAGAAAGGAATTAATCATTCCCTTGTGCCCAATAATTTTCCCTCCACAGTGATTACGCTGCGTGGCCTGTAATTACTCAGTCTTTTGCTTTCCCCCTTGTCAATCAATAGTATAACATACGCAGTCCTCCAGTCCTCTGACAGCATGACTATAACCAGAGAAGATTGCAAAACGATGGTCAGAGCCACTGATATTTCCTCCCTTGTACCTCTTAACAGCCTGAGCCTGGTGAATTATCAGCTTTCAAAGATGCTGAACCCCTGAATATTTCCTCTCTCACTGTTTATCCCATTCAATATTTCAAACCCTCCTCATTGACTGCAGTGTCTGTTTCCCCTCTATTGTGAAGGCAGTTGCAATGTATTCATTAAGAACCATGCCCGCATCATCTGCTTCCACGTTTAGGAAAAAGGAGGAGAGACGACATAAAGTATAGGATAGAAATCTAAAGGAGGTGCAGGAGCAGAAACATCTGGGGAGTATTTGTGTATCAATCACTGAAGGTGGCAGGGCAGGTTCAGAAAGTGGTTAAACGGCAGAAGGGGTCCTGAGATTACAAATAGAGTCGTTAAATACAAAAGCAAGGAAATTATGACCTTTGTAAAACGCTGGTTTGCCTTCAACAGGAGCATTGTCTAATTCTGGGCACCGTACTTCAGAAGGAACGTGGGGGCATTCGAGATGGTGCAAAAAAGATTCACAAGAATGGTTCCAGGGATGAGGGACTTCAGTTACTTGGATAGATTGGAGAAGCTGGGGTTGATCTCTGTGTCTCTCTCTGTCTTCCTCTCTCTGTCTCTCCCTCCTGATATCACTGACACTAAGAGGGAGACAGAGGGGGAGAGGCATAGATATGCAGGCAGAGGGAGGGCTGTCGAGAGGGACAAGTTTGGAGACAGAGAGATTGTTGGGATGGATTGAAAGGCAGAATGTAAGAAATATTCATTTAATGTAATTCTTCACTGCTGTGTACGCAAACAGAGAAACATAGGTATGTAGAGTGAAATATTGGTGGAGTGGGAGAAATATGGATGAAGTTGGGACCCAGGCGGCCACTTTTGATGATCAGGAAGGAAAACGCTCCATTGCAAACATCCAGCAAGGTATTCCACCATGGAACCCTCATGATATTGGTGTGGAAATCTGGAAATCTCTGCCCCTGGTTATTGCCCCCTGTGTTAAGGGAAATGGGTCCTTACTTTCCACTCTATCTAGGCCCGTCATGATTTTATACAACTCAATTAAATCTTCCCTTCAACCTTCTCTGTTCCAAAGAAAACAATTCCAGCCTGTGCAATCTTTACTCATAGTTAAAATTCTCCATTCCTGACAGCATCCTCTGTAAATCTCCTCTGTACCTTCTCTTGCGTGATCACATCCTTCCTGTAATGTCGTGACCAGAACTGTACACAGTACTCTAGCAGTGGTCTAACTATTGTTTTATACAGTATTAACATAACCTCCCTGCGCTTATATTCTTTCCATCGGCCAATAAAGGGAAGTATTCCGTAGGCCTTCTTCACCACCTTATCCACCTGTCCTGTTACCCTCAGGAATCAGTGGACAGACAGTCCAAGGCCCCTCTGTTCACAGTCTGAGGTATTGTTCAGTTGGATTGAAAGGGAAAATGTAAAACATAATAATTTGATGTAATCCTTCAATGCAGTATACACAGACAGACGAGCGAGAGGCAGTGGAGTGTGAAACATCGGGGTTGAGGGAGAAAAATAGATGGAGATGGTAACAAATTGGAAAGGAGTGGTAGGGACTGAGAGAGAGGGAATCTCTGGTAAACTCTCTTGCTGGCAATCTCTCTCCATCTCTATCTCTCTCTTCCCCTCTCCTCTGCTCTCTGAAACCCTATTTCATCTCTCTGTTACTCACTTTCCATGTCGATCTCTCTGTGTTCTCTCTCTATCTCCCTCTGTACACTATTTCAATCTCTCCCTCCTGTTCTCAGGATGGGAAGAGGGAGAAGCAGAGGCTGAGAAAAGGTGTTGCAGGCAGTGAGAGGTGAGGAGAAAGAGACAGAGGAACAGTGAGTTGATGGATCTTTACTTTGTATCTAACCCCGTGCGTACCTGCCCAGTGAGTATTCGATGGGGACAGTGTCGGACGGGGGGACTGTCTAAAAATCAAACATTAGTTGAAAGCCCTTTCAAAGATGAACTTTAGAAACACATCTACAGACAAAGGGTGGGAGAAGTTTGGAACTGTCTTCCACAAATTACCCCTCCCTATCTCTGCAATCTCCTCCAGCTCCACAATCCCCCAATCTCTGCGATCCTCTAATTCCGGCCTCTTGAGCATCCCCAATTTGAATTGATCCAACATTGGTGGCCGTGCCTTCAAGCTGCCAAGACCCGAATTCTGGAATTCCTTTCCTAAACCTCTCTGTCTCACTAACTCTCTTTCCTCTTTGAAGACGCTCCCTCAAATCAACCTCTTTGACCAAGTTTTTGTTCGTCTAGTGTAATATCTCCTTAAGTGACTTGATGTCAACTTTTTATTTGCCTTATTTATTTGTTGGATGTGTCCGTTACTGGCCAGGCCAGCATTTAATGCCCATTCCTAATTGCCCTTGAGAAGGTGGTGTTCAGCCTCCTTCTTGAACCGCTGCAGTCCATGTGGGGTAGGTATACCCACAGTGTTGTTAGGAAGGGAGTTCCAGGATTTTGACCCAGTAACAGTGAAGGAATGGCGATATCGTTTCAAGTTAGAATGGAAAGTGACTATAGTTGTTGTGCGGATAGTATTTTCAGTGCGCAGTCCATTTCAATTTTTAATAATTTATTTTTTTCATGTGGTTAGATGTAACGTTTCTCCTACAATCTGTCTGCCTCCCCGTATCTCATCACTCTTTCTGCCCGTCTCTCCCTCCTTCTCTAAATCCACTGCTTTACTCTGTATCTAAACTCACACTGTACCTGCCCTGGGAGGTCTCATTATGGTGCTTAAGCAATGAGTTATACAGTTCCAGCATAACCTCCCTGCTCTCATACACTTTAACAGCCTTGTTGGGAATGTCACTGCAGTTTGAACATATGAAACACACCCCTAAAACACACCCCTAAAACACACCCACTAACCTCCAAAAACAGGACTGGGCAGATAATGAGGATTGTTAATGATTGTTACAACTTGTCTCATCCTCTCTCTGTCTCTCCCTCTCATGTCATTTTCTTCCCATCTTTCTCTCTCTCTCTCTCTCTCCCTCACCCTCTCCCTCTTTCTTTGCCTCTTTCCAAGACTCTGTCTCCAACGCCATCTCTCTCTCCTTGGACAGAAATGTTTTTATTCATTTCTTGGTTAATTTTAGAACATAGAACATCGAACATTACAGCGCAGTAAAGGCCCTTCAGCCCTCGATGTTGTGCCAACCTGTGAAACCATCTGACCTACACTATTCCATTTTCATCCAAATGTCTATCCAATGACCACTTAAATGCCCTTAAAGTTGGCGAGTCTACTACTGTTGCAGGCAGGGCGTTCCACGCCCCTACTACTCTCTGAGTAAAGAAACTACCTCTGACATCTGTCATATATCTATCACACCTCAACTTAAAGCTATGTCCCCTCGTGTTTGCCATCACCATCCGAGGAAAAAGGCTCTCACTATCCACCCTGTCCAGCCCTCTGATTATCTTATATGTCTCTATTAAGTCACCTCTCCTCCTCCTTCTCTCTAACGAAAACAACCTCAAGTCCCTCAGCCTTTCCTCGTAAGACCTTCCCTCCATACCAGGCAACATCCTAGTAAATCTCCTCTGCACCTTTTCCAAAGGTTCCACATCCTTCCTATAATGCGGTGACCAGAACTGCATGCAATACTCCAGGTGTGGCTGCACCAGAGTTCTGTACAGCTGCAGCATGACCAAGTGGCTCCGAAACTCGATCCCCCTACGAATAAAAGCTAACACACCATATGCCTTCTTAACAGCTCTATTAACCTGGGTGGCAACTTTCAGGGATTTATGTACCTGGACACCAAGATGTCTCTGCTCATCGACACTCCCAAGAATCTTTCCATTCGCCCAGTATTCTGCAATCCTGTTACTCCTTCCGAAGTGAATCACCTCACAATTTTCCGCATTAAACTCCATTTGCCATCTCTCAGCCCAGCTCTGCAGCCTATCTATGTCCCTCTGTAACCTGCAACATCCTTCGGCACTATCCACAACTCCACCGACCTTCATGTCATCCGCAAATTTACTAACCCACCCTTCTACACCCTCATCCAGGTCGTTTATAAAAATGACGAACAGCAGTGGCCCCAAAACAGATCCTTGCGGTACACCACCAGAAACTATACTCCAGGATGAACACTTACCATCAACCACCACCCTCTGTCTTCTTTCAGCTAGCCAATTTCAGATCCAAAGCACTAATTCACCTTCAATCCCATACTTCTGTATTTTCTGCAACAGCCTACCGTGGGGAACTTTATCAAATACCTTACTGAAATCCATATACACACATCCACGGCTTTACCCTCATCCACCTGTTTGGTCACCTTGTGAAAAACCTCAATAAGGTTTGTGAAGTACGACCTACCCTTCACAAAACCGTGCAGACTATCTCTAATGAACTTATTCTTTTCAAGATGATTATAAATCCTATCTCTTATAACCTTTTCCAACATTTTACCCACTACCGAAGTAAGGCTCACAGGTCTATAATTACCAGGGCTGTCCCTACTCCCCTTCTTGAACAAGGGGACAACATTTGCTCTCCTCCAGTCTTCCGGCACTATTCCTGTCGACAATGACGACATAAAAATCAAGGACAAAGGCTCTGCAATCTCCTCCCTGGCTTCCCAGAGAATCCTAGGATAAATCTCACCTGGCCCAGGGGACTTATTTATTTTCACACTTTCCAAAATTGCTAACACCTCCTCCTTGTGAACCTCAATCCCATCTGGCCTAGTCGTCTGTATCTCAGTATTCTCCTCGACAACATTTTCTTTCTCCACTGTAAATACTGACGAAAAATATTCATTTAACACTGTAAATCTTGCCCTTGCTGGGAACGTCACTATAGTTTGAAAATATCAAACACTGCTCAACACTCGCCCCCTAAACTCTCACACTAAACCCCCAAAACAGGACTGTGCAGATAATGGGGATTGTTCGTGAGATTCTGTCAAAGTCCCCTCACAAACTATATCCCATTTCCCTGCTTCTAAAGTTCGTCAGTGTTTGATACCATTTTTTCAATAATATTAAATGTCACTTCAATTTGAAAATATCAATCACTGATCCAACACTTGCCCCCAAAACACTCACACTAAACCCCTGATCATTGCTTTCAAAATTAGTTTTTATACACAGCCACTTTTACTTTTCAATTCTATCTTTTTTCAACATTATTAGATGTACAGTGTTTCCTATAATCTCGCATTCCCTCTCTCTCTCTCTGTCTCTCCCTCTGTCTCTGTATCTCCTTCTGTTTGTCTCCCTCTCTCTCTCTCTCTGTCCCTTTTCCCTCTGCATCTGTCTCTTTCTCCCTCTGTATCTGTCTCGCTCGCTTTCGCCCTGTCTCTCTCCCTCTGCATCTGCCTGCCTCCCTTTTTGTCTGTCTCACTCTGCATTTGCTTGCCTCCCTTTCTGTCTTTCTCCCTCTGTCTCTGTTTCTCCTTTTTTCTCTATCATGCTAGCTCTGTCTCTCTCTCTCTCCCTCTTTCTCTGTCCCACTCTTTCTGTGACTCTGTCCATCTGTGTCTCACTCCCTCCATCTCTCCGTCCCTCTGTGCACGGACAGCAATGCTTTGAGCCATTTGTTTGGTTAATTTTGAATCTTTAACTCTTGCTTTTGTTGGGAATGTCAATGCAGTTTGAAAATATCAACACTCATCTAACACACAGCCCTAAAACACTCACATTAAACCCCAAATTCCGGACTGGGCAGACAATGGGGATTGTTACTGGGGTTTCTTAAAGATCTCATTTCGCTATCTCTTCTGTCTCTCACTGTCTTCCACTTTGTCCCTCCCTCTCCATTTCCCCATTTGTTTTTGTTTCCCTTTCTTCTCTTTCCTTCATCGCCCCCAACTTTATAAATGGAGAGAGTGCTCCTCCCACTTTATAAATAAAGCGGGAGCTCCCTCCACTTTATAAATAGAGAGGGCGCTCTCTCCACTTTATACACTGAGAGGGAGCTCCCTCCACTTTAAACATGGAGAGGGAGCTACCGCCACTTTATACAAAGAGGCGGAGCTCCCTCTACTTTATACATAGAAATGGAGCTCCCTCTGTTTTATAAAGCTGCCGTGGTGGGATTTGAACCCCTGTCCCCAGGCCATCAGGCTGGGCCTCTGGATTATGTGACCATTGATATTATCACTACCCAATTGCCTCCCAATTGGAGCGTACAGTGTCTGTCCCATAATATCACTCACAGCAGTTTCTGGGCTGCAACCCTGAACATGGTCCTGAATCAGAGACTCAAATTTCACATTTTCACTGGGAAAAGGCAAGAACAGAGTGAAATGCGATTGCTTTTGTCCCTGGATTCTGTGTCCACTGCAGACAGATCAGTGACACAATGGAGAAAAGCCAGGAGTGAACACGGTCAATACAATAATATGGAAAATGTAAATGACGCCTCTCACAATTGAAGCATCCGTCCAGTATGAGTACACATTTCAGGTTTATTCCCGAGAGTGGTCTTCTGAAGAACATGTCATTGATATTGAAATGATTATGTTTTATCCACCACATTATTTACATCAGAGTCAAAGCAGCTGATGTAATGTGTTTGTTCAGGTGAGTGTAACTAATAGCAATGATCAGGGGTATAACCATGTCAGTGGAGACTTATCCCCTGTATAAATCAGGACCCATTGGAATGGATCAGCTCAGAGTGCCTGCTGGAGCTGTGGATTCCAGGCCAATAGAAGTCTTTGCTTCTCATAGAAATGGGATATCCAGTAATGTATCATATAGAACGCATTTATTATCCTGTACTTGCAGCAATTGGAGTCGCTGGTAAGCAGTATCTCCGCTGTTAATGGTCTAAATCGATGTTAACTGTGCTGCTGTACTCGGTATTATTTTCCTCTGTGTGTGTTCCACAGCCACCTGTACTTTTCCAGCAATTTACTGATGGAATCTCCTCATTGTCCACTCTTTCATTCTTGTAGGAGTTGTGTTATGTATTTAATGGTATTGGTTTAAGTAACCGTGGCTTTGTTATTGGATTATTCTGTGTATTGAATGTATTGAAATGAGATGTTTCAGTTAGGATCAATAATCAGACCATTAGGACTTTTTAATATTTTCGTGATGTGGATCAAATCAGGCCTGGACTATTTTTATGATTTTTTTGATTGATAATGAGACATGTCACGGTCTCAGTGTTACAAGCAGACAGAACAATGTCCTCCCTCCCCAATAACATGGCTCAGTTGAACTGGGATTTCAATGTATTTATTGATTATAACTGTTATCAAATATTATTTTATTCTGTGTGTCTGATGCTGCTTCAGAGGTCTGGCCACTGAACTGAGTTTGCTGCTGACACTTTCACTTCTCCTTCTCTGCTTCATTGTGGACCTTCAATGTCGCTGGACTACATTGTAAAATAGAAAGTATTGATGTGATGTTTTATTGGTTTACACTCGATCAGTTGGAATCAAGAATCTTTCCATTTATCTGCAGATTATCAGCTGCAGCGCTGATGTTGGTTTTTATTAATTAAACAATCCCACATTCAAACGGATTACTTTATAATTCCAGGAGAAGGAATTTCAATGATTATGAGGTTTGTCTGGAAGGAGCTTTCGATCCAGTTTATTCCATGTATTGTAGATGAAGTGAGGAGTGCAGGTGAACAGGTGGAAACTTGAGTGTTCTGTAGATAAATTAAATTATTCACAGAGATTTCACCATTGAACAAACTGACTCTGAGAATAGAATCATTGAACCTGGGGCTGGTGAACAGAACACAGATGCAGAATGTTAGGAATAAATCAGATGTGAAAAGCAGCATGAAGTAACAGTTTGCAGGTGTGAGCACTCCAGAGAGATAGGGAAGGAGAAAAGTAGCAGTGAGAACGAAACCGAGGGAAAGAGATAAGCAGAAGTGAAGAGAAAGAGAAAGAAGCAGCAGTGTAAATAATTCACTATCAAAAAGTGCTGGAATGTCCAGAACAATTAGTGAGAGAAACTGTGAGGTGAAGTGGTCTGTTGTCAGATTGTACTTTAGATGGGTCTGTTTTTGTCCAGTGTGTGCAGGAGGGTTTTCTGACACAGTATGTGGACAGGCCAACCAGGGGCGATGCCACATTGGATTTGGTACTGGGTAATGAACCCGGCCAGGTGTTCGATTTAGATGTAGGTGAGCACTTTGGCGATAGTGATCACAATTCGGTTAGGTTTACCTAAGCGATGGGCAGGGACAGGTATATACCGCAGGGCAAGAATTATAGCTGGGGGAAAGGAAATTATGACGCGATTAGGCAAGATTTAGGATGTGTAGGATGGGGAAGGAAACTGCAGGGGATGGGCACAAACGAAATGTGGAGCTTATTCAAGGAGCAGCTAATGCGTGTCCTTGATAAGTATGTACCTGTCAGGCAGGGCGGATGTTGTCGAGCGAGGGAGCCGTGGTTTACTCAAGAAGTTGAAGCGCTTGTCAAGAGGAAGAGGGCGGCTTATGTTAGGATGAGACGTGAAGGCTCAGTTAGGGCGCTTGAGAGTTACAAGCTAGCCAGGAAGGATCTAAAGGGAGGGCTAAGAAGAGCAAGGAGAGGACACGAGAAGTCATTGGCGGATAGGATCAAAGAAAACCCTAAGGCTTTCTATAGGTATATCAGGAATAAACGAATGATAAGAGTTAGAACAGGGCCAATCAAGGATAGTAGTGGAAAGTTGTGTGCGGAATCAGAGGAGATAGGGGAAGCGTTAAATGAATATTTTTCGTCAGTATTTACAGTAGAGAAAGAAAATGTTGTCGAGGAGAATACTGAGATACAGACTACTAGGCTAGATGGGATTGAGGTTCACAAGGAGGAGGTGTTATCAATTTTGGAAAGAGTGAAAATAGATAAGTCCCCTGGGCCAGATGGGATTTATCCTAGGATTCTCTGGGAAGCCAGGGAGGAGATTGCAGAGCCGTTGTTGTTGATCTTTAAGTCGTCATTGTCGACAGGAGTAGTGCCGGAGGACTGGAGGATAGCAAATGTTGTCCCCTTGTTCAAGAAGGGGAGTAGAGACAGCCCTGGTAATTATAGACCTGTGAGCCTTACTTCGGTTGTGGGTAAAATGTTGGAAAAGGTTATAAGAGACAGGATTTATAATCATCTTGAAAAGAATAAGTTCATTTGCGATAGTCAGCACGGTTTTGTGAAAGGTAGGTCGTGCCTCACAAACCTTATTGAGTTTTTCGAGAAGGTGACCAAACAGGTGGATGAGGGTAAAGCCGTGGATGTGGTGTATATGGATTTCAGTAAGGCGTTTGATAAGGTTCCCCACGGTAGGCTATTGCAGAAAATACGGAAGTATGGGGTTGAAGGTGATTTAGAGCTTTGGATCAGAAATTGGCTAGCTGAAAGAAGACAGAGGGTGGTGGTTGATGGCAAATGTTCATCCTGGAGTTTAGTTACTAGTGGTGTACCGCAAGGTTCTGTTTTGGGGCCACTGCTGTTTGTCATTTTTATAAATGACCTGGATGAGGGTGTAGAAGGGTGGGTTAGTAAATTTGCGGATGACACGAAGGTCGGTGGAGTTGTGGATAGTGTCGAAGGGTGTTGTAGGGTACAGAGGGACATAGATAGGCTGCAGAGCTGGGCTGAGAGATGGCAAATGGAGTTTAATGCGGAGAAGTGTGAGGTGATTCACTTTGGAAGGAGTAACAGCAATGCAGAGTACTGGGCTAATGGGAAGATTCTTGGTAGTGTAGATGAGCAGAGAGATCTTGGTATCCAGGTTCATAAATCCCTGAAAGTTGCTACCCAGGTTAATAGGGCTGTTAAGAAGGCATATGGTGTGTTAGCCTTTATTAGTAGGGGGATCGAGTTTCAGAGCCACGGGGTCATGATGCAGCTGTACAAAACTCTGGTGAGGCCGCACCTGGAGTATTGCGTGCAGTTCTGGTCACCGCATTATAGGAAGGATGTCGAAGCTTTGGAAAGGGTGCAGAGGAGATTTAATAGGATGTTGCCTGGTATGGAAGGAAGGTCTTACGAGGAAAGGCTGAGGGACTTGAGGTTGTTTTCGTTAGAGAGAAGGAGGAGGAGAGGTGACTTAATAGAGACATACAAGATAATCAGAGGGTTAGATAGGGTGGATAGTGAGAGCCTTTTTCCTCGGATGAGGATGGCAAACACGAGGGGACATAGCTTTAAGTTGAGGGGTGAAAGATATAGGACAGATGTCAGAGGTAGTTTCTTTACGCAGAGAGTAGTAGGGGCGTGGAATGCCCTACCTGCAACAGTAGTAGACTCGCCAACTTTAAGGGCATTTAAGTGGTCATTGGATAGACATATGGATGTAAATGGAATAGTGCAGGTCAGATGATCGGCGCAACATCGAGGGCCGAAGGGCCTGTACTGCGCTGTAATGTTCTAATTGTGTTCATTTTCCTGTTGGACTTGATCCTCTGTGTTGATTTCTGTCAGCTCCTCATTTTCTTTTGCAGTAAGTTCCTATTCCTTACTTAGTGACTGAAAAAACAGAACAGAATCAGTTCATCACTGACGGTAATTCATTATTTAAATACTGCACTTTAAAATATCTGTGCCTTCTGAATTCAATAAAGAGCGGGGCTGATATCAGAAATATATGTCAATGTATATTTAATAGCCTGTACAAACTAAATATATTGACTATATTGTATAAACAATGAACTGTTCTCCAACACCAATAACCACAGTGATTATTGTTTGAATGTATGAATTGAGTTGTATTACTGGGATCTATAGATTAGATTTCCTCTTACACTCTGCTGCAGTCTCTCTCTGTGAATCTCAGCCTCTCCTCTCACTGTATTGAATCCTCAGTCTGCTCATCCATTGCTTCAGTTTATCCACTTTCCCAAACCATCGGCTCCAGTCTCTCCTCCTGCTCCAACATATCCTTTTCCTTCTCTCCCTCCCAATCTCACTCACTGTCTCCACCTCCAGCTGCCTCGTCCAAACTGATAGGAATACAGGAACATAGGAGCAGGAGGTGGCCATTCAGCCCTTCTAGCCTGCTCCGCCATTCTAGATCATGGCTGATAATCTGACTCAGTGCTGCAGTTTTCAGCCTTTTCCCATGTGGGAACAGTCCCTGTCGGTTCCCTGACCCCAGAGCAACAAACCAGCTACACATCCCGCTCTCCCCAATCCTTCCCAACCAACAGTCTGGAGACACATTCCCAATTAACACATTGGATTCCATCTCTGTAATACAGCTTCTCATTCCCCACTGACACTGCATCCTCACTCAGTACTTCCAGTAGATCCGGTGCTGACTTTATTCACTTTCTGCCTCAATTTCCCAATTCATTATTAATAATTGTGTATTCAAACATTTCACTGTGACAAATCACTGCCCGGGTCAATGAATCAGTTTTCACTGCTCGATGCAGCAACAAAGCTGGAAATTTCAGCCCAGATCCTGTCAAACTGCTGCTTTGTCTCCAGGTCTGATCAGTAATTTGTCTGCTTCCTTTTCTCTCTCTCTTCCAGTTAACTTGGTGGCGATTGTGATCCTGTCCCGAGGAAAGTGCTGTCTCTCCAAATGTATCAGTGTCTACCTGGTGGGAATGGCAGTGTCTAATCTCCTGGTCGTTATCACTGATCCCATATTGAGCTGGATTGTTGGAATTTAATTCCCATATTCATTCCTGAGAATTACTCCTGTGTGTTCTCTCATTAAGGTTCTGCTTTCTGCATCCACAGTTGTTTCTGTCTGGCTCACAGTCACTTTCACCTTTGATCGATTTGTGGCCATTTGTTGTGAGAAGCTGAAAACAAAATATTGCAGCGAGAAAACGGCGGCTGTGGTTGTGTGAACAGTGAGTGTGCTGGGCTGTTTAGAGTCTCTCCCCTGGTACTTTACACTGGAACAAAAATATATTATTGATAATGTTCCCATGGGTTGTGTTTGTAAACTGAGCTTCTTTACTTCCTCCATTTGGGGGGCATTTGAATTGTTTGACCTCATTTTAACCCCTTGTGTCCCGGTCTTTCTGATTTTGCTGCTCAATGTTCTGACTGTCAGACGGATTTTATTCTCCAGTAAAGTCCGCAGGGGATTCCAGCGCCACAGCAATGCAGAGAATCACAAGGACCCAGAGATGGAGAATCGCAGGAAATCAATTATTTTACTCTTCAGTATATCCGGCAGTTTTATCCTGTTATGGGTGAGCCGGGTTGTGTTTATCATTTATACTCGAATTACAGATATTTATTATTATTCATCCTACCCTGACCCGCTCTTTATCACAGATCACACATCAAAGATGCTGCAGATTCTAAGTTCCTGCACCAACACATGTATTTACATTGTGACCCAGACTAAATTCAGACAGGAGCTGAAGAAGGCGGTGAAATACCCTCTCAATCTCATTGTTAAATTAGTGAAATCATAGAAAGAGCTGAAGGGTTTCAAACACTGGAACTAAATCCCATTCCCCCTCCCCACCCCAGAGCCCCAGCTCCACCTCCCACCCTCCACCCGCCTCTGTGATTATTTGATCAGCGCCATCTTTAGTCCTGGCAGCTTCCTGAGCGTGGGCAGACCCTGACGTTCAACTGGAAAAGTGTAAGTTTGCGCATGTGCCGGTACAGCGCCTCCTTGTGGTTGCTTTTGTCAACAACCGCCGCCAGTGGACAAAGATGAAAATCGCAGTGATTGTGAGGTGGTGAGTGGGGCAGTAACTGCAGTGAGGCAGGGACACCAGCAGATGGAGATGGTGAGAGGGGGCTGTAACTGCAGTGAGGCAGGGACACCAGCAGATGGGGATGGTGAGAGGGGGCTGTAACTGCAGTGAGACAGGGACACCAAAGAACATCGAACATTACAGCGCAGTACAGGCCCTTCGGCCCTCGATGTTGCGCCGACCTGTGAAACCATCTGACCGACACTATTCCATTTTCATCCATATGTCTATCCAATGACCACTCAAATGCCCTTAAAGTTGGCGAGTCTACTACTGTTGCAGGCAGGGAGTTCCATGCCCCTCCTACTCTCTGAGTAAAGAAACGACCTCTGACATCTGTCCTATATCTATCACCCCTCAACTTAAAGCTATGCCCCCTCGTGTTTGCCATCACCATCTGAGGAAAAAGACTCTCACTATCCACCCTATCTTACCCTCTGATTATCTTAAATGTCTCTATTAAGTCACATCTCCTCCTCTCTAACGAAAACAACCTCAAGTCCCTCAGCCTTTCCTCGTAAGACCTTCCCTCCATACCAGGCAACATCCTAGTAAATCTCCTCTGCACATTTTCCAAGGCTTCCACATCCTTTCTATAATGCGGTGACCAGAACTGCACACAATACCCCAGGTGCGGCCTCACCAGAATTTTGTACAACTGCAGCATGACCTCGTGGCTCCGAAACTCGATCCCCCTACTAATAAAAGCTAACACACCATATGCTTCTTAACAGCCCTATAACCTGGGTGGCAACTTTCTGGGATTTATGTACCTGGACGCCAAGATCTCTCTGCTCATCTAAACTGCCAAGAATCTTCCCAATCGCCCAGTACTCTGCATTCCTGTTACTCCTTCCAAAGTGAATCACCTCACACTTCTCCGCGTTAAACTCCATTTGCCATCTCTCAGCCCAGCTCTATAGCCTATCTATGTCCCTCTGTAACCTATTGCATCCTTCGGCACTATCCACAACTCCACCGACCTTCGTGTCATCCGAAAATTTACTAACCCACCATTCTACACCCTCATCCAGGTCATTTATAAAAATGACAAACAGCAGTGGCCCCAAAACAGATCCTTGCGGTACACCACGAGTAACTAAACTCCAGGATGAACATTTCCCGTCGACCACCACCCTCTGTCTTCTTTCAGCTAGCCAATTTCTGATCCAAAGCACTAATTCACCTTCAATCCCATACTTCCGTATTTTCTGCAATAGTCTACCGTGGGAATCCTTATCAGACGCCTTACTGAAATCCATATAAACCACATCCACGGCTTTACCCTCATCCACCTGTTTGGTCACCTTCTCGAAAAACTCAATAAGGTTTGTGAGGCACGACCTACCCTTCACAAAACCGTGCTGACTATCGCTAATGAACTTATTCTTTTCAAGATGATTATAAATCCTATCTCTTCTAACCTTTTCCAACATTTTACCCACAACCGAAGTAAGGCTCACAGGTCTATAATTACCAGGGCTGTCTCTACTCCCCTTCTTGAACAAGGGGACAACATTTGCTATCCTCCAGTCTTCCGGCACTATTCCTGTCGACAATGATGACATAACGATCAAGGACAAAGGCTCTGCAATCTCCTCCCTGGCTTCCCAGAGAATCCTCGGTTAAATCCCATCTGGCCCAGGGGACTTATCTATTTTCACCCTTTCCAAAATTGCTAACACCTCCTCCTTGTGAACCTCAATCCCATCTAGCCTAGTAGTCTGTATCTCAGTATTCTCCTCGACAACATTTTCTTTCTCTACTGTAAATACTGACGAAAAATATTCATTTCACACTTCCCCGATCTCCTCTGATTCCACACACAACTTCCCACTACTATCCAGCAGATGGGGATGGTGAGAGGGGGGCAGTAAGTGCAATGAGACAGGGACATCAGCAGATGGAGATGTTGAGAGTGGGACAGTCACTGCTGTGAGGCAGATACACCAGCAGATGGAGATGGTGAGAGGGGGACAGTAACTGCAGTGAGGCAGGGACACCAGCAGATGGTGATGGTGAGAGGAGGACAGCAGCTGCAGTAAGACAGGGAATCCAGCAGATGGAGATGGTGAGAGGGGGGACAGTAACTGCAGTGAGAGAGAGAGACACCAGCAGATGGAGATGCCGAGCCATTTCTGAGGGGAGCATCTCTTGCTGAGTTTGAAAGTTTCCACAGGTCTGAGGAATTTTCTTTATTGTAAACTTGAGATGCTGAATAAAATAATTTCAATGCAACTTTTGTAAAATGGCTATTTTTCTACTATGTGAACACTTGTAACATGAAACTCGTTCCTGTTTGGAAAGTTATATTGAGTGATTAAAATTAATGCATAAATAAAACAACAGGATCAAATTAAACTCAAACAGTCATTTATAAATAAAAACTCTCAATATAAGTTGTGTTGAGTTCTTGATCACCTACGTTATGACATCTCTCTCTCTCACACTTCTCTTTCTGTGCTGGTATCTTCTCTACTGTAATTCAGAGTAAATGAAATTTTACTCCAATTGTCCTTTGAAATTTATTATTGAATCTGCTTTCAGAAACCTGTCAGACAGTGAATTCCAGACTATAATAACTCCCTGCCTATTTGTTTTACCCCTCTGCTAGTGTAAACAGTCTCTCCTCATGCCTCCAAAACGAGGGAAAGATTTTATATGCAATTATTTTCTCCAGGCCAGCAGCTGCAGAGGATCTGGAACCTCCTGAATTTGGACAAACAATTAACAAAAATCCCTCTGGATCCCACAGGGGAACAGAGGATCGAAACAGTCAGGAAGCAAAGGGAAACACGTGACACTTTATTGCAGAAGTAAAAAGTCTTTGTCAGAATGCAGAGGTGTTTATTGCTGAACTTTATGTGAACTGGAGGTGAAAAGTGGAAGATGTTTCATACCATTTGTGATAAATGGCCATTTCCCCGCTTTCTAAACCCTTGTAACATTAAACTGGTAAATGCTAAGAAGGATTTTTCGATTGATTACAGGCTAATACATAAATACAGCAGCATCAAATACAGTGCAAAGAATCATTGACTAATATAACTGTAAATATGGGTCAGAATTGTTGTGTGAAATGTCACTGGTTATAAAAGTTCTCTTGGCTGCATCCTTAACCTGGCTCTAGTTTCCGGTTTTGTCACACAGTGGAATTGAAAAACTGAATAAAAATTGCCTGTTTCTTCTGCAGTCAAACCGGCCTCTGCAGCAATAACTCTTCGTCAGAATTTCAAGGTAATTGCAGTGAGTCATTTTCTGAACTTTCTGTTAACTGGAGGTGAATAGTGAAAGACATTTAATACAATGAGTGTTAAATGGTGATTATCCAAACCGGTCCCTCCAGGTTTAAAATTACAGCAGCTTTTCTGCTCTGTTGATGATGTTTTTGGGGGAGGAAAAGAGAGAGAGACAGACAGAAAGGTTTCTGTCTGCAATGGTTCATTTGGGGTATGTCTGGAATATCCCTCTCTCCCCATTCCCTGTTTACACAGAGACTCACCTTGGACTGCCCCATACTTGTGACGGAGTGTCCAGATGGAGGAAGCTGAGAGCTGGTTGGATGAGCTGTATTTTGGGAGGACTGTCTGTTTTGAGTGACTGGTTCTGGGCTATATCAGGACAACATCAGCCTCCGTTCTTTCTTTCCATGCAGCTGGTTTGTGAAGGTGAGTTTCTGTGTCTCAGTCTCTGTGTCTCTGTGCCCAGGTGAATTACAAGCTGATTACAGTGTGTGTGAGAGAGAGTCCAGTCTGAATCACCCTCTCAATTTATACCCCCCAGGCAATTTTTATCAACCACACAATTTATTTCCCCTGCAATATTCTCCCCCCCTTGTACAGATCCCCCAATCTAAATAATGCTCGTCTTCTGACCCCTATCTGATATCTCCTGCTAACTGACCCCCATCTAATACCCTCACTATGAACAGATCCCCATCTAATTATCCCCTTCCCTCTGTTGCAAGACAACCCATCGAAATACCCCCAAGGACGGACTCCCATCTAAATAACCCCCAGGACTGACTCCCATCTAAATACCCCCCCCCCAGGAACTGACTCCCATCTGAATAACCCCCCAGGAACTCACTACCATCTGAATAACCCCCCAGGAACTGACTCCAATCTTAATAACCCCCCAGGAACTGACTCCCATCTGAATAACCCCCCAGGAACTGAGTCCTTTCTAAATACCCCCCAGGAACTGACTCCCATCTGAATAACCCCCCAGGAACAGACTCCCATCCAAATACCCCCGGGATCAGACTCCCATCTAAATACCCCCACATTAAATTCCCAATCTAATTATCCCCCGCACCCCCCCACTGGAAACACTCCCACCTTTCTAAATGCCCTCCCTGTCCTGTAACAGCCCCCTCTACTAATTCCCACCCTGTATCATCTCCCTAGTGAACAGCACCCTTCCTCCCCCCGCCCCCCCCAACCGTGTATTTAATTCCCATATTCATTCCTGAGAATTACTCCTGTGTGTTCTCTCATTAAGGTTCTGCTTTCTGCATCCACAGTTGTTTCTGTCTGGCTCACAGTCACTTTCACCTTTGATCGATTTGTGGCCATTTGTTGTGAGAAGCTGAAAACAAAATATTGCAGCGAGAAAACGGCGGCTGTGGTTGTGTGAACAGTGAGTGTGCTGGGCTGTTTAGAGTCTCTCCCCTGGTACTTTACACTGGAACAAAAATATATTATTGATAATGTTCCCATGGGTTGTGTTTGTAAACTGAGCTTCTTTACTTCCTCCATTTGGGGGGCATTTGAATTGTTTGACCTCATTTTAACCCCTTGTGTCCCGGTCTTTCTGATTTTGCTGCTCAATGTTCTGACTGTCAGACGGATTTTATTCTCCAGTAAAGTCCGCAGGGGATTCCAGCGCCACAGCAATGCAGAGAATCACAAGGACCCAGAGATGGAGAATCGCAGGAAATCAATTATTTTACTCTTCAGTATATCCGGCAGTTTTATCCTGTTATGGGTGAGCCGGGTTGTGTTTATCATTTATACTCGAATTACAGATATTTATTATTATTCATCCTACCCTGACCCGCTCTTTATCACAGATCACACATCAAAGATGCTGCAGATTCTAAGTTCCTGCACCAACACATGTATTTACATTGTGACCCAGACTAAATTCAGACAGGAGCTGAAGAAGGCGGTGAAATACCCTCTCAATCTCATTGTTAAATTAGTGAAATCATAGAAAGAGCTGAAGGGTTTCAAACACTGGAACTAAATCCCATTCCCCCTCCCCACCCCAGAGCCCCAGCTCCACCTCCCACCCTCCACCCGCCTCTGTGATTATTTGATCAGCGCCATCTTTAGTCCTGGCAGCTTCCTGAGCGTGGGCAGACCCTGACGTTCAACTGGAAAAGTGTAAGTTTGCGCATGTGCCGGTACAGCGCCTCCTTGTGGTTGCTTTTGTCAACAACCGCCGCCAGTGGACAAAGATGAAAATCGCAGTGATTGTGAGGTGGTGAGTGGGGCAGTAACTGCAGTGAGGCAGGGACACCAGCCGATGGAGATGGTGAGAGGGGGCTGTAACTGCAGTGAGGCAGGGACACCAGCAGATGGGGATGGTGAGAGGGGGCTGTAACTGCAGTGAGACAGGGACACCAAAGAACATCGAACATTACAGCGCAGTACAGGCCCTTCGGCCCTCGATGTTGCGCCGACCTGTGAAACCATCTGACCGACACTATTCCATTTTCATCCATATGTCTATCCAATGACCACTCAAATGCCCTTAAAGTTGGCGAGTCTACTACTGTTGCAGGCAGGGAGTTCCATGCCCCTCCTACTCTCTGAGTAAAGAAACGACCTCTGACATCTGTCCTATATCTATCACCCCTCAACTTAAAGCTATGCCCCCTCGTGTTTGCCATCACCATCTGAGGAAAAAGACTCTCACTATCCACCCTATCTTACCCTCTGATTATCTTAAATGTCTCTATTAAGTCACATCTCCTCCTCTCTAACGAAAACAACCTCAAGTCCCTCAGCCTTTCCTCGTAAGACCTTCCCTCCATACCAGGCAACATCCTAGTAAATCTCCTCTGCACATTTTCCAAGGCTTCCACATCCTTTCTATAATGCGGTGACCAGAACTGCACACAATACCCCAGGTGCGGCCTCACCAGAATTTTGTACAACTGCAGCATGACCTCGTGGCTCCGAAACTCGATCCCCCTACTAATAAAAGCTAACACACCATATGCTTCTTAACAGCCCTATAACCTGGGTGGCAACTTTCTGGGATTTATGTACCTGGACGCCAAGATCTCTCTGCTCATCTAAACTGCCAAGAATCTTCCCAATCGCCCAGTACTCTGCATTCCTGTTACTCCTTCCAAAGTGAATCACCTCACACTTCTCCGCATTAAACTCCATTTGCCATCTCTCAGCCCAGCTCTATAGCCTATCTATGTCCCTCTGTAACCTATTGCATCCTTCGGCACTATCCACAACTCCACCGACCTTCGTGTCATCCGAAAATTTACTAACCCACCATTCTACACCCTCATCCAGGTCATTTATAAAAATGACAAACAGCAGTGGCCCCAAAACAGATCCTTGCGGTACACCACGAGTAACTAAACTCCAGGATGAACATTTCCCGTCGACCACCACCCTCTGTCTTCTTTCAGCTAGCCAATTTCTGATCCAAAGCACTAATTCACCTTCAATCCCATACTTCCGTATTTTCTGCAATAGTCTACCGTGGGAATCCTTATCAGACGCCTTACTGAAATCCATATAAACCACATCCACGGCTTTACCCTCATCCACCTGTTTGGTCACCTTCTCGAAAAACTCAATAAGGTTTGTGAGGCACGACCTACCCTTCACAAAACCGTGCTGACTATCGCTAATGAACTTATTCTTTTCAAGATGATTATAAATCCTATCTCTTCTAACCTTTTCCAACATTTTACCCACAACCGAAGTAAGGCTCACAGGTCTATAATTACCAGGGCTGTCTCTACTCCCCTTCTTGAACAAGGGGACAACATTTGCTATCCTCCAGTCTTCCGGCACTATTCCTGTCGACAATGATGACATAACGATCAAGGACAAAGGCTCTGCAATCTCCTCCCTGGCTTCCCAGAGAATCCTCGGTTAAATCCCATCTGGCCCAGGGGACTTATCTATTTTCACCCTTTCCAAAATTGCTAACACCTCCTCCTTGTGAACCTCAATCCCATCTAGCCTAGTAGTCTGTATCTCAGTATTCTCCTCGACAACATTTTCTTTCTCTACTGTAAATACTGACGAAAAATATTCATTTCACACTTCCCCGATCTCCTCTGATTCCACACACAACTTCCCACTACTATCCAGCAGATGGGGATGGTGAGAGGGGGGCAGTAAGTGCAATGAGACAGGGACACCAGCAGATGGAGATGTTGAGAGTGGGACAGTCACTGCTGTGAGGCAGATACACCAGCAGATGGAGATGGTGAGAGGGGGACAGTAACTGCAGTGAGGCAGGGACACCAGCAGATGGTGATGGTGAGAGGAGGACAGCAGCTGCAGTAAGACAGGGAATCCAGCAGATGGAGATGGTGAGAGGGGGGACAGTAACTGCAGTGAGAGAGAGAGACACCAGCAGATGGAGATGCCGAGCCATTTCTGAGGGGAGCATCTCTTGCTGAGTTTGAAAGTTTCCACAGGTCTGAGGAATTTTCTTTATTGTAAACTTGAGATGCTGAATAAAATAATTTCAATGCAACTTTTGTAAAATGGCTATTTTTCTACTATGTGAACACTTGTAACATGAAACTCGTTCCTGTTTGGAAAGTTATATTGAGTGATTAAAATTAATGCATAAATAAAACAACAGGATCAAATTAAACTCAAACAGTCATTTATAAATAAAAACTCTCAATATAAGTTGTGTTGAGTTCTTGATCACCTACGTTATGACATCTCTCTCTCTCACACTTCTCTTTCTGTGCTGGTATCTTCTCTACTGTAATTCAGAGTAAATGAAATTTTACTCCAATTGTCCTTTGAAATTTATTATTGAATCTGCTTTCAGAAACCTGTCAGACAGTGAATTCCAGACTATAATAACTCCCTGCCTATTTGTTTTACCCCTCTGCTAGTGTAAACAGTCTCTCCTCATGCCTCCAAAACGAGGGAAAGATTTTATATGCAATTATTTTCTCCAGGCCAGCAGCTGCAGAGGATCTGGAACCTCCTGAATTTGGACAAACAATTAACAAAAATCCCTCTGGATCCCCCAGGGGAACAGAGGATCGAAACAGTCAGGAAGCAAAGGGAAACACGTGACACTTTATTGCAGAAGTAAAAAGTCTTTGTCAGAATGCAGAGGTGTTTATTGCTGAACTTTATGTGAACTGGAGGTGAAAAGTGGAAGATGTTTCATACCATTTGTGATAAATGGCCATTTCCCCGCTTTCTAAACCCTTGTAACATTAAACTGGTAAATGCTAAGAAGGTTTTTTCGATTGATTACAGGCTAATACATAAATACAGCAGCATCAAATACAGTGCAAAGAATCATTGACTAATATAACTGTAAATATGGGTCAGAATTGTTGTGTGAAATGTCACTGGTTATAAAAGTTCTCTTGGCTGCATCCTTAACCTGGCTCTAGTTTCCGGTTTTGTCACACAGTGGAATTGAAAAACTGAATAAAAATTGCCTGTTTCTTCTGCAGTCAAACCGGCCTCTGCAGCAATAACTCTTCGTCAGAATTTCAAGGTAATTGCAGTGAGTCATTTTCTGAACTTTCTGTTAACTGGAGGTGAATAGTGAAAGACATTTAATACAATGAGTGTTAAATGGTGATTATCCAAACCGGTCCCTCCAGGTTTAAAATTACAGCAGCTTTTCTGCTCTGTTGATGATGTTTTTGGGGGAGGAAAAGAGAGAGAGACAGACAGAAAGGTTTCTGTCTGCAATGGTTCATTTGGGGTATGTCTGGAATATCCCTCTCTCCCCATTCCCTGTTTACACAGAGACTCACCTTAGACTGCCCCATACTTGTGACGGAGTGTCCAGATGGAGGAAGCTGAGAGCTGGTTGGATGAGCTGTATTTTGGGAGGACTGTCTGTTTTGAGTGACTGGTTCTGGGCTATATCAGGACAACATCAGCCTCCGTTCTTTCTTTCCATGCAGCTGGTTTGTGAAGGTGAGTTTCTGTGTCTCAGTCTCTGTGTCTCTGTGCCCAGGTGAATTACAAGCTGATTACAGTGTGTGTGAGAGAGAGTCCAGTCTGAATCACCCTCTCAATTTATACCCCCCAGGCAATTTTTATCAACCACACAATTTATTTCCCCTGCAATATTCTCCCCCCCTTGTACAGATCCCCCAATCTAAATAATGCTCGTCTTCTGACCCCTATCTGATATCTCCTGCTAACTGACCCCCATCTAATACCCACACTATGAACAGATCCCCATCTAATTATCCCCTTCCCTCTGTTGCAAGACAACCCATCGAAATACCCCCAAGGACGGACTCCCATCTAAATAACCCCCAGGACTGACTCCCATCTAAATACCCCCCCCCCCCCAGGAACTGACTCCCATCTGAATAACCCCCCAGGAACTCACTACCATCTGAATAACCCCCCAGGAACTGACTCCAATCTTAATAACCCCCCAGGAACTGACTCCCATCTGAATAACCCCCCAGGAACTGAGTCCTTTCTAAATACCCCCCAGGAACTGACTCCCATCTGAATAACCCCCCAGGAACAGACTCCCATCCAAATACCCCCGGGATCAGACTCCCATCTAAATACCCCCACATTAAATTCCCAATCTAATTATCCCCCGCACCCCCCCACTGGAAACACTCCCACCTTTCTAAATACCCTCCCTGTCCTGTAACAGCCCCCTCTACTAATTCCCACCCTGTATCATCTCCCTAGTGAACAGCACCCTTCCTCCCCCCGCCCCCCCAACCGTGTATTTCCCACCTCCAACACTTTCCTGGGATTGGCTCCTTCTCCCGACAATCTTTAATTCACATTAATTCCTGATCTGAATAAGCCACTGGAATTCCATCAACTGGCTCCCAGAGCCCCCGGCACCTTTAACTTCTCTCTGGTCAAACACAGGGCCGGACATAGAGAAAGGACCTCCAGAGGCTAATTCGCATTCCGAGCTTTTAATGCACAGGAAGATCCCAGCCCCAGACACATCCCTCTCTGCAGAAAGGTGTTTCACCTGTTCTCCCGATCGGCTTCAGGGAATCAAACAGAGGGAGACACACACAAACCCATACATTGACTGGCACAGAGACGGGAGGAGGCCATTCAGCCCTTTGATCCTGTCCCACCCATGTTAGATGATGGCAGAGCGGTCCCTTCCCCCATCGGGCCACAAGGAGACAGGCAGAGACAGTCGGGGAGCAGATACACAGAGAGGCAAAGAAACACTGGGCTGGACTCGGACTTGGTACCACGGTGCAAACCAGCGTGGAGGGGAGGAGAGTGGTTGTGTATCGGCTGTCCGTTCAGCATCTCTCCGCTGTTTTTACCTCAATGGGTGCAAAGCTGGGCAGATATGGAAAGCAGGATCCCGTTCGCAATCACGCTGTACAACACCAAGGCAGTGAGTTCAAATCCACCCCCAGTCAGAGGGACAGAGACAAAGAAAACAGATCCCAGGATTAGGACAGAACAGCGAGAGAAAGAAATAAATGGAAAAGGAGATGGAGAACGACATGCAGGGAGTCTGAAACCAGTGAGAGAGAAACTGAGAACAGAGGGTCAGAAATACTGAGAAGGGCAGAGACAGAGAGAGAAATGGACATATTGAGAAAGTGTCCCAGACAAAGAGAGAGATGCAGAGACAGAAAGATGTGGAGGGGCAGAGATACAAAGTAAGATGTGTTCACAGAATAGAGAGGGGTGTCCCGGGACAGAGTGGAGGGAAATGCAGAGATAATCTTGCAGGAAAGGCGGAGCAGCGATGGAAACATTAAGGGATTTGGAAGTGAGTGAGAGAAGAAATGGAGTGAGAGAGAGACAGATAAAGATGCAGAGAGTCGCAGAAAGAGAGTTACAATGGAAACCTGTGAAACTACAGTGAGGCAGAGATATAAAGGATGTTGCGAGACACAGAGAAAGGGATTTAAAGATGTGAAGAAACAGAAGTAGGAACAAGGAGGAAGGTGCAGGGAACAAGTTGCAGCAAGAGATGGAGAGAGGGAAATCTATGGGATGACATTGACTGTTCTGGAGCAGCGATTCCCAAACTATTCCATTCGGAGCACCCTCCGACCCCTCCCTTGTGGTAAAAAAAAATCCACAGACACCCGAATACACAAAATCAAAATACTGCGGATGCTGGAAATCTGAAATAAAAACCATGTTGGAAATACTGAGCATTTCCAGCACTTTGTTTTTCTATCAGCCTCGAAAACACACAATCTTCTTTTCTGTATCGAAAAATTAATTTGACAATGACAAATATATATTTATTATTATTTTCCCTCTCTGGTTCAAGCTCCTGTCTGAGAATTCCACGTGGCCAAAAGATTCTCCCTCTGCATCATCACAGCTGCAGCGTCTGAAAAGATTCTCCTTGGGAATAAGAGAAATAAAATTGATTCCAACAAAACAAAGCATTTTTGAACAGAAATAAAACACAGCGAGAGCCCAGGACTTTCTCTGAACCTCACTGACATAAAACAATCTCTCAGTGACTAACAAACACATCCCCCGATACAGAGCCAGAGACTGTGAAGTGTGGATGTGTTTACCCTGTCACTTCCTGCTCTCTCTCTCACCCTCTCTCCCTCTCTCCCTCTCTCTTTCTCTCTATTTCTCTGTGTGTCTCTCTACATCTGTTTCTGCCTCATTGTAAAAACACACAAACACTGGAGACCCCCATTCCCTCTCCTGTTGAAGGATAGAGAGAGAAATCCACATACCCATCCCTGAAAATCTGAATTCAAATGGTTCCCAGGTGTTTCAGTTCCCTGTCAAATTCAGCCCACAGCCAAAAACACCAGCAATATTCGGGAATGAGAACAAGCCTTTACAAACCTTCACATTTCACCCATTTCATTGCTGATTCACAGAAGTATTTGACACCTAATGAATTAATTTTTAAAGTGCTCGTCACTGTTGCAATGTTGGAAATGCTGCAGGCCATTGGTGCACAGCAAGATCCCACAAGCAGCAGTGTGATAACAGCCTGCAAGCTGTGCAAGCAAGATCCCAGCAATGGTGACTCTTCAAACAAGGTTTGAGTATGGATTTCTCTCTCTCTCCGTCTTTCTCCATCTTTCTCTGCCTTCCCTCCCTCACCCACACTCCGCCTCTCTCTCTCTCTGTGTTTAACTTGCCACCTCCAGCTGTTTCGCACTCTCCCTCTTTTTCTCTCCACCTGTTTCTGCCTCAGTGTTGTAATGTAGAAATTGATGCAGGGAATGGATGCACAGCAGGATCCCACAATTTATTAAAAGGCATTGTTCAGCAAAATAGCACAGCAAGAGCCCAGGAATTGCCCTCCGTTAAACAGACACTCTCTCAGCAACACCCAAATACAGACAAATCACAGTTAATAAACCAAAGGATAAAAGGGTTCAGACAGCAACCTCCGCCTCTGTGTGTGTCTCTGTCTGTCTCTGTATCTCTCTCTCCCCTGTCTCTGTATCTCTCTCTGTTCCTGTCTCATTCGTCCCTTGTCTCTCTTTCTCTCTCTCCTTCCATATCTGCTTTTGTCCCTCTATCTCATATGTAATCTTGACTGAAAATAGCTATGAAATATTTCTGTCTCACCATTTAAACCAACAACAAATCACACAGCTGTGTGTGTTTTTAACTATTAAAGGTTTAAATAGAGAGACAGAGGGAAAGAAAGCTGGAGAAAGACAGAGAGAGAATTCGAATCTCAGAACTTCAGTGAAATGAATTGTTTGAATCGGGAACATTTGACAATCAGTGAACTGTTTAAGTGCTCGTCACTATTGCAATGTTGGAAACACTGCATGTCATTTGTGCACAGCAAGATCCCACAATATATTTCACCCTCAAATTCACGTCACTGCCCAAAACAGCAGCATCACTCGGGAATTATACCGGCTCCAAGCTCAGGACTTTAATTCCAGGCCTTCAGGAGAGCTTTGGACAAAATGAATTCACGTCTAAAATGCAGTGACTGTTACATTGCAGGGAATTCTGCAGGCAAGCTGTGCACAGCAAGATCCCACAAGCGGCAATGTGATAACAGCCGTCAAGCTGTGCACAGCAGGATCCCAGCAATGGCGATACTTCAACCAAGGTTTTGAGCGTGGATTTCTCTCTCTCTCTTTTTCTCTCCAACTGTTTCTGCCTCGGTGTTGTAATGTCGGAATTGATGGGGGGAATGTAGGCACAGCAGGATCCCACAATGTGATAATAGCCAGATATCCAAACACAGTCCTCAGAAAATGCTGAACTCCATCTCTAAACATTGAACAAGCCTTTATACAGCCTCATGTTCCCCTCAGGAGCAGTTGACACTCAATGAATTAATTTTTAAAGTGGTCGTCACTGTTATAATGCAGGAAATCTGCAAGCAATTTGAGCACAGCAATATCCCACAGAAAGCAATATGACAATATGCAGGTAATCTGTTTTTAGTGATGTAAGTTTAGAGATCCCAGAGAGAGGAACATTCCTGCAGTTTGATAATCTCAAACACCCCTCTCCCTGTCTTTCTCCTGCTCCCGCCCTGCACCCCATCCACATCGGTTTCTTTTTCTCTCGATCTGGGATTTAATCTGGATTGTAACGTCCTCTGAAGTGTTTATGTTACCGTTTAAAATAACCACACGTCACATTGTGGCTCCTATTGATGAATGGCTGAAATAGAGAAAGTGCGGGGGGAGAGAAAAGCAGAGGAAGATGGAGAGAAAACACAGAGAAATCCACACTCAGACCCGCAGGAAGCTGAATTTTAAAGTGTCCTCATTGTTGTCATGTAGGAAATGCTGCAGGGCACTAGATGCACAGCAAGATCCCACAAGCAGCTACAATAGCTAGATTTCCCCTCTGTCCCCAGAAAGGGCGAAACTCCCTCTTTTAACTAGAAACGGGCCATTTGTGCAGATCAAGATCCCACAAGCAGCAGGGTGATAACAACTGGCAACCCCTCTCATTCCCTCCACGTTTCCCTCACTTCCCTGAGTCCCTCTCCCTCCTGTTACTCTCATTCAGAGAGACAGTTGGAGAAAGAGAGACTGAAGAATCCACTCTCAGAACACCACTCTCAATTCAAATGGCAGCTGCACATTCCATTTCACCCTCAAATTTACGGCACTGCCCAAAACACATGGATTATTCGGGATTCATACCGGCTTCAAGCTCAGGACTTTCATTCCAGGCCTTCAGGAGAGCTTCACACACAATTAACTCACTTCCAAAATGTTGTCACTGTCACAATGCAGGGAACTTTGCAGGCAAGCTGTGCACAGCAAGATCCCAGCAATGGTGACACTTCAAAATTCAGTTAACCAAGGATTTTATTGTGGATTCCTTTCTCTCTCTCTCTCTCTGTCTTTCTCCATCTTTCTCTGCCTTCCCTCCCTCACACATTCCGCCGCTCTTTCTCTCTCTCCACTCTCTCTCTGTGTATTTAACCTGCCACCTCCTGTCCAAGGATTCCTCGTCCCAAACTTTCCCTCTTTTCATCTTCACCATGCAGTTTTCAGAATTAAAATTCCTGAAGGTAAGAGGGAGAGAGAGAAAATTGATTAAAAGGCATTGTTACACAAAATAGCACAGAAGGGACAGGAATTACCCTGGGTTACACAGACACTCTCTCAGCAACACCCAAATACAAACAAATCACAGTTAATAAAACAAAGGATAAAAGGATTGTGACAGCAACCTCCACCTCTGTGTGTCTGTGTGTGTGTCTCTATCTCTGTATCTCTCTCTCCCCTCTCTCTGTACCTCTCGCTGTTCCTATCTCATTCGTCCTGTCTCTCTTTCTCTTTCTCTGTTTTTGTCCCTGTATCTCATATGTAATGTTGACTGGAAATAGCTGTGAAATATTTGTGTCTCACCATTGAAAACAACAACAAATCACACAGCTGTGTCTGTTTTTAACTATTAAAGGTTTAAAGAGAGAGACAGAGAGAGAAATCGAAACTCAGAACTTCAGTCAAATGAACTGAAATGAATCGGGAACATTTGACACTCAGTGAATCCATTGTTAAAGTGCTCGTCACTATTGCAATGTTGGAAACACTGCATGCCAATTGTGCACAGCAAAATCCCACAATTTCAGTTCACCCTCAAATTCACGGCACTGACCAAAACACCATCATTACTCGGGAATTATACCCCCTTCAAGCTCATGACTTTAATTCCAGGCCTTCAGATAATGCAAATATGCAGATAATCTGTGTTTAGTGCACAGCATGATCCCAGCAATGGTGACACTTCAATATTCACTGTGTACCAATTTTTGAGTGTGGATTTCTCTCTCTGTGTCTTTCTCCATCTTTCTCTGCCTTCCCTCCCTCACCCACACTCTGCCTGTTTCTCTCTCTCCGCTTAACCTGCCACCTCCAGCTGTTTCTCACTCTCCCTCTTTTTCTCTCCATCAGTCTCTGCTTCAGTGTTGTAATGTAGGAATTGATGCAGGGAATGTATGCACAGCAGGATCTCACAGTGTGATGATAGTCAAATATCCCATCACAGTCCTCAGAAAATGCTAAACTCCATCTTTAAACTTATAACAAGTCTTTTTGCAGCTACACGTTCAGCTCACGTAATTATTGTAAAATTCTTGTTAAAACACAGAGGAATCCACACTCAGACCCTCAGGAAGATGAAATTTAAAGTGTCCTCATTGTTGTCATGCAGGAAATGCTGCAGGCGACTTGATGCACAGAAAGATCCCACAAGCAGCGACGTGATAATAGCCAGATTTCAGTCCCTAGAAAGGGTGAAACTCCTTCTTTAAACTGGGAACAAGCTGCTGATTCTGTCTCACCATTTCAAATAACGACAAATTACATTGCTGTGTGTGGTATGTTTATTTTTATTTATTAAAGGTTTAAATGGCGATGGAGAGTGTGTAACCGAGACAGAGAAGAGAAAGCATGGGGGGAGATAGAGACACAGGGAAAGAATGTGGAGATAGAGAGAAAGCTAACCTCATAACTAAAGTAAAATGAATTAAAATGGGCACCGTGCATCTTATTTCACTAAGTTCACAAAGCTTTGCCCAAAACATCAGCAAACCTCGCAGACAGGGCTGGATGGAGAAAGTGCAAATGGGACTCCCTCCTGCGGCTGCTACTTTAACCCTAGGCTTTCAACCTGTTTAAAACTCCAGGGCCCCAATCCGACAGGAACTAGTTAACCCAGGGCCCCAGAGAGGAAATTAAACCTCGGGCTAATAAACAGTCACAACTCACGTGGGCCCTTTGGGTGCAGCCTGTGGACAAGGCCTCAGTCCGTCCCCTCTGGAGGAAGCTGCTCTCCAAGGATTCCTCGTCCCAAACTTTTCCTATTTTCACCTTCACGATGCAGTTTTCAGAATGAAAATTCCTCGGGAAAGAAGGAGAAAAAAATTGGATTAAAATACAAAGCGAGGACATTTTGAAACAAAATAGCAAAGCAGGAGCCCAGGGTTTCCTCTCTCAGTTACACAGACAATCAGCAATATTCACATACAATCAAATCACAGTTATAAATCAGATTGAGGCAGAGAGATCGAACACACACACACACACACACACACACACACACACACACACACACACACACACACACACACACACACACACACACACACACACACACACACACACACACACACACACACACACACACACACCGAACCAGACTGGGGAATGTGTCTACTCTCTCTTGAGAGGGAGTGAAAGGTGGGTTTTGTGATTGGAACTGAGATCTTCAAACCCAGTTTATATCCTGAGTGAGGTGTTTGCAAACTCCACCCCTGAACCTCTGACATGTTGGGCTGTCTCTCAATCTCCAGCCTCAGGGGCGGGGGAAGGGGTCTGTCCATTGATATGTTAATCCCAGGACAGGACCTTCCAGACTCTTCCAGTCCATTCATATGTTAATCCCAGCACAGCAATGCTTTCAGCCATCTCTTAGTTAACTTTAAACCTTTAATTCTTTCCCTGCAGTTTGAAAATATCAAACATTCTTGCTGAGCTTGTGTTTGAGGAATTTTACTGACATCAGTGTGGATTGTAAAGTGTCTCCTCTTCCCTCACTTCTGAAGTCTCTCAGGGTTGTTGTTGTGTGCTGAAAGCTTTTTCAGTGTCCAGTCCTTTCAAATTTTAATAAAATCTGCAGAACACAAATAAATCTAAAGATTCTCCTTCAAACTGTTTTGTCCTCCTTCATCTAAGGTATCTCTCCGTCACTCCCTGTCTCTCTCTCTCTGTCTCTCACAGGACTGGGCAGACACTGGGGATTGTTACTAAGGTTCTGTTGGCCATTATTACTGTCATCAGTGGGGATTGTAAAATCTATCTTTGTGTGTTTCTGTTTGTTTCTGTGTGTTTCTGTGTGCTTCCGTGTGTGTCTGTGTGTCCCTTTATGTGTATGTCAGTGTGTGTCTGCATGTTTATGTGTGAGAGAGAGAGAAGCTCAGGGTCACCTCTCTGCATCTCTATCGCTCCTTCTCTCTCTGTTTCTCCTTCTCTCTCTATCTCTCCCTCTCTCAGTCCGCATCTCTCATAGAAACATCGAAAATAGGAGCAGAAGCAGGCCATTCGGCCCCTCGGGTCTGCTCTGCCATTCAATAAGGATCATGACCGATGGTCGAATTCAGTACCCTGTTCCCACTTTCTCCCCCTCGCCCTTGATCCCTTTGACATTAAGAAATATCGCTCTCTCCACCTTGAATATATTCCATGACTTGGCCTCCACTGCCTTCTGCGGTACAGAATGCCACAGGGTCACCACCCTCTACCCCATCCATCTCTCCCTCTCGATCTCCGTCTACCCCCTCTATCTCCCTCTCCCCTCCATCTCTCTCTCTCTCCCCTCTAACTCCCTCTTCCCCTCTGTCTCCCTCTCCCCCTCTGTCTCCCTCTCCCCCCTCTGTCTCCCTCTCCCCCTCTGTCTCCCTCTCCCTCTCTGTCAACCTCTCCCCACCCCCGCCTCTCTCTCCCCGCCCCCGCCTCTCTCTCCCCGCCCGTCTCTCTCTCTCCCCCCGGTCTCCCTCTCCCCCTGTCTCCCTCTCCACCCTGTCTCCCTCTCCCCCCGGTCTCCCTCTCCCCCTGTCTCCCTCTCTCCCCTGTCACCCTCTCCCCACCCCTGTCTCCCTCTCCCCACCCTCTGTCTCCCTCTCGCCCACTGTCTCCCTCTCCCCCCTGTCTCACTCTCCCCTCTGTCTCCCTCTCCCCCACTGTCTCCCTCTCCCCGTCTCCCTCTCTCTCCTTCTATCTCTGTCTGTCTCTCTATATCCCACCATCTTCCTTCCCTCCCTGTCACTCCCTCTCTCTCCTTCTATCTCTGCCTCTCTCTCTCTCTGTCTCTCCATCTGTCTTTCCCTCTCGGTCACTCCTTCTCTCCTTCTATCTCTGTCTCTGCCATGATCTCTGTCTCTCCATCTATCACTGGCTCTTCCTCTACTGTTGCCTCTCTCTCTCTCTCTCTGTCTCACCCCCTCTCCCAATCCCTGTCTCTCTCCCTCTGGGCCTCCCTCTCTATCTTTCTCTACCTCTGTCTCTCCCTCAGTCAGTCTCTTTCTCTCCCTCTTTCTGTATCCCTCCCTATCAGTCCCATTCTCTCCTTCCATCTCTCTGTGTCCCTCCATCTGTCTTTCCTATCTTTCTCACTCCCTCACTCTCTCCTTCTATCTGTCTCTCTCTCTGTCCCTCCATCCGTCTTTCCCTCCCTGTCCATTCCTCTCTCTCCTTCCATCTCTGTCTCTCTCTCTGTCCCTTCATCTGTCTTTCCTTCTCTGTCACTCCCTCTCTCTCCTCTCTCTGTCTCTGTCTCTCTCTGTCCCTCCATCTGTCTTTCCCTCTCTGTCACTCCCTCTCTCTCCTTCTATCTCTGTCTGTCTCTCCATATCCCTCCATCTGTCCTTCCCTCCCTGTCACTCCCTCTCTCTCCTTCTATCTCTGTCTGTCTCTCTATATCCCTCCATCTGTCCTTCCCTCCCTGTCACTCCCTCTCTCTCCTTCTATCTCTGCCTCTCTCTCTCTGTCTCTCCATCTGTCTTTTCCTCTCTGTCACTCCCTCTCTCCTTCAATCTCTGTCTCTGTCATGATCTCTGTCTCTCCATCTATCACTGGCTATTCCTCTACTGTTGCCTCTCTCTCTCTCTCTCTCTCTCTCTCTCTGTCTCACACCCTCTCCCAATCCCTGTCTCTCCCAATCCCTGTCTCTCTCCCTCTGTGCCTCCCTCTCTCGCTTAATCTACCTCTGTCTCTCCCTCAGTCTGTCTCTTTCTCTCCCTCTTTCTGTACCCCTCCCTATCTGTCCCATTCTCTCCTTCCATCTCTCTGTGTCCCTCCATCTGTCTTTCCTATCTTTCTCACTCCCTCTCTCTCTCCTTCTATCTCTGTCTCTCTCTCTGTCCCTCCATCTGTCTTTCCCTCCCTGTCCATTGCTATCTGTCCTTCCATCATTGTCTCTCTCTCTGTCCCTCCATCTGTCTTTTCTTCTCTGTCACTCCCTCTCTCTCCTCTCTCTGTCTCTCTCTCTGTTCCTCCATCTGTCTTTCCCTCTCTGTCTCTCCCTCTCTCTCCTTCTCTCTCTGTCCCTCCATCTGTCTTTCCCACCCTGTCACTCCTTCTCTCTCTCCTTCTATCTCATTCTCTCTCTGGCATTGTCTTTGTCTCTGGATCTACCACTGGATCTTCCTCTATCCTTCTCTCTCTCTCTCTGTCTCTCCCTCTCTGTTCCATCTGAATCCCAGTCTCTCCCTCTCTGTTACCCTCTGTAACCCTCTAAATCCCAGTCTCTTCTCTCTGTTACCCTCTGAATCCCAGTCTCTCACTCTCTGTTACTCTTTGAATCCCAGTCTCTCCTTCCCTGTTACCCTCTGAGTCCTAGTCACACCCTCTCTGTTAACCTCTGTAACCCTCTGAATCCCAGTCTCTTCTCTCTGTTACCCTCTGAATCCCAGTCTCTCCCTCTCTGTTACCCTTTGAATCCCAGTCTGTCTCTCTCTATGTTGCCCTGTAAATCCCTGTCTCTCCCTCTCTGTTACCCTCTGAAACCAAGTCTCTCCCTCTCTGTTACCCTCTGAATCCCAATCTCTGTCGCTCTGTTACCATCTGAATCCAGACTCTCCCTGTCTGTTATCCTCAGGCATCAGTGAACATTCACTCCAAGGTCCCGCTGTTCACAGACACAGAGAGAATGTTGGAGACAGTCACGTTGTTAGGTTAGATCGAAAGGGCAAATGTCAAATATAATCATAGTTTGATGTAAACATGAGTACACAGAGGTACAAGAAATAGGCGTAGAGTGTGTAACATCAGTGGAGAGGGAGAAATATAGATGGAGAGAGTGTAACAGTGAGAAAGGGAGAGATAGACTTGGAGAGAGAAGTAGACAGCTACTCTTACTGGTAATCTCTCTCCATCTCCGTCTTCCCCTCTCTCTTACTCACTCAATCACTAGTTCCCCACGCTGCTACTCTCTCCATGTTTATCTCTCTCCTCTTCTCTCTCTACCTCTATCTCCCCCTGTACCCTCTCAATCCCAATCTCTCGCTGTGTCATACCTTCCGGTCTGCTGCACACAGCTTTGCAGGAACACTGACCGACACTCTCCATCCCAATCTCTTCCTCTTTCTCACTGGTGCTCTCTCCCCATTGCTATCCTTCGCTCTCTCTGTTTTACTCTCTCTATATCTATCCCTGTCTCTCTCACTGTTACTCTCTCCATCTGGATGGACTCTGAGAAAGAGAAGCGCATATCGAGGCAGCTTTACTCTGTATCTAACCCCACACTGTACCTGCCCTGGGAGTGTTTGATAGAATGGAGAGAACAGATATTTACTCAATAGCTAACTAAGAAGCTTGGCAGCATTTGATGGGACAGTGTAGATGGAGCTTTATTCTGTATCCCTGGAATTTAGAAGGTTAAGGGGTGATCTAATCAAAGTTTAAAGTTGTGAATGGGGTGCCAATCAAGTGGGCTGCTTTGTCCGGGATGGTGTCGAGCTTCTGGAGTATTGTCAGTCCTGCACTCATCCAGGCAAGTGGAGAGATACCATCACACACCTGATTTGTGACTTGTAGGTGGTGGAAAGGCTTTGGGGAGTCAGGGGTGAGTCACTATAGCCACTGTATTGATGTGATTTCTTCAATTCAGGTCCTGGTCAATGTCTCCCCAGGATGTTGATGCTGGAGGATTCAGCGATGGGATAATGCTTTGAATGCCAAGGGGAGGTGGTTGGATTCTCTCTTGTTGCAGACGCTCATTGCCTGTCTGTGTTTTGTACTGTGCTCTGGGACCAATTTCCACATGGGGACGTCTTAATGGTGCCTCATAATTGACTAGTTCACGAAAGGAATGCTCATGGAATGAACGGGACAGGGACAGAGTGGATACGACATTGGCTAAGGGACAGAACACAGAGAGTAGTGGTGAATGGTTGGTTCAGGCTGGAGGACGGAATCTATGCCTCACATAATTTGATACACTTCTATTCAATCTCCCCTCAATCTCCTTTGTTCTAAGGAGACCAAACCCAGCTTTTCCAACCGAACTTTGTAGCTAAAATCCCTCATACCTGGAACCATTCTGGTAAATCTCCTCTGCACCCTCTCAAGGACCCTCACCTCCTTCTTAATGTGTGGTGACCAGAACTGGACATAATTCTCCAGTTGGGGCCTAATTAGAGCTTGATAAATGTTCAATATAACCTCCCTGCTTTTGTTCTCACTGTGTACCGTGCACATTGTGGTACAGGGATATTTCCCAGGGGTTTGGATTTAGACCACTGATCTTACTGATATTTGAATCACTGGGACTTGGGTTTACAGGACATAACTTCAACATTGTGCCATCTGCAATGTAATAAACAGGGAAGGGAAAGTAGTAGACTTCAGGAGGATAGACATAGCCTCGGGAAATGGTAAGACACATGGCAGGCTAACTTTAATGCTGAAAAATGTAAAATGACGCATTTTGGAAGGAAGGCTGAGGAGAAGCGATATAAACTAAATCGTACAATGATAAATTGGGTGCAAGGACAGAGAGACCGGGGATTTCATTTGTGTCACTTCTTCTCTCTTCAAGATTCAATTTGGGGCTTGCAATCTATATGCTGAATTTAGCTTCACCCTGAAAAGTGTCAGCAGACATGTTGGGAAATGTGTCAAAACTGTTTCCATTCAGACATTCCGACTTTGTGGAACTGTGAGCTATCTTTGCAGAGACAGGAAATCGGGGTGTTTGAATGGACCTGCAAGTTTTGGTTATTGCAATAAGGTGAGAATTTGAATTGTTTCCCTTGCAGATGCACAGAATTGAAGGTATTTACAGAACACCACATGTCTGACAAACTTCAAAGACTTCAGACACATGGAAGAAGAGGAAAAGGGAACAATATACAAAACCTGAGACGGTCAGACAACAGCAGTAGGAAAATTAATCTATTTTTATGGGTTTTAATTTGAAGGCCTGAGCTGATGATTGAAAAAGCATTTCAAATCCCACACTGGGCTGTTGTGAATTTTAATTCCGTTTTTATCCAAATAAAAAAACCTTAAATCTGGAATTGAAAAAGCCTCTAGGATGGTATGATTCACTCCTGTCTACTGGTGCAAAATCCGTGTGTGTCTCAGTTTTGCTGTAATTATTAACGATTTAAGATGATGGGGTAGAATGCCACATACCCATGTTTACCAATGACACAAAATAGGCAGAATTGAAAGCAGTGTTGCTGGAGGCATCAAATTACGGCACAGTGGCGCAGTGGTTAGCACCGCAGCCTCACAGCTTCAGCGACCCGGGTTCAATTCTGGGTACTGCCTGTGTGGAGTTTGCAATTTCTCCCTGTGTCTGCGTGGGTTTCCTCCGGGTGCTCCGGTTTCTTCCCACATGCCAAAGACTTGCAGGTTGATAGATAAATTGGCCATTATAAATTGCCCCTCGTATAGGTAGGTGGTAGGGAAATAAAGGAACAGGTGGGGATGTGGTAGGAATATAGAATTAGTGACGGATTAGTAGAAATGGGTGGTTTATGGTCGGCACAGACTCGGTGGGCCGAAGGGCCTGTTTCAGTGCTGTATAACTAAACTAAACTAAAGATATTAATATCTTAAATAAATGGGCAATACTGTGGTCGATAGATTTCAATGTCAGTAAAAAAGACGAGAACAGAGTATTTTATAAATGGTGAAAAACTACAAACACTGGAGGTCCAAAGGGACTTGGGGTGGGGGGCCATGTCCATTTGAGTGCAATGTAGATTTACCAGAATGATAACTGGACTCCAAGAGTTAAATTACGAGGTGATATTACACAAACTAGGGAGGTATTCCCTGTAATTTAGGAGGATCAAGGTGATTTGATCAAAGTTTTTGAGATTTTAAGGGGAGCCATGCCCACAAATCCCACCTCCATGCACCAATTCCCTTTTTGATCTCTGATACTCTATCCTTAGTTATCCTCTTGTTCTTCGTGTATTCATAAAACATCTCAGTGCTTTCCTTGATTTTACTTGGTTAGGTTATTTTCTGACTATCTCTTTGCTTTCCTAATTTGCCTTTTAATTTCACCCCTGCACTTTCTTCACTCCTCTCGGCTTTCTGTGGTATTGAGCTATCTGTATCTGACATAAGCTTCCCTCCTCTGATCTCCCTGAAGGACCCTCACATCCTTCCTAATTTGTGGTGACCAGAACTGGATGCACTATTCTAGTTGTCTCCTAACCAGAGCTTTGGAAAGGTTCAGCATAACCTGCATGCTTTTGGACTCAACACCTCTATTTATGAAGCCCAGGATCCCATAGGCTTTACTGATTACTCTCTCAATATGTCCTACCACCTTCAAAGATGTATGTACATGTAACCCCAGGTCGCTCTGTCCCTGCACACTCTCTAGGATTGTGCCATTAAGTCCATATTACCTCTTCCTATCACTTCTGCCAAAATACATCACCTCACATTTCCCTGTATTAAATTCCATCTGCCACATGTCTGACCATTCTTCTCAACTATCAATGTCCTGTTGCAGTTGATTGGTGTCATCCTCACTCTTTGCATCTCCTCCAAGTTTGGTATCATCGGTAAATATTCAACATTTACTCAAACACTAAAGCATTCCAAAATGTGAGGCTCACAAATTTAACACAAGTTTCCTTTTCCGAGTCTCGCTGGTCAGTTCTGAATTTCTGTTGGGAGGCATCAGACTAGATTTTGTGTTCTGACCTGAACCCACAAACGGATCACTCAGAGGTAGAATTATTATCCACGGAGCCACAGCTGGCTCCAATGTTCCAAGATAATTTAGTTGTTGTACAGGGTCAGTTATTTTTTTCGTGTGCTGTGCCTTTAAATATTTGAAGAACCTTTGAAGACGGCTTTGTAAATAGAGGCTGAGAGCATAAAAGCAAGGAGGTTATGATAAAGCTTAAAAAAAACGCTGGTTCATCCTCAACTAGCATTGTGTCCAATTCTGGACACCGTACTTTAGAAAGGATGTGGGGGCATTCGAGAGGATGCAGAAAAGAATCACGAGCAAGGTTCCAAGGATGAGGGACTTCAGGTACGTGGATAGATTGGAGAAGCTGGGGTTGTTCTCCACAGAGAAGAGAAACTGAGATTAGATTTGATAGAGGTGTTTAAAATCATGAGAGATCCGGACAGAGTAGATGCAGGAGTGGGAATGCAGCACATAGGACATTCCAGACCCAATTCTGTTGCGTGTTTACTTGTACAAGTGAATTGACCATTTAATATTTTTAAATTACTTTAACCCTTGTGTTCCCACAAATTCGACAGTGCCCACTTTGACTTCATCCGATCGTGTCTTATGTACATTCTCACAGGATTGCAGGTATAACTGTCGTCATAGTATCAACTAAAAATTGATCAGTTACATTGTTATTTCAGTCCATATTTACAGTACACACGGTACCTTACTGTTGTAATATAGTCATATAGTATCTATTCATCCCACTGGGGCAAAATGTCACTGGCTCAACATTCTCACCAAATACTAAAACATTCCACAATACAACGCTCACAAATTCAACAGAAGTTTACTTTTCTGAGTCTCGCTGGACTGTTCTGATTCTCTGAGGGATTACTGATGCTTATCCTCCACATGAGCAGTCGTCCTAATCCCGTGTGCCTGTCCTGCTCCCAAAACCAGCATCCACTTACGTTAAGGCAAGTGATACAGGAGCGTCTCAGTGACTGAGGCAAGTGAGTCTTGAGGCTGAGCCGGGCACAGTGAGTAACCCGGGTTAATCCGACATTCCAGGGAATGTTTAAACGGAGTTGTGCTCTGTATCTAAACCGTACTGTACCTTCTCTGAGATAGTTCGATGGAGCAGTGCAGACGAGGAGAGTTATTCCTTCCCCACTTTAAATATAGAGAAGATATTCCTTCAAGTACAGATCCAAGAGATTGTTTCAAATATGAAGAAGGTTTCTGCCTCTACCATCCTTTAGAGTCATCGAGTCACACAGAGAGAGAGCTCTGAAACAGGCCCTTCGGCCCACCCAGTCTGTGCCGGCCATCAACCACCCATTTTATACTAATCCTTTCAGGCAGTGACTTCCATGCCACCCACCAGCCACTGGGTGAAAGAACAATTGATCTGATTTGTTCAGTTAAGTTTGATGTCAATGTTTCCCCAGGATGTTGATGCTGGGGGAATCAGTGATGGGATAATGTTCTGAATGCCAAAGGGAGGTGGTTGGATTCTCTCTTGTTGCAGATGGTCTTTGCCTGGCTCTTGTGTGACGAGAATATTACTTGTCACTGGTCGGCCCAATCCTGAATGTTGTCCAGGTCTTGGTGCATGTGGCTCTGGATTGCTTCAGTATCTGAGGCAAAATACTGTGGATGCTGGAAATCTGGAAACCATCGAGCTGAATCAATAACTCTGTTTCTCTCTCCACAGATGATGCCTGACCTGCTCAGTATTTCCAGTATTTCCTGCTGGTATTTCATTATCTGAGGAGGTGCGAATGGAACTGAGCACTGTGCAATCATCAGTAAACATCCCTACTTCTGACCTTACGATGGAGGGCAGGTCATTGAGAAAGCAGCTGAAGATGGTTGGGACGAAGACACTACCCTGATGAACTCCTGCAGTGATGTCCTGGGACTGAGATGATAGACCTCCAACAACCACAACCATCTTCCTTTGGGCATGTTATGACTACAAGCAGCGGATTCCTACTGACTTCCGTTTTACTTGGGCTCCTCGATGTCACACTCGGTCAAACGCTGCCTTGAAGTTCAGGTCAGTCTCTCTTCGCTGTCGCAGTCAGGAGTGATTCGTTCCCTTTGACCCGTTGTGTACTGAACATGCTCTGCTTCTTCACAGCCTGATACAGGACTGTACACGGCCGATTAATGTAGCCCATCAAACACTCCCAGAGCAGATTCAGCACAGCTTAGGAACAGAGTACAGTTCCTTCAACATTCTCTCTCTGTCTTCCTCTCTCCGTCTCTCCATCCTGCTATCTCTGACACTAAGAGATAGACAGAGGGAGAGAGGGTTAGATATGCAGACAGAGAGAGTGCTGTAGAGAGGGAAAATGTTGGAGAGAGAGAGATTGATGGGATGGATTGAAAGGGAGAATGTTAGATGTATTAATTTGTTATAATCCTTCACTGCACAGACATACAAGAGATAGGTATGGAGAGAGAAACATCAGGAGAGATCCAGAGGGAATACCCTCCAAATTCAACATCCATCATACCATTCCACTGTGGGAGCCATCACACCCTCATGATCTTAGTTGTGGACATTTTGAAATCTATGTCCCCGCTTGTGGACCTCTGTGCTAAGGGAAATAGGTCCTTCCTTTCTGCTCTATCGAGGCCCCTCATAATTTTATACACCTCAGCTCAATCTCCCCTCAGACTCCTCTTTTCCAAAGAAAACAAACCCAGATTGTCCAATCATTCCTTTGGATTTCTTCGCAATTTTGGAACTCTCTTCTGCTAATAGGGATTCATACTGGCTTGATTGTTAATTTTTAAATCTGTGATTGATATATTCTTGTTAACCAAAGGTATTAAGAGATAAGGGGCAAAGGTGGTGTTAGTTAGATCACAGATCAGCCCTGATCTCACCGAATTCCAGAGGGTTGAGGGGTTTAATTGCCTCCTCCTCTGCCTATGTCCGATGTTAAATATCCTTCTTTCACTCTGTCACCCTGTCTGTCTGTGTCTCTCGATTTCTCTCTTTCCATCCCTCTCTGTGTCTGTTTTGGAGAGTGTAGAGGGAGATTCACTCTGTATCCAGCCCATGATGTTCCTGCCCTGGGAGACGTCTCTGCTTATGCTGCGTTTCTCCTGGTCTCAGTTTGTTCTGCACAAGACCATTTCTCTGTTTATAATACAATAGGACCTGTCTTTACTCTGTATCTCACCCCAAGCTGCCCTGGCCCTGGGAATGTGTGCTGGGACAGTGCAGAGGGAAATTTACTCTGTGTCAAACCTACACTGTGCTTGGCTTGGGAACGTTTAATGGGACAGTGTAGATGGAGTTTTACTGTGTATCCCTGCAATTTAGAAGGTTAAGGGGTGATTGGAACTCCTGTCCCCAGGCCATCAGGTTGGGCCTCTGGATTACGTGACCAGTGATATTATCACTACCCAACAGCCTCCCAAATGGATGCGTACAGTGTCTGTCCCGTAAAATCACTCACAGTAGTTTCTGGGCTGTAACCCTGAACATGGTCCCAAATCAGAGACTCAAAGTTCACATTTTAACTGGGAAAAGGCAGGAACAGAGTGAAACGGGATTGCTTTCGTCCCTGGATTCAGTGTCCACTGCAAACAGATCAGTTACATTTACAATAGAAATGCCTGGAGTGAACAAGATCAATGCAATAATATGGAAAATGTAAATTACACCTCTCATAATTGCCATCCATCCAGTATGAGTACAGATTTCAGGTTTATTCACGAGAGAGGTCTTGCTCAGAAAATATGATTGACATTGAAATCATTGTATTTTATGCACCACATTATTTACATCAGAGTCAAAGCTGCTGATGTAATGTGTTTGTTCAGGTGAGTGCAACAAATAGCAATGATCAGGGGGATAACCGTGTCAGAGGAGACTTATTCCCTGTAGTGGGCATGATCAAAAAAATTGCAGGTGATACCAAAAGAGTGGCTGTGTGGTTGAGAGAGAGCAGAATAGCTGTAGACTGCAGGAAGATGTTAATGGACTAGCCAGGTGGGAAGACAAGTGGCAAATGGCATTCAACGCTGAGACGTGTGAGGTGATGAATTTGGGGAGGTCGAGCTAGGCAAAGGAATGCGCCATTAATGGGAGAATCCTTCCAGGTGTGGAAGTGTGGGACCTTGGAGTGAATGTTCACAGATCCATGAAGATAGCAGGGCAGGTCGCTAAGTGAGTTACGAAGAGATAGGGAATACGTTTCCTTTGTCAGCCGAGGTGCAGAATAGGAAAGAGGTTATGCTGTAACGAAAGAAAGTCATTGGTTGGGCCACACCGTGAGTACTTTGTGCAGTTCCGGTCACCACATGACAGAAAGGATTTAATTGCACTAGAGAGGATACAGAGCAAATTTACGAGGATGTTGCCAGGTCTGGAAAAAAATGTTGTTGTGAGGAAATATTGGATAGGCCGGGGCTGTTGTGCTTGGAACAGAGAAACCTGAGGTGAGGTTAAATTGAAATGTCGTAAGTTTTGGGGTCCCGGACAGAGTGTGCGTGATGGGCCTATTTACCTTCGCAGAGAGGTCAGTGACAAGGAGGCATAGATGTAAAGTGAAATAAAAACAGGAAATGCTGGAAATTCTCAGCAGGTCTGGCAGCATCTGTGGAGAGAGACGCAGAGTTAACTTTGCATGACAGTGACCCCTCATCAGAACCTTTTTCACTGACCTGAAATATGAGACAGGGAAGATTGTCGGGGTGGAGGAGGTTACAGAGATCGGGAGGGTTGTCGAGCCTGGAGTAGGTGACATATTCAGGGAAGGTTGTCAGGCCTGGAGGAGGTGACAGAGTTAGGGAGTGTTGTCTTGGTGGAGGAGGCTACAGAGATCGAGAGGGTTGGCTTGGTGGAGAAGGTTACAGAGATAGGGATGTTTTTAGGTGCTGGATGACGTTGAAGAGATAGGGAAGGCTGTAAGGGCTGGAGGAGAAGACAAAGATTTGGAGGGTTGTAGCTGGTCGAGGAGTTTACAGAGATATGTATGGTTTTAGAGGCTGGATGGGGTTACAGAGCTAGGCAGGGTTGTCGGGGCAGTGGAGGTTCCAAAGAGAGGGAAGGTTGCAGGAGCTGAGAAAGTAATAGGGCTAAGGAGGGTTGTAGGGGCTGGAAGGGGTTACAGAGAGAGGGAGAAGGTTGCAGAAATACAGAGTGTTGTCGGGGGTGAAGGATGTCATAGAGGTAGGGAGTGTATTGGGCTGAAGAGGTAACAGAGATATGGAGGATTGTAGGGGATGAAGGAGGTTACAGAGATCGGGAGGTTTGTAGGGGTTGGAGGAGGTTGCAGACATCGTGGGGGGGGGGTGGGTTTAGGGGCTGCAGGGAATTATAGAGATAGGAATCGATTTAGGGGCTGGAAGGGTTGACAGTTATTTGGAGGACTGTAGGGGCTGGAGGAGGTTACAAAGATAGGGATGGTTGTAGGGGCTGGAGGAGGTTACCGAGATAAGGAGGGTTGGAGGGACTGGAGGAGGTTACAGAGCTAGGGAGGGTTGTCGGGACTGGAGGAGGTTACAGAGCTAGGGAGGGTTGTAGGGGCTGAGGAAGTAATAGTGATTGGGAGGGTTGTAGGGACTGGAGGAGGTTACAGAGCTAGGCAGGGTTGTCGGGGCTGAGGAGGTTACAAGGAGAGGGAGGGTTGCAGGAGCTGAGGAAGTAATCGCGATAGGGAAGGTTGCAGCGGCTGAGGAAGTAATAGGGCTAAGGAGAGTTGTCGGGGCTGAAAGAGGTTACAGAGATAGGGAGGATGTTACAGAAATAGGGAGTGTTGTCGAGGGTGAAGGAGGTCACAGAGCTCTGGATTGTCGTGGGGCTGAAGAGGCAACAGAGATAAGGAGGATTGTAGGGAATCAAGGAGGTTACAGAGATAGGGAGGGCTGTAGGGGCTGGAGGAGGTTGCAGACATCGTGGAGGGGGGTGTTTTATGGGCTGCAGGGAATTAGAGATAGGGATCGATTTAGGGGCTGGAAGGTTTGGCAGTTAGACGGAGGACTGTAGGGGCTGGAGGAGGTTACAGAGATAGGGAGGGTTGTAGGAGCTGAGGAAGTAATAGCGATAGGGAGGGTTGTAGGGACTGGAGGTGGTTACAGGGTTAGGCAGGGTTGTAGGGGCTGAGGAAGTAATAGTGATAGGGAGGGTTGTAGGGGCTGGAGGAGGTTAGAGAAATAGGTAGGGTTGTAGGGACTGGAGGAGGTATCAGAGGTAGGTAGGTTGGTAGGGAATGGAGGAGGTTACAGATATAGGGAGGGTTGTAGGGGATGGAGGAGCTTTCAGTGATAAGGAGGGTTGTTGGACTGGAGGTGGTTGCACATTTAGAGAAGGTTGTCGGGGCTCGAGTAGGTGACAAGAGATAGGGTGTGTTGGACGGTAGGAGGAGATTACAGAGATAGGGTGTGTTGGACGGTAGGAGGAGGTTACAGAGATAGGGTGTGCTGTGGGCACTGGGGGAGTTTACAGAGATAGGGAGCTTCGAGGGGCTGCAGGATGTTAGAGAGATCGGGAGGGTTGTATGCACTGGAGGGGAGTACAGTGATAGGGAGAGTTGTAGGCACTGGAGGCGGTGACAGATTTAGGGAAGCTTCTCGGGGATGGAGGACGTTACAGAGATAGGGAAGGTTGCCGGGGTGGAGGAGGTTGCAGAGATATTGAGTGCTGTAGGGCTGGTGGAATTTGGAGAGATAAGAAGGGATGTAGAGGCTGGAGGAGGTTACAGAGATAGGGATGGTTTTCGAGGTTGGAGGAGGTTGCATTTATAGGGAAGATTGTAGGGGCTGGAGGAGTTGATGGAGTTAGGGAGGGTTGTCGCTCTGGAGGGGGTGCCAGAGATAGGGAGGATTGGAGGGGCTGGACGATGATCCGGAGATAGGGTGGATTGAAGGAGGCTGCACAGATTGGGAGGGCTGTAGGGGCGAGAGGAGATTACAGAGCTAGGGTGGGTTGTAAGGGCTTGAGTAAATGACAGAGATAGGGATTCTTCTCGGGGCTGGAAGACATAGCAGAGTTAGGTAGCATTGTAGGGGCTTAGTAGGTTCCAGAGATAGGCAGGGTTATCAGGTTTGCAGCAGGTGACAGAGATCCGGAGGGTTTTAGGGTCTGGAGGAAGTTACCGGGATAGGGAGGATTGTATGGACTGGAGCAGGTTTCAGAGACAGTAAGGGTTGTAGGGGCTGGCGGAGGTGACAGAGATGGGGAGTTTGGGTACTGACTGGACACAGGTGTGGTACTGGAGTATTGGATAACAGCTGACATTGTACCTCTGTTTAAAAAGGGACCAAAGGATAGACCGATTAATTACAGGCCAGTCGGGAAAACCTCAGTAGTGGGCAAATAATTGGAATATTTTCTGAGAGACAGGATAAACTGTCACATAGAAAGGAAGAGCTTAATCACGGATAGTCAGCATTGATTCATTAAGGGAAGATCTTGTTTGACCAATCTGATTGAATTTTTTGAAGAAATAACAAGAAAGATAGATGAGGGAAGTGCAGTTGATGTGATCCACAAGAATTTTAGCAAGGCTTTTGCTAAGGTCCCACAGGACAGACTGGTTAAAATATTAAAATCCCATGGGATCGACGGAAATGTAGCAATGTGGATACAGAAGTGTCTCAGTGGCAGGGCAAAAAGGGTAATTGTTGACTGGTGTTTTAGCGAATGGAGGGATGTTTCCAGTGGCCTTCTGCAGGCCTCAGTACTGAGTCCCCTGCTTTTTGTGGCATATATTAACGTTTTGGATGGAAATGTAGGGGGCATGATCAAGAAGTTTGCAGACAGCACAAAGATTGGACTTGGAGTAGATAGCGAGGAGTATAGTTGTAGGCGGCAGGAAGATATTGATGATCTGGTAAGATGGGCAGATAGTGGCAAATGGAGTTCAACTCAGAGAATTGTGAGGTGATGCATTTGGGGAGGTCAAACAAGACAACTGAATGCACGATTAATGGAAAAATACTGAGAAGTACAGAGGGACCTTGGAGTGAATGTACACAGATCCCTGAAGAATTTAGAACATTACAGCGCAGTACAGGTCCTTCGGCCCTGTTGCGCCGACCTGTGAAACCATCTGACCTACACTATTCCATTTTCATCCATATGTCTATCCAATGACCACTTAAATGCCCTTAAAGTTGGCGAGTCTACTACTGTTGCAGGCAGAGCGTTCCACGCCCCTACTACTCTCTGAGTAAAGAAACTACCTCTAACATCTGTCCTATATCTATCACCCCTCAACTTAAAGCTATGTCCCCTCGGGTTTGCCATCACCATCTGAGGAACAAGACGCTCACTATCAACCCTATCCAACCCTCAGATTATCTTATATGTCTCTATTAAGTCACATCTCCTCCCGCTTCTCTCCAACGAAAACAACCTCAAGTCCCTCAGCCTTTCCTCAGAAGACCTTCCCTCCATACCAGGCAACATCCTAGTAAATCTCCTCTGCACCCTTTCCAAAGCTTCCACATCCTTCCGATAATGCGGTGACCAGAACTGCATGCAATACTCCAGGTGCGGTCTCACCAGAGTTTTGTGCAGCTGTAGCATGACCTCGTGGCTCCGAAACTCGATCCCCCTACTAATAAAAGCTAACACACCATATGCCTTCTTAACAGACCTGTTAACCTGGGTACAACCTTCAGGGATTTATGCACCTGGACACCAAGATCTCTCTGTTCATCTACACTACCAAGAATCTTCCCATTAGCCCAGTACTCTGCATTCCTGTTACTCCTTCCAAAGTGAATCACCTCACACTTTTCCGCATTAAACTCCATTTGCCATCTCTCAGCCCAGCTCTGCAGCCTATCTCTGTCCCTCTGTACCCTACAACATCCTTCGGCACTATCCACAACTCCACCGACCTTCGTGTCATCCGCAAATTTACTAACCCACCCTTCTACACACTCTTCCAGGTTATTTATAAAAATGACAAACAGCAGTGGCCCCAAAACAGATCCTTGCGGTACACCACTAGTAACTAAACTCCAGAATGAACATTTACCATCAACCACCACCCTGTCTTCTTTCAGCTAGCCAATTTCTGATCCAAAGCTCTAAATCACCTTCAACCCCAAACTTCCATATTTTCTGCAATAGCCTACCGTGGGGAACCTTATCAAACGCCTTTCTGAAATCCATACACACCACATCCACGGCTTTTCCCTCATCCACCTGTTTGGTCACCTTCTCGAAAAACTCAATAAGGTTTGTGAGGCACGACCTACCCTTCACAAAATCGTGCTGACTATCTCTAATGAACTTATTCTTTTCAAGATGATTAGAAATCCTGTCTCTTATAACCTTTTCCAACATTTTACCCACAACCGAAGTAAGGCTCACAGGTCTATAATTACCAGGGCTGTCTCTACTCCCCTTCTTGAACAAGGGGACAACATTTGCTATCCTCCAGTCTTCCGGCACTATTCCTGTCGACAATGACGACATAAAGATCAAGGACAAAGGCTCTGCAATCTCCTCCCTGGTTTCCCAGAGAATCCTGGGGTAAATCCCATCTGGCCCAGGGGACTTATCTATTTTCACACTTTCCAAAATTGCTAACACCTCTTGCTTGTGAACCTCAATCCCATCTAGCATAGTCATCTGAACCTCAGTATTCTCCTCGACAACATTTTCTTTCTGTACTGTAAATACTGATGAAAAATATTCATTTAACGCTTCTCCTCTCTCCTCTGATTTCACACACAACTTCCCACTACTATCCTTAATTGGCCCTAATCTAACTCTAGTCATTCTTTTATTCCTGATATACCTATCGAAAGCCTTAGGGTTTTCCTTGATCCTATCCGCCAATGACTTCTCGTTTCCTCTCCTTGCTCTTCTTAGCTCTCCCTTTAGATCCTTCCTGGCTAGCTTGTAACTCTCAAGCGCCCGAACTGAGTCTTCACGTCTCATCCTAACATAAGCCTTCTTCTTCCTCTTGACAAGCCCTTCAACTTCTTTATTAAACCACGGCTGCCTCGCTCGACAACTTCCTCCCTGCCTCACAGGTACATACTTAACAAGGTCACGCAGTAGTTGCTCCTTGAAAAAGTTCCACATTTCGATTGTGCCCATCCCCTGCAGTTAACTTCCCCATCCGACGCATCCTAAATCTTGCCTAATCGCATCATAATTTCCTTTCTCCCAACTATAATTCTTGCCCTGCGGTAGATACCTGTCCCTGCCCATCGCCAAAGTAAACCAAACCGAATTGTGATCACTATCACCAAAGTGCTCACCTACATCTAAATCTAACACCTGGCCGGGTTCATTACCCAGTACCAAATCCAATGTGGCATCGCCCCTGGTTGGCCTGTCTACATACTGTGTCAGAAAATCCTCCTGCACACACCGGACAAAAACTGACCCATCTAAGGTACTCGAACTATAGTATTTCCAGTCAATATTTGGAAAGTTAAAGTCCCACACAACAACTACCCTGTTACTCTCGCCCCTGTCGAGAATTATCTTCGCTATCCTTTCCTCTACATCTCTGGAACTATTCCAGACTCCCAACAGGGTGACCTCTCCTCTCCTGTTTCTAACGGCGGCCATACTACCTTAGTGGACGAGTCCTCTAACGTCCTTTCTGCCGCCGTAATACTCTCCTTGATTAACAATGCCACCCACCCCGCTCTTTTACCATCTTCTCTGTTCTTACTGAAACATCTAAATCCCGGAACCTGCAACATCCATTCCTGCCCCTGCACTAACCATGTCTCCGAAATGGCCACTACATCGAGATCCCATGTACCAACCCATGCTGCAAGCTCACCCACCTTATTCCGGATGCTCCTGGCGTTGAACTAGACACACTTCAGGAAGCAGGACAAGTCGAAAACGTGGTTAGGATGGCACATGGAATCCTTTCCTTTATTAGCCGAGGTATAGAATATAAGAGCAGGGAGGTTATGTTGGAACTGTATATAATTCATTAGTTAGGTCTCAACTTGAGTACTGTGTGCAGTTCTGGTCATGTCACTACAGAAAGGATGTAACTGCACTGGAGAGGGTACAAAGGGAATTTACGAGGATGTTGACAGGACAGGGAAAATGCAGCTATGAGGAAAGATTGGATAGGCTGGGTTTGTTCTCCTTGGAACAGATCTGTTTGAAATGTACAGAATGTTGAGGGGCCTGGATAGAGTGGAGGTGAAGGTTCTATTGTCCTTAGCAGAGAGTTCAGTGACTGGGGGGAATCGATGTGAAGTGATTGTCGAAATAATCAGAGGGTAGATGAGGCAAAATGTTTTCACCTAGAGGCTGATGTGGGTCTGGAACTCGCTGCCTGAAAAGTTGTTGAGGCAGAGATCCTCAACTTATTCAAAAGGAGTCTGGATATGCATATCAAGTGCTGTAATCTGCAGGGCAAAGAACCAAATGCTGGAAGGTGGGATTAGAATAGGTGGATCATTTTTCGGCTGGCACAGACACAATGGACCAAGTGGCCTCTTTCTGTGCGTTAAACTATCTATGATTCTATTTCTATGATTTAACGTTTCTGATCAATTAGCCAAGAACTGACGTTCACTTGTTAATATTTAGCCCTCCAGCCTGAATAATACCTTTACTACAATAAACGTAGCATTGAATTCCAATAATCAATTCCAGCTCCTCTCTCTGGCCCAGATAACAGACAGTTCCACAATTCGGGAATTAACAACTCAGAACTCCCCCATTTCCAATGAGCAACTCCAGCTTCTTCTCTCTCTCTTTCTATCTTGTCCAGTAACATGGCAATACTGCAATCAGGGAATGAAAATCTATCAAAACTCCATTTAAATATGCAACCTGCTCCCTCTGGCCCAGAAAACACGCAGTTCCAAAAGGGAAATTACAAAATTCTACAGTGTGTATTGTACAATGGTAGATCCTCTCTCTGGCCCAGATAAAAGGCAGAGCTCCAATGTTTTAGTTTTAGAGATACAGCACTAAAACAGGCCCTTCGGCCCACCAAGTCTGTGCTGACCAGCAACCATTTATACTTATCCTACACTAATCCCATATCTCTACTACATCAGCACCTGTCCCGATATTTCCCGACCACCTGCTAGTGGCAACTTATAATGGCCAATTAACCTATCAACCAGCAAGTCTTCGGCATGTCGGAGGAAACTGGAGCACCCGGAGGAAACCCACGCAGACACAGGGAGAACTTGCAAACTCCACACAGGCAGTACCCAGAATTGAACACGGGTCGCTAGAGTTGTGAGGCTGCGGTGCTAACCACTGCGCCACCCCAATGTGCCAATGTATGGATACCAAAAAAATGAGAGAGAGAGATAGAGAGAGAGACGGGGTGCCAGACCATATGAACAAAAGCGACAGGGGGACAGACCACATGAACGAAAGAGACGAGGTGACAGAGAGTGAGATAAAGGAAGCAGACAGATTGATATAGAAATACAGACAGGGAGCGAGGGAAAGGATTGAAGAGAGAGAGAAAGTAGAAAAGTTAAGAGCACCAAACTGAGTGAGGAAGAGACGTGGGGAAAGGAATGAAAAAGACAGTTAGGCAGACGGAATGTGTGCGAGAGAAACAGAGGGAATGAGAGAGAGAGAGAGAAAACAAGAATGGAAGTGAGAGTGAGTCAGACAGAGCACAAAACCAAGAGATAGATAAAGAGGGAGATAGAGACTGACGTGGAATGAGAGAGCAAAATCAGGCACGGAGAGAGACAGACTTAGAACGAGTGAGAGAGAGGAGGTGACAGTGAGACAGACAGAGCATGGGAGAGAGACAGACAGACAGTGAGAGAAAGTCAGACAGATGGATCTGAATTTGTTCAACGTGAGTTTTGAGCTGAGGTTGGAATTGGCATGTGTCACTGCCTCCCGAACATTTTCCAATCCTTGTGTGGGTACTGTAAGGGGGATCAGACATTTTCAAACTGCAGTAATGTTCCCGACAAGGGCTTACAGTTAAATGTTTTAAATCAACAAAACAGGTCCCCTAGTCAAACTGGTTCTATCCTCATTTTGTTGAATTAACATGTCAATGGACAGCACCCCGAGGAACATATTGAACAACATCCCAACGAGTAACATTTTTTTTTGTTCTTTCATTGGATGTGGGCGTCGCAGGCCAGGCCAGCATTTATTGCCCATCCCTAATTGCCCTTGAACTGAGTGGCTTGTGAGGCCATTTCGAGGGCATGTAAGAGTAAATCACATTGCTGTGGATCTGGAGCCACATGCAGGCCAGACCAGGTAAGGACAGCAGAGTTCCTTCCCAAAAGGACATCAGTGAACCAGATGGGTTTTTACAACAATTAACAATGGTTTCTTGGTCATCATTTGACTAGCTTTAAAATAAAATATATTCACTGGTGAAGCAAACTGCTGAGCTGGGTTGTGTCTGGGTGGAAAGGAGTCGCAGTTCAAATCCCAAACCCTCTCCCTCCATCTCTCTCCAGTGGAAGGGATGTTTCTCTCAGTCTGGTGTGTGTTTGTTGTGTGCTCGCATTGTGACCTCAATCGATATCACTTTTGACCTTTTGCTTTCTAACCAGCATTTGTGTGAATTGGGATGTTACCGAGAGATTGTCTGTGCAACTGAGAGAAAACCGTTTTGGGATCTTGCTGCACCTATTCCTGAGAATCTTTTGCGTTGATTTATCCAATTTAATTTATTTTACTGCTCTGCTCCTGGGGACATTTGTTTTACTTTGAAAACTATAATGACAATATGTGAAGAGAGTGAGAGAGGTTTGGGATGAGGAATGTTTTTGGACAGGCTGTCCATCCGCCAAGGACAGTGTCCTTCACCGAGAGGCAGAATTCGATGTATCTACCTACATTTGTGTCTGGATTTTGATCTTTCATTTCAACATGCGCCTGATGGATTGCGGCCCTTGATTTTTAAAATGTTTTAAAGTTTTGTTTAATTTATGTCTGGCCCGTCATTTCGACACGAACATGTTAATCCTCGATGCAGTCATTTCGGAAGGATAGGCGGAGGGGAAAAGGAGGTGTGATAGTGCTGTTAATGCAGGACGAGACAGTACATTTGTGAGACAACATCTTAGATCAAAGGAGCAAGATGTAGAATCAGTTTAGGTGGAACTAAGAAACAGCAAGGGGCAGCAAATATTGGTGGGAGATGTTTTGTAGCCCACCAAGCTACAGAGGTCATGTTGAACACGGTAAACATCAGGAAATTACAGCTGCATGTAACATGGGCAATACAGTAACAATGGACATCTTCAATTTACAGATTGATTGTCTCATCCTAATTAGCACTAATTCTGTGGAGGATGAATTGCTAGTGTGTGTATGAGATGGATGACTGGAGCAGTATGTTGAAGAACCAACTAGGGATCGAGCTATTTCAGATTTAGCATTTTGTAATGAGAAAGGGTTTATTAATAACCTTGTTGTAAAGGAGCCATTATGAAATCGTGACCACAATATGATACAATTTTACATTTGAAAAAAAGATGTAGTTCATTCTGAAACTGGGCTCTTAAATCTGAACAAAGGAAACTATGAAGATATGAAGGGCAAGTTGCCTATGGTGTATTGGGAAAGTACATTAAACGATTTGACGGTGGCCAAACAATGGCAAGTAGTTATATAAGTTATTTCATGGCTGGCAGCAAATGTACATTCCTGGAAGAAACAAAAGCCCAACAGGAAAGGTGAATCAACCATGGCTTGCAAAATAAGTTAAAGATTGCATTCGGTCAAACTTGTAAGCCTTGTCCGGTCGCCAGGAAACGTGGCCAGCCGGAGGATTGGGAGCTATTTAGAAACCAATAAAGGAGAACCAATGAACTAATCGGGAAAGGGAAAATAAATCTAGAATGTACGATGGCTAGAAAATTGATGCTTCTTTATGTTTTTGAAAAGGAATAGATTAGCAAGGACGGATGTGGGTCCATTGCAAGCGGTTTGTGATGGAGAATGAGGAAATGGCGGAGAGACTAAACAATGTCTTTGTATCTGTCTTCACGGAGGAAGATACAGAAAATCCTCAAGAAATTCTGGGGAACCACGGGACTTGTAAAAATGAGGAACTGAAATCAATTTGTATAAATAAAGAGGTAGTACTTGAAAAATAATTGTATTGTAAATTAATAAATCCACTGGACTTGATGTGCTTCATCCCAGATTATTGAAGGAAGGGCTACAAAGATAGTAGATGCATTGGTGGTTATCATTCAAAATTCTATAGATTCTGGAATGGTTCCTGCACACTGGAAATTAGCAAATGTCGCCACAATTTTTAAGAAGAGAGCAAGAGCGAAACAGAGAACGACAAACCTGTTAGTTTGATGTCAGAAGTAGCGAATTTGTTAGAATTCATTAAGAAGAATGAGATAACAAGACAATTAGAGCAATTGATATGATCGGCGGAGTCAACGTGGATTTATGAAACAGAAACTTATGTTTGACAAACCTGTCGGAGTTTTTATTTGAGGATATTACTTGTAGCATAGAGAAAGGAAAACCAGTGGATGTGCTGTATTTGCATTTTAAGACGGCTTTTGATAAGGTCCCACACAGGAGATTAATAAACAGAATGAGAGCACATGGGATTGGGAGTAACATACTGCTATGGATTGAGAACTGGTTAACAGAAAAAAAGTAGAGAGTAGGAATAAATGGGTCATTGCCAGGATGGCAGGCTGTTACTGATCGGGTACCACAAGGATCAGGACTTCTGTCACAGGTGTTCACATTCTATAAAAATGATTTGGATGTGGGGGCCAAATGGAATATTTCCAAATTTGCTGATGACACAATACTAGGTGGGAAATAACGTTGTGCGTGGGATGCAAGGAGGCTTTAAGGGTATTTGTACAGGCTTAGTGACTGTGCAAGAACAGGGCAGATGGGATATAATGTGAATAATGTGGAGTGATCCTTTCTTCTTTCTTTCTTTGGTCTCCTTATCTCGAGACACAATGGATAAGCGCCTGGAGGTGGTCAGTGGTTTGTGAAGCAGCGCCTGGAATGGCAAGAAAGTCCAATTCCAGTGACAGACAGTTCCACAGGCGCTGCAGATAAAATTGGTTGTCGGGGCTGTTACACAGTTGGCTCCCTCCTTGCCAACAGCTAAATCTCTTCCACTCGCAACACTTTAGCCCCGCCTTTATGGCTGTCTGCCAGCTCTTGCGATCACTGACAACTGACTCCCACGACTTGTGATCAATATCACAGGACTTCATGTTGCGTTTGTAGGCGTCTTTCAAGCGGAGACTTTGACGGCTGATGGGTCTGATACCAGTGACGAGTTCGCTGTACAATGTGTCCTTGGGGATCCTGCCATCTTCCATGTGGCTCGCATGGCCAAGCCATCTCAAGCACCGCTTGCTCAGTAGGGTGTATATGCTGGGGATGTTTGCTGCCTCGAGGACTTGTGTATTGGAGATGCGGTCCTCCACCTGATGCCAAGGATTCTCCGGAGGCAGCGAAGGTGGAATGAATTGAGATGTCGCTCTTGGCTGACATACATTGTCCAGGCATCGCTGCCGTACAGTAAGGTACTGAGGACACAGGCTTTATGCACTCGGTATATGTGTTCCGTGACAGTGCACAATTTTCCCACACTTTCTTGGCCATTCTGGACATAGCAGCGGGCGCCTTTCCAATGCACTTGTTGATTTCTGCGTCGAGAGATAGGTTATTGCTTCTAGTTGAGCCCAGGTAGGTGAACTCTTGAACCAGTTCCAGAGAGCGATCCACTTTGGTAGAAAAACAGAAAGGCAGAGTATTTCTTAAATGGTGAGAGGTGGTGAAGTGTTGATGTCCAAAGGGATCTGGGTATCCTGTTCATCAGTCATTGAAAGCTAGTATGCAGACGCAGTAAGCATTTAGGAAGTCACATGGTATGCTGGCCTTCATTGCAACGGCATTCGAATACAGGTTCTCAAGATATGTTGCTGCAATTGTAAAACGCCTTGGTGAGACTCACCTGGAGAATTCGACACAGTCTTGGTCTCCTCCTGTTAAGATGTGTATAATCGCCATCGAGGGAGTGCAATAGAGGTTCAACAGATTAACCCTGGAATGGCGGGATTATTTTATTGGGAGAGATTGCAGAAACTGGGCCTGTATTCGCTAGAGTTTTGAAGAATGAAAGTTGATCTCATTGAAAGTTACTGCATTCTTACATGGTGTGACAGGGTAGATGTGGGTAGGATGTTTCTCTGGCTGGTGAGTCTCGATCCAAGCAACACAGTCTCAGAATAAGGGGTAGGCCATTTCAGACTGAGATGAGGAGGAATCTGTTTACTCAGATGGTGGTGAATTTGTTGAATTCTCTACCCTATAGGGCTGAGGAAGCTCAATCACCGAGCATGTTCAAGACAGAAATCAATAGATTTCTGGATATTCATGACATTTTGGGGTATGGAGATAGTGGATATAAATGGCGTACAGGTAGATGATAAGCCATGATCTGTTTAAACGGCACTATTAGAATGACAGAGCAGGCTCGCCAGCCGAATTGCATACTCTTGCTCCTATTTCCTGTAATCCAATGAGTCTTCAATGAGAAGTGCGAAGATTTCTGAGAATTTTTTTTTAATTCATTCATGGGTTGTGGGCGATGCTGGCCAGGCCAGCATTTATTGTCCATGCCTAATTGCCCTTGAGAAGGTGGTGGTGAGCTGCATTCTTGAACCGCTGCAGTCCATTTTGGGTAGGTATACTGCTACTGCTGTTAGGAAGGGAGTTCCAGGATTTTGACCCAGCGACAGTGAAGGAATGACGATATAGTTCCAATTCAGGATGGTGTGTGACTTGGAAGGGTACTTGCAGGTGGTGATGTTGCCATGCATTTACTGCCCTGTCCTTCGAGTTGGTAGAGGTCGCGGGGATGGAAGGTGCTGTCTGAGGAGCCTTGGTGCATTGTTGCAGTGCATCTTGTAGCTGGTACACACTTCTGCCACTGTGCATCGGTGGTGGAGGGAGTGAATGTTTGTAGATGGGGTGCCAATCAAGCGGGCTGCTTTTTGCTGGATGGTGTCGAGCTTCTTGAGTTTCGTTGGAGCTGCACCCATCCAGGCATCCAGGGAAGTGGAGAGTATTCCATCACACTTCTGACTTGTGCCTTGTAGATGGTGGACAGGCTTTGGGAAGTCAGAAGGTGAGTTACTCGCCTCAGGATTCCTAGCCTCTGAATTGCTCCTGAAGCCACGGTATTTATATGGCTACTCCAGATCAGTTCCTGGTCAATGGTAGCCCCTAGGATGTTGATAGTGGGGGATTCAGCAATGGTAATGCCGTTGAATGTCAAGGGGAGATGGTTACATTCTCTCTTGTTGGAGATGGTCATTGCTTGGCACTTGCTTGGCACGAATGTTATTTGCCACTAATCAGCCCAAGCCTGGATATTGTCCAGGTCTTGCTGCATTTTTACACGGACTGCTTCAGTATCTGAGGACTCACGAATAGTGCTGAACATTGTGCAAACATCAGCGAACATGCCAACTTCTGACCTTATGATTGAAGGAAGGTCATTGATGAAGCAGCTGAAGATGGTTGGGCCCAGGACACTACCCTGAGGAACTCCTGCAGTGATGTCCTGGAGCTCAGATGATTGACCTCCAACACCCACAACCATCTTACTTTGCGCTAGGTATGACTCCAGCCAGCGGAGGGTTTCCCACCTGATTCCCATTGACCTGAGTTTTGCGAGGGCTCCTTGATGCCATACTCGGTCAAATGCTGCCTTAATGTCAAGGGCAGTCGCTCTCACTTCACCTCTTGAGTTCTGCTCTTTTGTCCACGTTTGAACCAAGGCTGCAATGAGGTCAGGAGCTGAGTGGCCCTGGCGGAACCCAAACTGAGCGTCACTGAGCAGGTTATTACTAAGCAAGTGCCGCTTGATAGCACTGTTGATGCCACCTTCCATCACTTTACTGATGATTGAGAGTAGACTGATGGGGCGGTAATTGGCCAGGTTGGATTTGTGCTGCTTTTTGTGTCCAGGACATACCTTGGCAATTTTCCACATTGCAGGGTAGATGCCAGTTTTGTAGCTGTACTGGAACAGCTTGGTTAGGGGCGTGGCAAGTTCTGGAGCACAGGTCTTCAGTACTATTGCCGGAATTTTGTCAGGGCGCATAGCTTTTGCAGTATCCAGGGCCTTCATCGTTTCTTGATATCACGCAGAGTGAATCGAATTGGCTGAAGTCTGGCAGCTGAATTGCTGGGGACTTCAGGAGGAGGCCGAGATGGATCATCAACTCGACATTTCTGGCTGAAGATTGTTGCAAATGCTTCAGCCTTATCTTTCACAGTGATGTGCTGGGCTCCCCCATCGGTGAGGATTGGGATATTTGTGGAGCCACCTCCTCCAGTTTGTTGTTTAATTGTCCACCACCATTCTCGGCTGGATGTGGCAGGACTGCAGAGATGCGATCTGATACGTTGGTTATGGGATTGCTTAGCTCTGTCTATTGCATGGTGTTTACACAGTTTGACATGCAAGTAGTCCTGTGTTGTAGCTGCACCAGGTTGACACCTCATTTTGAGGTAGCCTTGTGCTGCTCCTGGCATGCCCTCCTGCACTCTTCATTGAACCAGGGTTGGTCTCCTGGCTTGATGGTAATGGTAAAGTGAGGGATATGCCGGGCCATGAGGTAACAGATTGTGGTTGAGTACATTTCTGCTGCTTCTGATGGTCCACAGCGCCTCAAGGATGCCCAATTTTGAATTGCTAGATCTGTTCGAAATCTATCCCATTTAGCACGGTGGTAGTGCCACACAACACGATGGACGGCATTCTCAATATAAAGGTGGGACTTTGTCTTCACAAGGACTGTGCGGTGGTCAATCCTACCAATACTGACATGGACAGATGCATCTGTAGCAGGCAGATTGGTGAGAACGAGGTCAAGTATGTATTTCCCTCGTGTTGGTTCCCCCACCACCTGCCACAGACCCAGTCTAGCAGCTATATTCTTTAGGACTCGGCCAGCTCGGTCAGTAGTGGTGCTACCGAGTCACTCTTGGTGATGGACATTGAAGTCCCCCACCCACAGTACATTTTGTGCCCTAACCACCCTCAGTGCTTCCTCCAAGTGGTGTTCAACATGGAGCAGTACTGAGTCATCAGCTGAGGGAGGGGTGTAGGTGGTAATTAGTAGGAAGTTACCTTGCCCATGTTTGAGGTGATGCCATGAGACTTCATGGGGTCCAGAATCGATGTTGAGGACTCCCAGGGCAACTCCCTCCATGCTGTATACCACTGTCCCGCCACTTCTGGAGGGTCTGTCCTGGCCATGGGACAGGACATACCCGGGGATGGTGATGGCAGTGCCTGGGACATTGTCTGTAAGGTATGATTCCGTGAGTATGACTATGTCAGGCTGTTGCTTGATTAGTCTGTGGGACAGCTCGCCCAACTTTGGCACAAGCCCCCAGATGTTAGTAAGTAGGACTTTGCAGGGTCGACAGGCCTGGGTTTGCCGTTTTCGTTTCCGGTGCCTCGGTCGATGCCAGGTGGTCTGTCCGGTTTCATTCCTTTTTATTGACTTTGTAGCAGTTAGGGACAACTGAGTGGCTTGCTAGGCCATTTCAGAGTGCATTGCTGTGGATCTGGAGTCACATGTAGACCAGACCAGGTAAGGACAGCAGATTTCCTTCCCTAAAGGTCATTAGTGAACCAGATTTATTTATTAAATTCAGATTCCACCTAATGCTGTGATTGGATTCGAACCCATGTCCCCAGAGAAATAATATGAGTCTCTGGGTTACTAGTCCAGTGATAATATCACTACGCCACTGCCTACCCAATAATTCCAGGACAATGCCTGTTTTCCGGGTGATGCAATGTGTTCCATGGTTAAGTGAAATGCACAGCAGCCATTTTAAAATTCGTTCTATCCACCGTGCCATTTTAAGTGATTTATGACAGCAGCTGTGATTTTATGTGATATGCCGTTTGGTTCTTTGAAATGCTAAGCACACATTTATGTTATATGTATGGCGACCATTTTATGTGATATGAGTTGCAGCCATTTCAAGTGGCATGCAAGGTACATATATTAAGTGATAAGCACTGTGGCCATTTTAAGTGACAGACATAGTGGTCATTTAAAGTGAAATATGGTGAGGCCATTTTAAGTGATATTTTCTGTGACTGTTTTAATTATATATAGTTCACTGAAATGACAAGATATTTGCTGTGGCAATTTTCAGTGGTGAACCATGGTCCATTTTATGTGGTATGCCTATTGGTCATTTTAAATCATATTTTGATATTTGCTGTGGCCATTTTAAGAGATATTTGCGGTGGTCAGTTGAAGTGATATTTGCTGCAGTAATTTTTAGTGGCATGAAGGAAAGAAAAGAAGGAAGGGTTTGCACTTGCATTGCGTTATTTAGAACCACAGGACATCCCGAAGTGCCTTACAGCCATGGAAATGTTTCTGATGTAGAGTCATTGTTGGAATGTGGAAAACAGAGCAGCTAATTGACACACAGTAAGATATCACAAACACAAGGTGATAATAAACAGATAATCATCGAGGGAAAAATACTGGCCAGGGCACCGCAGATAAGCCCCTGCTCTCCTTGCACATAGTACTTTGGGATCTTGTATCTCCAGAGAGAGGGCAGAGGGGGCTCGGTTTAAAGTCTCATCCCGAAAAATGCACCTTCAACAGTGCAGCACTTCACCAGTACCGGCCCTTTGACCGTGCAGCGCTCCTGCAGTACTGAACATCAGATCGTGCAGACATTAACATTGCCCCGCTGACAGTGCAGGGCCCCAAAGGTACTGCCCCTCTGACAGTGCAGCATTCATCCAGTACTGTCTCTGCTGACAGGGCCCAGTTCCCCCAGTAATATCCCACCGATAGTCCGGTACCTCTTCAATACTGACCTTCCCACAGTGCAGTACTGTCTCTGTACTTCCGACAAATGTGTTGCACGCCCTTAGTAATTCACCACAAAAAGGGCATCGCTCCCACATTGCTGCCCCCCAAACAGTGTGGTTTCCCACCCTATGGTGCGACTGACTATGCAGAGATTCCTCAATACTGCCCCTTCAACAGTGAATCGCTCTCTCAGTACTGCCCCTTCAACAGTGCAGCACTCCTTCAGTATTGCTCCCTCCAACAGTACAGTAGTCCCTCTGCATTTCTCCCTCCAGCAGAAGGAGTAGGCCATTCGGCCCTTCCAACCTGCTCCTCCATTCAATAAGATCATGCATGATCCAATCTCGACCTTTTGTCCACTTCCCTCCTTGCAAGCCCCACCGCACTCTTCCCCACAACATAACCGTTGTCTCTCATGTTCGTCGATATTTGTCGATCTCAGCCTTGAATATATTCAATGACTCAGCTCCAGTGCTCGCTCGAAGAGAGAATTTCAAATACTAACAACAGTCTGAGAGGAAATTCCTCCTCACGTCTGACTTAAATTGGTGACCCATTAATATGAAACTGTGCTCCCTAGTTCTAGATTCCTCCACGAGAAGAAGCTTCCTCTCAACTTCTTCCCTGTCAGGTCTCCTCAGAATCCTTTACTTCGCAGTAAGATCAACTCTCAATCTTCAAACTCCATTGAGTATAGACACAACTTGTCTAACATTTCCGCATAAGAGAAACATCTCATCGCAGGGTTCAACCTAGTGAACTTTCTCTGATCTGCTTCTGTTGCAAGTATATCGCTCCTTAAATAAGGTGACCAAAACTGCAGACAATGCTCGAGCTGCCTTCTCACAAATGGCCTGTACAACTGTAGCAATGCTTCACTACTTTTATACTTCATCCCCCTTGTAATGAATAACAACAATCCATTTACCATTCGAATTACTTGCTGTACTTGCATGCTGACATTTTCTGATTCCTGTACATGGACACCCAGGTTCCTCATACCGCAGCATTCTGCCGTCTCCCAACACATAAATAATAGTCCTCTATTCTGTGATTCCCACCGAAGTGGTAACCTCACATCGTACTCCACGTTATACTCCATCTGCCACATTTTCTCCACTCACTTAACTTATCTATTTCCCTTTGCAGACTATGTTCACCCTCATCACAACTTGCTTTCCTACCAATCTTCGCCTCCTCAACAAATTTGGCTGCAGGACTGTATGTCACTTCATCCAAGTCATTATTATTGATTGTAAAACTTTGAGGCTCCAGCAATGATCCCTGTTGTACTGCACTAGTTACAGCTTTCTACCCTGAAAATAATCCATTCATCCCGACTCACTGCTTCCTATTATTTAGCTAAACCTCTTTTCATGCTGATATATCGACTGTCAGGCTGTTTCCAGTGACGTTCCACAGGGCTCGCTAATAGATCCATTGCTTTTTGTGCGATATATTTAGGATTTTGGACGTAAATGTAGGGGAAATGATCAAAACGATTTCAGGCGATACAAAAAAAAGGCTCATTGGTTGATGGACAGAAGAATACCTGTGGACTGCAGGAAGATGTTAATGGACGGGCCAGGTGGGCACACAAGCGGCAAATGGCATTCAACGCAGAGACGTGTGAGGTGATGAATTTGGGGAGGTCGAGCTCGGCAAAGTAATACACAATTAATGGTAGAATCCTTCCAGGTGTAGAAGATGTGTGGGACCTTGGAGTGAATGTTCACAGATCCATGAAGATAGCAGGACAGGTCGCTAAGAGAGTTAAGAAGACAAAGGGAATACGTTTCCTTTATTACTCGAGGTGCAGAACAGGAGAGAGGTTATGCTGTAACTATATAGTCATTGGTTGGGCCACACCGTGAGTACTTTGTGCATTTCCGGTCACCACATTACAGAAAGGATTTAATTGCACCAGAGAGGGTCCAGAGCAAATTGACGAGGCTGTTGCCAGGTCTGGAAAAATGCTGCTATGCGGAAATATTGGACTGGCTGGGACTGTTATGCTTGGAACAGAGAAGTCTGAGGTGAGGTTTGATTGAAATTTACAAAGTTTTGAGAGGCCCGGCTAGAGTGTATGTGATTGGCCTATTTACCTTCCCAGTGACAAGGGGGCATAGATGTAAAGTGAAACAAAAACAGGAAATGCTGGAAATACTCAGCCGGTCTGGCAGCATCTGTGGAGAGAGAAGCAGAGTTAAAATTGCATGACGGTGACCCCTCATCAGAACCGTCATCATTGACCTGAAGCATGAGACAGGGAAGGTTGTAGGGGTGGAGGAGGTTACAGAGATCATGAGGGTTGTCGGGCTGAGGACGTTAAAGAGAGAAGGAGGGTTGTAGAGCCTGGAGTAGGTGAGAGATTTGGGGAAGGTTGTCGGGCCTGGAGGAGGTGACAGAGATAGGACATGTTATAGGGGCTGGAGGAGGCAGCAGAGATAGGGAGGGCTGTAGGGGGTGGAGGTGGTTGCAGAGATGGGGAAGGTTGTGGTGCTGGAGGAGGTGACAGAGATAGGGAGGATTGTAGGGCCCGGAGGAGGTTACAGAGAAAGGTTGTGCTGTCACGGCTGGAGGAGATTACAGAGATAGGGAGTGTTGTCGGGGCTGGAGGGCTTTAGAGAAATTGGGAGGGTTGTAGGGGCTGAGGAGGTTACAGAGATATGGAGGGTTGTTTCGGATGGAAGAGGTGGCAAAGATTTGGAGGATTGGCGGGGCTGGCGGTGTTGAGACATAGGGAGAGCTGCAGAGGTGGGAGAAGGTGATAGACCTGGGGAGGGCTGTTGGGCTGGAAGATGCGGCAGATTTAGGGAGGGTTGCAGGAGCTGAGGAGGGTACAGAGATACGGAGGATTGCCGAGGCTGGAGTAGGTGAAAGAGCTCGGGAGGTTGTGGGGTTGGAAGAGGTTGCAGAGATAGGGAGGTTTGGAGGGCCTGCAGGAGGTCACAAAGATTCGGAGGGTTGTAGTGGTTGGAGCAGGTGATTTAGCAAGGGCGAGTTGTATGGGCTGGAGGGGGTTGCAGATGTAGGGAGAGTTGTAGGGGCTGGGGAATGTGACAGAGCTGGGAAATGTGACAGAGACCGGGAGGGTTCTGGGGGATGGACGATGTTACAGGGATGGGGAGTGTTGATGGGGTGGAGGAGATTAAAGAGATAAGGAGGGTTGTACGGGCTGGAGGAGATTGCAGAGATAAGGAGTGTTGTAGCGGGTAGAGGGGTTTACAGAGATATTGAGGGTTGTTGGGGCAGGAGAAGTTTTGAGAGATAAGAAGGGATGGAGAGGCTGGATCGAGTTTCCAGAGATAGGGATAGTTTTAGATGCTGGAAGATGTTGCAGATTTGCGAGTAGTTTTAGGGGCTGGAGGAGGTTAGAGTGTGAGGCAGGGTTGTTGCTCTGGAGGAGGTTACAGCGATAGGGAGCGTTGTTGGGGCTGGAGTAGGGGCCAGAGATGGGGAGGGTTGTAGCGTTTGGAAGAGGTTACAGAGCTAGGGAAGGATGGAGGAGGTTACAGTGATAGGGAGGGTGATATGGGCTCAAGGCGGTTACAGAGATAGGGAGGGTTGTCGGGGCTGTAGGATGTGACAGAGGTAGGGAGGGTTGTAGGACCTGGAGGATATGACAGAGCTAGGGAGGGTTGCAGGGGATGGAAGATGTAACAGGGTTAGGGAGGTTTGTTGGGGATGAGAAGGTTACAGAGTTAGAGAGGGTTGCCAGGGTTTGAGAAGGTGACAGAGCTGGAGAGGTCTGGAGGAGGTTACGGGGTAGGGAGGTTTGTAGGTGCAGGAAGTTGTCATAGAGATAGGGAGGGTTGTCGGGGCTGGAGGATGTGACAAGATAGGGATAGTTGTAGGGGCTAGAGGAAGTGATAAAGATAAGGAGGGTTAGAGGGGAGGGAGGAGTTTGCAGACGTATGGAATGTTGTAGCTGCTGAGGAGGTTACAAAGATGGCGAGTGTTGGGGGGCTAAGGCAGTAACAGAGCAAAGTATGGTTGTAGCGTCTGGAGCAGGTTGCAGAGATAAGGGAGTGCTGTCCGGGCTGGAGGAGGTGACAGAGGTAGTGAGTGTTGAGGTGCTGAGAAGGTAACAGAGATGGGGAGGGTTGTAGCGACTGGAGGAGGTGACAGAGATAGGGAAGTAAGTAGGGGCTGCAGGAGGTCATAGACATAGGGAGTGTTGTCGGGGCTGAGGAGGTAAAAGACGTAGGGAGAGTTGGGGTGCCGAGGAGGTAACAGAGCTTGGAGGGTTGTTGGGTATGGAGGAGGTTACAGAAATCGGGAGGGTTTTATGGGTTGGAGGAGGTGACAGAGATAGGGAGATTGGGTGCTCACTGGACACAGGTGTGGTGCTGTAGGATTGGAGAACAGCTGACATTGTACCTCTGTTTACAAAGGGAGCGAAGGATTGCAAACCAGTCAGTGTAACCTCAGTCGTGGGCAAATGATTGGAATATATTCTGAGAGACAGGAAAAACTGTCACTCAGAAAGAACATAGAACATCGAGCACTACAGGCACTTTGGCCCACGATGTTGTGCCGAACCTTCAACCTACTCTGAGATCAAACTAACTACCTACCCTTCATTCTCCTATCATCCATGTACCTATCCAAGAGTCGCTTAAATGCCCCTAATGTATCTGCTTCTACAACCACCGCAGTAGGCGCATTCCACGCACCCACCACTCTTTGTGTAAAGAACGTACCTCTGACATCTCCCCGAAACTTTCCTCCAATCACCTTAAAATTATGCCCCCTCGTGATAGCCCTTTCCACCCTGGGAAAAAGTATCTTACTATCCACTCTATCCATGCCTCTCATCATCTTCTACCCCTCTATCAAGTCACCTCTCATCCTTCTTCGCTCCAATGAGAAAACCCGAGCTCTCTCAATCGTTCTTCGTAGGACATGCCCTCCAGTCCAGACAGCATCCTGATAAATCTCCTCTACACTCTGTCTAAAGCTTCCACATCCTTCCTATAATGAGGCGACGAGAACTGAACACAATATTCCAAGTGTGGTGTAACCAGGGCTTGCTGGATCTGCAGCATAACTTTGTGGCTCTTAAACTCAATCCCCCTGTTAATGAAAGCCAACACACAATAGGCCTTCTTAACAAACCTATGAAATTGGGTGGAAATTTTGACCGATCTATGGACATGGACCCGAAGATCCCTCTGTTCCTCCACACTACCAAGAATCCTATCTTTAAGCCTGTATTCCGCATTCAAATTCAACCTTCCAAAATGAATCACTTCACACTTTTCCAGGTTGAACTCCATCTGTCACTTCTCAGCCCAGCTCTGCATACTGTCAATGTCCCGTTGCAACCTACAACCGCCTTCCACACTATCCACAACTCCAGCAACAGTCGTGTCATCGGCAAACTTGCTAACACAGCCTTTCACTTCCTCATCCAACTCATTTATAAAAATCACAATGAGCAGAGGTCCCAGAACAGATCCTTGTGGAACACCACTGGTCACCGAGCTCCATGTGAATACTTTCCATCCACTACCACACTTTGACTTCGATGGGTAAGCCAATTTTTATCCAGACAGCCAACTTACCCTGAATCCCATGCCTCCTTACTTTCTGAATGAGCCTACCATGGGGAACCTTATCAAACGCCTTGATAATATCCATATACACCACATCCACTGCTCTTCCTTCATCAATGTGTTTTGTCACATCTTCAAAGAATTCAATAAGGCTTGTGAGGCATGACCTGCCCCTCACAAAGCCATGCTGACTGTTTCTAATCAAACCATGCTTTTCCAAATAATCATAAATCCTGTCTCTCAGAATCCTCTCCAATAATTTGCCCAGTACCGACGTAAGACTAACTGGTATATAATTCTCAGGGTTATCCCTATTCCCTTTCTTGAAGAAGGGAACAACATTTGCCACCCTCCAATCATCCGGTACTACTCCAGTGGACAGTGAAGACGCAGAGATCATCGCCTAATGCGCAGCAATCTCTTCCGTCGATTCCCATAATATCCTTGGGTATATCCCGTCTGGCCCCGGGGACTTATCTGTCCTCATATCATTCAAAATTTCCAGCACATCCTCCCTCTGAACCTCAACCGGTTCAAGCGTATCAGCCTGTTCCACGCTGTCCCCACAAACGACCAGGTCCCTCTCAGTAGTGAATACTGAAGCAAAGTATTCATTTAGGACCTCCCCTACCTCCTCCGACTCCAGGCACATGTTCCCTCCACTATCCCTGATTGGCCGTTACCCTCACTCTGGCCATCCTCTTGTTCCTAACATTAAGTGTAGAACGCCTTGGGATTTTCCTTAATCCTACCCGCCAAGACTTTTTCATGTCCCCTTCTAGCTCTCCTCAGTCCATTCTTCAGTTCCTTCCTGGCTACCTTGTAACCGTCCAGAGCCCTGTCTGATCCTTGCTTCCTCAACCTTAAGTAAGCTTCCTTCATCCTCTTGACTAGCTGTTCCACATCTCTTTTCATCCAACGTTCCTTTACCCGACCATCCCTTCCCTGCCTCATTGGGACAAACTGATCCAGCAGTCGCAGCAAGTGCTCCCTGAACAACCTCCACATTTCTGTCGTGCATTTCCCTGAGAACATCTGTTCCCAATCTATGCTCCCCAGTTCCTGCCTAATAGCATTGTAATTCCCCCTCCCCCAATTAAATATTTTACCATCCCATCTGCTCCTGTCCCTCTGCATGACTATCGTAAAGTTCAGGGAGTTATGATCACTATCACCGAAATGCTCTCCCACTGAGAGATCTGACACCTGGCCTGGTTCGTTGCCAAGCACCAAAATAGGCTCCCCTCTCGTCGGCCTATCTACATATTGAGTCAGGAAATCTTCCTGGACACACCTGACAAAATATGCTCCATCCAAACTACTTGCACTAAGGAGGTTCCAATCAAAAGTAGGGAAGTTGAAGTCACCCATGACAACTACCCTGTTACTTCTGCACCTTTCCAAAATCTGCCTCCCAATCTGTTCCTCCGTGTCTCTGCTGCTATTGGGGGGTCTATGGAAAACTCCCAGCAAAGTGACTGCTCCTTTCCTGTTTCTGACTTCCACCCATAATGACTCAGTGGACAAAACCTCCTCGACGACCTCCCTTTCTGCAGCTGTGATACTATCCCTGATTAGCAATGCCACTCCCCCACCTCTTTTACCTCCCTCCCTATTCCTTTTGAAACATCTGAACCCTGGAACATCCAACATCCATTCCTGCCCCTGTGATATCTATGTCTCCGTAATGGCCACAACATCGTAGCTCCAAGTACTGATCCATGCTCTAAGTTCATCACCCTTATTCCTGACAATTCTTGCGTTAAAATAGACACACTTCAACCCATCATACTGGCTGCAACTTTGCCCTGTCAGCTGTCTAACCTTCCTCACAGACTATCTGCACTCTGTCTCTGCCTGTTCAACAGCTACTCCATCCACTGATACGTCGCTCCGGTTCCCATCCCCCTGCCAAACTGGAAAGGGAGCTCCCTCTGTTTTATATAGCTGCCGTGGTGGGATTTTAACCCCTGTCCCCAGGCCATCAGTTTGGGCCTCTGGATTACATGACCAGTGATATTATCACGCCCCAAATGCCTCCAAAATGGATGCGGACAGTGTCTATACCATAATAACACTCACAGGAGTTTCTGGGCTGTAACCCTGAACATGGTCCCGAATCAGAGACTCAAAGTTCACATTTTAACTGGGAAAAGGCAGGAACAGAGTGAAACGGGATTGCTTTTGTCCCTGGATTCAGTGTCCACTGCAGACAGATCAGTTACATTTATAATAGAAATGCCAGGAGTGAACAAGTTCAATACAATAATATGGAAAATCTAAATGATGCCTCTCATAATTGCCATCCATCCAGCATGAGTACAGATTTCAGGTTTATTCCAGAGAGAGGTCTTACTCAGAAAATGTCATTGACATTGAAATGATAGTGTTTTATCCACCACATTATTTACATCAGAGTCAAAGTTGCTGATGTAATGTGTTTGTTCAGGAGAGTGTAACTAATAGCAATGATCAGGGGTATAACCATGTCAGTGGAGACTTATCCCCTGTATAAATCAGGAACCATTGGAATGGATCAGCTCAGAGTGCCTGCTGGAGCTGTGGAATCCAGGCTAATCGAAGTCTCTGCTTCTCGCAGAAATGGGATATCCTGTATTCGTTCAGTTCATATTCATTTATTATCCTGTACTTGCAGCAATTGGAGTTGCTGGTAAGCCAGTATCTCAGCTGTTAATGGTCGAAATCGATGTTAACTATACTGCTGTCTCCGTATTATTTCCGTCTGTGTGTGTGACACAGTCGCCTGTTCTTTTCCAGCAATTTGCTGATGGAATCTCCTCATTGTCTACTCTTTCATTCTTGCAGGAACTGTATTATGTATTTAACGGTATTGCTTTAAGTAACTGTGGCATTGTTACTGGATAATTCTTTGCATTGAATGTATTGGAATGAGATGTTTCAGTGAGGATCAATAATCAGACCATTAGGAGTTCTTAACAGTTTCATGATGTGGATCTAACCGGTCCTGGAATATTTTTATGATTTTTTTTCAGTGATTGATAATGAGACATCTCACGGTTTCAGTGTAACAAAGGGACAGAACAATGTCCTCCCTCCCCAGTAACATGGCTTAGTTTAACTGGGATTTCAATGCATTTATTGATTATCACTGTTATCAAATATTATTTTATTCTGTGTGTCTGATGCTGCTTCAGAAGTCTGGCTACTGAAATGAGTTTGCTGCTGATATTTTTAATTCTCCTTCTCTGCTTCACTGTGGACCTTCACTGACACTGGACTACACCGTAAAATTGAAACTATTGAAGTGATATTTTACTGGTTTTCACTCTATCATTTGGAATCAAGAGTCTTTCCATTTATCTGTAGTTCATCAGCTGCAGCGCTGATGTTGCTGTTTTATTAATTAAACATTCCCACATTCTAACAGATTACTTTATAATTCTAGGAGAAGAAATTTCAATGATTGTGACGTTTGTCTGGAAGTAGCTTTCGATCCTGTTTATTCCATGTATTGTAGATGAAGTGAAGAGTGTAGGTGAACAGGTGGAGATTTGAGTCTTCTGTAAATACATTAAATTATTCACAGAGGTTTCACCATTGAACAAACTGACTCGGAGAATAGAATCATTGAACCTGGGGTTGGTGAACAGAACACAGACGCAAAATGTTAGGAATAAATCATATGTGAAAAGTAGCATTAGCTAACAGTTTGCAGGGTGTGAGTACTCCAGAGAGATAGGGAAGGAGAAAAGGAGCAGGGAGAACGAAACAGTGGGAAAGAGAGAGGCAAAAGTAAAAAGAAAGAGCAGCAGTGTAAATAATTCACTTTCATAAAGTGCTGGAATGCCCATAACAATTAGTGAGAGAAACTGTGAGTTGAAATTGTCTGTAGTCAGATTGTGTTCATTTTCCTGTTGGACTTGATCCTCTGTGTTGATTTCTGTCAGATCCTCATTTTCTTTTGCAGTAAGTTCCTATTCCTTACTTAGTGACTGAATAATCAGAATAGAATCAGTTCTTCACTGATGATAATTCATTATTTAAATACTGCACTTTGCAATCTCTGTGACCACTGAAGTAAATAAAGAAGAGGCTGATATCAGAAATATATTTAAATTTATATTTAATAGCCTGTACAAACTAAATATATTGACTAAATTGTAGAAACAATGAACTGTTCTCCAACACCAATAACCACAGGGATAATTGTTTGAATGTATTAATTGAGTTGTATTCTGGTATCTATAGATTAGATTTCCTCTCACACTCTGCTGCAGTCTCTCCCTGTGAATCTCAGCCTCTCCTCTCACTGTATTGGCTCCTCAGTCTCCTCATCCATTGCTTCAGTTTATCTACATTCCCAAACCATCTGCTCCAGTCTCCCCTCCTGCTACAACATGTCCTTTCCCTTCTCGCCCTCTCATTCTCTCTCTCTGGCTCCACCTCCAGCTGCCTCGTCCAACCTGATTGGAATACAGTAACACAGGAGCAGGGCGAGGCCATTCAGCCCTAGAGCCTGCTCTGCCATTCTCGATCTTTGCTGATACTCTAACACAGCGCTGCAGTTTTCCCACTTGGTAACAGTCCCTGTCGGTTCCCTGAACCCAGAGCAACAAACCAGGTCCACATCCCGCTCTCCCCAAACATTCGCAACCAATGGTCTGGAAACAAATTCCCAATTACCCCTTTGCATTACATCGCTGTAAAACCCCTTCTCATTTCCCCACTGACACTGCATCCTCACTCAGTACTTCCAGTAGATCCGGTGCTGACTTTATTCACTTTCTGTATCAATTTCCCAATTCATGATTAATAACTGTGTTTTCAAACATTTCACTGTGACAATGCACTGCCCGGGTCAATTAATCAGTTTTCACTGCTCGATGCAGCAACAAAGCTGGAAATTTCAGCCCAGATCCTGTCAAACTGCTGCTTTGTCTCCAGGTCTGATCAGTAATTTCTCTGCTTCCTTTTCTCTCTCTCTTCCAGTTAACTTGGTGGCGATTGTGATCCTGTCCCGAGGAAAGTGCGGTCTCTCCAAATGTATCACTGTCTACCTGGTGGGAATGGCAGTGTCTGATCTCCTGGTCGTTATCACTGATCCCATATTGACCTGGATTGTTTTTATTTATTTCCCATATTCATTCCTGAGCATTACTCCTGTGTGTTCTCTCATTATCGTTCTGCTTTCTGCATCCACAGTTGTTTCTGTCTGGCTCACAGTCACTTTCACCTTTGATCGATTTGTGGCCATTGGTTGTGAGAAGCTGAAAATAAAATATTGCAGCGAGAAAACGGCGGCTGTGGTTGTGGGAACAGTGAGTGTGCTGGGCTGTTTACAGTCTCTCCCCTGGTACTTTACACTGAAACAACAATACATTATTGATAATGTTCCCATGGGCTGTGATTATAAACTGAGCTTCTATACTTCCCCCATATGGGAGGCATTTGAATTGTTTGACCTCATTTTAACCCCTTGTGTCCCGGTCTTTCTGATTTTGCTGCTCAATATTCTGACTGTCAGACGGATTTTATTGTCCAGTAAAGTCCGCAGGGGATTCCGGCGCCACAGCAATGCAAAGAATCACAAGGACCCAGAGATGGAGTATCGCAGGAAATCAATTATTTTACTCTTCAGAATATCCGGCAGTTTTATACTGTAATGGGTGACACTGGTTGTGTTCATCATTTATAGGCGAATTACAGATATTCAGTGTTATTCCTCCTACACTGACCCTCTCTTTATCACAGATCGAACATCAAAGATGCTGCAGATTCTCAGTTCCTGCACCAACACATGTATTTACATTGTGACCCAGACTAAATTCAGACAGGAGCTGAAGAAGGGGGTGAAATACCCTCTCAATCTCATTGTTAAATTAGTGAAATCATCGAAAGAGCTGAAGGGTTCCAAACACTGGAAATAAATCCCATTCCCCCTCCCCCCAGACCCCCGCTCCACCTCCCACCCTCCAGCCGCCTTAGTGATTATTTGACCGGCGCCATCTTTAGTCCTGGCAGCTGCTTGAACGTGGCCGACCATGACGTTTACCTGGAATAGTGTATGTTTGCGCATGTGCCAGTACAGCGCCACCTAGTGCTGGCTCTGTCAACTAACGCCGCCAGTGGACAAAGCTGCAAAACGCAGTGATTGTGAGGTGGTGAGAGGGGCAGTAACTGCAGTGAGTCAGGGATACCAGCAGATGGAGATGGTGAGAGGGGCACAGTAACTGTAATGAGGCAAGGACACCAGCAGATGGAGATGGTGAGAGTGGGACAGTAACTGCAGTGAGGCAGGGATACCAGCAGATGGAGATGTTGAGAGGGGGACAGAAACTGCAGTGAGGCAGGGACAGCAGCAGATCGAGATGGTGAGAGAGGGACAGTAACTGCAATGAGAGAGGGACACCAGCAGATGGAGATGGTGAGGGGGGACAGTAACTGTAATGAGATAAGGACAGCAGCAGATGGAGATGGTGAGAGGGGGACAGTCACTGCAATGAGATAAGGACAGCAGCAGATGGAGATGGTGAGAGGGGCGCATCAGCTGCACTGAGACAAGGACACCAGCAGATGGAGATGGTGAAGGGGGACAGTAACTGCAATGAGATAAGGACAAGAGCAGATGGAGATGGTGAGAGGGGCGCATCAGCTGCACTGAGACAAGGACACCAGCAGATGGAGATGGTGAGAGGGGGCAGTAACTGCAGTGAGACAGGGACATCAGCAGATGGAGATGGTGAGAGGGGGGACAGTAACTGCAATGAGATAAGGACAACAGCAGATGGAGATGGTGAGAGGGGGGACAGTAACTGCAATGAGATAAGGACAACAGCAGATGGAGATGGTGAGTGGGGCGCATTGGCTGCACTGAGACAGGGACACCAGCAGGTGGAGATGCTGAGCCATTGCTGATGAGAGATTCTCCATGACTGTGAGTTTGAAAGTTTCCACAAGTTGATTAATTTACTTTATGAAAACTTGAAATGCTGAATAAAATAATTTCAATACAATTTGTGCTAAATGGTTATTTTCCTACTATGTAAGCATTTGTAACATTGAAATGGTTCCTGTTTGGTAAATTATTTTGAGTGATTAAAGGTAATGCATAAATAAAGCAACAGCAGCAAATTGAACTGAGGCAATCATTTGCAAAGAAAATCTCTCTAAGCTGCGTTGAGTTCTTCATCACTAACTTTATGACATATCTCTCACTCTCTCACACTTCTCTTTTTCTGCTGGTATCTTCTCTACTATAACTCAGAGTAATTGAAGTTTTGATCCAATTATCTTTTGAAAATGAATATTAATTCTGCTTTCAGAATTCACTGTCAGACAGTGAAATCCAGACCATAATAACTCCATGCCTGTTTGTTTCACCCCTCTGCTTTTGTAAACAGTCTCTCCTCAAGACTCCAAACTGAGGGAAAGATTTTGACTGCAATCAATTTCTCCAGGACAGCTGCTGCAGAGGAGCTGGAACCTCCTTAATTTCGACAAGCGATGAACAGAAATCCCTCTGAATCCCCCAGGAACAAATCGGACAGAAACAGTCAGGAAGCAAAGGGATACAAGTGAAACTTTATTGCAGCAGTAAAAACTCTTTGTCAAAATGTGGAGGTCTTTACCACTGAGCTTTATATAAACTGGAGTTGAAAAGTGGAAGATCTTTCATACAATTTGTGTTAAATGGCCATTTCCCAGTTTGTAAACCCTTGCAACATTAAAGTGGTAAATGTCAAGAAAGATTTGTTTTCCAATGAGTACAGGGTAATACATAAATACAGCAGCATTAAATAAAGTACAATGAATCATTGACAAATATAGCTGTAAATATGGGTCACAACTGTTGTGTGAAATGTCACCAGTTGTAAAAGTTCCTTTGGCTGCATCATTAACTCGGCTCTAGTTTCAGGCTTTGTCACATAGTGGAACTGACAATCCGAATAAAAATTGCCTGTTTATACTGCAGTCAAACAGGCATCTCCAGCAAAAACTCTTTGCCAGAATTTCAAGGTAACTGCAGGGAGACATTGTCAGTAATTTTCTGAACTTTCTGTAAACTGGAGGTGAATAGTGAAAGACATTTCGAGCAATGTGTGTTAAATGCCCGTTATCCAAACCGGCCTCTCCATGTTTTAAATTGCAGCAGCTTTTCTGCACTGTTGATGAGGTTTTTTGGGGAGGGAGCGAGAGAGAGACAGACAGACAGGTTTCTGCCTGGAATGGACCATTTGGGATATGGCTGGAATATCCCTCTCTCCCCCATTCCCTGTTTACACAGAGACTCACCTTGGACTGTCCCATACCTGGGAGGGAGTGTCCAGATGGAGGAAGCTGAGAGCTGGTTGGATGAGCTGTATTTTGGGTGCACTGGATGTTTTGAGTGACAGGTTCTGGGATACATTGGGACAACATCAGCCTCCATTCTTTCTTTCCATGCGGCTGCTTTATGAAGGTGAATTTCTGTGTCTCAGTCTTTGTGCCCAGGTGAATTGGAATTGATTACACTGTGTGTGTGAGAGAGAGTCCAGTCTGAATTCCTCACTCTGTCCCAGTCCTGACCCTGTACTCCAATTCCCACCCCAATGCTTCTGTCCAGGATCTTTTCCCCATGGACAAGCTGATGGAGGGAAGGTGTTCGAGTCCAACGATGGAACGCAGACGTTTTGGGATGGTGATTATCACATTTTTATTGCCTCTCTCCCCCTCAGTCGCAGTCTCTTCCCTTCAGTCTCTGTCTCTCTGAGTCATTGTGTTTCTCTCTCTCTTGCTCTCCCTCTCTCTTCCTTTGCCTCTTTCCGACTTTCTCTCTCTCTTTCTCTGCTTTCTCTCCCTCTTTCTCTGCTTTCCCTCCCTCTTTCTCTGCTTTCTCTCCTTCGCTCCCTTTCTCTGCTTTCTCTCTCTTGCTTTGCCCCTTTCCGGCTTTCTCTCTCTCTTTCTTTCACTTTCTCTATTTTCTCTCTTTCTCTCTGCTTTCTCACTCTTTCTTTGCCGCTTTTCAAATTTCGCTCTCTCTCTCCATTTTCCGACATTCTCTCTCTCTTTTACACCTTTCCGACTTTCTCTCTCTTTCACTTTCTCTGCTTTCTCCCTCTCTCTCATTCCGTCCTTTCTCTCTTTTCTGCCCCTTTCCGACTGTCTCTCCCTCCCTCTCTTTCTCTGCTTTCTCTGCCTATCACTCTCTCTCTTTTTGTCTGCTTTCTCTCTTTTTATTTGCCGCTTTGCAACTTTGTCCCTCTCTTTCTCTTTCCCTCTGATTTCTCTCTTTGCTGCCCCTTTCCGACTTTCTCTGTCTCTCTCTTTCACTTTCTCTGCTTTCTCTTTCTCTCTCTTTCACTTTCTCTCTTTTTTTGTCTCCCCCCCACCCACCACACGCAAATATTTTTCTCCCCTCCGAAAAATATCCCTCCCGCTAAACCACCCCCACCAATTTTTTCCGTTTGCAAATTTCACTTCCACCCCCTGAAAAGCTACACCAGCAATTATTTTACACTGCAATATTTCCCCCACCGTGCAAATTACTCCCTGCAAACAGACTCCTCCCCATCTAATACCCCTCCTGCGAACATACTCCCCTCTAATACCCTCCTGCGTACAGACTTCCCTCTAATACCCCTCCTGTGGACAGACTTCCCTCTAATACCCCTCCTGTGAACAGACTTCCCTCTAAAACCCCTCCAGTGAACAGACTTCCCTCTAATACCCTCCAGTGAACAGACTCGAATCTTCTACCCCTCCTGTGAACAGAATCCCATCTAACACCGCTCCTGTGAACAGAATGCCATCTGACACCCCTCCTGTGAACAGAATCCCATCTCACTCCGCTCCTGTGAACAGAATCCCATCTAACACCGCTCCTGTGAACAGAATCCCATCTAACACCGCTCCTGTGACAAGACTTCCCTCTAATACCCTCCTGTGAACAGACTTCCCTCTAATAGCCCTCCTGTGAACAGACTCCAATCTTCTACCTCTTCTGTGAACAGACCCCCTTCTTATATCCCTCCTGTGAACAGACCCCCATCTTATACCCCTCCTGTGAACAGAATCCCATCTAATACCCCTCCTGTGAACAGACCTCCCTCTAATACCCCTCCTGTGAACAGACCTCCCTCTAATACCCCGCCTGTGAACAGACCTCCCTCTAATACCCCTCCTGTGAACAGACTTCCCTCTGATACTCCTCCTATAAACAGACCTACCTCTAATACCCCTCCTGTGAACAGAATGTCATCTGTTAACCATGGAGTGGAGTCAACTCCCCCTTGTCCACAGCTACAGTTACTGGCTTAGTACAAAGAGGGGGAACTCAGTCCTTTCTTTAACTATCAATTTACTTTATTCACGTTGTTGTACAATGTGAAAATAAGGCTTATACACCTTGTTAGACGAAAACATCCGACTCCCCTGAGTTGTACAGTTAATAACAAAACTAGCTAGAATTCATAAGCACACCCACTAGGTTCCTCTGACCTTTCCCTGTCTTAGTCACAGAATACAAAGGATATTACCCGAAAAAGGGAGAGATAACGCTGGCCAGGCGTTCATTTCTCTCTCTCTCTTCTATGTCGTCGCCGCGTTGCTCACGCAGGGTCTTCCACTTCCACGATGGTTGATCTCATGGTGTAGAAGGGAGGGTTTCAGATATCTGGACCATTGGGCTCTCTTCAGGGACAGATGGGACCTGTACAAGAAGGACGGGTTGCATCTAAACTGGAGGGGCACAAATATCCTGGCTGCAAGGTTTGTGAGCATTACTTGGGAGGGTTTAAACTAGTGTGGCAGGGGGGTGGGAACCAGACCAGCAGGACAGCTAGTGAAATAAATGAGGAGGACATAGTAAATAAGGCCAGAAGGACTAAGAGGAAGAGCAGGCAGGGAGATGTTGCTGAGCACAGCGGGACTGGCGGTCTGAAGTGCGTTTGTTTCAATGCGAGGAGTATAACAGGTAAGGCAGATGAACTTAGAGCTTGGATTAGTACTTGGAAACATGATGTTGTTGCTATTGCAGAGACTTGGTTGAGGGAAGGGCAGGATTGGCAGTTAAATGTTCCTGGCTTTAAAAGCTTCAGGCGGGATAGAGGGGGAGGTAAAAGGGGTGGAGGAGTGGCATTACTGGTTAAGGAGAATATCACAGCTGTACTGCGGGAGGACACCTCAGAGAGGTCATGCAGCGAGGCAATATGGGTGGAGCTCAGGAATAGGAAGGGTGCAGTCACGATGTTCGGGGTTTACTACAGGCCTCCCAACAGCCAATGGGAGGTAGAGGAGCAGATATGCAGACAGATTTTGGAAAGATGTAAAGGTAACAGGGTTGTGGTGGTGGGTGATTTTAACTTCCCCAATATTGACTGGGACTCACTTAGTGCTAGGGGCTTGGATGGGGCTGAATTTGTGAGGAGCATCCAGGAGGGCTTCTTGAAACAGTATGTAGATAGTCCAACTAGGGATGGGGCCATTCTGGACCTGGTATTGGGGAATGAGCCCGTCCAGGTGGACGAAGTTTCAATGGGGGAGCTTTTTGGGAGCAGTGACAATAATTCCATCAGCTTCAAGGTACTTGTGGATAAGGATAAGAGTAGCCCTTGGATGAAGGTGCTAAATTGGGGGAAGGCTAATTATAATAACATTAGGCAGGAACTGAAGAATTTAGATTGGGGGCTGCTGTTTGAGGGTAAATCAACATCTGACATGTGGGCGTCTTTCAAACGTCAGCTGATTAGAATCAAGGACCAACATGTTCCTGTGCGGAAGAAAGACAGGTTTGGCAAGTTTCGAGAAGCTTGGATAACACGGGATATTGTGAGCCTAGTCAAAAAGAAAAAGGAAGCATTTGTAAGGGCTGGAAGGCTCGGAACAGATGAAGCACTTGAGGAATATAAAGACAGTAGGAAGGAACTTAAGCAAGGAGTTAGGAGGGCAAAAATGGGTCATGAAAAGTCATTGGCAAACTGGATTAAGGAAAATCCCAAGGCTTTTTATGCATATATAAAGAGCAAGAGGGTAACCAGGGAAACGGTTGGCCCACTCAAGGGCAGAGATTGGAATCTCTGCGTGGAGCCAGAGGAAATGGGTGAGGTGCTAAATGACTACTTTGCATCCGTATTCACCAAGGAAATGGACTTGGTGGATGATGAGCCGAGGGAAGGGAGTGCAGATAGTCTCAGTCATCTCATTATCAAAAAGGAGGATGTGTTGGGTGTCTTGCAAAGCATTAAGGTAGATAAGTCCCCAGGGCCTGATGGGATCTACCCTAGAAAACTGAGGGAGGCAAGGGAAGAAATTGCTGGGGCCTTGACAGAAATCTTTGCATCCTCATTGGCGATAGGTGAGGTCCCAGAGGACTGGAGATAGCCAATGTTGTTCCTTTGTCTAAGAAGGGTGGCAAGGATAATCCAGGAAATTATAGGCCGGTGAGCCTTATGTCAGTGGTAGGGAAACTGTTAGAGAGGATTCTTCAGGACAGGATTTACTCCCATTTGGAAACAAACTAATTTATTAGCGTGAGACTGCATGGTTTTGTGAAGGGGAGGTCGTGTCTTACTAATTTCATTGAGGTTTTTGAGGAAGCGACAAAGATGATTGATGATGGAAGGGCAGTGGATGTTGTCTATATGGACTTCAGTAAAGTCTTTGACAAGGTCCCGCATGGCAGATTGGTGCAAAAGGTGAAGTCACACTGGATCAATGGTGAGCTGGCAAGATGGATACAGAACTGGCTCAGTCACAGAAGACAGAGGGTAACAGTGGATGGGTGTTTTCCTGAATGGAGGGATGTGACTAGTGGTGTTCCGCAGGGATCACTGCTGGCACCTTTGCTGCTTATAGTATATATAAATGATTTGGAGGAAAATGTAGCTGCTCTGATTCGTAAGTTTGTGGAGGACACAAAGGTTGGTGGAGTTGCGGATAATGTTGAGAATTGTCAAATGATACAGCAGGATATAGATCGATTGGAGACTTGGGCAGAGAAATGGCAGATGGAGTTTAATCCGGACAAATGTGAGGTAAAGCATTTTGGAAGGTCTAATGCAGGTGGGAGGTATACAGTAAATGGCAGAACCCTTAGGAGTATTGACAGGCAGAGAAGGTAGTCAAGAAGGCATACGGCATGCTTGCCTTCATCGGTCGGGGCATAGAGTATAAAAATAGGTAAGTCATGTTGCAGCTGTGCAGAACCTTAGTAAGGCCACACTGAGAATATTGCGTGCAATTCTGGTCACCACACTACCAGAAGGATGTGGAGGCTTTGGAGAGAGTATAGAGGAGGTTTACCAGGATGCTGCCTGGTCTGGAGGGCATTAGCTATGAGGAGAGGTTGGAAAAACTCGGATTGTTTTCATTCGAACGACGGAGATGGAGGGGTGACATGATAGAGATTTACAAAGTTATGAGCGGCATGGACAGAGTGGATAGTCAGAAGCTTTTTCCCAGGGTGGAAGAGTCAGTTACTAGGGGACATAGGTTTAAGGTGCGAGGGGCAAAGTTTGGAGGGGATGTGCGAGGCAAGTTTTGTACACAGAGGGTGGTGAGTGCCTGGAACCTGCTGCCAGGGGAGGTGGTGGAAGCAGAGACGATAGCGACGTTTAAGAGACATCTTGACAAACATATGAATCGGAAGGGAATAGAGGGAGATGGGCCCCAGAAGTGCAGAAGGTTTTCGTTTAGGAGGTATCAAGATTGGCGCAGGCTTGGAGGGCCGAATGGCCTGTTCCTGTGCTGTATTGTTCTTTGTTCAGTCAGACAACAGCAGTAGGAAAATGAATCTCCTTTTTATGGGTTTTAATTTGAAAGCCTGAGCTGATGATTGAAAAAGCAGGAGTTCAAAACCCACACTGGGCGGTTGTGAATTTGAATTTTGTTTTTTCAAAAAAAAAACATAAATCTGGAATTAAAAAACGTCCAGGATGGAATGATTCACTCCTGTCTACGAGTGCAAAGCCTGTGTGTGTCTCAGTTTTGCTCTATTTATTAACGATTTAAGATGATGTGGGAGAATGCAACAGTTTACCAATGACGCTAAAATAGGAATCATTATAAGCAGGGTAGCTAGAAGCATAACATTACAAAGAGATATTAATATCTGAAGTGAATGGATAAAACTGTGGTAGATAGGGTTCAACGTCAATAAAAAATACTAGAACGGAGTACTTTATAAATGGTGAAAAACAAGAAACACTGGAGTTCCAAAGAGACTTGGGCGGTCCGTGTCCATTTGAGTGCAGCGTAGATTTACCAGAATAATAACTGGACTCCAACGGTTAAATTACAAGGTGATATTACAAAAACTAGGGATTTATTCCCTGGAATTTAGGAGGATCAAGGAGATTTTATCAATGTTGTTGAAATATTAAGGGGTCCTGATGGAGTAGTTTGGGAGAAACTATTTCAGCAGCTTGGGAAGATCGGAACATTAGTAGGCCATTCAGCCCATCGAGCCTACTCCGCCATTCAATATGATCATGGCTGATCATCCACTTCAATGCCTTATTGCAACACTATCCTCATATCCCTTTGTGTCATTGGTATTTAGAAATCTGTCAATCTCTGCTTTAAACATACTCTATGACTAAGCTTCCACAGCCCTCTGGAGTAGAGAATTCCAAAGATTCACAACCCTCCTGTGTAATGACATTTCTCCTCATCTCTGCCTCAAGTGACTTCCCCCATATTTTGAAATTGTGCCCTCTGGTTCTAGACTCCTCAACCAGGAGAAACATCTTACCTGCATCTACCCTGCCTTGTGGAATGTTACCCCCAGGGTCTCCACACAGCGTGTCTCCCCGTCCCCCTGCTTCTAAAGTGTCTCAGGTTCACCTGGCACTTTCTATCTCTCTGCTACTGTGTCTATCCCTCACTATCTCTCTGTTCTCTCTCCGTTTCTATCTCTCTGTTACTCTCCTTCTGTCCATCTCTCTCTGTCTATCACTCTCTCCCACCATGTTGGTCATCATTCGGGGTCGAGTTAAATCAGAGACAAAATAAACACTTCACCTGTCTGCCCCGGAATGAATAGCAAAATTTGTGGCTATTTTATGTCTGTATTCAGACAATATAGACAGCAGTGTATATTATATGATGGGATGCTGTAAATCGATTTGCACTAGTACGGTAGGACAAACAACTTAAAAGCAATTATGCACAGGTCTTGTCCAACTTCACTACAGATTCGAGCCGTTCAGGTAATAAATACCAACAATCTTGAGATTTGTGGAGCACCAGAAGCATTACTCAGCATGGCTTTCAGAAATTAAACATTACACATGCACTACAAGATTAAAGATTACACGTAGGTTAGGTTACATAGAATTCCAGTGAAATAACACTAAAATCCCAGTGAATATTCCTGGAAAAATCAATGCTGCAAATGATCCCCACAGACTCTCACCTATTCTGTGTATTTAATCTCATCAAGCTCCCACTGATCGATGATCAGTCGTTCAGGAGGGATCTTCTTCCAATAGCTGGTCCGGTTCTCTGGACTGCAGTGACAGATAAAGGAAAGGGACCCCCTTATATCCAGGACAGACCCTCACTCTCCCCTCGTGCACCATGTCACAGAGCTCAGTGTTAGGGTCTTTCCCTGCATCATCAATCACTGTGTGTGATCAATATCTGTTCCTATACTGCCTGGACCACCACACACACACATTGCATTTGCTTCTACATTCCAAGCCGCACCCGTACCTAATTTCTTGCCATTAAAAGACTCAATTTTATTTTCCATATCCTGCCGCCTTGTAATTCCAGGCCTTTGGTCATTTACTGTCCATATCTTGTCTTAGGAATGCAGCACATAGGACATTCCAGACCCATTTCTGTTGAATGTTTACTTGTCCAAGTGAATTGACCATTTCATATTTTTTAACTGACTTAACCCTTGTGTTCCCACAAAGATCTAGCTCGCAAATTCAGCACTCTCCACTTTGACTTCATCCCATCGTTTCTTATGTGCATTCTCACAGGATAGCAGGTGTAACTGACCAGTGTTGTGCTGCAGGGATCGGTGCTGCGATCTTGCTGTTTGTAGTGTACATTAATGATTTAGATGTGAATATAGGAGGCATGATCAGTAAGTTATCAGATGACACGAAAATTGGTGGTGTCGTAAACAGTGAGGTGGAAAGCCTCTGATTACAGGATGATATACGTAGGCTGGTAACATGGGCAGAGCAGTGCCAAATGGAATTTAATTCTGAGAAGTGTGAGGTGATGCACTTTGGGAGGACTAAAAAGGCAAGGGAATGTATAATGGATGGTAGGAACATAGGAAGTACAGAGTGTCAGGGGGACCTTGGTGTACTTGGCCACAGATCACTGAAGGCAGCAGCACAGGTAGATAAGGTGGTTAGGAAGGCATATGGGATACTTGTCTTTATTAGCCGAGGCATAGAGTATAACAGCAGGGAGGTTATGATGAAGGTGTGTAAAACACTAGTTCGACCACAGCTGGAGTACTGTGTACAGTTCTGGTCACCACACTATAGGATGGGTGTGATTGCACTGGAGAGGATGCAGGGGAGATTCACCAGGATGTTGCCTTGACTGGAGGTTTTCAGCTAAGAAGAGAGACTGGATCGGCTGGGGTTGTTTTCCTTCGAGCAGAGAAGGCTGAGGGGGGTAGGTAGGTGCTTGATGGTGGGCACGGTGCACACAATTATGAGGGGAATTGATAGGTTCGATCGGAAGAAACTTTTTCCCTTTGCGGAGGGGTCAATAAACAGGGTACACAGATTTAAGGGGCAGGAAGTTTAAAGGGGATTTGAGGACAAGTTCTTTCAGCCTGAGGGTATTTAGAATCTGGAACGTTCTTCCTGGAGAGGTCGTACAGGCAGGAATCCTCACAACATTTAAGTATTTAGATGAGCACTTGAAATACCAGAGCATACAAGGATACAGGCCAAGTGCTGGAAAATGGGATTAGAATAGTTAGGTGCTTGATGGTGCGCACGGACACGATGGGCTGAAGGGCCTGTTTCTGTGCTGCATAACTCGATGACTCGATGATTCAAACTGTCGTCACAGTATTCAGCTGAAAATTGATCAGTTACATTGTTATTTCAGTCCATATTTGCAGTACACACGGTACCTTACTGTTGTAATAATTTCACTGGCTCAACATTCTCACCAAACACGGAAACATTCCACAATGCAAGTCTCTCAAATTCAACAGAAGTTTACTTTTCTGAGTCTTGCTGGTCTTTTCTGATTCTCTGAGGGATTACTGATGCTTATCCTCCACATGAGCAGTCGTCCTAATCCCGTGTGCCCATCCCGCTCCCAAACCCGGCATCTGCTTATATTAAGGCAAGTGATACAGGAGCGTCTCAGTGACTGAGGCAGGTTAGTCTTGAGGCTGAGCCAGGCACAGTGAGTGTCCCGGGTTAATCCGATACTCCAGGGAATGTTTAAACGGAGCTGTGCACTGTATCTAACCCGTGCCATACCTTCTCTGAGTGTATTCGATGGGACAGAGTAGTTGTGCAGAAGTTATCCCTTCATTTCATCTCTGGGAAATTGGAGAAGCCCCCTCACAGAGAGGGCTGTAGAGAGGGACAAGGTTGTGGAGAGTGAGGTTGATGGGATGGATTGAAAGGGAGAATGTAAGATATATTCATTTGATGTAATCCTTCACTGCTGTGTACAGAAACAGAGAAATGTCGGTGTCGAGAGTGAAATATTGGTAGAGAGGGAGAAATATAAATGAAGTTGGGGCTCAGGCGGCTGGTTCTGATGATCCAGAAGGAAAATGCTCCTTTGTAAACCTTCAGCAAGTTATTCCATCATGGGAGCCATCACACCCTCATGATATTGGTGTGGAAATCCTGTAATCTATGCCCCTGCTGAGTACAGCCTATCCAATCTTTATTCATAGTTAAAACTCTCCATTCCTGACAACATCCTCTGGAAATTTCCTCTGTACCCTATCTAGTGTGATCACATCCTTCCTCTAATGTGGTGACCAGAACTGTACACAGTACTCTAGCTGTGGTCTAACTAGTGTTTTATACAGTACTAACATAACCTCCCTGCTATTATATTCTATACATCGGCCAATAAAGGAAAGTATTCCATAAGCCTTCGTAACCACCTTATCCACCTGTCCTATCACACACAGGAATCAATGGACATTTACTCAAAGGTCCCACTGTTCACAGACAGGGAGATTGTTCAGTAAAATTGAAAAAGCAAATGGAAAACATGACCATCCTACGTAATCCTTCACTGCAGTGCACACAGACAATCGAGAGAGAGGCATGGAGTGTGAAACATTGGGGTAGAGGGAGAAAAATAGACGGAGAGGCTAGCAAATAGGAAAGGAGCGATAGGCACGGAGTGAGAGGTAATCATTGGTAATATCTCTTACTGGCAATCTCTCACCGTGCCTATCACTCTCTTCCCCTCTCTGAAACACGATTGCTTCTCTCGGTTATTCATTTTCCAAGTGTATCTCTCCCCTTTCTCTCTCTATCTCCCTCTGGACACTATCTGCGACTCTGCCTTTTGCTCTCAGGATGGGAAGAGGCAGAAAGCGAGCAGAGAAAAGATGTCGCAGGTCGTGAGAGAGGAGGTGAAAGAGACAGAGGAAGAGTGAGGCTGACATTGGGAGAGGCATCTTTACTCTGTATCTAACCCCGTTTTTTTCTAACCCCGTGCTGTTTGATGGGGACAGTGCAGAGGGAGCTTTATACTGTATCTAAACCAGTTTTATTTTGTGGCCTTTATACCCCAGTCCCCTTTTATATTTTTCATGACGAGGCGGCCTTTATTCCTCAGGCCCCCTTGATAGACATACTTATATATTTTTTAATAAACTTTATTAAAAACAGAAACAAACAAAAACTCAAATTAAAATGACATTCTTGGCATCCACAATGCACTCCAGTCCTTGCGGTGCCCACCAGTCGCGGAAGGCCTCAAGTGTATCGGCGGACACCACATGCTCCTTCTCCAGGGACACCCGGACGCGAACGTAACCATGGAAGAGGGGCAGGCAATCGGGGAGGACCGACCCACCGACGGCCTGCAGCCTGGACCTGTGAATTGCCACCTTGGCCTGGTCCAGGACTAGACCGACGAGGAGATCCTCCTCCCGGCCCAAGCCCCTCCGCACCGGGTGCCCAAAGATCAGGAGCGTGGGACTGGAGTGCAGCCAGAATTTGAGGAGCAGCCCCTTCAGATACTCAAATAGGGTCTGCAACCTTGCACACTCCGTATGTATGTGGAACACGGACTCGTCAAGACCGCAGAAAGTGCAGGCGGCCTGGGAGTCCGCGAACCTACTTCAAAGCCTATTGCACGGGACTGCTCTGTGCAGCACCCTCCACCTCAGTTCCCCGATGCAAAGTGGGACGAATCCCGCGTAGAGAGACCTCCATCGGGGTTTCCCCTCGCCGCCAGTTGGCAACATGGACCGCCAGGGCATGTCCGGCCGGCTGACGAGGGCGAGGAAGTGGAGAGTGAGCAGCAGCAGCCCGTACAGGAAACCCCTCCGCACCGATTGGAATGGCACGGAGGGCATTTCTGAGAGGCGGCTCGGGTTGTGTGGGACCAGCTCCCGAGGAGGGTTTCGGGGTCTGGGTCCGATGAGGAGCTCCGACCGAGCGGGGCTCAGCTCAGCCGGGATCGCTCCGCACTCCCAAGCCCCCTCGTCACCCGCAGTGAGGGGCGTCCCGTGGGTTTGGGCGACTCCTCCGCCCACCGGAGCATCCCCGGAGTCTGCCGCCCTGACAGCTGAGGCACTCTCCTCCACCAGCTGGGGAGACCCTGACTGGGGGCGACCATGTCCCAGACTCGGAATAGATCCCGGTAAAAGACAGGCAACTCCCTCAGAGAGGCGCGGCTAACGGACTCCACCGGGAGCTGCGTGTCGTCTTGGAGGCAGTGACACTGGCGGAAAACATACGTCACCAGCGCACACCATCTGGAAGGACGCTCGACGTACAAGTATCTCTGCAGGGTCCAAAAGCGGAGAGTCGCAGCCTGGGTGCGGATGCACACCAGCGACTGACCGCCCTCCTCAATCGGGAGACTCAGGACCGCGGCAGAGTCCCAATGTTTCCTCTTGCCCCAGAAGAAATCGACGAGTTTCTTCTGGATCTTGGTGGCAAATACAGGGCGTGGGGCCAAAGTGACCAACCGGTACCACAACATGGAGGCCACCAGTTGGTTTATGACCAACGCTCGGCCCCTGTAGGAAAGCACTCGGAGCAGTCCTGTCCAGCGCCCCAGCCGAGCGGTGACTTTTGCCTCCAACTCCTGCCAGTTTGCCGGCCAGGCTTCCTCAGCGGGCCTAAGATGGAGTCCCAGATAGAGGAGGTGCGTGGTGCTGCACGCAAAACGTGTCGTCAACTCTGGCAGGGAGTCCACCCGACACTGACCCACCAGGAGTCCGGAATATTTCTCCCAATTGATCCTCGCGGAGGTCGTGGCAGAAAAGGTCTGCTGGCAGTCGCGCATCCTCCGCAAGTCAACGCGATCTGTGATTGCGAGGAGCACGTCGTCGGCATAAGCCGAGAGGACGACCCGCATGGCCGGCTCGCACAGAACCAATCCCGTCAACCTCCTGCGAAGCAGGCACAGGAAGGGCTCCACGCAGAAGGTACACAATTGGCCGGATATGGGGCATCCCTGACGCACTCCTCTCCCAAAGCGAAGGGGCGCCATCAAGGACCCGTTAACTTTGACTAGACACTCTGTGGCGGCGTATAAAAGACGGACATGGGGCACGAAATGAGGCCCGAGTCTGAAAGCGACAAGAGTCCCGAAAAGGTATTCGTGATCCACCCTGTCGAATACCTTCTCCTGATCGAGGGAGAGAAAGGCAACCGACCGACCAGTCCTCGGGGAAAGATGGATCAGGTCCCGGAACAGGTGGATGTTGTCTTGGATGGACCGGCCCGCGACCGTGTAGGACTGGTCGGGGTGGATCATGTGGGCCAGCACGGAGCGCAGGTGGGAAGACATAGCCTGGGCAAAGATCATTTAATCCTTGCTGAGGAGGGAGACGGGACGCCAGTTTTTAAGCAGGCGAAGATCGCCCTTCTTCGGCAGCAGGACGATGACCGCCCTGCGCCACGAGAGGGGCATCTCCCCGGTCGCCAGGCTTTCCCCCCGGACCGGCGCGTAATCGTCCCCCAGGATGTCCCAGAACGCCCTGAGGAACTGCACGGGCTACCCATCCAGCCCTGAGGATTTGCCCCTTGAGAGCTGGTGGAGGGCGCTAGTCAGCTCCACCAACGTGAGCGGAGCCTCCAATCCTTTGGCGCCCTCCGGGCTGACCTGCAGCAGGTCCTCCCACAAAACTCTGCGCGCATCTTCGCTGGACGGATCCGGAGCGAACAACGCACTGTAATAAGTATGGACCAGGAGGCCCATTCCCTCCGGATCCGTGATGGAGGATCCGTCGTCGTCCAGCAGCTCAACGAGCTGTTTACGGATCCCCCGCCATTTTTCCAGCGAGTAGAAGAAGGGTGAGGCGCGGTTCAAATCTTCCAGGATCTGGATCCGCGACCTCACGAAGGCGCCTCGGACCCTATGAGCTGCAGGTCCCTCAGCGCTCCCTTCTTCTATTTGTACGCCTGCCACAGGGCCGGGTCCACGACGGCATGACCGAGGCGGGACTCCAATTCGAGCACCTCCCTCTCAAGTCGCCCGATCTCGGCTTCCCGCCTCTTGGTCGACCCCTTCACGTACTCCTGACAGAAGACGCGGATGTGAGTCTTGCCCACATCCCACCATAGCCTCAAGGAGGGGAAGCCCCCCCGCTTCCTTCTCCTGTCGGCCCAGAATCGACAGAACGAGTCCCGAAATCGCTCGTCCTCCAGCAGCCGGTTGTGAAAGTGACAGTAAGCGGACCCCGCCCGCGTGCGGAGCAGAGTGAACTCCGCCCACACCAGGCGGTGGTCCGAACACGGCACCCGCCGCATGGAGGCCGCCGAGACGCGGTAGATGTACGCCTGCGAAAAGTAGAGGCGTTCGATTCGCGACCCTCCTCCTCCAGACCTCCACGTGAAGGCGCTGGAGTCGGGATGGAGATTCCGCCAGACATCCACCAGGTTCAGGGAGCTGATCAGTCCCCTCAACTTTTCCACCGACGCTTGGCCGCGCTGGGGACCGGAGCGATCCCCCACCTCGAGGCTGCAGTTAAAATCCCCCCCGAGGATGATGCACTCGCCGCTATGGTTGGAGCTGAAGAAAGCAGACGCTTCTTCAAAGAAGCGCGCTTGCAACGTACCGGGCCTGGGCGCATACATGTTCACAAAGTGGAGCGGCACGCTACCCAGGTGCACGGCGAGGTGGAGCAAGCGGCACGGCACTAGCTCCTTGACCCTCAAGAACTCTGGCTGAAAAGTCGGGGCCAACAAGATAGCCACCCCACTAGAAATAGGGGTGACGTGACTCATGTAGACCCCACCCTGCCACTCCAGGAGCCAGGTGGCTTCATGTCACGGAACGGTGTGGGTTTCCTGCAGAAAGCTCACTACGTATCTCCCTTCCCTGAGGACTGAGAGATTGTGAAATCTGCGTGAGCCCCCCTGCTGCCGTTGATGTTGAGGCTGGCTATGGTTATCTTCATGCCAAAGGTACTTAAAACCCGTCACCAAAAGCTCACTGTGAGGAGGGAGTGGAAGTGCACCTGGCCTTCCACTCCCCCAGCAACCCATTGAGGAACACATTAAACTGGCGCCTCTCAACCAGTTTCACGCCCGTGCGCTTGCCCGCTTTCTTCAAGGCGGCACGGACAGACTGTATGATCAGCGCCAGATTCGACCAACGGCCGAGGCCCAGCTGAACTTTATCGCGGCAACCCCTGCAAGCCGCGAGGAAATCCCGGAGTTGCGCCGTGGGGATGAGAGGAGATTCGGTGGGAGGCACGAGGGACTCCACCACCTCACTGGCGATGGAATCGAGATCATCCTCCGTGCCCCACAGCGAAACCCCATCCTCCTCCGGGTCGTCACCGCCAGCGGCCGACACATCCACCACACACTGTGGGGCGGATATCCCGGCCGCGCCAGCTGGTCCCGCCTCCGTCACGATCCCACCACCAGGATCGATGGCAGAGGACTCCTCTCTGGGTTCTATTGCAAAACTGGAGCCTGTGGGCGCCAGCAGCCCAGGAACTCCCTCCACCTCCGTCCCCAGGCCAACGAGTGGTCCAGGGGAGACATAGGATGCCGACTCCGGAAATCCAACCGGAGCTGAGACCGGAGGTGGAGAGAGGAGGCCATCTCCCACTCCGCCAGCACCCACAGGTCCAGCAGATGGGGCAGTATTCTCAGATTTCACCGGATCAGGTGTCTCCTGGTTGGTGGTGGACTCCGGCTGGTAGGGCTGACCCTCTGGGTCATCGCCCTCCCCTTCATTCAGGGCACCCGACCCAGCAGCAGTGGCGGATTGGGGGGCGTCCCCAGGCTCCCCCGCCACAAGCAGGGCCCCACTTACTACTTCGGGAGGGGCCTCATGTACCGGGGCCTTCCCCTCCCCTCCATCCTGAGGAATAGGGAGCACCTGCCCGGACTTTGCAGCCTTGGTGGTGGCGGTAAGGGGAACCTGAGGATCCAAAACAGGATGCAGCTCCCCTCCAACAGATGGGCCCTGCACCTCAGGGCCCTATGTTATTTCTGTGGAGGGGTGCCTTCTCCTCTTTTTCCCGGTAGGGCGCGGAGGCTCAGAGACCTCCATGTCATCAGAGGCCTCCGCCTCCGCACACTTTTTGTCCTTTTCAGTCATCCGAGGCCTGAGCCCAGCCCAGTGACAGGTGGATTCCATGGGAATGGGCTTTGGGCTGAGCTCAGGCTCGGGTTGAGTCAAAGTGACCAGGGGACGTGCCTCATGATGTTTCTTTTTTCCCCGCGTCTTCCTTCCGCCCGGACGGAATCTCCACTCCCCGCCGGAGGCTGTGAAAACCACAGCCTCCGGAACCGACTGAGCGGTGTCTATTGTAAGTGTGGGGGCAGTGTGAGGAGGTGCTGTGGAAAAACTCTGGGCCGCCGAGGTGGAGCTGGCGGCCGGGAGGTTGGGGCAGTTCTTACGAACATGCCCCACTCCCTTGCAGACGTGGCACCGCGCCCAGTCCGAGGTCCAAAAGACGCGGTAGGCCATCCCCTGGAACTCCACATAAAATTGGCCCTCCGTGTCCTCCTCCCGCGCCAGCTGCATAAATAACTGGCGGCGGAAGGAGTAGACATGTTGGAGGCTGTGCTCCAGAAGACCAAGCTGGACGAGGGTGATCCCCGACCTCCCCTCCCCCAGATGGTGCAGGTGGGGGAGGAGGAGCTCACTGGGAGCGAAGGGTGGGACGTTGGACAACATTATCCGATGCGCAGTGGCCCCCAGAGGGTCCACTGGCAGGAAGGTCCCCCCCCCCACAGTGAGCCCTTTCCTCAGGGCCAGGGACACCGCCCGCTCCGTCTTCAATAGGAACACAGCCTTCCCATACATCTTTGAGGCCGCAACAATGGCCGAGGGGCCGACAACCTCGGCCATTGCCTTTACGCAGACCTCTATAGACATGTTGGGGTGGGGATAGCTCTTCACCCCATGGCTGGATGTTATTAATTTAAAGGGTGACGGGGCCACGTGGGCAGCCACAGAAGCTGCAGCTGCATAGCTAGTAGAGGGCCCCGCCACCGGTGATGAAGGGCTTGCCATGGGCCTAAGAGCTAAACCGTCCCCAAATTGGGGGCTTGCACACCAAATATCAGCGATTCACTGAAAATATTGAAAATGTATTAAAGACAAGCAAACAATCAACAGGTTAGTGGAGAGGCTGAGGTAATAGAGGAGAGGCAAAGGCAGGCTGTAAGGGATGACTTGATTTCTGGAAGTGGTGCTCACAGCACACTTAAAACAGTCTTTGAACCTGGTCCTCTGGTCTTCTGGTTGGGGGAGTCGTCTTCACCTGGGTCAGCTGAAGCTGCCCAGGCACTATCTATCCCCTTCCATCTGTTTAGCTGGGCAGCTTCAGCTGACCCAGGCTCGGCAATTGGGGTGGGGACGGACCTTCCCTGTGTGCTTGAGCAGCAGCACAGATTGCTGTTGAATTGGCAGCCTCACCCCTTGTTGTTCCAGCCACTTGTTCCTCCCCCAACAGTCCAAAGTAAATTACTGGTGTTCAGCACCCACCTCCAGACAATGCCTTGTTTCCAAAAAATGTCTCTTTCCTCTCTTTCATGGAGATTGTTTTTGAAGTTTCACCTCTGCTTCGTTGGAACTGCTCTCCCTTGCTCAGTGCAGCTCCTCTCTCCACCTCTGCAACCTCCAACTGCCACCAGCACTGTCAGCTGAGACTCGTAGCTGCAATCAGCAGTCAGCACTCCACTTAGCCAGCAATCAACCCCAGATTTTTTTTTTTGTTTTTCTAACACCGTTTTTTTTTCTGTCGAGGGGGCCTTTATTCCTCAGGCCCCCTTTATATATTTTTTATGTCGAGAAGGCCTTTATTCCTCAGGCCCCCTTTATATATTTTTTATGTCGAGTGGACCTTTATTCCTCAGGCCCCCTTTATATACACACATATATTTTTAAAATAACTTTATTAAAACCAGATAAATAAACAAAAAACTCAAATTAAAATGCCATTCTCGGCGTCGACGATGCACTCCAGTCCCTGCGGCGCCCACCGGTCGCGGAAGGCCTCAAGCGTACCAGCGGACACCGCATGCTCCTTTTCCAGGGACACCCGGGCGCGAACGTAACCTCGGAAGAGGGGCAGGCAATCGGGGAGGACGGACCCCCGACGGCCCGCAACCTGGACCTGTGAATTACCACCTTGGCCAGGCCCAGGAGCAGACCGACGAGGAGATCCTCCTCCCGGCCCAAGCCACTCCGCACCGGGTGCCCAATGATCAGGAGCGTGGGACTGAAGTGCAGCCAGAATTTGAGGAGCAGCCCCTTCAGATACTCAAATAGGGGATGCAATCTCGCACACTCCATATAAATGTGGAACACGGACTCATCCAGGCCGCAGAAAGTACAGGTGGCCTGGGAGTCCGTGAACCTACTTAAAAGCCTATTGCACGGGACTGCTCTGTGCAGCACCCTCCACCCCAGGTCCCCGATGTAAAGGGGGAAGACTCCCGCGTAGAGAGACCTCCATCGGGGTTTCCCCTCGCCGCCAGATGGCAACGCGGACCGCCAGAGCGTGTCCGGCCAGCTGACGAGGGTGAGGAAGTGGAGAGTGTGCAGGAGCAGCCCGTACAGGAAATCCCTCCGCGCCGATTGGGATGGCACGGAGGGCATTTCCGAGAGGCGGCGCGGGTTGTGCGGGACCGGCTCCCGAGGAGGGTTTCGGGGCCTGGGGACGATGAGCAGTTCCGGCCGAGCGGGTGTCAGCTCGGCCGGGATCGCTCCGCACTCCCGAGCCCCCTCGCCACCCGCAGTGACGGGCGTCCCGGGGGTTTCGGCTACTCCTCCGCCCGCCGGACCGTCCCCGGAGTCGGCCACCTGGACAGCCGAGGCGCTCTCCTCCGCCGGCGGGGGAGCGCCCTGACTGGAGGCGACCATGTTCCAGACTCGGAAAAGATCCCGGTAAAAGACAGGCAACTCCCTCAGAGAGGTGCGGCTAACGGACTCCAGCGGGAGCTGCGTGTCATCTTGAAGGCAGTGACACAGGCGGAAAAAATACGTCACCAGCGCACACCATCTGGGAGGACGCTCGACGTACAGTTATCTCTGCGGGGTCCGAAGGCGGAGAGTCGCAGCCTGGGTGCGGACGCACACCAGCGACTGACCGCCCTCCTCGATCGGGAGACTCAGGACCGCGGCAGACACCCAGTGTTTCCTCTTGCCCCAGAAGAAATCGACGAGTTTCTTCTGGATCTTGGTGGCAAATACAGGGCGTGGGGCCAAAGTGACCAACCGGTACCACAACATGGAGGCCACCAGTTGGTTTATGGCCAACGCTCGGCCCCTGTAGGAAAGCACTCGGAGCATTCCTGTCCAGCGCCCCAGCCGAGCGGTGACATTCGCCTCCAGCTCCTGCCAGTTTGCCGGCCAGGCTTCCTCAGCGGGGCTAAGGTGGACTCCCAGATAGAGGAGGTGCGTGGTGCTCCACGCAAAAGGTGTCATCTCCTCCGGCAGGGAGTCCACCTGCCGCTGACCAACCAGGAGTCAATTTCTCCCAATTGATCCTCGCGGAGGACGCGGCAGAAAAGGTCTGCTGGCAGACCTGCATCCTCCGCAAGTCAACGGGATCTGTGATTGCGAGGAACACGTCGTCGGCGTAAGCCGAGAGGATGGCCCGCATGGCCGGCTTGCGCAGAGCCAATCCCGTCAACCTCCTGCGAAGCAGGCACAGGAAGGGCTCCGCGCAGATGGTATACAATTGGCCGGACATGGGGCACCCCTGACGCACTCCTCTCCCAAATCGAAGGGGCGCCATCAAGGACCCGTTAACTTTGACTAGACACTCTGTGGCGGCGTATAAAAGTCGGACCCGGGCCACAAAATGCGGCCCGAGTCCGAAAGTGTGCAGAGTCCCGAAAAGGTAATCGTGATCCACCCTGTCGAACGCCTTCTCCTGATCGAGGGACAGAAAGGCGACCGACTGACCAGACCTCCGGGAAAGATGGATCAGGTCCCGGACCAGGTGGATGTTGTCCTGGATGGACCGGCCCGGGACCGTGTAGGACTGGTCGGGGTGGATCATGTGGGCCAGCACGGAGCCCAGGCGGGTAGACATAGACCGGGCAAAGATCTTCTAATCTGTGCTGAGGAGGGAGACCGGACGCCAGTTTTTAAGCAGGCGGAGATTGCCCCTCTTCGGCAGCAGGACGATGACCGCCCTGCACCACGAGAGGGGCATCTCCCCGGTCGTCAGGCTTTCCCCCAGGACCCGCGCGTAATCATCCCCCAGGATGTCCCAGAACGCCCTGAGGAACTCCACGGTCAACCCATCCAGCCCTGGGGATTTGCCCCTCGAGAGCTGGTGGAGGGCCACAGTCAGCTCTGCCAAGGTGAGCGGAGCCTCCAATCCTTTGGCGCCCTCCGGGCTGACCTGCGGCAGGTCCTCCCACAAAACTCTGCGCGCATCCTCGCTGGACGGATCCGAAGAGAATAACGCACTGTAATAAGTCCGGACCTGAAGCCCATTCCCTCCGGATCCGTGATGGAGGATCCGTCGTCGGACAGCAGCTCGACGAGCTGCTTACGGATCCCCCGCCATTTTTTCAGCGAGTTGAAGAAGGGTGAGGCACGGTCCAAATCTTCCAGGATCTGGATCCGCGACCTCACATACGTGCCTCGGGACCCTATGAGCTGCAGGTTCCTCAGCGCTCCCTTCTTCTCTTTGTACGCCTGCCACAGGGCCGGGTCCGCGACGGCATGACCGAGGCGGGACTCCAAGTCGAGCGCATCCCTCTCAAGGCGCCCGAGCTCGGCTTCCCGCCTCTTGGTCGATCCCTTCGCATACTCCTGACAGAAGACGCGGATGTGAGTCTTGCCCACATCCCACCATAGCCTCAAGAAGGGGAAGCCCCCCTGCTTCCTTCTCCAGTCGGCCCAGAATCGACAGAACGAGTCCCGAAATCGCACGTCCTCCAGCAGCCGGTTTTTGAAGTGCCAGTACGCGGACGCCGCCCGCGTGCGGAGCGGAGTAAACTCTGCCCACACCAGGTGGTAGTCCGAGCACGACACCAGCCGCATGGAGGCCGCCGAAACGCGATAGACGTACGCCTGCGAAATGTAGAGGCGGTCGATTCGCGTCAACCCTCCTCCAGACCTCCACGTGAAGGCGCTGGAGTCGGGATGGAGATTCCGCCAGACGTCCACCAAGTTAAGGGAGCTGATCAGTCCCCTCAACTTCTCCACCGATGCTTGGCCGCGCTGGGGACCGGAGCGATCCCCCACCTCGAGGGTGCAGTTAAAATCCCCCCCGAGGAATATGCACTCGCCGCTATCGATGGAGCTCAAGAGAGCGGACACTTCTTCAAAGAAGCACGCTTGCAACGCGCCGGGCCTGGGTGCGTACACGTTCACAAAGTGGAGCAGCACTCTGCCCAGGCGAATTGCGAGGTGGAGCAAGCAGCACAGCACTGGCTCCTTGACCCCCAAGAACTCCGGCTGAAATGTAGGGGCCAACAAGATAGCCACCCCACTAGAAATAGGGGTGAGGTGACTCATGTCGACCCCACCTGCCACTCCCGGAACGGTGTGGGATTCCTGCCGAAAGCTCACCGCGTATCTCCCTTACCTAAGGAGTGAGAGATTGCGAAATCTGCGGTGAGCCCCTCTGCTGCCGTTGATGTTGAGGCTGGCTATGATTATCTTCATGTCAAAGGTAATTAAAACCCGTCACAAACACCTCACTGTGAGGAGGGAGTGGAAGTGCACCTGGCCCTCCACTCCCCCAGCAACCCATTGAGGAACACATTAAAACGGCGCCTCTCAACCAGTTTCACGTCCGCGCGCTTGCCCGCTATCTTCAGGGCAGCACGGACGGACTGTATGATCAGCGCCAGATTCGACCAACGGTCGAGGGCCAGCTGAACTTTATTGCGGCAACCTCTGCAAGTCGCGAGGAAATCCCGGAGTTCCGCCGTGGGGATGAGAGGAGATTCGGTGGGAGGCACGAGGGACTCCACAACCTCACTGGCGATGGAATCCAGATCATCCTCCGTGCCCCACAGCGAAACCCCATCCTCCTCCGGGTCATCACTGCCAGCGGCCGACACATCTACCACACACTGTGGGGCGGACGTCCCAGCCGCGCCAGATGGTCCCGCCTCCGTCACGATCCCACCCCCAGGATCGATGGCGGAGGAGTCCTCTCTGGGTTCTTTTGTGAAACTGGAGCCTGTAGGCACCAGCGGTTCAGGACCCCCCTCCACCTCCGTCCCCAGGCCAATGAGTGGTCCAGGGGAGACAGAAGTTCCGGACTCTGGGAAACCAGCCGGAGCCGAGACTGGAGGCGGCGAGAGGAGGCCATCTCCCGCTCCGCCAGCACCCACAGGCCCAGCAGATGGGGCAGCATTCTCAGTTATAACTGGGTCGGGTGTCTCCTGGTTGGTGGTATAGTCCGGCTGGGAGGCCCGACCCTCTGGGGCCTCGCCCTCCCCTTCATTCAGGGCACCCGACCCAGTAGCAGTGGCGGAATGGGCGGCTTCCCCAGGCTCCCCCACCACATGCAGGGCCCCACTTACTCCTTCAGGAGGGGCCTCATGTACCGGGGCCATCCCCTCCCCTCCATCCTGAGGAATAGGGAGCACCTGCCCGGACTTTGTAGCCTTTGTGGTGGCGGTAGGGGGTACCTGAGGACCAGAAACAGGAGGCAGCTCCCCTCCAACAGATGGGCCCTGCACCTCAGGGCCCTGTGTTATTTCTGTGGAGGGGTGCCTTCTCCTCTTTTTCGCACTTGGGCACGGAGACTCAGAGACCTCCATGTCATCAGAGGCCTCTGCCTCCACACCCTTTTTTTCCTTTCTTGTCACCCTCTGCCTGAGCCCAGCCCTGGGACAGGTGGATTCCATGGGAATGGGCTTTGGGCTGGGCTCAGGCTCGGGTTGAGTCAAAGTGTCCAGGGGACGCGCCTCATGATGTTTCTTTTTTCCCCGCGTCTTCCTTCCGCTCGGACGGACGCTCCCCTCCCCGCCGGAGGCTGTGAAAAACATAGCCTCCGGAACCGACTGAGCGGTGTTTATTGGATGTGTTGGGGGAGTGGGAGGAGGTGCTGTGGAACCACTCTGGGCCGCCGAGGTGGAGCTGGCGGCCGGGAGGTAGGGGCAGTTCTTACGAACATGCCCCACCCCCTTGCAGACGTGGCACCGCGCCCCGTCCGAGGTCCAAAAGACGCGGTAGGCCGTCCCCTGGAACTCCACATTAAATTGGCCCTCCGTGTCCTCCTCCCGCGCCAGCTGCATAAATAACTGGCGGCGGAAGGAGTAGACATGTTGAAGGATGTGCTCCCGAAGACCAAGCCGGACTGGGATGATCCCCGACCTCACCTCCCCCAGATGGTGCAGGTGGGGGAGGAGGAGCTCACTGGGAATGAAGGGTGGGACGTTGGACAACATTATCTGATGCGCAGTGGCCCCCAGAGGGTCCACTGGCAGGAAGTTCCCTGCCACAGTGAGCCCTTTACTCAGGGCCAGGGACACCGCCCGCTCGGTCTTCAAAAAGAACAAACCCTTCCCATACACCTTTGAGGCCGCAACAATGGCCGAGGGGCCGACAACCACGGCCATTGCCTTAACGCAGGCCTCAATAGACATGTTGGGGTGGGGATAGCTCTTCACCCCATGGCTGCATGTCAACAATTTAAAGGGTGACGGGGCCACGTGGGCAGCCACAGAAGCTGCAGCTGCATAGGTAGTAGAGGGCCCCGCCACCGGTGATGAAGGGCTTGCCATGGGTCCAAGAGCTAAACCCACCCCAAATTGTGGACTTGCACACCAAATATCAGCTATTAACTGAAAATATTGAATATATATTAAAGACAAACAAACAAACAACAGATTAGTGGAGAGGCTGAGGTAATAGAGGAGAGGTAAAGACAGGTTGTAAGGGATGACTTGCTTTCTGGAGGTGGTGCTCACAGTACACTTAAAACAAACAGTCTTTGAAGTTGGTCTTCCGGTCTTCTGGTTGGGTGAGTCGTCTTCACCTGGGTCAGCTGAAGCTGCCCAGGCACTATCGATCCCCTTCCGTCTGTTTAGCTGGGCAGCTTCAGCTGACCCAGGCTTGGCAATTGGGGTGGGGAAGAATGAGAGGTGATGTCATTGAAACATATTCTAAAGGGACTGGATAGGGTCGACACTGAGAGATTATTTCATTTGGTCGGGAAATGAAAGTCTCCCTTATTCCTTCCTAACCAGCTTACCCACCTGTCCGGTCAGCCTCAGGAGTCAGTGAACATTCACTCCAAGGTCGATGAGCGGGTCTGTTATTAAATTCTCTCCAATGGGGGAGTCACTGATTGATTGGGTCTTTTATGATAGCATTTCCACAGGGAGTGTCACTGAGTGGGTCTGTTTTTACAGTATTTCCACTGGGAGAGTCACTGAGCGGGTCTGTTGTTGTAATATCTCCACAGGGAGGATCTCTGAGTGGATCTGTTATTATAGAGTCTCCAATGTGCGAATCAGTGAGTGGGTCTGTTATTACAGGATTTCCACATGGAGAGTTGCTGAGAGTGTCTGTTGTTGTAGTATCTCCACAGGGAGAGTCACTGAGTGGGTCTGTTATTCGGGTATCTCCACAGGGATGTGAATGATTGTGTCTGCAGTTATAGTATCTCCAAAGGGAGAGTCTCGGATTGGGTCTGTTGTTGCAGCATCACCACTGGGAGAGTCACTGAGTTGTTCTGTTATCAAAGGATTTCCACATGGAGAGTCACTGAGCGGCTCTGTTATTGGAGTATCTCCAGTGGAAGAGTCACTGACTGTTTCTGGCATTACAGTATCTGCACAGGGAGAGTCACGAAGTGTGTCTGTTGTTGTTGCATGTCCACAGGGAAAGCCTCTGAGTGGGTCCGTTATTGGAGTATCTCCAGTGGGAGAGTCACTGAGTGGGTCTGTTATTGTAGTATCTCCACAGGGAGAGTCAGTGAGTGGGTCTGTTATTATAGTATCTCCACAGGGAGACTCACTGCGTGGGTCTGTTATCGGAGTATCTCCAGTGGGAGAGTCACTGAGTGTCTCTGGTATTACAGTATCTGCACAGGGAGAGTCACTGACTGTGTCTGTTGTTATAGTATTTCCAGTGGGAGAGTCACTGAGCGTCTCTGGTATTACAGTATCTCCAAAGGGAGAGTCACTGTGTGGATCTGTTGTTATTGTATCTCCGCAGGGAGAGTCACTGAGTGGGTCTGTTGTGATAGTATGTCCGCAGAGAGAGTCACTGAGTGGGTCTGTTATTATAGTATCTCCGCAGGGAGAGTCACTGAGTGGGTCTGTTGTTATGGTATCTCCGCAGGGAGAGTCACTGAGTGGGTCTGTTAGTATAGTATCTCCGCAGGGAGAGTGACTGAGTGGGTCTGTTGTTCTAGTATCTCCGCAGGGAGAGTCACTGAGTGGGTCTGTTAGTATAGTATCTCCGCAGGGAGAGTGACTGAGTGGGTCTGTTATTATAGTATCTCCGCAGGGAGAGTCACTGAGTGGGTCTGTTATTATCGTATCTCCGCAGGGAGAGTCACTGAGTGGGTCTGTTGTTATAGTATCTCCGCAGGGAGAGTCACTGAGTGGGTCTGTTGTTAAGTATCTCCGCAGGGAGAGTCACTGAGTGGGCCTGTTATTATAGTATCTCCGCAGAGAGTGTCACTGAGTGGGTCTGTTGTTATAGTATCTCCGCAGGGAGAGTCACTGAGCGGGTCTGTTGTTATAGTATCTCCGCAGGGAGAGTCACTGAGTGGGTCTGTTGTTATAGTATCTCCGCAGGGAGAGTCACTGAGTGGGTCTGTTGTTGTAGTATCTCCGCAGGGAGAGTCACTGAGTGGGTCTGTTGTTATAATATCTCCACAGGGAGAGTCACTGAGTCGGTCTGTTGTTATAGTATCTCCGCAGGGAGAGTCACTGAGTGGGTCTGTTGTTATAGTATCTCCACAGGGAGAGTCACTGAGTGGGTCTGTTATTATAGTATCTCCACAGGGAGAGTCACTGAGTGGGTCTGTTGTTATAGTATCTCCACAGGGAGATTCACTGAGTGGGTCTGTTATTATCGTATCTCCACAGGGAGAGTCACTGAGTGGGCCTGTTATTATAGATTCTCCACAGGGAGCGTCACTGAGTGGGTCTGTTGTTATAGTATCTCCACAGGGAGAGTCACTGAGTGGGTCTGTTGTTATGGTATCTCCGCAGGGAGAATCACTGAGTGGGTCTGTTATTATAGTATCTCCACAGGGAGAGTCACTGAGTGGGTCTGTTATTATAGTATCTCCACAGGGAGAGTCACTGAGTGGGTCTGTTATTATAGTATCTCCACAGCGAGAGTCACTGATTGGGTCTGTTATTATAGATTCTCCACAGGGAGAGTCACTGAGTGGGTCTGTTGTTATGGTATCTCCGCAGGGAGAATCACTGAGTGGGTCTGTTATTGTAGTACCTCTGCAGGGAGAGTGACTGAGTGGGTCTGTTGTGTTAGTATGTCCGCAGGGAGAGTCACTGAGTGGGTCTGTTGTTATAGTATCTCCACAGGGAGAGTCACTGAGTGGGTCTGTTGTTATGGTATCTCCGCAGGGAGAATCACTGAGTGGGTCTGTTATTGTAGTACCTCTGCAGGGAGAGTGACTGAGTGGGTCTGTTGTGTTAGTATGTCCGCAGGGAGAGTCACTGAGTGGGTCTGTTATTCTCGTATCTCCGCAGGGAGAGTCACTGAGTGGGTCTATTATTATAGTATCTCCGCAGGGAGAGTCACTGAGTGGGTCTGTTATTGTAGTATCTCCGCAGGGAGAGTCACTGAGTGGGTCTATTATTATAGTATCTCCGCAGGGAGAGTGACTGAGTGGGTCTGTTGTTATAGTATCTCCGCAGGGAGAGTCACTGAGTGGGTCTGTTGTTATCGTATCGCCGCAGGGAGTGTCACTGAGTTGGTCTGTTATTAGAGTATTTCCGCAGGGAGAGTCACTGAGTGGGTCTGTTGTTATAGTATCTCCGCAGGGAGAGTCACTGAGTGGGTCTGTTGTTATGGTATCTCCGCAGGGAGAGTCACTGAGTGGGTCTGTTAGTATAGTATCTCCGCAGGGAGAGTGACTGAGTGGGTCTGTTGTTCTAGTATCTCCGCAGGGAGAGTCACTGAGTGGGTCTGTTAGTATAGTATCTCCGCAGGGAGAGTGACTGAGTGGGTCTGTTATTATAGTATCTCCGCAGGGAGAGTCACTGAGTGGGTCTGTTATTATCGTATCTCCGCAGGGAGAGTCACTGAGTGGGTCTGTTATTATAGTATCTCCACAGGGAGAGTCACTGAGTGGGTCTGTTATTATAGTATCTCCGCAGGGAGAGACACTGAGTGGGTCTGTTATTATAGTATCTCCACAGGGAGAGTCACTAAGTGGATCTGTTGTTATTGTATCTCCGCAGGGAGTGTCACTGAGTGGGTCTGTTGTTATAGTATCTCCGCAGGGAGAGTCACTGAGTGGGCCTGTTATTATAGTATCTCCGCAGGGAGTGTCACTGAGTGGGTCTGTTGTTATAGTATCTCCGCAGGGAGAGTCACTGAGTGGGTCTGTTGTTATAGTATCTCCGCAGGGAGAGTCACTGAGTGGGTCTGTTGTTGTAGTATCTCCGCAGGGAGAGTCACTGAGTGTGTCTGTTGTTATAATATCTCCACAGGGAGAGTCACTGAGTCGGTCTGTTATTATAGTATCTCCACAGCGAGAGTCACTGAGTGGGTCTGTTGTTGTAGTACCTCTGCAGGGAGAGTGACTGAGTGGGTCTGTTGTGTTAGTATGTCCGCAGGGAGAGTCACTGAGTGGGTCTGTTATTCTCGTATCTCCGCAGGGAGAGTCACTGAGTGGGTCTATTATTATAGTATCTCCGCAGGGAGCGTCACTGAGTTGGTCTGTTATTAGAGTATTTCCGCAGGGAGAGTCACTGAGTGGGTCTGTTGTTATAGTATCTCCGCAGGGAGAGGCACTGAGTGGGTCTGTTATTATAGTATCTCCACAGGGAGAGTCACTGAGTGGGTCTGTTATGATAGTATCTCCGCAGGGAGAGTCACTGAGTGGGTCTGTTATGATAGTATCTCCGCAGGGAGAGTCCCTGAGTGGATCTGTTATCATAGTATCTGCACACGGACAGTCTCTGAGTGGATCTGTTATTATCGTATCTGCACACGGAGAGTCTCTGAGTGGATCTGTTATTATAGTATCTGCACACGGAGAGTCTCTGAGTGGATCAGTTATTATAGTATCTCCACAGGGAGAGTCTCTGAGTGGATCTGTTATTCTTGTATCGGCACACGGAGAGTCACTGAGTGGATCTGTTATTCTAGTATCTGCACACGGAGAGTCACTGAGTGGATCTGTTATTATAGTATCTCCACAGGGAGAGTCTCTGAGTGGATCTGTTATTATAGTATCTGCACACGGAGAGTCTCTGAGTGGATCTGTTATTATGGTATCTGCACACGGAGAGTCTCTGAGTGGATCTGTTCTTATGGTATCTGCACACGGAGATTCTCTGAGCGGATTTGTTATTCTCGTATCTCCACAGGGAGAGTCTCTGAGTGGATCTGTTATTATTGTATCTGCATACGGAGAGTCTCTGAGTGGATCTGTTATTATGGTATCTGCACACGGAGAGTCACTGAGTGGATCTGTTATTATACCATCACCACAGGGAGAGTCAGTGAGTGGGTCTGTTATTATAGTATCTCCACAAGGAGAGTCAACTGTATGGTTCTGTTATTCCAGAGACTCCACAGGGTTATTCACTGAGTGCATCTGTTATTATCGTATCTCGACAGGGAGAGTCACCGAGTGGGTCTGTTATTATAGTATCTCCACAGGGAGGGTCAGTGAGTGGGTCTGTTATTACAGTATCTCAGCAGGGAGTGTCTCTGTGTGGTTCTATTATTAGTGTCTCTCCACCATGTGCTCTCTCTCTCTCTTTCTCCCTCTCCCTTTCTCTGCCTCTCCTTCTCTCTTTCTGTCTCTGTCTCTCTTTGACACTCTCTCTGTCACTATCTCTCCCTCTCTCTGTCACTCTTATTCTGTCTGAATACTTTACTCTGTTTTTCTCTCAGATCATCTCTCCCTCCCACCCTGTCACCTTCTCTTCGTCCCTATCTGTCATTCTCTTTCTCTCTCTCTTTCTCTCTCTTCCGCTCTCTCTGTCTCCCACTCTCTCTCTATGTTTCTGCCTCTCGGTCTCCCTCTGTCTGTCTGTCTCTGTCTCTCTCCTTCTCCTTCTCTCACTTTGCAACTGCCTGTCCTTCTCTCTGTTTCACCTTCTCTGTCTCTGATTCTCTCACATGCTCTCCCTCCCTCTGCCTCTCTCTCTGTCTCTCTCCCTTTCTCTTTCTCTGCCTCTGTCTCAGAGTCATTGCAGTGCTTAAGGAGGCCATTCGGGCCATCTTGTCTGCACTGGTTTTCCGAGAGTGCAATTCTCTCAGTTCTATTACCCCGCCTTCTCTTCAGAACCATGCACATTCTTCCTTTTCATGTCACTGTCTAATTCCCTTTTGAATGCTTCAATTAAACTTGCCTCCACCACGTTCTAAGGCAGCGCATTCCAGACATTCACCACTCACTGCATGAAAAAGTTTTCTCCATGTCACTTTTGCTTCTCTTACCAAATATTTTCTGTCTGTGTCATCTCATTCTCGATCCTTTCACAAGTGGGAACAGTTTCTCCCTATCTGCTCTGTCCAGATCCCTCATGATTTTGAATACCTCTATCAAATCCCCTCTCAGCCTTCTCTTCTCCAAGGAAAACAGTCCTAACTTCTCCAATCTATCTTCGTAACTGAAATTCCTCATCCCTGGAACCATTTTCGTGTATCTCTTCTGTACTCTCTCCAATGCCCTCACATCTTTCCAAAACTGTGGCGCTCAGAAATGGACGCAATACTCGTGCTGAGGATGAACTAGTGTCTTCTACAAATTCTACATAACCCCCTTGCTCTTGTACTCTATGCCCCTATTAATAAATCCCAGGATACTGTATGCTTTATTAACCGCTCTCTCAACCTGTCCTCCCACTTTCAATGACTTCTGCACATATAGACCCAGGTCCCTCTGCTCCTGCTCCCCCTTTGGAATTGTTCTTTTTTTCTATATTGCCACTCCATGTTCTTCCTGCCATAATGAATCACTTCACATTTCTGTGCATTGAACCTCATCTGCCACCTGCCTGCCCATTCCACTAACTTGTCTATGTCCTTTTGAAGTTCATCACTGTCGTCATCACAGTTCACAATGCTTCCAAATTTCGTATCATCTGCAAACATTGAAAATGTACCCTGTGCACCGAGGTCTCGGTCATTAATATATATCAAGAAACTCAAGGGTCCCAATAATGACCCCTGGGGAACTCCACTACAAACCTTCCTACAGCCTGAAAAACATCCATTAATCACTACTCTTTGTTTCCTGTCACCCAGCCAATTCCGTATCCATGTTGCGACCGTCGTACTTATTCTATGAGCTACAAGTTTGCTCACACGTCTGTTGTGTGGCACCGTATCAAACGCATTTTGAAACTCCATGTACACCACATCAACAGCATTGCCCTCATCAACCCTTTCAGTTACCTCCTCAAAAAACTCCAGCAAGTTCGTTAAACATGATTTTCCCTTAAGAAATCCATGCTGCCTTTCCTTAATTATCTCGCTTTTGTCCATGTGACTATTGATGTTGATCCAAATTGTTTCTTCTAAATGTTTTCCACCACCGAAGTTAAAATAACTGACCAGAAGTTGCTGCTGTAATCTCTTCCACTCTCTGTCTCTGTCTCTCTCTATGTTTCTATCTTTACTCTCTTTCTCTCTCTCTTTGCCATGTCTCTCTCTCTTGGTCTCCCTGTCTCTCTCTGTCCCTCCCTCTGTCCTTCCCTCTTTCCCACCCTCTATCTCTCTCGCTCTGCCTCGCTCTCTCTTGGTCTCTCCTTCTTTCGCTGTCCCTCTCTCTGCCAATCCCTATCTCTCCCCTCTCTCTTTTTGTCTCGCTCTCTCCCTCTACCCCTGTCTCCCCCAATCTCTGTCTCTCCCAATCGTTCTCTCTCGATCTCTTTCTCCATCTCCATCTGTCCCTTTGTCTGTCTTTCCCTCTCCCTCTTTCCCTGTCACCCCTCTCTAGCTGTCTGTGTCTCCCTCTCTCTCTGTCTCACCCTCATTCTCTGCCTCTCTCTCTGTCTCTCTCTTCTCATCTCTCCCTTCCTCTCTGTCCCAGGACAGCAATGCTTTCAGGCATTTCTTGGTTAATTTTGAACCAGCAACTCTTTCCTTTAGCATCACAGAAAATTTAAGGCACAAAAAGAGGCCACTTGGCCCATCGTGTCCGTGCCGACCGAAAAACGATCCACCTATTCTAATCCCACCAGCCTCCATTTGGTCCGTAGCCCTGCAGATTACGGCACTTGAGGTGCATATCCAGACTCCTTTAGAATGAGTTGAGGTTTTCTTCCTCAACTACCCTTTCAGGCTGTGTGTTCCAGATTCCCACCACTCTCTTGGTTAAAAACTTTTTCCTTATACCTCCTCTAATCTTTCTACCAATCACTTTAAGACTATGCCCCGTCGTCACTGAGCTCTCTGCTGAGGTGAATAGACCATTCACCTCCACTCTATCCAAGCCCCTCACATTTCAATCAGATCTCCCCTCAACCTTTTCTCTTCCAAGGAGAACAAACCTAGCCGATCCAATCTTTCCTCATAGCAGCATTTTTCAAGTTCTGGCAACATCCTCGTAAATCTCCTCTGTACCCTCTCTAGTGCAATTGCATCCTTTCTGTAATGAGGTGACCAGAACTGCACACAGTACTCAAGTTGTGGTTTAACCAATGGGTGATACAGTTTCAGCATAACCTCCCTGCTCTTCTATTTTATACCTGCCTTGTTGGGAAGGTCACTGCAGTTTGAAAATATCAAACACTGATCCAACACTCACCCGTAAAACACTCACACCAAACTCCCAATGCAGGATTGGGCAAATAATGAGGATTGTTACTGACTGTTACATCTTGTCTCATCCTCTATATGTCTCTCCCTCTCATGTCTGTCTCTCTCCATCTCCATCTCTCCCTCTATCTACTTCTGCCTCTTTCTCTGCCTCAGTCCATGACTGTGCCTGTCCCCATCTCAAACCATCTCTCCCTCTATCTCTCCGTGGACAGAAGTGTTTTAATCCATTTATTGGTTAATTTTGAACCTGCAATTCTTGCCCTGGCTGGGTACGTCACTGCAGTTTTAAAACACCAAACCCTGTTCAGCACTCACCCCCTAAACCCTCACACTAAACCACCAATACAAGACTGCAGATAATGGGGATTGTTACTGAGGTTCTGTCAAGGTCCCCTCACACCCTGTCTCCCTTTTCCCCTGCTTCTAAAGTTTGTCAATTTGTGATAACATAGTTCAACAGCAATAAATGTCCCTGCAGTTCGAAAAAATGAAACACTGATCCAACATTTGCCTCTAAAACACTCACACTAAACCCCTGATGTTTCCTTTCAAATGTATTTCTTGCGCACAGCCAGTTTTAGTTTTTAATTATATATTTTTTCAAACTTTCTTAGATCTAAATTTTCTCCCATAATCTCACCCTGTCACACACTCTGTCTGTCTCCCCCTCAGTCTCTGTTTCAACCACTGTCTTTCTCTCTCCTTCTCTCTGTTTGTCTCTCTCCCTCTGTATCTGTCTCTCGCTTTGTCTTTCTCCCTCGAAGTCACTCTCTATCCCCACAGTGTCTCGGTCCCACTCTGCCTGTGTCTGTCTCCCTCCATTCCCCCTTCCCCCAATCCCTGGACAGCAATGTTTCGAGCCATTCCCTGGTTAATTTTGATTCTGTAACACTTGCCCTTGTTGGGAATGTGACTGCAGTTTCAAAATATCAAACACTGAGCCAACACTCAGTTCTAAAACACTCACACTAAATCCTCAATACTGGACTGGTGAGACAATAGTGATTGCGACTGGGGTTCTGTCAAGCTCCCACCTAACTATCTCTTCTGTCTCTCACTGTCTTTTATTTCGTCTATCTCTCCATTTCTCAATTTGTTTACATTTCCCGCTCTCCTTTGTCTTTAATCGCCCTCCATTTGACACGTAGAGAGGGAGCTCCCTCCACTTTGTATGCCGAGAAGGAGCTCCCTCCAGTTTATATGTAGAGGGGAAGCTCCCTCCACTTTACACAAAGAGAGGGAGCTCCCTCCACTTTATACGTCGAGAGGGAGTTCCCTCCACTTTCCACGTAGAGAGGGAGCTCCCTCCACTTTGTATGTCGAGAGGGAACTCCCTCCACTTTTTTGAAGAGGGGAAGCTCCCTCCACTTTATACATAGAGAGGAAGCTCCCTCCACTTTATACATAGTGGGGGAGCGCCATCCACTTTATACACAGAGAGGGAGCTCCATCCACTTTATACATAGAGAGGGAGCTCCCTCCACTTTATACGTAGAGGGAAAGCTCCCTCCACTTTATACGTAGAGAGGACGCTCCCTCCACTTTATACGTAGAGGGGAAGCTCCCTCCACTTTATACGTAGAGAGGGAGTTCCCTCCACTTTATTCGTAGAGGGTGCACCCTCCACTTTATACATAGAGAGGGAGTTCCCTCCACTTTATACACAGAGAGGGAGCTACCTCCACTTTATTCGTAGAGGGTGCACCCTCCACTTTATACATAGTGGGGGAGCGCCCTACACTTTATACACAGAGAGGGAGCTCCATCCACTTTATACATAGAGAGGGAGCTCCCTCCACTTTATACGTAGAGAGGGAGTTCCCTCCACTTTATTCGTAGAGGGTGCTCCCTCCACTTTATACGTATAGGGGAAGCTCCCTCCACTTTATACGTAGAGAGGACGCTCCCTCCACTTTATACGTAGAGGGGAAGCTCCCTCCACTTTATACGTAGAGAGGGAGTTCCCTCCACTTTATTCGTAGAGGGTGCACCCTCCACTTTATACATAGAGAGGGAGTTCCCTCCACTTTATTCATAGAGAGGGAGCTCCCTCCACTTTATACGTAGAGAGGGTGCTCCCTCCACCTTATACGTAGAGGGGAAGCTCTCTCCACTTTATACGTAGAGAGGGAGCTGCCTCCACTTTATACATAGAGCGGGAGCTTCCTCCACATTTTACGTACAAAAGGAGCTCCCTCCACTTTATCCAAATTTAGGGAGCTCCCTCCACTTTATACATAGAGAGGGAGCTCCCTCCACTTTATACAAAGAGTGGGAGCTCCCTCCACTTTATCTATTGAGAGGGAGCTCCTCCACTTTATACACAGAGAGTGTGCTCCCTCCACTTTATATTTAGACAGGGTGTTCCATCCATTTCATACGTAGAGAGGGAGCTCCCTCCGCTTTATATATATATAGAAGCTGATCCCTCCACTTTATAACTAGAGAGGGAGCTCCCTCTATTTTATGCAACTGCCATGGTGGGATTTGAACCCCTGTCCTTAGACCATTAGGTTGGGCCTCTGGATTACTTAAGCAGTAGGATTATCACTTTGCGGCTGCCTCATTCATGAATACCTACAGTGTTTGTTTCCGAATATCACTCACAGTAGCTTTTAGTCTGAAACCCTGGAAATGGTCTCGAATCAGATTCTCAAAGTTCACATTTTAACTGGAAAAAGGCAGGAACAGAGTGAAATGGGATTGATTTTGTCCCTGGATTCAGTGTCCACTGCAGATAGATCAGTTACATTTACAATAGAAACACCAGGAGTGAACAAGGTCAATGCAATAATATGGAAAATGTAAATGACGCCTCTCATAATTGCCATCCTTCCAGTATGAGTACAGATTTCAGGTTTATTCCAGAGAGAGGTCTTCCTCGGAAAATGTCATTGACATTGAAATGATTGTGTTTTATCCATCATAATATTTACATCAGAGTCAAAGCTGCTTGTTTGTTCAGGTGAGTATAAGAAATAGCAATGATCAGGGGTATAATCGTGTCAGTAGAGACTTATCCCCTGTATAAATCAGGACCCATAGGAATGGATCAGCTCAGAGTGCCTGGTGGAGCTGTGGATTGCACGCTCACAGAAGTCTCTGCTTCTCACAGAAATGGGATATCCAGTAATGAATCAGAGAGAAGACATTTACTATCCTGTACTTGTAGCACTTGGAGTTCCTGGTAAGCCAGTATCTCAGCTGTTAATGGTGTAAATCAATGTTAACTGTGCTTCTGCACTGGGTATTATTTCTCACTGTGTGTGTTACACAACCGCCTGTTATTTTCCAGCAATTTACAGATGGAATCTCCTCATTGTCGACTCTTTCATTCTTGCAGGCGTTGTATCATGTCTTTAATGGTATTGGTTTCGGTAGCCGTTGCATTCTTACTGGATTATTCTGTGCAGCGAATGCTTTTGAATGAGGTGTTTTAGCTAAGACCAAAAATCAAACAATAAGGAGTTTTTAACAGTTTCATGATGTGGACCAAATCCGTCCTGGATTATTCATATGAATCTTTTTATTTTGGTGATTGATAATGGGACATCTCACGGTCTCAGTGTCAAAAGCGGAAAGCACAATGTCCTCCTTCGCCAATAACATGGCTCAGTTTAACTGGGATTTCAATGCATTTATTGATTATCAAATTTATCAAATTTTATTTCATTCTGTGTGTGTCCGACGCTGCTTCAGAAGTTTGGCTACTGAACTGAGTTTGATGCTGACACTTTCACTTCTCCTTCTCTGCTTCACTGTGGACCTTCACTGTCACTGGACTACATTGTAAAATAGAAAGTATTGAAGTGATGTTTTACTGGTTTTCACTCCATCAGTTGGTATCAAGAGTCTTTCCATTTATCTGTAGATTATCAGCTGCAGCGCTGATGTTGGTGTTTTATTAATTCAACAATCCAACATTCTAAAGGATTACTTTATAATTCCAGGAGAGGGAATTTCAATGATTGTGAGGTTTGCCTGGAAGTAGCTTTCGATCCTGTTTATTCCATGTATTGCAGATGAAGTGAAGAGTGCAGGTGAACAGGTGGAGACTTGAGTGTTCTGTAGATACATTAAATTATTCACAGAGGTTTCACCATTGAACAAACTGACTCTGAGAATAGAATCATTGAACCTGAGGCTGGTGAACAGAACACAGACGCAGAATGTTAGGAATAAATCATATGTGAAAAGCTGCATTTCATAACAATTTACAGGGTGTGACTACTCCAGAGAGATAGGGAAGGAGAAAAGGAGCAGGGAGAACGAAACCGCGGGAAAGAGATAAGCAGAAATAAAGAGAAAGAGAAAGAAGTAGCAATGTAAATAATTCACTCTCAGAAAGTGCTGGAATGTCCAGAACAATTAGTGAGAGAAAATGTGAGTTGAAGTTATCTGTTGTCAGATTGTGTTCACTTTCCTGTTGGACTTGATCCTCTGTGTTGAGTTCGTGTCAGGTTCTCATTTTGTTTTATAGTAAGTTCCTATTCCTTACTTAGTGACTAAATAAACAGAATAGAATCAGTTCATCACTGATGGTAATTCATTATTTAAATACAGCACTTTAAAATCTCTGTGACTGAAGCGTTCAATAAAGAGCGAGGCTGATATCAGAAATATATCGAAATTTATATTTAATAGCCTGTACAAACTAAATATATTGACTATATTGCAGAAACAATGAACTGTTCTCCAACACCCATAACCACAGGGATTATTGTTTGAATGTATTAATTGAGTTGTATTACTGGGATCTATAGATTAGATTTCCTCTCACACTCTGCTGCAGTCTCTCCCTGTGAATCTCAGCCTCTCCTCTCATTGTATTGACTCCTCAGTCTCCTCATCCATTGCTTCAGTTTATCCGCATTCCCAAACCATCTGCTCCAGTCTCCCCTCCTGCTCCAACATGTCCTTTCCCTGGAATTTAGAAGGTTATGGGGTGATTTGATGAATGTATTCATGATAATAAGGGAAACTGAACGGGCGGACAGAGCGGAACAATTCCCACTGGCTGCGGAGTCAGGAACTTGGGGGCATAGTCTAGAAATCTAAACGCAGTCCAAAAACCTTTCAGGAGTAAAATGAAGAATCACTTCAACACACCAGGTGTGGTATCAGTTTGGAACTCTCTTCCACAAACAGCAATGGATGCTGAGACACTTGCTAGTTTTTAAATCTGAGTTTGTTAGATTTTTGTTAACCAGAGGTATTAAGGGGCAAAGCAAGGTACATGGAGTTAGATCACACATCAGCCATGAGCTCATTGAATGAAAGAAGAGGGTTGAGGGGCCAAATGGGCTCCTCCTCTTCCTCTGTCCAATGGCGAATATCATGCTATAACTCTCTGTGTCTTGCTCTGTGTCTCACTCTTTGTCTTTCTTTCTGTCTGACTGTCTGCCTCTCTCTCCTCTCTCAAATATCTGTGGAAATTCACAAACATTAGTCAGCCATTTTAGGCTGGTTCTCGGTAGCCATTTTATGTTTCCACAACACTGGGGCATTTATTCCAGAGACCGACTCCTCACCAATGTGAGGGTAGTGTTCAAATTGTGACAGAGACGCAGACATGGAGACACTGAGACGCACAATACTAGGAAGGAATTAATCATTCCCTTGAGCACAATGATTTGCCCTCCACTGTAATTAGGCTGGGTGGCCTGTAATTACTCAGTCTGTTACTTTCTCCCTTGTTAATCAACATTACAACATATGCAGTCCTCCAGTCCTCTGGCAGCACGACTGTAACCAGAGAGGATTGGAAAATGATTGTCAGAGCCTCTGATATTTCCTCCCTTGCACCTCTAAACGGTCTGAGCCTGTTGAATTATCAGCTTTCAAAGATGCTGATCCCCTGAATATTTGCTCTCTCACTGTTTATCCCATTCAATATTTCAAACCCTTCCTCATTGACTACAATATCAGCCTCGTCCCCTCTTTTGTGAAGACAGCCGATAAGTATTCATCAAGAACCATGCCCGTATCCTCCGCCTCCACGGTTAGGAAAAAGGAGGAGCGGCGATATGAAGTAAAGGACAGAATTCTGAAGGAGGTGCTGGAACAGACACATCTGGGGGTATTTGTGCTCCAATCACTGAAGGTGGCAGGGCAGGTTCAGAAAGTGGTTAAACGG